>NW_026909548.1:0-600000 GCF_033115175.1 Lepus europaeus | reverse complement strand
AAGCCCTGCACACAGGCAAGAAGCCCCCCAGGCCCGCGGCGCACCCGACCCTGGAGCCCCCTGGCCGGATGCAGCCACAGGGAACGGGGGTTCTGAGTTGGCAGGCCCCATTCCCGAAGCATCCACGGGCACTTCCCCAAGGGCTGACACCTGCTGCGCCTCAGCAGCCAGCCAACCTCCCTCCCTCTGGTCGGGCACTGCAAGCCACACAGCCACTTGTGTCCCCTGTGTCCCTCCCTGGAGGCCGCAGCGCGTTTTGGGTTTTGGCGCGGACGGGCCCCTCTCGGCTTCCGTAGTCCATTTGGCCCCGGAGCCTGCCAGACCCCTGGCTCTAGGAGGCTGCCCAGGGGCGCTGCCAACAGCCCCCAGGTGCTGGCTAGCCGCCTCGGCCGGCCACGGGGGGAGCACACATACCTGCGGGTGTCCCCGGGCCGCACACACGAACTGCCCCGCGCTTCCCGGCGTTGCAAATAGGTCCCCCGGGAAGCCCCGCCGGCCCTAGGGGCTTGTCGGGCGGGGCCGACGCACGGTGGGTGAGTGGGGAGGGCTGCTGCTGGCACACACCCACTCCTGAAGCCCACTGGGGCGGTCCAAGGGCGAGGAGCTCGGAGCTCGGTCAGGGCTGTCCCAGCAGAACTTTTTGAGGGTGGACGGAGACGCCCGCGGGCAATCAGGTGTTGCGGGCAATCAGGTGTTGCGGGCAGGCCCCGGGGGCAGGCCCTGCTGAGTCCCCGAGCGCCACCTGGGTTCCTGCCACCACCCTTGGGCCGGGATGAGGTGCCACCTTGTGCGTAGAAGCCCTGCACACAGGCAAGAAGCCCCCCAGGCCCGCGGCGCACCCGACCCTGGAGCCCCCTGGCCGGCTGCAGCCACAGGGAACGGGGGTTCTGAGTTGGCAGGCCCCATTCCCGAAGCATCCACGGGCACTTCCCGAAGGGCTGACACCTGCTGCGCCTCAGCAGCCAGCCAACCTCCCTCCCTCTGGTCGGGCACTGCAAGCCACACAGCCACTTGTGTCCCCTGTGTCCCTCCCTGGAGGCCGCAGCGCGTTTTGGGTTTTGGCGCGGACGGGCCCCTCTCGGCTTCCGTAGTCCATTTGGCCCCGGAGCCTGCCAGACCCTGGCTCTAGGAGGCTTCCCAGGGGCGCTGCCAACAGCCCCCAGGTGCTGGCTAGCCGCCTCGGCCGGCCACGGGGGGAGCACACACACCTGCGGGTGTCCCCGGGCCGCACACACGAACTGCCCCAGGCTTCCCGGCGTTGCAAATAGGTCCCCCGGGAAGCCCCGCCGGCCCTAGGGGCTTGTCGGGCGGGGCCGACGCACGGTGGGTGAGTGGGGAGGGCTGCTGCTGGCACACACCCACTCCTGAAGCCCACTGGGGCGGTCCAAGGGCGAGGAGCTCGGAGCTCGGTCAGGGCTGTCCCAGCAGAACTTTTTGAGGGTGGACGGACACGCCCGCAGGCAATCAGGTGTTGCGGGCAGGCCCCGGGGGCAGGCCCTGCTGAGTCCCCGAGCGCCACCTGGGTTCCTGCCACCACCCTTGGGCCGGGATGAGGTGCCACCTTGTGCGTAGAAGCCCTGCACACAGGCAAGAAGCCCCCCAGGCCCGCGGCGCACCCGACCCTGGAGCCCCCTGGCCGGATGCAGCCACAGGGAACGGGGGTTCTGAGTTGGCAGGCCCCATTCCCGAAGCATCCACGGGCACTTCCCGAAGGGCTGACACCTGCTGCGCCTCAGCAGCCAGCCAACCTCCCTCCCTCTGGTCGGGCACTGCAAGCCACACAGCCACTTGTGTCCCCTGTGTCCCTCCCTGGAGGCCGCAGCGCGTTTTGGGTTTTGGCGCGGACGGGCCCCTCTCGGCTTCCGTAGTCCATTTGGCCCCGGAGCCTGCCAGACCCCTGGCTCTAGGAGGCTGCCCAGGGGCGCTGCCAACAGCCCCCAGGTGCTGGCTAGCCGCCTCGGCCGGCCACGGGGGGAGCACACACACCTGCGGGTGTCCCCGGGCCGCACACACGAACTGCCCCGCGCTTCCCGGCGTTGCAAATAGGTCCCCCGGGAAGCCCCGCCGGCCCTAGGGGCTTGTCGGGCGGGGCCGACGCACGGTGGGTGAGTGGGGAGGGCTGCTGCTGGCACACACCCACTCCTGAAGCCCACTGGGGCGGTCCAAGGGCGAGGAGCTCGGAGCTCGGTCAGGGCTGTCCCAGCAGAACTTTTTGAGGGTGGACGGACACGCCCGCGGGCAATCAGGTGTTGCGGGCAGGCCCCGGGGGCAGGCCCTGCTGAGTCCCCGAGCGCCACCTGGGTTCCTGCCACCACCCTTGGGCCGGGATGAGGTGCCACCTTGTGCGTAGAAGCCCTGCACACAGGCAAGAAGCCCCCCAGGCCCGCGGCGCACCCGACCCTGGAGCCCCCTGGCCAGATGCAGCCACAGGGAACGGGGGTTCTGAGTTGGCAGGCCCCATTCCCGAAGCATCCACGGGCACTTCCCGAAGGGCTGACACCTGCTGCGCCTCAGCAGCCAGCCAACCTCCCTCCCTCTGGTCGGGCACTGCAAGCCACACAGCCACTTGTGTCCCCTGTGTCCCTCCCTGGAGGCCGCAGCGCGTTTTGGGTTTTGGCGCGGACGGGCCCCTCTCGGCTTCCGTAGTCCATTTGGCCCCGGAGCCTGCCAGACCCCTGGCTCTAGGAGGCTGCCCAGGGGCGCTGCCAACAGCCCCCAGGTGCTGGCTAGCCGCCTCGGCCGGCCACGGGGGGAGCACACACACCTGCGGGTGTCCCCGGGCCGCACACACGAACTGCCCCGCGCTTCCCGGCGTTGCAAATAGGTCCCCCGGGAAGCCCCGCCGGCCCTAGGGGCTTGTCGGGCGGGGCCGACGCACGGTGGGTGAGTGGGGAGGGCTGCTGCTGGCACACACCCACTCCTGAAGCCCACTGGGGCGGTCCAAGGGCGAGGAGCTCGGAGCTCGGTCAGGGCTGTCCCAGCAGAACTTTTTGAGGGTGGACGGACACGCCCGCGGGCAATCAGGTGTTGCGGGCAGGCCCCGGGGGCAGGCCCTGCTGAGTCCCCGAGCGCCACCTGGGTTCCTGCCACCACCCTTGGGCCGGGATGAGGTGCCACCTTGTGCGTAGAAGCCCTGCACACAGGCAAGAAGCCCCCCAGGCCCGCGGCGCACCCGACCCTGGAGCCCCCTGGCCGGCTGCAGCCACAGGGAACGGGGGTTCTGAGTTGGCAGGCCCCATTCCCGAAGCATCCACGGGCACTTCCCGAAGGGCTGACACCTGCTGCGCCTCAGCAGCCAGCCAACCTCCCTCCCTCTGGTCGGGCACTGCAAGCCACACAGCCACTTGTGTCCCCTGTGTCCCTCCCTGGAGGCCGCAGCGCGTTTTGGGTTTTGGCGCGGACGGGCCCCTCTCGGCTTCCGTAGTCCTTTTGGCCCCAGAGCCTGCCAGACCCCTGGCTCTAGGAGGCTTCCCAGGGGCGCTGCCAACAGCCCCCGGGTGCTGGCTAGCCGCCTCGGCCGGCCACGGGGGGAGCACACACACCTGCGGGTGTCCCCGGGCCGCACACACGAACTGCCCCGCGCTTCCCGGTGTTGCAAATAGGTCCCCCGGGAAGCCCCGCCGGCCCTAGGGGCTTGTCGGGCGGGGCCGACGCACGGTGGGTGAGTGGGGAGGGCTGCTGCTGGCACACACCCACTCCTGAAGCCCACTGGGGCGGTCCAAGGGCGAGGAGCTCGGAGCTCGGTCAGGGCTGTCCCAGCAGAACTTTTTGAGGGTGGACGGACACGCCCGCGGGCAATCAGGTGTTGCGGGCAGGCCCCGGGGGCAGGCCCTGCTGAGTCCCCGAGCGCCACCTGGGTTCCTGCCACCACCCTTGGGCCGGGATGAGGTGCCACCTTGTGCGTAGAAGCCCTACACACAGGCAAGAAGCCCCCCAGGCCCGCGGCGCACCCGACCCTGGAGCCCCCTGGCCGGATGCAGCCACAGGGAACGGGGGTTCTGAGTTGGCAGGCCCCATTCCCAAAGCATCCACGGGCACTTCCCGAAGGGCTGACACCTGCTGCGCCTCAGCAGCCAGCCAACCTCCCTCCCTCTGGTCGGGCACTGCAAGCCACACAGCCACTTGTGCCCCTGTGTCCCTCCCTGGAGGCCGCAGCGCGTTTTGGGTTTTGGCGCGGACGGGCCCCTCTCGGCTTCCGTAGTCCATTTGGCCCCGGAGCCTGCCAGACCCCTGGCTCTAGGAGGCTGCCCAGGGGCGCTGCCAACAGCCCCCAGGTGCTGGCTAGCCGCCTCGGCCGGCCACGGGGGGAGCACACACACCTGCGGGTGTCCCCGGGCCGCACACACGAACTGCCCCGCGCTTCCCGGCGTTGCAAATAGGTCCCCCGGGAAGCCCCGCCGGCCCTAGGGGCTTGTCGGGCGGGGCCGACGCACGGTGGGTGAGTGGGGAGGGCTGCTGCTGGCACACACCCACTCCTGAAGCCCACTGGGGCGGTCCAAGGGCGAGGAGCTCGGAGCTCGGTCAGGGCTGTCCCAGCAGAACTTTTTGAGGGTGGACGGACACGCCCGCGGGCAATCAGGTGTTGCGGGCAGGCCCCGGGGGCAGGCCCTGCTGAGTCCCCGAGCGCCACCTGGGTTCCTGCCACCACCCTTGGGCCGGGATGAGGTGCCACCTTGTGCGTAGAAGCCCTGCACACAGGCAAGAAGCCCCCCAGGCCCGCGGCGCACCCGACCCTGGAGCCCCCTGGCCGGATGCAGCCACAGGGAACGGGGGTTCTGAGTTGGCAGGCCCCATTCCCAAAGCATCCACGGGCACTTCCCGAAGGGCTGACACCTGCTGCGCCTCAGCAGCCAGCCAACCTCCCTCCCTCTGGTCGGGCACTGCAAGCCACACAGCCACTTGTGCCCCTGTGTCCCTCCCTGGAGGCCGCAGCGCGTTTTGAGTTTTGGCGCGGACGGGCCCCTCTCGGCTTCCGTAGTCCATTTAGCCCCGGAGCCTGCCAGACCCCTGGCTCTAGGAGGCTGCCCAGGGGCGCTGCCAACAGCCCCCAGGTGCTGGCTAGCCGCCTCGGCCGGCCACGGGGGGAGCACACACACCTGCGGGTGTCCCCGGGCCGCACACACGAACTGCCCCAGGCTTCCCGGCGTTGCAAATAGGTCCCCCGGGAAGCCCCGCCGGCCCTAGGGGCTTGTCGGGCGGGGCCGACGCACGGTGGGTGAGTGGGGAGGGCTGCTGCTGGCACACACCCACTCCTGAAGCCCACTGGGGCGGTCCAAGGGCGATGAGCTCGGAGCTCGGTCAGGGCTGTCCCAGCAGAACTTTTTGAGGGTGGACGGACACGCCCGCGGGCAATCAGGTGTTGCGGGCAGGCCCCGGGGGCAGGCCCTGCTGAGTCCCCGAGCGCCACCTGGGTTCCTGCCACCACCCTTGGGCCGGGATGAGGTGCCACCTTGTGCGTAGAAGCCCTGCACACAGGCAAGAAGCCCCCCAGGCCCGCGGCGCACCCGACCCTGGAGCCCCCTGGCCAGATGCAGCCACAGGGAACGGGGGTTCTGAGTTGGCAGGCCCCATTCCTGAAGCATCCACGGGCACTTCCCGAAGGGCTGACACCTGCTGCGCCTCAGCAGCCAGCCAACCTCCCTCCCTCTGGTCGGGCACTGCAAGCCACACAGCCACTTGTGTCCCCTGTGTCCCTCCCTGGAGGCCGCAGCGCGTTTTGGGTTTTGGCGCGGACGGGCCCCTCTCGGCTTCCGTAGTCCATTTGGCCCCGGAGCCTGCCAGACCCCTGGCTCTAGGAGGCTGCCCAGGGGCGCTGCCAACAGCCCCCAGGTGCTGGCTAGCCGCCTCGGCCGGCCACGGGGGGAGCACACACACCTGCGGGTGTCCCCGGGCCGCACACACGAACTGCCCCGCGCTTCCCGGCGTTGCAAATAGGTCCCCCGGGAAGCCCCGCCGGCCCTAGGGGCTTGTCGGGCGGGGCCGACGCACGGTGGGTGAGTGGGGAGGGCTGCTGCTGGCACACACCCACTCCTGAAGCCCACTGGGGCGGTCCAAGGGCGAGGAGCTCGGAGCTCGGTCAGGGCTGTCCCAGCAGAACTTTTTGAGGGTGGACGGACACGCCCGCGGGCAATCAGGTGTTGCGGGCAGGCCCCGGGGGCAGGCCCTGCTGAGTCCCTGAGCGCCACCTGGGTTCCTGCCACCACCCTTGGGCCGGGATGAGGTGCCACCTTGTGCGTAGAAGCCCTGCACACAGGCAAGAAGCCCCCCAGGCCCGCGGCGCACCCGACCCTGGAGCCCCCTGGCCGGCTGCAGCCACAGGGAACGGGGGTTCTGAGTTGGCAGGCCCCATTCCCGAAGCATCCACGGGCACTTCCCGAAGGGCTGACACCTGCTGCGCCTCAGCAGCCAGCCAACCTCCCTCCCTCTGGTCGGGCACTGCAAGCCACACAGCCACTTGTGTCCCCTGTGTCCCTCCCTGGAGGCCGCAGCGCGTTTTGGGTTTTGGCGCGGACGGGCCCCTCTCGGCTTCCGTAGTCCTTTTGGCCCCAGAGCCTGCCAGACCCCTGGCTCTAGGAGGCTTCCCAGGGGCGCTGCCAACAGCCCCCGGGTGCTGGCTAGCCGCCTCGGCCGGCCACGGGGGGAGCACACACACCTGCGGGTGTCCCCGGGCCGCACACACGAACTGCCCCGCGCTTCCCGGTGTTGCAAATAGGTCCCCCGGGAAGCCCCGCTGGCCCTAGGGGCTTGTCGGGCGGGGCCGACGCACGGTGGGTGAGTGGGGAGGGCTGCTGCTGGCACACACCCACTCCTGAAGCCCACTGGGGCGGTCCAAGGGCGAGGAGCTCGGAGCTCGGTCAGGGCTGTCCCAGCAGAACTTTTTGAGGGTGGACGGACACGCCCGCGGGCAATCAGGTGTTGCGGGCAGGCCCCGGGGGCAGGCCCTGCTGAGTCCCCGAGCGCCACCTGGGTTCCTGCCACCACCCTTGGGCCGGGATGAGGTGCCACCTTGTGCGTAGAAGCCCTACACACAGGCAAGAAGCCCCCCAGGCCCGCGGCGCACCCGACCCTGGAGCCCCCTGGCCGGATGCAGCCACAGGGAACGGGGGTTCTGAGTTGGCAGGCCCCATTCCCAAAGCATCCACGGGCACTTCCTGAAGGGCTGACACCTGCTTCGCCTCAGCAGCCAGCCAACCTCCCTCCCTCTGGTCGGGCACTGCAAGCCACACAGCCACTTGTGCCCCTGTGTCCCTCCCTGGAGGCCGCAGCGCGTTTTGGGTTTTGGCGCGGACGGGCCCCTCTCGGCTTCCGTAGTCCATTTAGCCCCGGAGCCTGCCAGACCCCTGGCTCTAGGAGGCTGCCCAGGGGCGCTGCCAACAGCCCCCAGGTGCTGGCTAGCCGCCTCGGCCGGCCACGGGGGGAGCACACACACCTGCGGGTGTCCCCGGGCCGCACACACGAACTGCCCCAGGCTTCCCGGCGTTGCAAATAGGTCCCCCGGGAAGCCCCGCCGGCCCTAGGGGCTTGTCGGGCGGGGCCGACGCACGGTGGGTGAGTGGGGAGGGCTGCTGCTGGCACACACCCACTCCTGAAGCCCACTGGGGCGGTCCAAGGGCGAGGAGCTCGGAGCTCGGTCAGGGCTGTCCCAGCAGAACTTTTTGAGGGTGGACGGACACGCCCGCGGGCAATCAGGTGTTGCGGGCAGGCCCCGGGGGCAGGCCCTGCTGAGTCCCCGAGCGCCACCTGGGTTCCTGCCACCACCCTTGGGCCGGGATGAGGTGCCACCTTGTGCGTAGAAGCCCTGCACACAGGCAAGAAGCCCCCCAGGCCCGCGGCGCACCCGACCCTGGAGCCCCCTGGCCGGATGCAGCCACAGGGAACGGGGGTTCTGAGTTGGCAGGCCCCATTCCCGAAGCATCCACGGGCACTTCCCGAAGGGCTGACACCTGCTGCGCCTCAGCAGCCAGCCAACCTCCCTCCCTCTGGTCGGGCACTGCAAGCCACACAGCCACTTGTGCCCCTGTGTCCCTCCCTGGAGGCCGCAGCGCGTTTTGGGTTTTGGCGCGGACGGGCCCCTCTCGGCTTCCGTAGTCCATTTGGCCCCGGAGCCTGCCAGACCCCTGGCTCTAGGAGGCTGCCCAGGGGCGCTGCCAACAGCCCCCAGGTGCTGGCTAGCCGCCTCGGCCGGCCACGGGGGGAGCACACACACCTGCGGGTGTCCCCGGGCCGCACACACGAACTGCCCCGCGCTTCCCGGCGTTGCAAATAGGTCCCCCGGGAAGCCCCGCCGGCCCTAGGGGCTTGTCGGGCGGGGCCGACGCACGGTGGGTGAGTGGGGAGGGCTGCTGCTGGCACACACCCACTCCTGAAGCCCACTGGGGCGGTCCAAGGGCGAGGAGCTCGGAGCTCGGTCAGGGCTGTCCCAGCAGAACTTTTTGAGGGTGGACGGACACGCCCGCGGGCAATCAGGTGTTGCGGGCAGGCCCCGGGGGCAGGCCCTGCTGAGTCCCCGAGCGCCACCTGGGTTCCTGCCACCACCCTTGGGCCGGGATGAGGTGCCACCTTGTGCGTAGAAGCCCTGCACACAGGCAAGAAGCCCCCCAGGCCCGCGGCGCACCCGACCCTGGAGCCCCCTGGCTGGATGCAGCCACAGGGAACGGGGGTTCTGAGTTGGCAGGCCCCATCCCGAAGCATCCACGGGCACTTCCCGAAGGGCTGACACCTGCTGCGCCTCAGCAGCCAGCCAACCTCCCTCCCTCTGGTCGGGCACTGCAAGCAACACAGCCACTTGTGTCCCCTGTGTCCCTCCCTGGAGGCCGCAGCGCGTTTTGGGTTTTGGCGCGGACGGGCCCCTCTCGGCTTCCGTAGTCCATTTGGCCCCGGAGCCTGCCAGACCCCTGGCTCTAGGAGGCTGCCCAGGGGCGCTGCCAACAGCCCCCAGGTGCTGGCTAGCCGCCTCGGCCGGCCACGGGGGGAGCACACACACCTGCGGGTGTCCCCGGGCCGCACACACGAACTGCCCCGCGCTTCCCGGCGTTGCAAATAGGTCCCCCGGGAAGCCCCGCCGGCCCTAGGGGCTTGTCGGGCGGGGCCGACGCACGGTGGGTGAGTGGGGAGGGCTGCTGCTGGCACACACCCACTCCTGAAGCCCACTGGGGCGGTCCAAGGGCGAGGAGCTCAGAGCTCGGTCAGGGCTGTCCCAGCAGAACTTTTTGAGGGTGGACGGACACGCCCGCGGGCAATCAGGTGTTGCGGGCAGGCCCCGGGGGCAGGCCCTGCTGAGTCCCCGAGCGCCACCTGGGTTCCTGCCACCACCCTTGGGCCGGGATGAGGTGCCACCTTGTGCGTAGAAGCCCTGCACACAGGCAAGAAGCCCCCCAGGCCCGCGGCGCACCCGACCCTGGAGCCCCCTGGCCGGCTGCAGCCACAGGGAACGGGGGTTCTGAGTTGGCAGGCCCCATTCCCGAAGCATCCACGGGCACTTCCCGAAGGGCTGACACCTGCTGCGCCTCAGCAGCCAGCCAACCTCCCTCCCTCTGGTCGGGCACTGCAAGCCACACAGCCACTTGTGTCCCCTGTGTCCCTCCCTGGAGGCCGCAGCGCGTTTTGGGTTTTGGCGCGGACGGGCCCCTCTCGGCTTCCGTAGTCCATTTGGCCCCAGAGCCTGCCAGACCCTGGCTCTAGGAGGCTTCCCAGGGGCGCTGCCAACAGCCCCCAGGTGCTGGCTAGCCGCCTCGGCCGGCCACGGGGGGAGCACACACACCTGCGGGTGTCCCCGGGCCGCACACACGAACTGCCCCGCGCTTCCCGGTGTTGCAAATAGGTCCCCCGGGAAGCCCCGCCGGCCCTAGGGGCTTGTCGGGCGGGGCCGACGCACGGTGGGTGAGTGGGGAGGGCTGCTGCTGGCACACACCCACTCCTGAAGCCCACTGGGGCGGTCCAAGGGCGAGGAGCTCGGAGCTCGGTCAGGGCTGTCCCAGCAGAACTTTTTGAGGGTGGACGGACACGCCCGCGGGCAATCAGGTGTTGCGGGCAGGCCCCGGGGGCAGGCCCTGCTGAGTCCCCGAGCGCCACCTGGGTTCCTGCCACCACCCTTGGGCCGGGATGAGGTGCCACCTTGTGCGTAGAAGCCCTGCACACAGGCAAGAAGCCCCCCAGGCCCGCGGCGCACCCGACCCTGGAGCCCCCTGGCCGGATGCAGCCACAGGGAACGGGGGTTCTGAGTTGGCAGGCCCCATTCCCGAAGCATCCACGGGCACTTCCCGAAGGGCTGACACCTGCTGCGCCTCAGCAGCCAGCCAACCTCCCTCCCTCTGGTCGGGCACTGCAAGCCACACAGCCACTTGTGTCCCCTGTGTCCCTCCCTGGAGGCCGCAGCGCGTTTTGGGTTTTGGCGCGGACGGGCCCCTCTCGGCTTCCGTAGTCCATTTGGCCCCGGAGCCTGCCAGACCCCTGGCACTAGGAGGCTGCCCAGGGGCGCTGCCAACAGCCCCCAGGTGCTGGCTAGCCGCCTCGGCCGGCCACGGGGGGAGCACACACACCTGCGGGTGTCCCCGGGCCGCACACACGAACTGCCCCGCGCTTCCCGGCGTTGCAAATAGGTCCCCCGGGAAGCCCCGCCGGCCCTAGGGGCTTGTCGGGCGGGGCCGACGCACGGTGGGTGAGTGGGGAGGGCTGCTGCTGGCACACACCCACTCCTGAAGCCCACTGGGGCGGTCCAAGGGCGAGGAGCTCGGAGCTCGGTCAGGGCTGTCCCAGCAGAACTTTTTGAGGGTGGACGGACACGCCCGCGGGCCATCAGGTGTTGCGGGCAGGCCCCGGGGGCAGGCCCTGCTGAGTCCCCGAGCGCCACCTGGGTTCCTGCCACCACCCTTGGGCCGGGATGAGGTGCCACCTTGTGCGTAGAAGCCCTGCACACAGGCAAGAAGCCCCCCAGGCCCGCGGCGCACCCGACCCTGGAGCCCCCTGGCCGGATGCAGCCACAGGGAACGGGGGTTCTGAGTTGGCAGGCCCCATTCCCGAAGCATCCACGGGCACTTCCCGAAGGGCTGACACCTGCTGCGCCTCAGCAGCCAGCCAACCTCCCTCCCTCTGGTCGGGCACTGCAAGCCACACAGCCACTTGTGTCCCCTGTGTCCCTCCCTGGAGGCCGCAGCGCGTTTTGGGTTTTGGCGCGGACGGGCCCCTCTCGGCTTCCGTAGTCCATTTGGCCCCGGAGCCTGCCAGACCCCTGGCTCTAGGAGGCTGCCCAGGGGCGCTGCCAACAGCCCCCAGGTGCTGGCTAGCCGCCTCGGCCGGCCACGGGGGGAGCACACACACCTGCGGGTGTCCCCGGGCCGCACACACGAACTGCCCCGCGCTTCCCGGCGTTGCAAATAGGTCCCCCGGGAAGCCCCGCCGGCCCTAGGGGCTTGTCGGGCGGGGCCGACGCACGGTGGGTGAGTGGGGAGGGCTGCTGCTGGCACACACCCACTCCTGAAGCCCACTGGGGCGGTCCAAGGGCGAGGAGCTCGGAGCTCGGTCAGGGCTGTCCCAGCAGAACTTTTTGAGGGTGGACGGACACGCCCGCGGGCAATCAGGTGTTGCGGGCAGGCCCCGGGGGCAGGCCCTGCTGAGTCCCCGAGCGCCACCTGGGTTCCTGCCACCACCCTTGGGCCGGGATGAGGTGCCACCTTGTGCGTAGAAGCCCTGCACACAGGCAAGAAGCCCCCCAGGCCCGCGGCGCACCCGACCCTGGAGCCCCCTGGCCGGCTGCAGCCACAGGGAACGGGGGTTCTGAGTTGGCAGGCCCCATTCCCGAAGCATCCACGGGCACTTCCCGAAGGGCTGACACCTGCTGCGCCTCAGCAGCCAGCCAACCTCCCTCCCTCTGGTCGGGCACTGCAAGCCACACAGCCACTTGTGTCCCCTGTGTCCCTCCCTGGAGGCCGCAGCGCGTTTTGGGTTTTGGCGCAGACGGGCCCCTCTCGGCTTCCGTAGTCCATTTGGCCCCGGAGCCTGCCAGACCCCTGGCTCTAGGAGGCTGCCCAGGGGCGCTGCCAACAGCCCCCAGGTGCTGGCTAGCCGCCTCGGCCGGCCACGGGGGGAGCACACACACCTGCGGGTGTCCCCGGGCCGCACACACGAACTGCCCCGCGCTTCCCGGTGTTGCAAATAGGTCCCCCGGGAAGCCCCGCCGGCCCTAGGGGCTTGTCGGGCGGGGCCGACGCACGGTGGGTGAGTGGGGAGGGCTGCTGCTGGCACACACCCACTCCTGAAGCCCACTGGGGCGGTCCAAGGGCGAGGAGCTCGGAGCTCGGTCAGGGCTGTCCCAGCAGAACTTTTTGAGGGTGGACGGACACGCCCGCGGGCAATCAGGTGTTGCGGGCAGGCCCCGGGGGCAGGCCCTGCTGAGTCCCCGAGCGCCACCTGGGTTCCTGCCACCACCCTTGGGCCGGGATGAGGTGCCACCTTGTGCGTAGAAGCCCTGCACACAGGCAAGAAGCCCCCCAGGCCCGCGGCGCACCCGACCCTGGAGCCCCCTGGCCGGCTGCAGCCACAGGGAACGGGGGTTCTGAGTTGGCAGGCCCCATTCCCGAAGCATCCACGGGCACTTCCTGAAGGGCTGACACCTGCTGCGCCTCAGCAGCCAGCCAACCTCCCTCCCTCTGGTCGGGCACTGCAAGCCACACAGCCACTTGTGTCCCCTGTGTCCCTCCCTGGAGGCCGCAGCGCATTTTGGGTTTTGGCGCGGACGGGCCCCTCTCGGCTTCCATAGTCCATTTGGCCCCAGAGCCTGCCAGACCCTGGCTCTAGGAGGCTTCCCAGGGGCGCTGCCAACAGCCCCCAGGTGCTGGCTAGCCGCCTCGGCCGGCCACGGGGGGAGCACACACACCTGCGGGTGTCCCCGGGCCGCACACACGAACTGCCCCGCGCTTCCCGGTGTTGCAAATAGGTCCCCCGGGAAGCCCCGCCGGCCCTAGGGGCTTGTCGGGCGGGGCCGACGCACGGTGGGTGAGTGGGGAGGGCTGCTGCTGGCACACACCCACTCCTGAAGCCCACTGGTGCGGTCCAAGGGCGAGGAGCTCGGAGCTCGGTCAGGGCTGTCCCAGCAGAACTTTTTGAGGGTGGACGGACACGCCCGCGGGCAATCAGGTGTTGCGGGCAGGCCCCGGGGGCAGGCCCTGCTGAGTCCCCGAGCGCCACCTGGGTTCCTGCCACCACCCTTGGGCCGGGATGAGGTGCCACCTTGTGCGTAGAAGCCCTGCACACAGGCAAGAAGCCCCCCAGGCCCGCGGCGCACCCGACCCTGGAGCCCCCTGGCCGGATGCAGCCACAGGGAACGGGGGTTCTGAGTTGGCAGGCCCCATTCCCGAAGCATCCACGGGCACTTCCCGAAGGGCTGACACCTGCTGCGCCTCAGCAGCCAGCCAACCTCCCTCCCTCTGGTCGGGCACTGCAAGCCACACAGCCACTTGTGTCCCCTGTGTCCCTCCCTGGAGGCCGCAGCGCGTTTTGGGTTTTGGCGCGGACGGGCCCCTCTCGGCTTCCGTAGTCCATTTGGCCCCGGAGCCTGCCAGACCCCTGGCTCTAGGAGGCTGCCCAGGGGCGCTGCCAACAGCCCCCAGGTGCTGGCTAGCCGCCTCGGCCGGCCACGGGGGGAGCACACACACCTGCGGGTGTCCCCGGGCCGCACACACGAACTGCCCCGCGCTTCCCGGCATTGCAAATAGGTCCCCCGGGAAGCCCCGCCGGCCCTAGGGGCTTGTCGGGCGGGGCCGACGCACGGTGGGTGAGTGGGGAGGGCTGCTGCTGGCACACACCCACTCCTGAAGCCCACTGGGGCGGTCAAAGGGCGAGGAGCTCGGAGCTCGGTCAGGGCTGTCCCAGCAGAACTTTTTGAGGGTGGACGGACACGCCCGCGGGCAATCAGGTGTTGCGGGCAGGCCCCGGGGGCAGGCCCTGCTGAGTCCCCGAGCGCCACCTGGGTTCCTGCCACCACCCTTGGGCCGGGATGAGGTGCCACCTTGTGCGTAGAAGCCCTGCACACAGGCAAGAAGCCCCCCAGGCCCGCGGCGCACCCGACCCTGGAGCCCCCTGGCCGGCTGCAGCCACAGGGAACGGGGGTTCTGAGTTGGCAGGCCCCATTCCCGAAGCATCCACGGGCACTTCCCCAAGGGCTGACACCTGCTGCGCCTCAGCAGCCAGCCAACCTCCCTCCCTCTGGTCGGGCACTGCAAGCCACACAGCCACTTGTGTCCCCTGTGTCCCTCCCTGGAGGCCGCAGCGCATTTTGGGTTTTGGCGCGGACGGGCCCCTCTCGGCTTCCATAGTCCATTTGGCCCCAGAGCCTGCCAGACCCTGGCTCTAGGAGGCTTCCCAGGGGCGCTGCCAACAGCCCCCAGGTGCTGGCTAGCCGCCTCGGCCGGCCACGGGGGGAGCACACACACCTGCGGGTGTCCCCGGGCCGCACACACGAACTGCCCCGCGCTTCCCGGTGTTGCAAATAGGTCCCCCGGGAAGCCCCGCCGGCCCTAGGGGCTTGTCGGGCGGGGCCGACGCACGGTGGGTGAGTGGGGAGGGCTGCTGCTGGCACACACCCACTCCTGAAGCCCACTGGGGCGGTCCAAGGGCGAGGAGCTCGGAGCTCGGTCAGGGCTGTCCCAGCAGAACTTTTTGAGGGTGGACGGACACGCCCGCGGGCAATCAGGTGTTGCGGGCAGGCCCCGGGGGCAGGCCCTGCTGAGTCCCCGAGCGCCACCTGGGTTCCTGCCACCACCCTTGGGCCGGGATGAGGTGCCACCTTGTGCGTAGAAGCCCTGCACACAGGCAAGAAGCCCCCCAGGCCCGCGGCGCACCCGACCCTGGAGCCCCCTGGCCGGATGCAGCCACAGGGAACGGGGGTTCTGAGTTGGCAGGCCCCATTCCCGAAGCATCCACGGGCACTTCCCGAAGGGCTGACACCTGCTGCGCCTCAGCAGCCAGCCAACCTCCCTCCCTCTGGTCGGGCACTGCAAGCCACACAGCCACTTGTGTCCCCTGTGTCCCTCCCTGGAGGCCGCAGCGCGTTTTGGGTTTTGGCGCGGACGGGCCCCTCTCGGCTTCCGTAGTCCATTTGGCCCCGGAGCCTGCCAGACCCCTGGCACTAGGAGGCTGCCCAGGGGCGCTGCCAACAGCCCCCAGGTGCTGGCTAGCCGCCTCGGCCGGCCACGGGGGGAGCACACACACCTGCGGGTGTCCCCGGGCCGCACACACGAACTGCCCCGCGCTTCCCGGCGTTGCAAATAGGTCCCCCGGGAAGCCCCGCCGGCCCTAGGGGCTTGTCGGGCGGGGCCGACGCACGGTGGGTGAGTGGGGAGGGCTGCTGCTGGCACACACCCACTCCTGAAGCCCACTGGGGCGGTCCAAGGGCGAGGAGCTCGGAGCTCGGTCAGGGCTGTCCCAGCAGAACTTTTTGAGGGTGGACGGACACGCCCGCGGGCCATCAGGTGTTGCGGGCAGGCCCCGGGGGCAGGCCCTGCTGAGTCCCCGAGCGCCACCTGGGTTCCTGCCACCACCCTTGGGCCGGGATGAGGTGCCACCTTGTGCGTAGAAGCCCTGCACACAGGCAAGAAGCCCCCCAGGCCCGCGGCGCACCCGACCCTGGAGCCCCCTGGCCGGATGCAGCCACAGGGAACGGGGGTTCTGAGTTGGCAGGCCCCATTCCCGAAGCATCCACGGGCACTTCCCCAAGGGCTGACACCTGCTGCGCCTCAGCAGCCAGCCAACCTCCCTCCCTCTGGTCGGGCACTGCAAGCCACACAGCCACTTGTGTCCCCTGTGTCCCTCCCTGGAGGCCGCAGCGCGTTTTGGGTTTTGGCGCGGACGGGCCCCTCTCGGCTTCCGTAGTCCATTTGGCCCCGGAGCCTGCCAGACCCCTGGCTCTAGGAGGCTGCCCAGGGGCGCTGCCAACAGCCCCCAGGTGCTGGCTAGCCGCCTCGGCCGGCCACGGGGGGAGCACACACACCTGCGGGTGTCCCCGGGCCGCACACACGAACTGCCCCGCGCTTCCCGGCATTGCAAATAGGTCCCCCGGGAAGCCCCGCCGGCCCTAGGGGCTTGTCGGGCGGGGCCGACGCACGGTGGGTGAGTGGGGAGGGCTGCTGCTGGCACACACCCACTCCTGAAGCCCACTGGGGCGGTCCAAGGGCGAGGAGCTCGGAGCTCGGTCAGGGCTGTCCCAGCAGAACTTTTTGAGGGTGGACGGACACGCCCGCGGGCAATCAGGTGTTGCGGGCAGGCCCCGGGGGCAGGCCCTGCTGAGTCCCTGAGCGCCACCTGGGTTCCTGCCACCACCCTTGGGCCGGGATGAGGTGCCACCTTGTGCGTAGAAGCCCTGCACACAGGCAAGAAGCCCCCCAGGCCCGCGGCGCACCCGACCCTGGAGCCCCCTGGCCGGCTGCAGCCACAGGGAACGGGGGTTCTGAGTTGGCAGGCCCCATTCCCGAAGCATCCACGGGCACTTCCCCAAGGGCTGACACCTGCTGCGCCTCAGCAGCCAGCCAACCTCCCTCCCTCTGGTCGGGCACTGCAAGCCACACAGCCACTTGTGTCCCCTGTGTCCCTCCCTGGAGGCCGCAGCGCGTTTTGGGTTTTGGCGCGGACGGGCCCCTCTCGGCTTCCGTAGTCCATTTGGCCCCAGAGCCTGCCAGACCCTGGCTCTAGGAGGCTGCCCAGGGGCGCTGCCAACAGCCCCCAGGTGCTGGCTAGCCGCCTCGGCCGGCCACGGGGGGAGCACACACACCTGCGGGTGTCCCCGGGCCGCACACACGAACTGCCCCGCGCTTCCCGGTGTTGCAAATAGGTCCCTCGGGAAGCCCCGCCGGCCCTAGGGGCTTGTCGGGCGGGGCCGACGCACGGTGGGTGAGTGGGGAGGGCTGCTGCTGGCACACACCCACTCCTGAAGCCCACTGGGGCGGTCCAAGGGCGAGGAGCTCGGAGCTCGGTCAGGGCTGTCCCAGCAGAACTTTTTGAGGGTGGACGGACACGCCCGCGGGCAATCAGGTGTTGCGGGCAGGCCCCGGGGGCAGGCCCTGCTGAGTCCCCGAGCGCCACCTGGGTTCCTGCCACCACCCTTGGGCCGGGATGAGGTGCCACCTTGTGCGTAGAAGCCCTGCACACAGGCAAGAAGCCCCCCAGGCCCGCGGCGCACCCGACCCTGGAGCCCCCTGGCCGGATGCAGCCACAGGGAACGGGGGTTCTGAGTTGGCAGGCCCCATTCCCGAAGCATCCACGGGCACTTCCCGAAGGGCTGACACCTGCTGCGCCTCAGCAGCCAGCCAACCTCCCTCCCTCTGGTCGGGCACTGCAAGCCACACAGCCACTTGTGTCCCCTGTGTCCCTCCCTGGAGGCCGCAGCGCGTTTTGGGTTTTGGCGCAGACGGGCCCCTCTCGGCTTCCGTAGTCCATTTGGCCCCGGAGCCTGCCAGACCCCTGGCTCTAGGAGGCTGCCCAGGGGCGCTGCCAACAGCCCCCAGGTGCTGGCTAGCCGCCTCGGCCGGCCACGGGGGGAGCACACACACCTGCGGGTGTCCCCGGGCCGCACACACGAACTGCCCCGCGCTTCCCGGCGTTGCAAATAGGTCCCCCGGGAAGCCCCGCCGGCCCTAGGGGCTTGTCGGGCGGGGCCGACGCACGGTGGGTGAGTGGGGAGGGCTGCTGCTGGCACACACCCACTCCTGAAGCCCACTGGGGCGGTCAAAGGGCGAGGAGCTCGGAGCTCGGTCAGGGCTGTCCCAGCAGAACTTTTTGAGGGTGGACGGACACGCCCGCGGGCAATCAGGTGTTGCGGGCAGGCCCCGGGGGCAGGCCCTGCTGAGTCCCCGAGCGCCACCTGGGTTCCTGCCACCACCCTTGGGCCGGGATGAGGTGCCACCTTGTGCGTAGAAGCCCTGCACACAGGCAAGAAGCCCCCCAGGCCCGCGGCGCACCCGACCCTGGAGCCCCCTGGCCGGCTGCAGCCACAGGGAACGGGGGTTCTGAGTTGGCAGGCCCCATTCCCGAAGCATCCACGGGCACTTCCCCAAGGGCTGACACCTGCTGCGCCTCAGCAGCCAGCCAACCTCCCTCCCTCTGGTCGGGCACTGCAAGCCACACAGCCACTTGTGTCCCCTGTGTCCCTCCCTGGAGGCCGCAGCGCGTTTTGGGTTTTGGCGCGGACGGGCCCCTCTCGGCTTCCGTAGTCCATTTGGCCCCGGAGCCTGCCAGACCCCTGGCTCTAGGAGGCTGCCCAGGGGCGCTGCCAACAGCCCCCAGGTGCTGGCTAGCCGCCTCGGCCGGCCACGGGGGGAGCACACACACCTGCGGGTGTCCCCGGGCCGCACACACGAACTGCCCCGCGCTTCCCGGCATTGCAAATAGGTCCCCCGGGAAGCCCCGCCGGCCCTAGGGGCTTGTCGGGCGGGGCCGACGCACGGTGGGTGAGTGGGGAGGGCTGCTGCTGGCACACACCCACTCCTGAAGCCCACTGGGGCGGTCCAAGGGCGAGGAGCTCGGAGCTCGGTCAGGGCTGTCCCAGCAGAACTTTTTGAGGGTGGACGGACACGCCCGCGGGCAATCAGGTGTTGCGGGCAGGCCCCGGGGGCAGGCCCTGCTGAGTCCCTGAGCGCCACCTGGGTTCCTGCCACCACCCTTGGGCCGGGATGAGGTGCCACCTTGTGCGTAGAAGCCCTGCACACAGGCAAGAAGCCCCCCAGGCCCGCGGCGCACCCGACCCTGGAGCCCCCTGGCCGGCTGCAGCCACAGGGAACGGGGGTTCTGAGTTGGCAGGCCCCATTCCCGAAGCATCCACGGGCACTTCCCCAAGGGCTGACACCTGCTGCGCCTCAGCAGCCAGCCAACCTCCCTCCCTCTGGTCGGGCACTGCAAGCCACACAGCCACTTGTGTCCCCTGTGTCCCTCCCTGGAGGCCGCAGCGCGTTTTGGGTTTTGGCGCGGACGGGCCCCTCTCGGCTTCCGTAGTCCATTTGGCCCCAGAGCCTGCCAGACCCTGGCTCTAGGAGGCTGCCCAGGGGCGCTGCCAACAGCCCCCAGGTGCTGGCTAGCCGCCTCGGCCGGCCACGGGGGGAGCACACACACCTGCGGGTGTCCCCGGGCCGCACACACGAACTGCCCCGCGCTTCCCGGTGTTGCAAATAGGTCCCTCGGGAAGCCCCGCCGGCCCTAGGGGCTTGTCGGGCGGGGCCGACGCACGGTGGGTGAGTGGGGAGGGCTGCTGCTGGCACACACCCACTCCTGAAGCCCACTGGGGCGGTCCAAGGGCGAGGAGCTCGGAGCTCGGTCAGGGCTGTCCCAGCAGAACTTTTTGAGGGTGGACGGACACGCCCGCGGGCAATCAGGTGTTGCGGGCAGGCCCCGGGGGCAGGCCCTGCTGAGTCCCCGAGCGCCACCTGGGTTCCTGCCACCACCCTTGGGCCGGGATGAGGTGCCACCTTGTGCGTAGAAGCCCTGCACACAGGCAAGAAGCCCCCCAGGCCCGCGGCGCACCCGACCCTGGAGCCCCCTGGCCGGATGCAGCCACAGGGAACGGGGGTTCTGAGTTGGCAGGCCCCATTCCCGAAGCATCCACGGGCACTTCCCGAAGGGCTGACACCTGCTGCGCCTCAGCAGCCAGCCAACCTCCCTCCCTCTGGTCGGGCACTGCAAGCCACACAGCCACTTGTGTCCCCTGTGTCCCTCCCTGGAGGCCGCAGCGCGTTTTGGGTTTTGGCGCGGACGGGCCCCTCTCGGCTTCCGTAGTCCATTTGGCCCCGGAGCCTGCCAGACCCCTGGCTCTAGGAGGCTGCCCAGGGGCGCTGCCAACAGCCCCCAGGTGCTGGCTAGCCGCCTCGGCCGGCCACGGGGGGAGCACACACACCTGCGGGTGTCCCCGGGCCGCACACACGAACTGCCCCGCGCTTCCCGGCGTTGCAAATAGGTCCCCCGGGAAGCCCCGCCGGCCCTAGGGGCTTGTCGGGCGGGGCCGACGCACGGTGGGTGAGTGGGGAGGGCTGCTGCTGGCACACACCCACTCCTGAAGCCCACTGGGGCGGTCCAAGGGCGAGGAGCTCGGAGCTCGGTCAGGGCTGTCCCAGCAGAACTTTTTGAGGGTGGACGGACACGCCCGCGGGCAATCAGGTGTTGCGGGCAGGCCCCGGGGGCAGGCCCTGCTGAGTCCCCGAGCGCCACCTGGGTTCCTGCCACCACCCTTGGGCCGGGATGAGGTGCCACCTTGTGCGTAGAAGCCCTGCACACAGGCAAGAAGCCCCCCAGGCCCGCGGCGCACCCGACCCTGGAGCCCCCTGGCCGGCTGCAGCCACAGGGAACGGGGGTTCTGAGTTGGCAGGCCCCATTCCCGAAGCATCCACGGGCACTTCCCCAAGGGCTGACACCTGCTGCGCCTCAGCAGCCAGCCAACCTCCCTCCCTCTGGTCGGGCACTGCAAGCCACACAGCCACTTGTGTCCCCTGTGTCCCTCCCTGGAGGCCGCAGCGCGTTTTGGGTTTTGGCGCGGACGGGCCCCTCTCGGCTTCCGTAGTCCATTTGGCCCCGGAGCCTGCCAGACCCCTGGCTCTAGGAGGCTTCCCAGGGGCGCTGCCAACAGCCCCCAGGTGCTGGCTAGCCGCCTCGGCCGGCCACGGGGGGAGCACACACACCTGCGGGTGTCCCCGGGCCGCACACACGAACTGCCCCGCGCTTCCCGGTGTTGCAAATAGGTCCCCCGGGAAGCCCCGCCGGCCCTAGGGGCTTGTCGGGCGGGGCCGACGCACGGTGGGTGAGTGGGGAGGGCTGCTGCTGGCACACACCCACTCCTGAAGCCCACTGGGGCGGTCAAAGGGCGAGGAGCTCGGAGCTCGGTCAGGGCTGTCCCAGCAGAACTTTTTGAGGGTGGACGGACACGCCCGCGGGCAATCAGGTGTTGCGGGCAGGCCCCGGGGGCAGGCCCTGCTGAGTCCCCGAGCGCCACCTGGGTTCCTGCCACCACCCTTGGGCCGGGATGAGGTGCCACCTTGTGCGTAGAAGCCCTGCACACAGGCAAGAAGCCCCCCAGGCCCGCGGCGCACCCGACCCTGGAGCCCCCTGGCCGGCTGCAGCCACAGGGAACGGGGGTTCTGAGTTGGCAGGCCCCATTCCCGAAGCATCCACGGGCACTTCCCCAAGGGCTGACACCTGCTGCGCCTCAGCAGCCAGCCAACCTCCCTCCCTCTGGTCGGGCACTGCAAGCCACACAGCCACTTGTGTCCCCTGTGTCCCTCCCTGGAGGCCGCAGCGCGTTTTGGGTTTTGGCGCGGACGGGCCCCTCTCGGCTTCCGTAGTCCATTTGGCCCCGGAGCCTGCCAGACCCCTGGCTCTAGGAGGCTTCCCAGGGGCGCTGCCAACAGCCCCCAGGTGCTGGCTAGCCGCCTCGGCCGGCCACGGGGGGAGCACACACACCTGCGGGTGTCCCCGGGCCGCACACACGAACTGCCCCGCGCTTCCCGGTGTTGCAAATAGGTCCCCCGGGAAGCCCCGCCGGCCCTAGGGGCTTGTCGGGCGGGGCCGACGCACGGTGGGTGAGTGGGGAGGGCTGCTGCTGGCACACACCCACTCCTGAAGCCCACTGGGGCGGTCCAAGGGCGAGGAGCTCGGAGCTCGGTCAGGGCTGTCCCAGCAGAACTTTTTGAGGGTGGACGGACACGCCCGCGGGCAATCAGGTGTTGCGGGCAGGCCCCGGGGGCAGGCCCTGCTGAGTCCCCGAGCGCCACCTGGGTTCCTGCCACCACCCTTGGGCCGGGATGAGGTGCCACCTTGTGCGTAGAAGCCCTGCACACAGGCAAGAAGCCCCCCAGGCCCGCGGCGCACCCGACCCTGGAGCCCCCTGGCCGGATGCAGCCACAGGGAACGGGGGTTCTGAGTTGGCAGGCCCCATTCCCGAAGCATCCACGGGCACTTCCCCAAGGGCTGACACCTGCTGCGCCTCAGCAGCCAGCCAACCTCCCTCCCTCTGGTCGGGCACTGCAAGCCACACAGCCACTTGTGCCCCTGTGTCCCTCCCTGGAGGCCGCAGCGCGTTTTGGGTTTTGGCGCGGACGGGCCCCTCTCGGCTTCCGTAGTCCATTTGGCCCCGGAGCCTGCCAGACCCCTGGCTCTAGGAGGCTGCCCAGGGGCGCTGCCAACAGCCCCCAGGTGCTGGCTAGCCGCCTCGGCCGGCCACGGGGGGAGCACACACACCTGCGGGTGTCCCCGGGCCGCACACACGAACTGCCCCGCGCTTCCCGGCGTTGCAAATAGGTCCCCCGGGAAGCCCCGCCGGCCCTAGGGGCTTGTCGGGCGGGGCCGACGCACGGTGGGTGAGTGGGGAGGGCTGCTGCTGGCACACACCCACTCCTGAAGCCCACTGGGGCGGTCCAAGGGCGAGGAGCTCGGAGCTCGGTCAGGGCTGTCCCAGCTGAACTTTTTAGGGTGGACGGACACGCCCGCGGGCAATCAGGTGTTGCGGGCAGGCCCCGGGGGCAGGCCCTGCTGAGTCCCCGAGCGCCACCTGGGTTCCTGCCACCACCCTTGGGCCGGGATGAGGTGCCACCTTGTGCGTAGAAGCCCTGCACACAGGCAAGAAGCCCCCCAGGCCCGCGGCGCACCCGACCCTGGAGCCCCCTGGCCGGCTGCAGCCACAGGGAACGGGGGTTCTGAGTTGGCAGGCCCCATTCCCGAAGCATCCACGGGCACTTCCCCAAGGGCTGACACCTGCTGCGCCTCAGCAGCCAGCCAACCTCCCTCCCTCTGGTCGGGCACTGCAAGCCACACAGCCACTTGTGTCCCCTGTGTCCCTCCCTGGAGGCCGCAGCGCGTTTTGGGTTTTGGCGCGGACGGGCCCCTCTCGGCTTCCGTAGTCCTTTTGGCCCCAGAGCCTGCCAGACCCCTGGCTCTAGGAGGCTTCCCAGGGGCGCTGCCAACAGCCCCCAGGTGCTGGCTAGCCGCCTCGGCCGGCCACGGGGGGAGCACACACACCTGCGGGTGTCCCCGGGCCGCACACACGAACTGCCCCGCGCTTCCCGGTGTTGCAAATAGGTCCCCCGGGAAGCCCCGCCGGCCCTAGGGGCTTGTCGGGCGGGGCCGACACACGGTGGGTGAGTGGGGAGGGCTGCTGCTGGCACACACCCACTCCTGAAGCCCACTGGGGCGGTCCAAGGGCGAGGAGCTCGGAGCTCGGTCAGGGCTGTCCCAGCAGAACTTTTTGAGGGTGGACGGACACGCCCGCGGGCAATCAGGTGTTGCGGGCAGGCCCCGGGGGCAGGCCCTGCTGAGTCCCCGAGCGCCACCTGGGTTCCTGCCACCACCCTTGGGCCGGGATGAGGTGCCACCTTGTGCGTAGAAGCCCTGCACACAGGCAAGAAGCCCCCCAGGCCCGCGGCGCACCCGACCCTGGAGCCCCCTGGCCGGATGCAGCCACAGGGAACGGGGGTTCTGAGTTGGCAGGCCCCATTCCCAAAGCATCCACGGGCACTTCCCGAAGGGCTGACACCTGCTGCGCCTCAGCAGCCAGCCAACCTCCCTCCCTCTGGTCGGGCACTGCAAGCCACACAGCCACTTGTGCCCCTGTGTCCCTCCCTGGAGGCCGCAGCGCGTTTTGGGTTTTGGCGCGGACGGGCCCCTCTCGGCTTCCGTAGTCCATTTAGCCCCGGAGCCTGCCAGACCCCTGGCTCTAGGAGGCTGCCCAGGGGCGCTGCCAACAGCCCCCAGGTGCTGGCTAGCCGCCTCGGCCGGCCACGGGGGGAGCACACACACCTGCGGGTGTCCCCGGGCCGCACACACGAACTGCCCCAGGCTTCCCGGCGTTGCAAATAGGTCCCCCGGGAAGCCCCGCCGGCCCTAGGGGCTTGTCGGGCGGGGCCGACGCACGGTGGGTGAGTGGGGAGGGCTGCTGCTGGCACACACCCACTCCTGAAGCCCACTGGGGCGGTCCAAGGGCGAGGAGCTCGGAGCTCGGTCAGGGCTGTCCCAGCAGAACTTTTTGAGGGTGGACGGACACGCCCGCGGGCAATCAGGTGTTGCGGGCAGGCCCCGGGGGCAGGCCCTGCTGAGTCCCCGAGCGCCACCTGGGTTCCTGCCACCACCCTTGGGCCGGGATGAGGTGCCACCTTGTGCGTAGAAGCCCTGCACACAGGCAAGAAGCCCCCCAGGCCCGCGGCGCACCCGACCCTGGAGCCCCCTGGCCGGATGCAGCCACAGGGAACGGGGGTTCTGAGTTGGCAGGCCCCATTCCCGAAGCATCCACGGGCACTTCCCGAAGGGCTGACACCTGCTGCGCCTCAGCAGCCAGCCAACCTCCCTCCCTCTGGTCGGGCACTGCAAGCCACACAGCCACTTGTGTCCCCTGTGTCCCTCCCTGGAGGCCGCAGCGCGTTTTGGGTTTTGGCGCGGACGGGCCCCTCTCGGCTTCCGTAGTCCATTTGGCCCCGGAGCCTGCCAGACCCCTGGCTCTAGGAGGCTGCCCAGGGGCGCTGCCAACAGCCCCCAGGTGCTGGCTAACCGCCTCAGCCGGCCATGGGGGGAGCACACACACCTGCGGGTGTCCCCGTGCCGCACACACGAACTGCCCCGCGCTTCCCGGCGTTGCAAATAGGCCCCCCGGGAAGCCCCACCCACCCTAGGGGCTTGTCGGGTGGGGCCGACACACGGTGGTTGACTGGGGAGGGCTGCTGCTGGCACACACCCACTCCTGAAGCCCACTGGGGCGGTCCAAGGGCTAGGAGCTCGGAGCTCGGTCAGGGCTGTCCCAGCAGAACTTTTTGAGGGTGGACGGACACGCCCGCGGGCCATCAGGTGTTGCGGGCAGGCCCCGGGGGCAGGCCCTGCTGAGTCCCCGAGCGCCACCTGGGTTCCTGCCACCACCCTTGGGCCGGGATGAGGTGCCACCTTGTGCGTAGAAGCCCTGCACACAGGCAAGAAGCCCCCCAGGCCCGCGGCGCACCCGACCCTGGAGCCCCCTGGCCGGATGCAGCCACAGGGAACGGGGGTTCTGAGTTGGCAAGCCCCATTCCCGAAGCATCCACGGGCACTTTCCCAAGGGCTGACACCTGCTGCGCCTCAGCAGCCAGCCAACCTCCCTCCCTCTGGTCGGGCACTGCAAGCCACACAGCCACTTGTGTCCCCTGTGTCCCTCCCTGGAGGCCGCAGCGCGTTTTGGGTTTTGGCGCGGACGGGCCCCTCTCGGCTTCCGTAGTCCATTTGCCCCCGGAGCCTGCCAGACCCCTGGCTCTAGGAGGCTGCCCAGGGGCGCTGCCAACAGCCCCCAGGTGCTGGCTAGCCGCCTCAGCCGGCCATGGGGGGAGCACACACACCTGCGGGTGTCCCCGGGCCGCACACACGAACTGCCCCGCGCTTCCCGGCGTTGCAAATAGGCCCCCCGGGAAGCCCCGCCGGCCCTAGGGGCTTGTCGGGTGGGGCCGACGCACGGTGGGTGAGTGGGGAGGGCTGCTGCTGGCACACACCCACTCCTGAAGCCCACTGGGGCGGTCCAAGGGCGAGGAGCTCGGAGCTCGGTCAGGGCTGTCCCAGCAGAACTTTTTGAGGGTGGACGGACACGCCCGCGGGCAATCAGGTGTTGCGGGCAGGCCCCGGGGGCAGGCCCTGCTGAGTCCCCGAGTGCCACCTGGGTTCCTGCCACCACCCTTGGGCCGGGATGAGGTGCCACCTTGTGCGTAGAAGCCCTGCACACAGGCAAGATGCCCCCAAGGCCCGCGCGCGCGCCTGACCCTGCAGCCCCGCTGCAGCCCCAGGGAACGGGATGTCTGAGTGGGCAGCCCCCACTTCCCAAGCCTCCGCTGCCAGTTCCCCGAAGGGCTGGTGGTGGCTGCGCCTCAGCAGCCAGCCTCCCTTCCTCCTTCCCTCCCTCCCTTCCTCCCTCTCGTCGGGCACTGCAAGCCACACAGCCACTTGTGTCCCCTGTGTCCCTCCCTGGAGGCCTCAGCGCGTTTTGGGTTTTGGAGCCGGCGGTCCCCCTCAGCTTCCATCTTCTACTGCTATCCTAGGCTATAGCTGAGAGCTGGATTGGAAGAGGAACATCCAGGTGTAGAATTACTGCCCATATGGGATACCGGCGCTTCAGGCCAGGGCCTTAACCTGCTGTACCACGGCGCCAGCTCTTCGATTCTTCTGTAAGTTTCCACTAGAACCATGTAAAACATCTTGAAGCTATGACAATAAAAAAAATTGAAACCAATGTGCATTCAGCTCAGATGGCTTTAAATCTTGCAGCCATGCTCAATTTGTCCTGATTCTGAATTATATTTCTTTATGCTTTTCCAACCTAACTAAATCTTATAAACATCTTAAAATACAATGTAGGCCGGAACCGCAGCTCACTAGGGTAATCCTCTGCCTGCGGTGCTGGTACCCTGGGTTCTAGTCCTGGTTGGGGTGCCAGATTCTGTCCCGCTTGCTCCTCTTTCAGTCCAGCTCTCTGCTGTGGCCTGGGAAGGCAGTGGAGGATGGCCCAAGTCCTTGGGCCCCGCACATGTATGGGAGACCAGCAGGAAGTATCTGGCTCCTGGTTTCGGATTGGCACAGCGTGCCAGCCGTAGCGACCATTTGGGGGGTAAACCAATGGAAGAAAAACCTTTCTCTCTCTCTCTGCCTGTTTCTAACTCTGCCTGTCAAAAATAAATACAATGTGAAAGAAGCTGAGGAATAAACAACTTACTGGCAACATATTCTTTTTTGTTAGTCTTGGGTACATGAAGATTTCTCCAGGATCTTATCTGCAAGAGAAATTATTCAGAGAGAGTGGTGAGACAAATAGTCTAGATTCTCCCTAGATTCCATTGTGCTAGCAAGATCATGAAGGAAAGGCATAGAGACAAATGGGCATATTAGCTGGGCAACAGAAATAAAGTACCCGCCCTATGGGGGAATATAGGCTTTACACATGGGAAGAGCAGCAAGGCCCTGAAAGAGCACACACAACTCTACCAATCCCTCAGGTTAAACAGAAACTATTGTTAGGCTAATTAAAATATTCATTTGTTACCAATTCTGTAAAAAAAAATAATCAGTGCCAGGGCCATCACTGTGGGGTAGTGAGTAAAGCTTCCTGCTGCAGTGTGGGCGTCTCACATGGACACCAAATTGAGTCCTACCTGCTCCACTTCTGATCTAGCTCTCTGCTATGGACTGGGAAAGCAGTGGATGAAAACCCAAGTCCTGGGACCAGCACTGTGGCACACTGGGTTAATCTTCCACCTGCAGGACTGGCATCCCACATGGGCACTGGTTCTAGTCCCAGTTGCTTCTCTTCCAGTACAGCTCTCTGCTATGGCCCGGGAGGGCAGTGGAGAATGGCCCCGGTGCTTGGGCTCCTGCACCCATGTGGGAGACCAGAAAGGGTCACCTGGCTCCTGTCTTCAGGTTGGCGCAGCTCCAGCTATGGTGGCCATTTGCAGGGTGAACCAATGGAAGGAAGACCTTTCTCTTTGTCTCTCTCTCTCACGGTCTATAACCCTTCTGTGGTGACTGTTCCTCGCCACTGCCGGAGAATTAGGCAGGCTGCCCATGGCTTGCCTTAACCGAGGAGGGGAAAGTGCGCCACCTGCCACTCAGCCTTCCCCAAACCCAGGGGACAATCAGGCGCGGTGTGGAGCCCAGTCGAAGCAGGGTCTCACTTTATTGTAAAAGAGAGGTTGTATAGGCTGGCGCCGTGGCTTACCAGGCTAATCCTCCGCCTTGTGGCGCCAGCACACCAGCTTCTATTCCCGGTTGCCCCTCTTCCAGGCCAGCTCTCTGCTATGGCCCGGGAGGGCAGTGGAGG
Organism: Lepus europaeus; assembly: GCF_033115175.1. Taxonomy (NCBI): domain Eukaryota; kingdom Metazoa; phylum Chordata; class Mammalia; order Lagomorpha; family Leporidae; genus Lepus; species Lepus europaeus. The sequence continues at coordinate 572,222 of NW_026909548.1, read as the reverse complement.
ATGGCCCAAGTCCTTGGGCCCTGCACCCGCATGGGAGACCAGGAGAAGCACCTGGCTCCTGGCTTCGGATCAGAGAGATGTGCTGGCCGCAGTGGCCACTGGAGGGTGAACCAACGGCAAAAAAGGAAGACCTTTCTCTCTGTCTCTCTCTCTCTCTCTCTCTCTCTCTCTCTCTCTCACTACCCACTCTGCCTGTCAAAAAAAAAGAGAGGTGGTGTATATAGCTGAGGTACAGGTTGGATGGTAGAGTGGATGAGGGCATGTGGGCAAGGGGTGGGGTGTTGTGATGCAAAAGGGCCTTAGCAACTCCTATTGTACCACCTTAATGATCCTTAGGGAGAAGCACCCTGGGGCTGGGGTGTTTGCTACCAGGGAATTGAAACTTAAAGACACGTTTTCAAATTTGAGGCAGGCTCAGGAAGTTCCTCTAGGCCTTTCCGGATTCAGCTTCCCCCACACCCTACCTGTCAAATGAGGGGAGGGGAGGGGAGGGGAGGGAAGAGGAGGAGAGGGGAGAGAAGACCCAAGTCCTTGGGTCCCTTGCACCAACATGGGAGATTTGGAAAAAATCTCCAGGCTCCTGGCTTCAGATTGGCCCAGCCTCAGCCAATGAGGCCATTTGGGGAGTGATCAGCAGATGTAAAACCATCTCTCTTTCTGCCTCTGCCTCTCTGTAACAGCCTTTGAAATAAATAAATAAATAAATCATAAAAAAGTCACTGCCTAAATAATTTATACTATTCATCAGGATTGTCCAATTAATTAGCAGTACACCAAAAAGAAACCTGTTTTCATTAGTATCTATATTACACAGAAAATTACTCAGGCAATACTAACTGTTTTCCTTGCAGCATCTCTCGTTTTTATGTATCTAAAATTCCATTAAAGTATACAGCTCAAAGTTAGTTTTTGGCCACAATTATATGTATAGGAAAAATCGACATAATATATCTATTACAGCTTTCTTTAACTGTTCAATGACACTCCTCTCTGTATACAAACCTTGATAGAATTCTTCTCCACAGGGACCCCTGACATTTTCCAGTTCACTTTTGTTCTAGCCCATGAGACAACAGTCAATATGATACCAACATAATTTGAAAAGTAGTTTGCCTTTGGGAGTTTGCCCTCTTGTACAGTAATCATGTGGAGCATCCTGAGACTTGCCTGTTGGGCACATGGGGCCTAGGTCACAGGCTGCACAAACCAGACATTGGAAGCGTAGGCATCATGATACACTAGGTTAAGCTACTTCTCTGGACACACCACATATATATCAGAGTGCTTGGTGTGTCCTGGCTATTTCAGACCTCCAAACCAACTTACTTCAAGTATTTTTTTAAGTTATTTTTTAAAGTTTTAGTTATTTATTTGAAATGCATAGTTACAGAGACACAGAGACAGAGAGAGAGGTCTTCCATTTGCTGGTTCACTCCCCAGGTGGCTGCAATGGCTAGAGCTACACTGATCCAAAACCAGGAGCCAGGGGCTTCTTCCAGGTCTCCCACCCACACAGGCACAAGGGCCCAAGGCCATGGGCCATCTTCTACTTTCTCAGGCCATAACAGAGAGCTGGATTGGAAGCGGGCAGCCAGAACTCAATCTGATGCCCATATGGATTGCTGGCAATGCAGGTGGTGACTTTACTCATGACACCAACAGCACCGGCACCACAAGTGTTCTTTTGAGTCAACAGGTCATGGTGCAAAAACTTGGATTTTTGCCATCTGCATGGAAACCCACATGGAGTCCCTGCATCCTGGCTTTCATAGATAGCACCCTGGCTGTTGTGGGCTTTTGCAGAGTGATCAGGCAGCCTTGGTTGGCAGTGTTCATATTTTTAAATATTTCACTTTTCTAGATTTTTGAGTCCGTATTCTGAGTCCTATTGCTTCTTTATTACCAAGAATTCCAAGACCTAACTCAGCATGGGTGCTATGGATAGCATAATGTGAGAGTTAAGATGAGGTGAGAGAACTCCCAACATTGTATCTAGTTAGCATACCTTAGAAATAGTGGCAGTCTGTAGAAGTTACAAATCTACCTACCAGAGTGGTGGGACATTTAGGGGATTTTAATGATTTCCCAAAATTTATTAAAAGGAAAAATGGTAACATGGTTAAGGGCTTGCTTCCCATGATTCCTAACCATCTTCATCTTCCTGCACTACACACCCTCACCCATCACTCCCATCCATCCATGATCCATAACCACCCTGCCATGGCTTGCCTGGGCCACAGCTGGGTGCCCAGCCATGGCTGTGGGAGGGAGCTCCAATAGGAGAATAGCAGCTGTCCTAGGCACATGATCACAGCTGGGGGAGGGACATGGATAGCAGAGCACCACCACTCCAGTGGGCCCGGTGGGTGCTTGCCTGTGCCAAGGGTGGAGACTAAGCCCCGACCTCCCTGTCCCCAGTTTTGGGCTTGCCAGAGTACACCTGTGAAATGCATGTCAGTAGAGAATTGTGGTTACCAACGAGTGAGGGGAGAAATGGTGGGTTAAGGACAAAGGAGATACATTGGTCATGGGGCACAAAGTTTCCACTAGACAGGAGAAATGAGTCTACAGCTGTACTGCAAAGCATGGAAACTACAATGCTGTATTTCATATTTCAGCTTGTTAAGAGAGGCTTTTGAAAGTACTCACCATACAGTATAGGAGGTGATGAATGAGTTATTCTGATTAGACAATTCCAGAATTAACACTCATCAAATGATTGCGTTGTATCCCACAGGTATCTATAGCTATTTCTCAGTTGAATAGTTTAAAAAGGCAGATTGGCTGGCGCCATGGCTTAACAGGCTAATCCTCCACCTTGCGGAGCCGGCACACCAGCTTCTAGTCCTGGTTGGGGCGCCGGATTCTGTCCCGATTGCCCCTCTTCCAGGCCAGCTCTCTGCTATGGCCCGGGAGGGCAGTGGAGGATGGCCCAAGTCCTTGGGCCCTGCACCCGCATGGGAGACCAGGAGAAGCACCTGGCTCCTGGCTTCGGATCAGAGAGATGTGCTGGCCGCAGTGGCCACTGGAGGGTGAACCAACGGCAAAAAGGAAGACCTTTCTCTCTGTCTCTCCCTCTCTCACTATCCACACTGCTTGTCAAAAAAAAGAAAAGGCAAAGATTACCAGGCTACACTAAAAAAGCTAGGAACAATACAATGTGTATTAATATAAAGAGAAATGTTTAATGATTTCACAGTAGGACAAAAATGATTCTTGAAGATTTGTTAAATTGAAAGGCAGAGTTAGAGAGAAGAGATATAGATCTTCCATCCACTGGTTCACTCTCCAGATGGCCACAACAGACAGAGCTGTGCCAATCCAAAGCCAGGAAGCACAGGCTTATTCTGGGTCTCATATGTGGGTGCAGGTGTCCAAGTACTTGGGTCATCTTCTGCTGCTTTTCCAGGCACATTAGCCAGGAGCTGGATTGGAAATGGAGCAGCTGGGACTTGAACCTGGGCCTGTATGGGATGCCAGTGCTGTAAGCTGCAGTTTATCTTGGTTTAACACAGCAGTGCCCCCCCCAAAAAAAAAACAGGTCAGGGATACAAAGAGTTCAAAAGCTGAATGATGAAAACAATACATATAGAAGGGGCTGGGGCCATGGCTTAGAGGGTAAAGCCACCCTTCTGCAGTGTTGGAATTCCACAAGGGCACCACTTCAAGTCCCACCTCCAGTGCTGGCATCCCATATGGGCACCGGTTTGAATCCCGATTGCTCCACTTCCAATCTAGTTCTGTTATGCCCTGGAAAAGCAGTAGAAGATGGCCCAAGTCTTTGGGCCCCTGCACCTACCTATGTGGGGGACCTGGAAGAAGCTCCTGGCTCTGGGTCAGCAGAGCTCTAGCTGTTGCAGCCAACTAGGGAGTGAACCATTGGATAGAAGACCTCCCTCTCTCTCTCTCTCTGCTTCTCTGTGCGTAACTGACTTTTAAATAGAAAAATAAATCCTTAAAACACAAATGTGTAACTGTTCATATAGATAGGCTCAAAGGGATCACATAAACAAGATCAAGTGTCTACTAATAACAATAGATAGAATTAAAAAGGAGAGAATGATCCAACATGGAAAGCAGGCCACACAGCAGACTCATAGAATGACAAATGCCCTAAACAGCACAATGACATCAGCATCTAGCTAAAAATCCCATGAGGGCATTTTAGGCATGGAAATCCAAGACACTGTAGAAAAAAAGAAAATCTACATAAATGATCTCTGTGAGTGAGACCCCAGTGGAAAGAAGAGGACATCAAAGGAGGTACCTTTTTCAGAAGGCTAGAGAGAACTTTCCACTTTTCTTATGGCCCTGTCTACATAGTAACAGAGTTTGTGGACTCAAAAGGCTTCCATAGCCTTGGCAGCTAATGACAAGAGCCTCAGGTGATCACTGACATCATAAATAAAAGTGTCAATTGTTAAATCAACAATAGGAGTCACTGTGTACTTACTCCCTATGTAGGACCTCTGTCCTTAATGAGTTGTGCTATGAGAATTAACAGTAAAACTCATCTTCAAAAGTACTTTAGACATTGTGTGTCTCTGCAAACTGTTGAAATCTTTACTTAGTACAGAGTTGGCCTTCTGTATATAAAGATAATTACAAATGAATCTTTATGAAGAATGGGATAGCAGAGGGAGTAGAAGGTGGGACAGGAGTGGGGGTGCGAGGGTGGGAAGGGGGGAAGAACTGCTATATTCCTAAAGCTGTACCTATGAAATGTGTATTCATTAAATAAAAGCTTTCTAAAAGAAAAAGAAAGAGCCAAGAATGGGCCAAGTACCTGGAGCCCTTTCTATCCATGGTACAAACCTGGCTTGAGTTCTGAGTGCTAGGCCTTAGGCTAGTGGAGTCCAGGTATTGTGGTAGCTGGAGAAAGTCAGTTGATGGGAGAGAGAAGCACAGGGATCTCCTTTTTGCTCTGTCTCTTGGTTCCTCAAATAAAAAAAATTAAAAATTTACATCCCTGGAAACCAAAACCAGAAAGATATTGAAGAATTCTTCAAACTTGTAGTAAATAAGAATCATATTCCTAAATGGACAGTGACTTATTGAAGAAACCACATGGGAAATTCAGATGTAAGATGATTAGAATCAAAGTACAACACAAATTAATGGAATAAATGCAAAGCAAGGCTTAGGAGGAAATAGCTGTAAAGATCTATATTTCATAGTAAGATATGAAATCAATTATCTACAATTCTACCTTAAGAAACCAAAAAGCAAAATCAGAGAAAATTGGAGCCAAAAAAGGCAGAAGAAACAAAGAGTGAAGTGGAGTAGGGTGGAGAAAGGAATGTGTGGCGCTCCCCACTTTGTGTAAAAGACACAGTGCTGTGCTTCTGGCACATAGCAAGGGATGCTTCTCCCACCAAGAGCCTACAGCCTCTGCACCATGATATCAAGCTACCCTACCCAAATCTTATTTTTCAAATAAAGAAATCTTGAAAAACACAGATGTAAATAATCAAGCCCTCTTATTGTCCTAGGCTTCTAAGGTAAACATTTTAACATTTTTATTAACATTTTTAACATTTATTTATTTATGTTAAAGGCAGAGTTACAGAGAGAGAAAACAAAGAGACCTTCCATCTGTTGGTTCACTTCCCCCATGGCCACCAATACAGGGATGGGCCAGGCTGAAGCCACAGACAGAAGCTTCATCCTTGTCTCCTACAGGGGTACAGAGACCCAAGGACTTAGGCCATCCTCTCCTGCTTTCCCAGGTGCATTAGCTAGGAGATGGATCAGAATCGGGCCACCAGGAATCAGACCAGTGCCCATATGGGTTGCTACTGTCACTGGCAGCAGCTTAACCTGCTATGCCACAATGTCATAAAGGTAAGCGTTTCTAACTCAGGCCACAGTAAAGGAGGAGAAAATAGCTTACAGGAGAGGACTAGAAATTTGAAAGCAGTCAATCAAATGGAAACTTAAAAAAAGCTGCACTTCAGAAGATGATCGAAAATGTTATTAGAGGTTGCCCTCATTGTGGCCTAAAATGTTAAATAAACCTCCCCCTTCAGTGCCGGCATCGCATATGGCCACTGATTCAAATCAAGTCCTGGCTGCTCCACTTCTGATCCAACTCTCTGGGGTGGTCTGGAAAAGCAGAAGATGGCTCAAGCCCTTGGGCCTCTGCACCCATGTGAGAGACCCTGAAGAAGCTGCTGGCTACTGGTTTCGGATTGGCCCAGCTCAGGCCATTATGGCCATTTGGGGAGTGAACCAGTGGATGGAAAACCTCTCTACCCATGCCTCTCTGTAACACTGCTTTTCAAATAAATAAATAAATCATTTTAAAAAATAGAATAATGTCTTAACTAAGACATTAAAAACCCACAAATTTCACCAGTTCATTGAGTCTCCTATAATTGCTTTTTTCTCTTTTTTTTCTCTTTTGATCTCCATTAGCAGTTTCACGATTCTGTTTTATTTTTCAGAATTCTAGAAATTCATGGTTACCCCATTGATCTTCCATAAGAAACCCATATTTATAATAATTTTTAATGGTCTTATGAATATAAATCTTCCTGGAGAAGAACTAGAACTGTGAATGACAAAGACAAATCATCACAATTGAAATGTTTAAAGTAATTTAGCAATTTAGCAAAGGAGATGCCCACAGGATTTGAAAAAGCACAGCAGTATTTTACAAACCAGTTCATCATTTCGGGCAATGATAGCACTGGAGCAATTTCAAAATTCTTCTAAAGTACCCAAGGAACCCCCCTCCGCTTTTTGAAGAACAGCAGCTTGTTAGATTTCACCATTGGACTTCTGCATGTTACCTAACCCCTGGGAAACTCACATCAATAGCATTTCTATATCAATGTAACAACTTGAAATTTATGATATTACAACTAGATAATACTTTTCAGGTAAAGGGAGCCTAATTAACCATCATCTCTGCAAGTTGAAAACTACATCTTTTGTTGATTTCCAGGGATCCACAAAGAAATCAAGGTCAAAGCAGTTAATTTAGAACTTGGATTTTGAAAAAAATGTCAAAGATATCAAAAATTAAAAAATACTTGGTTAACATAGGATCTCTGATCATTTTATGAGACAATAATCATTCACTTATATAGAGTCAAATTATGTTTAAATATATTTATTACATATTAAGTATATTTAATAGTTGATTAGTAGAAATATACACTTAAAAGATATTAAAAATCAATTCTTAACATTCAGTTTTCTAAACCCAAAGATAGAAAATACATGAGATTATCTTGACAAAACACAAAATTTCTTTCCCTCATGTAATTAGCTACCAAAAGATGAAGAAAATCCTTTTGTACTGTGCTTCTTCTAATGGGAAGCTCCCCCAGATAACTTAGAAGTTAAACCTAGTGGAAAGATACCCCAACTTAGACATTGAAATAGTATGTGTGCAGGCTGTAAGCATTCAACCTTATAAAAGAACGAGAACACTTAGAAACAAGTACACCCGAGGCCGGTGCTGTGGCACTGCAGGTAAAGCCACCACCTGCAGTGCCTGACTCCCATAGGACTGCTCTACTTCTGATCCAGCTCTCTGCTATGGCCTGGAAAAGCAGTAGATGGCCCAAGTACTTAGCCTCTCTGCACTAGTGTTGGAGACCCAAAAGATGTTCCTGGCTCCTGGCTTCAGATTGGCAGAACTCCAGCCATTGCAGCCTTTTGGGGAGTGAACCAGCACTCTCTCTGCCTCTCTGTAACTCTGCCTTTCAAATGAATATATAAATCTTTAACAAAAAAGACAATACCATATCTTAGAAACAAAAGCATAAAACTCCATAGAACAGTTTAAATACATCTAGAAAAGTCAAGTATAGGGGCCAGTGTTGTGGCATGTTGTGTAAAGCCAGCCCCTGTGACACAGGCATCCCATCCTACATGGGCACTTGTTCCAGTCCTGACTATTCCATTTCAGATCCAGATCCCTGCTAATGTGCCAAGGAACATAATGAAAAATGGCCAAGTCCTTGGGCCCCTGCCACTCAGGTGTGAGACCCAGAAGAAGCTCCTGGCCATTGTGGCTCAGCTCCAGCCATTGTGGCCATCTGGGGAATGAACCAGTAGACCAAAGATCTCTGTCTCTTCTCTCCCTCTGTGAACTCTGGCTTACAAATGAAAAAATCTTTAACAAAAAAAATTAGGTACTCTTAGTATCCTAGTCTCTAAGATAAAAATTTCTCTTTAAGATTTATTAATTACAAAGGTAGAGTTACAGAGAGAGAGAGAAAGATCTTCCATCTGCTAGTTCATTAGCTAAATGGCCACTACAACCAGAACTGGGCCCGGCAGAAGCCACTGCCAGGAGACTCATCCAGGTCTCCCACGTGGGTGCAGGGTCCCAAAGATTTGGGCCATCCTCTCCTGTGTGCCAGGTGGATTAGCTAGGAGATGAATCAGAAGTGGGCCACGAGGAATCAAACCAGTGCTCATATGGGTTGCTGCCATCACAGGCAGCATCTTAACCTGCTGTGCCACAATGTCAGCTGTAAGGACAAGCATTTTTAATGACAGGCCATAACTAAACAATAAAGGAGGAGAAAATAGCTTATAAGAGATGGCTAGTTGTTGGGAAGGAGTCAATCAAATGGAAATTTTAAAAAATTACAGTTGAGGAGATAGAGGGGCCAGGCACTGTAGCGTAGTAGGCTAATCCTAGAAAAGCAGTTGGTGGCTCACTTGGTTAACCCTCCACCTGCAGTGCTGGCAACCCGTATGGGTGCTGGGTATAGTCCCAGTTGCTCCTCTTCCAGTCCAGCTCTCTTCTGTGGCCCAGGAAGGCAGTGGAGGATGCCCCAAGTGCACGGACCCCTGCACCCACATGGGAGACCTGGGAGACAGGGAGGAAGCACCTGGCTCCTGGCTTCGGATCCACACAGCAACAGCCGTAGCAGCCATTTGGGGGTGAAGCAATGGAAGGAAGACCTTTCTGTCTCTCTCACTGTCTAACTCTGTCAAATAAATAAAAACAATAAAAAACAAGAAGATGCAGTTGACTAGATGGTTGAAAATGTTATTTAGAGGGGCATTGTAGGCTAATCTTAGGAAAGCAGTGCAAGATGTGCTTGAGCTTGGGGGATCTGCAAGAAGCTCCTGGCTCCTGTTCTGGATTGGCTCAGCTCCAGCCATTGTGGGTATTTGAAGAGTGAACTAGTAGATGGAAGACATTTCACTCTACCTCTCCCTCTCTTTCTCTCTCTCAAAAATTTTTAAAGTTATTAGACTGGGGCAGGCACTGTGGCATAGAAGGCTAAGCCTCCACCTCAGTGCCAGCACCTCATGTGGGTACCAGCTCAGCTGAACCCCAGCAGCTCAACTTCCAATCCAGCTCTTTACTAATGCACCTGGGCAAAGCAGAGAAATGTGGTACTTGAGCCCCTGAACCTGTATGGGAGACCCAGAAGAAGCTCCTGGCTCCTGCCTGACCCAACCCCCAGTCATTTGGGTAGTGTCATTGGATGGAAGATCTCTTTCTTTCCCTCTATGTATCTCTGCCTTTCAAATAAATAAATGTGTTGTAGAAAGTTATTCGACTTTGAAATCAAATATGAAAAACCTCTTGCAAAAATTATCATTAATATTTATATTTTTGTAAAAAAATTACTAACTTAATATAGGGTATAAATCCTGATTTTATTTATTTGAAAGAATTCCAAAAAAGACAATGAGAAAGTGATCATCAGGATCACTTCCCAACTGATTGCAGCCAGAGCTGGGACAGATTGAAGAAGCCGGAAGCCAGGGAAATCCATGTGGTTCTCCCACATGTGTGGCAGGGGTCCCAGCACTTGGGCCATCTTCTGCTATCCCAGGCACATTCACAGGGTGCTAGATTAGAAGTGCAGCAGTCTGGACTCAAAGAAGCACTCTTAAGGGGTGCAGGTATGATAGACTGCACTTAACCTACGATGCTGGCTGAACCTTGAACATTTTTAATGTCAGGGCTGGAATTGTGATGTTGTGGGTAAGGCCACCACCTGTGATGCTGGCATCCATAGGGTCACATGTCACAGCTGCTCTACTTCAGATCAAGCTCCCTGCTAATGGCCTGGGAAGAGCAGAGGAAAATGGCACAAGTGTTTAGGCCCCTGCTACTGATGTAGGAGGCCTGAATGGAGCTCCAGGCTCCTGCCTTCAGTCTGGCCCAGTGCTTGCTTGCTGCAGAGATCTGGGATTGAACCAGTAGGTTGACGATGTCTGTCCCACTCTCTAACTCAGCCTTTCAAATACATAAATAAAACTTTAAACAATTCTAAATTTTGGTAAGTTCATTTAGAATTCTTTTTATTGGGGCCAGCACTGTGGCATAGTAGGTTAAGCCTCCACCTGCAGTGCTGGCATTTCATAAGAGCACTGGTTCAAAATGCCCTAGAAAAGCAGTGGAGGATGGCACAAATCCTTTGGCCACTGCACCCATGTGGGAGACTTGGATGAGGGTCCTGGCTCTTGGCTTCAGATCAGCAAGATCCAGCCATTGTAGCCCTCTGGGGAGGGAACCTGTGGATGGAGGACCTCTCTCTCTCTCTCTCTCTCTCTCTCTCTCTCTCTGTTATTCTGCTTTGCAAATACTTAAATAAATATTAAAAAAATTTCTTATCCTTGATAACTTGATTTTTTTTTACTTTGAACTTTTATTTGGCAAAGCAACACTGCATAAACTGTGCAGTAACAAATGACAGTTTACACAGAATGTTAAATTCATATACATTATCAGCAGCAAATTAGAAATAAACAAAAAACCACTAAGCTACAAATCCCCTATCACTTTTAGAGAGAATGAACAAACTCTGTCAGTTGTGTCCAATCTGAACAGCAGAGTCTATAGGACATCACCTGCCATCTTAAGTTTCAGGATTTACAGATGCCTAGTTGGAAGGTAACAAAGCAGTTGACTGTATCTACAACACGCTATTCTGTGACACCACCTCAAAAGCTTTAAAAAGAAAGCTCATCTCTACTTTCTTAGTAGCATCTAACAGATATCCAAATACCAAGAAGCTTAACTTGTGAATGGTGGTGTTATCTGATACACAGAAGAAACTCAGAAATTCAGGTAATTCAGAATATCAGTAAATGGTTTTTGCTATAACAAAATGTGAAAACGAAAAGGGAAGGAAGATGGTTTTATTATGGTTACTCCTCCTTTTTAAAACTCCCAAAGAAAAATGAATAAAAGTTCTAATCAATTAAATAGAATTACTTCTTGCTGTTAGTAACCTCAGTTAACCCTATTGTTCCACAGTTGAAACCTGAAAAACTTACTTGAGCATTTAATTTGGAAAGCAACTCTAGTCCCAGTGATGGTACTGGACACCAACATACATAAAGATAACTATATCCTCATTACAGACTCAGTGGGCACTCTGCTCGCAAAACACCTTTTATTGCATTAATTCTTGTTCCTCACAGTCAATTTCATCAGAGGCATCTGTGGAAATTTACAATAGGTTTGTAAGAGATCAAGGAGCCAGGAAAGTGAGGGTTTAGTTCAGGTAGGAGAGAGGGGAAAAGTCTGGAAACTAGGGTAGTATCCATACCACTCAGAGAGCAGGCCAAAACCACATGCAGCAAGCACTTTGAGCTGCTCTCCACCGCTTATCACCAGCAGCAAAGCAGAGGCAGAGAGCGTTATTTAAGAAAGAGAGGTCAATGTGGGATCATACTGAGCACCAGGAACCAGCTACATGGAGGAGTATCTAGGCCTGGAAGCCTAGGGCGTGGGGCTACAGCAAGCCCCCTCCTGGCAAGAGGTCAGGGGAAAGAGAAGGGCCAGACACATCATGTCCTAGGAGTTTAACCCACTTCCAAAGGGGAGTGGTTAATTAACCTGATTGGCTGGTTGGCAGGCACCCAGATGTGGCCAGGTAGGGGGATGAGGTCACCCAGGGGCGTGGCAAAGGCGTGGTCTTCCAGCTCACAAACCTAATCAATTTTAAGCTGTATGCCTGCCTGCTTCAACTCTGACTTTCAAATGAAATAAATATTTTAAAAATCCACTTACCAGCCACCTTCTCTTAACTTTAACACATACACGGGCCATGCAGTATGACAACAGAACACCACTTTCTTCTTAGAAATAGGATGGTAACTGTAAGCTGCTCAATCAGCCACAACGCAACTCAAGGTGCTTTTGGATGGAAATTAAATTGAACCACTCGTATTTCACCACATGAGTACTCTTCCAAACCATATCCCAATCTTCCTCACAGAGGGGCTGAGGCAAAAATCTTGGAATCTTGTCTCCCACATGAAGCAGGCAAGCATACGGGTAAAGATAGATTAGGTTTGTGAGCTGGAAGACCACACCTCTGCCACGCCCCTGTGTGGCCTCAGGCCCCTACCTGATGCCTTTGCCATGCCCCTGTGTGGCCTCATTCCCCTACCTGCCCACACCTGGGTGCCCACCAGCCAAGCAGGTTAATTAACCACTCCCCTTTGGAAGTGGGTTAAAAGCCCAGCCAGGGTGTGGCCCCGGCTGCTCTTCTTCCCTGGCCTCTTGCCAGGACAGGGCTTGCTGTAGCCCTGCACCTCCAGGGTGCATGGCCTTCTGGCCATGTGCTCTAGGCTTCCTGGCCTAGAGGCTCATCCATGTGGCTGGTTCCTGGTGCTTGGTATGAACCCTACTCACCTCTCTCCCTTAAATAGCTCTCACTCTCCTATGCATCTTTCTCACTAAATAAAAGCTTAAAACGTGCCATGCTGCCTCGTTTATCTGTACCGGTATTTAGAATTCTTCTCTAAATATTAGGCAAGAACCCTCTTGGGCTTATTAATATTGGGGATTTAGTCATAAGCCTGTGGTGAAATCGTATGGCACCCCAAATTCCGGTAGTACACGTGGCACCCCGGATAGCATTTCTAGGGAACTTTAAGGGGGGGCTACAATTTAGTGTGGATTTTATGGGGTCTTCTCCAGTTTCACACAAACCAGTACCACAAAAAATGACCTAAGCCAGGTCCCAATTCCATAAACCCAAAGAGCAGAGACAGAAATTTCAGTCTCAGAGCTGTTGACTCCGTACACAAATGGAAGCCATTGTGCTAGTAGGTAGCTAATGCGCAGCAGGAAGAGAAAGGACAGCTGCTGGATGTCCCCAGAGTCCCAACCACCACATTAGCTCACAAGCTGCTCTGGGGATGGAGTACAAGTGGCCACTGCCCTCCTTACCAGCGTGAGAGGGTCAGGCCACTTGAAGAATATACCCCAGACCTCTGGGCTAGCTCACCAATGTGGTTACCGAGGGAATAGTCCAGCTCTTGATGCTCGCCGCTTCAATTCACCAAAGATGAGGCATGGCCAGAGGTAAAGGTTTATTGCAAGAAGGCAGCAGCAGCCTTGGGGAAAGAAAAAGAAGTTTCTCTCAATCCAAACAGGTGCTTTTCTACCAAACCACCCAGTACAGAGGATTTTTTAAAGAGACAGGGTGGGCCGGCGCCATGGCTCAACAGGCTAATCCTCCTCCTAGCGGTGCCAGCACACTGGGTTCTAGTCCTGGTCGGGGCGCCAGATTCTGTCCCGGTTGCACCTCTTCCAGGCCAGCTTTCTGCTGTGGCCAGGGAGTGCAGTGGAGGATGGCCCAAGTGCTTGGGCCCTGCACCCCATGGGAGACCATGACCAGCATGGTGTGCTGGCCACAGCACGCCGGCTGCAGCGGCCATTGGAAGATGAACCACCGGCAAAGGAAGACCTTTCTGTCTCTCTCTCTCACTGTCCACTCTGCCTGTCAAAAAAAATAAATAAATAAAGAGACAGGGTAATTGGAGGGTGAGGATTCAAAGAAAACAGTCTATTCACTTGACAATTATGCAGATTTTCAGGCTTTGTTCTGAGGCACATCCCACCACCCAGTCAGAGGAGTCCTGGGTGTAACCCCAGGGGCTTTCTGCCTCAGTTGGGGGAGGGGGGAAGGGTTCTTTGTCAGTTGGGGCAACAGCCTGCCATTCCTAATCATCTCCTTTTTTCAGTGGGCTTTTGAAATTCTTATGCAAATATTATTCACTAGATTACAGCAACAGCAAGTGTCTTCATTAAGGTAAACATTTGAAAAGGAAAAATGCATTTATTGTGGTTACAGGAGTACCATTCTGTTGGAGGAGGGTATTTGGGGGCTTATAAAGAGGTCATAAGGCAGGGGGTGGCTGCTGTAAGGACTAGATGACCTAATGAGGAGTCCTTTTAAGAGTGGGTAAGACCTGTCTACTAGCAAGACAGTGAGTTTCTAGTTTTTGTTTTTTTTTTTTTTTGACAGGCAGAGTGGACAGTGAGAGAAAGAGACAGAGAAAGGTCTTCCTTGGCCGTTGGTTCACCCTCCAATAGCCGCCGTGGCCGGCGCACCGTCCTGATCTGAAGGCAGGAGCCAGGTGCTTCCCCTGGTCTCCCATGGGGTGCAGGGCCCAAGCACTTGGGGCCATCCTCCACTGCCCTCCCTGGCCACAGCAGAAAGCTGGCCTGGAAGAGGTGCAACCGGGACAGAATCCAGTGCCCTGACCGGGACTAGAACCAGGTGTGCTGGTGCCGCAAGGCAGAGGATTAGCGTGTTGAGCCAAGGGGCCAGCCCAGTGAGTTTCTAGTTTTATCATGAGAATAGAAGGGAAGTTAACAATCCCACCCTTCTAACCTAGTTTTACCAAGAGAATTTGCCTATTGCATAGTTCCCAAGGTTTTTGGTTTTAACAAGAGCAGGCTAGACAAGATTATGATTCTGTCCTTCTGATGAGATTGTTAGCTGTTATTATTCTGCTCATCCAAATCGTGGTTCAAAAACTCCACTCCATTTTTCAGGTGTCCCTCTTTGGAGACCCCCTAGTGGCTGCTGTGGCAAGAGCTTTCTCATGTAAATAAATCTTGCTTTGCTCACTGCCTGTCCACATGGAAATTCCTTGTGAGACAGGCACCCCAGGCACCTTCCTTCATCGCCATTTTCCCCCATTAATTTGGTGTGGTGATTCATGGCAGAGTTGCCAGTCTCTGGTTTCAGATGTCATGGCTTGTCGCTAGATCAATGACAGTGCTTAAGTTCTCTGATTCCTCCTGGTGGTCCTCAAACCTTCCAGCACCTGTGTCCTTCAGCTCTGTCTCAGCCTAACAGAGACCTGGGGCTCCCTTGCTCTCTTAAAAACCTACTGTAAATTTCGACAGATGCCCCTATGAAGTTGATTATGAGGAGGACTTAATAATAACTCGGATTTCTAAGGGTTGGGTGTCTACTTCTCACTGTTTCTACACACACACACACACACCCCACTCATGAACAAAATATTTCTCAGGTGCAAAAGTAGGTAACGTTATCAGACTCAGTACCCTCCTTTGCACCAAGCAAACAGGTTTCTCCTGGTGTGCCTTTATTGGAGGGGCAGGGTTTTGTAGTGTAAAGTGCTGGGCTGCTTTCCCAGGCCTGCCTCTAAGGCTGCTGCATTCCTTCTGCAGAGCACATGTTTTGTTTCCCATGGCTGCTTTCACACACATAGGCTAATTTCTATCTTCCTGTCTAAAAATAGTATTAAGAGCATGAAAATCTTTTTTTTTTAATTTATTTGACAGATAGAGTTAGTGAGAAAGACAGAGAGAAAGGTCTTCCTTCTGTTGGTTCACCCCCCGAAATGGCCGCTATGGCAGAAGCTACACCAATCCAAAGCTAGGAGCCTGGTGCTTCCTCCTGGTCTCCCATGTGGGTGCAGGGGCCCAAGCACCTGGACCATCCTCCATTGCCTTCCTGGGACACAGCAGAGAGCTGGACTGGAAGAGGAGCTACCTGGACTAGAACCCAACACCCATATGAGATGCCCGCAGATGGAGGATTAGCCAAGTGAGCCATGGCACCGGCCCCATGAAAACCTTGAATAGAAGAATACCCTTAGAAACAAAAGCTGAAGGAATTGTCTGAGTACATGAAAAAAATTAAACACATTAAGAAAAGACAGAAGAATGACTTTAGGCTTCTAAGATAAACAGTTTGAATGTCAGGTCACAGGAGTCAGAACTAAGGAGGAAGAAATACCTTACAGGAGATGCCTAGAAATTTGAAAAGAAAATCACCAATTAAGTAGAAACTACTAAAAGGAGAAACTGCATTAAAAATAGATTTCAAAATGAAACAGCAAGATTATTACAAATATGTATGTTACTGGAGGGAAGGCCATGGAAACTGTGGGTTCTTATCTTCAGGCAAGAAAGAATTCAGGTGTGAGACAGAGGGCAGAGTGCTAAGGCTTTGTTGGGGACAGGGCATCCATCAGGATGGAAGGGACAGAAAGAGCGCCCAGTCGCTCAGACTGGGGAGAGTGAGGTTATGAAGTAGCACCTTGACAGTAGGGACTCCATTTTGGAGAACCTGAGACTCCATTCTGGGAAGGTGCCCCCCCACACCGTGAGACTCTGGTCTGAAACTATGATCTAAAACAGTTGAACAATAGCAGTCCACTACATCACACTTGGCAGAGCACAGAAACCCCCTACCATGATCACTCAAGCTTGAAAGTGAGTAGGCTACACCTGGGTTAATAATAAAAATGTAATTTGTCTATGTCCTACATATGATTAAACCAATACCTGGATTAATGTCAAGATTATAATTAAAATTGTTAAGATTGTAACTGGTATTGTCAAGATTATAATTGATACTAGTTTTGCATAGGTTTAAGTCAGCTTGACCCCAGTAACCATGTATTCCCCCCCGATCCTAGCAACCATGTATTCCCCTCCCGATTTTGCAGTTTTTGCCTTTATAAACCTTTATAAACCTTTATAAACCCTACTCTCCTCCCCACCACTTCTCTCATCCCCTTGAACCCCATTCCTGTCCTGACTTCCTTGACTTTTCCTAACTACATTTCACCATCTCAGACACTCCTATTCCCAGAGGCCTGGATTGGGTCATTGGTGGTAGTGCTTCTAAAGCTCCCCCTTTTCCCACTGGATATGCAATAATTGAGGGGGCATCCTGATGTCACCTCCTCCTCTTCCCTGCATAGGGCCATGGAGGCCAGGCCCCTACCTCAAGGCACTACCTCCCAACAGGCCGAGTTATTAGCCTTGGTTCAAGCCTTCCCCTTAGCCAAAGGAAAGACAGTCAATTATATATACAGATTCCTGATATGCCTATCATATCATGCACTCCAAAGCCCAGATGTGGCAAGCCCGAGGGACCCCTATAATAAATGGCAAGCTGATTAAAGCTCTTCTTGATGCTGCCCAGTTGCCAACAAAAGCTGCTATTATTCACTGCAAAGGACACCAGAAAGGTAAACAATCCCTATCTGAAGCTAATAACAAGGCTGATCTGACAGCTAACACAGTGACCCTGAAGGAAGAAAAGAAATCTAAAATCTGTCCCTTTAATACTAGAAACTGCTTCACTTGTTTTCCTTTGGCTCCTTTTGTTATGCTTTCTCTGAACTGCTTTCTCTGAATAAAGAACCAAGAAAGTAACCTTAGTGTGACCCTCCCCTGTTCTCTCCCCAGCCAGGTTTCACTTGATTAATGCAGATGTAACAAGGGCTTGTACAACAGACTGCTTGTACCTGCTTTGTGCTACTAAGGAGTTATGGTTTATATTATCCCAAGATTTGGATTGCCTGCTTCCATCAGTCAGACAGTGGACCAGAGTTTACCTCTAAAATTACTCAAATAGTATCTGCCTCCCTTCATAGCTCATGGCATTTTCACATTCCCTATCGTCCCCCCTCCTCAGGCAAAGTAGAATGGATGAATGGAATTTTAGAACAGGCTCTAACTAAACTCTCCACCCAGGTTTACTTGGACTGGGTAAAACTCCTCCCTTTAGCTCTGTTAAGAATCAGATCTCTTCCCAAGAAGTCCTTAATGCTTAGCCCATTTGAAATTCCCTATGGAAGGCCTGTCCTTCTGTTACCGGAGAAATTGCAGGGTTTTTGTCTTCACGCAAGAAAGAATTCAGGCGTGAGACAGAGAGTAGTGGGAGGTAAAATAGCAAGGTTTATTAGGAAGGGACATCTGTAGGTGATATCGGACAAGACCCCCTAAAATTCACACTAAAACATGGCCCCTTAAGGTTCCATAGACATGCTAGCCGGGGTGCCACATGTACTACCAGAATTTGGGGCGCCTTACGATTTTACCACGGGCTTATTACTAAATCCCTGATATTAATAAGCCCAAGAGGGTTCTTGCCTAATATTTAGAGAAGAATTCTAAATACCGGCACAGATAAACGAGGCAGCATGGTACATTTTAAGCTTTTATTTAGTAAGAAAGATGCATAGGAGAGTAAGAGCTTTATTTAAGAAAGAGAGGTAATTAGGGGTTCATACCGAGCACCAGGAACCAGCCACCTGGAAGAGCATCTAGGCCAGGAAGCCCAGAGCACATGGCCCGAAGGCCATGCGCCCTGGAGGCGTGGGGCTACAGCAAGCCCCTTCCTAGCAAGACGCCAGGGAAAAAGAGCAGGCTGGGCACACTGTGCCCCAGGCTTTTAACCCACTCCAAAGGGGAGTGGTCAATTAACCTGATTGGCTGGTGGGCACCCCGGTAAGGTCAGGTAGGGGAATGAAGCCACACAAGGGCGTGGCCAAGGCATCAGGTAGGAGCATGAGGTCACACAGGGGCGTGGTCTTCCAGTTCAGCTCCAACCTGTATGCCTGCCTACTTCATTCCCCCCTCAGAGACTCCAGACCTTAATCTTAAGGGGATGTTGATGAGCGTTGAGTCTCCATCTTCTGTAGCTACTTCCTGCTGATTAGGGGCGCAGACCCTGCCTGTTCTCGGTCTGGGAGTTCTGCCTATCTCATCTAAGTTCACTTCACGAGCTGGATCTCCTTCAGTCACCGCCATTCTCACTGTCTCCTGCATGGTCATAATTATTTTCAGAAGTTGCCGGGTTCTGCTGGGTTATTTTAGATATAAATGAAGGTCCATTGTAACTCTGGAGTGACCGTGGGAGTCCAAAGTGTGGCACGATGTCTTTTAACATGGCTTTAAGCACCTTGTGTGCTTTCTCCGTTTAGGTTGAAAAGGCCTCCATCCATCCTGTAAGAGTAACAATAAAGACTAGGAGGTACCTATAATTACTAATTGGGAGCATATTGGTAAAATCAACCTGCCAATCTACACCTGTCTGTTCCCTTCCTCTGCACAGGAGTCAACAGGGGAGGTGGCCTTACATGGGGAGGGTTATTCTGTAAACACAGTGGCCAAGAGCGAGTCATTTTCTTTATGACTGTATTTAGTCCCTTTTCTCCAAAAGCTTGGGAGATTAGTTGTACCATCCATTTGCATTTTTAGTATAGCCTCGCTGTTGGGTCCATTCAACTCAGGCTCCATATAGTGCATTTCCTTAACGACTTCCACAGATTGAGGTATAAGGGCCCTTTTCAAACTTTCCTGTGTAGCTGTTCTATCTGTTAATGCATTTCTCTGGTTAACATAATTATTTCCCTTCTGATGTCCCTTGCAGTGGATGACAGCCACCTCTAAAAGCTCCAGTACTGCCTGAAATAGAGCCAGTATCTTTTTTTTTTTTTTCATATTTAACAGGGGTCAGTAAGCCCCTCTCTTTCCAGATTGCTGCATGTGCATGTAACACAAGGAAAGCATATTTGGAATCTATCTATCTATCTATCTATCTACCTATTTATATTAACTCACTGACCTTTTCCCAGTTGTAAAGCCCTAGTCAATGCAATAAGCTCCACCTTTTGGGCTAAAGTATTGTGTGGTAGTGCTTGGGCTTCTATTGTCTGTCTTTCTAACTCCTTCCTTCATATAGCTGTTGCCATCAGTAAACCATTCGGCATCTGGATTTTCCAGGGTCCCATCTCGTAGGTCTGGCCTACTACGGTACACCTGCCTACTTCATTCCCCCCTCAGAGACTCCATCCCCTTCGTCCTAAGGGGAGTTGATTGCCGTCAGCTCATCTCTTCTGTGATTGCTTCCTGTTCATGAGGGGTGTAGTACAGTCCCTGCCTATCCAGTGTCTGTAAGTCTCTGTCTATCCTGTCTAACAAATTTGCTTTGTGGGTTGGAGCAGTCTCAATCATTGCCAAGGTCTGTGTCCCTGCATAGTCAGTTTCTCCCAGAAGTCTAGTTCTAAGGTTTTTGATTGGCTTATAGGAATAGTCAGGAATGTCTTTTGTATACACCTGTGAAGACTTAAGAGGTAGAAGTTTAGTTCTAATTTTACAGAAGTAGTCATGTTCACTAGCACCTGGTCAGGTCCCTTTTATTTAAGCTGAAACTGATCTGAAGAGGATCTTCATATGAATGGCTTGCTCAGGAATTTCTAATGTTGGAGTTTTTGTTATAAACCCCTTGATTCCTTGGAACACTTTGTAGCTCCCCTGTCCAGCACAGTGTCTGTTTCAGAGGCTTTTAAGCAAACACAAGGCTTAGAATCCAGATCCTGGAATCCATAACTCTTGTAGCTACCCTTCTCAGTACAGAGTCTGCATCAGGGCCTTTTTAAAGCTGTACACAAAAGTTTAGAATCCATATCCTGGAATCCAAGTTCCGTAGAATCCTGTCATCAGCAATTCCCAATACTGGAGCTTTTATTTAGAAGCTCCTTAGTTCTCTGGAACCACTTTTGCAGCTACCCCTTTTCAGTATGCACTGTATCAGGGTATCTTTAAAGCTATACACAAAAGCCTGGAATCCAAATCTTGGAATCCGAAGTCCATAGAACTTTGCCATTCTCAGAAATCTCCTTAACTACCTTTAAATATCTGACCCTATGTTAAAACATATTAGATAGTAATTTCACAGAGAGACACATATGCAAGATTTCACATTTGAGGCACTTACTAAACCTTAAATACCTAAAAACACAGTTAAAACTTAAGATGTTAACATTACCATCTAGCCCACGGGGATTTGTAATTTTATAGCAAATTTTAAACTGTACCCTTCGAAGTAACTCCATAAGAGTGCATGCAGAGCTATACCACTTTACAGGACCTGAGAAAATAAAAACAGACACAGCTCTTTACGAGCTTAATTATTCTTAAGTATTTTACATGGATATATTGTATTAGCTATAATACTTAATCAGATCTAGTTGAAGGGACTCCCAATTATTAAGTGTAGATCTTCTAGGGAGTCTCCAAATGAGCACATGTAGAGCTGCCTATGTTAAACTACTTTGTCTAGTGTATAAATCATACCAAGGATATATAAACCTCTCAGTCTGAGAGTGTCATTTCAGACTGTTATAATCCTTCCTCAGAAACAAAAAAAATTTAAAAAAAGAAAAAACAGGTAAAAAAAACGTCCTGAAGCAAAAATAACAAATGCCTATCCATGCTAATACCGCCTCAGAGCGAAAATAACAAACGAGGAAGATAACCGTCTGAGGACGAAAATAACAAATGCCTATCCATGCTAATACCGCCTCAGAACGAAAATAAAAAAACGAAGGAGGATAACCGTCTGAGGACGAAAATAACAAATGCCTATCCATGCTAATACCGCCTCAGAACGAAAATAAAAAAACGAAGGAGGATAACCGTCTGAGGACGAAAATAACAAACGCCTATCCATGCTAATACCGCCTCAGAGCGAAAATAACAAACGAGGAGCATAACCGTCTGAGGACGAAAATAACAAACGAGCTAAGTATGCTAATTCTGCTTCAGGAATGAAAATAACAAAAAGAAGTGAATAATAACATGACTTAATGTTGTTATATAATTATAGTGATATATATATAACACACATACATGTTACGTGTAGGTTATATACATATACAACACCTATATTATAGCATGTACATACACAGATACACCCTACACATGTGCTATATAAATTACGATTTGAAATGTATAGCTCTATTAACCAGGCATGCAACATGCTATATATATATATGCAAAACTACACATGCTATATATATATATATATATACAAAACACAATATAAATCATAATATGATCTAGAATACATAGCAATATTAACTAGCTATATTATTGACTACATGTAGCATATATATTTATGCACATACATACCCACACATAGACTATGCATATACTATATATATAAAATACAATGTAAATCATACTAATATTATATGAAATATGTCTATTGACCAGGCATGTAGCATGTGTATATGTATACACTCTACACATGACATATATATACTATGCACATACACACAATATAATATAAATCATTTTTAGATACCCCACCTCTGCTATATGTATTATATATTATAGCTATTACAATCTAAATCATAACATGCTCTAAAATATATATTTTTATTTACCAAGCATAGTAGCATGTGTATATACATATATACACCACACATATGCCATACATATACTATATATAAAAAACATAATATAAATCGTAATATTATTTAACTGTATTAACTATGTATGCAATATATATTTACCAATACACACTACACATATGCTGTATACACACATACCATATACAATAAATTATTATAATAGTATATGTATATACATACTACACATATATATGCACAACACAATATAAATCAAAATATAATTTAGAATACATGTTTATATTATCTAGCTATAGTAACTATATTAACTATGAATGTAGCAAGTATACACAAATACCTATCCCTTATATGATATATATTATAGCTATCACAATATAAATTGTAATATGATATGAAATATGTCTTTATCCACCAGGCATCGTAGCATGTGTATATACATATACATGCAACACCTATACATAATACAATATTAATCATAATAATATAATCTAGAATACACATCTGTTAACCAGGCATTGTACACACAATATAAATTATAAAATATATCTCTCAACCAGGCATGTAGGTGTATATACAAATGCACACAACACCTATGCTGTATGTGTATATTACTACATATACAATATAAATCATAATAATGATTTGAAATATATAGCTCTATTAACCAGACTCATAGCATATATATGTATACACATACACTGCTCCTATGCCGTATATATATACATATAAAATACACTACAAATCATGTAATAAAAACGACTTAGCACACATATCACACCCATACTGTATATACATATATATATATATATACAATACAGTATAAATCATGATTTGTATTAACCGGGCATGTCATATATACATATATATATATACCTATGTTATAGATATATAATACAATATTTATTAACCAGGCATGCCGCAGACACACACATATATATACATCCCATACTTATGCGGAATATATATATATATCATATATATATATATATACATCCACTATAAATCCTATAATAAAATGGATTAAAAGATATGGCTCTATTAACCAGGCATATAGCACATGGTGGGCCATGGGGGCCGCCATCTTGGGGTGGAGTCTATTGCCCTTCTTCCTGTGAGGGCGGAAGTTCCTATAGTGGGCCGCCATATTGGGGCGGAACTCCCAAACTTTGTCAGGAAGTAGGGCATCAGCCAGGTTTAAAACTCCTCCTCCCTGACGCCAACACGTTTCTAAGCAACCAAAATCAATTCTCCAGTTTGAAATTAGCATCTGAACCACATGTTTTTAAGCAACCAAAGCAATTCATCAACTTGAAATTAGCATTTGAAAGCTTACTTGTTACCGCCCTGGACTGAGAAGTTTCAAACTTTTTAGCCACTGACACTAGTTAAGACTTAGCCCTAGAAAGCAGGTAAATTGTCTTTGATACACACTAATCTCTTTGCACTAACAACATCACCAAAGAACAAGAGAAAAAAAAAATTCCTTAAAGCCAAAACTGCCAAAGAAACTCAATCAGCGTCTTTCCTTCTTGAAACTACCAGCAAAACAGGGCTAGTTTGCGCCTCTGCCGAGCCGCTGCTGGCCAAATTGGCCTTATGGAGCTCGGCAGGGGTCCTGCGCTCCCACAGGCTGCAGGTCGCCTGCGGCCTGCAGGCAGGCTCAGCCCCAGAGAACCTGGCCTGAACTCGTGCCTGCTCCATAGGAGCTGCAGCAGGCTGAGCTCGCTCCCCTGAGCTGCGGCGGGTCGCCGCCTGCGGGCAGGACCCCAGAGAGCACGGGCTGAACCCGTGCCTGCTCCGAAGGAGCTGCAGCAGGCTGCTTGCACTCCCTTGAGCTGCGGCGGGTCGCCGCCTGTAGGCAGGCTCGACCCCAGAGAACCCAGTCTGAACCCGTGCCTGCTCCGGAGCGAGCTGCAGCAGGCTGCTTGCACTCCCTTGAGCTGCGGCGGGTCGCCGCCTGTAGGCAGGCTCGACCCCAGAGAACCCAGTCTGAACCCGTGCCTGCTCCGAGCGAGCTGCAGCGGGCTGCACATGCTCCCATGAGCTGCGGTGGGCAGCCCCCACTCTTGGGATGCTACCACCACGTAGGGCGCAGCCCCAGGAGCCCAGCGCGAACCACACGCATTCCCGCCGAGCTGCCGCAGGTCACTGCATTTGGAGTCCCAGCGCGGGAAAGCCACGTGGGTCGGCCATGTTCTAAAGGGCTGGGGAAAATCGCACTTGCCCCCACTGGGCTGGCAAAGCCCCCCTGGGGGCTCCACAGAAACCACCCTTGAGACCCCAGCGCAGAAAAGCTGCGTATGGCGCCTGGATCTGGTGCTGAGCCTGGGGCAACGTGGGGCCAAAGGCCTGGCATTTGACCACCTGCCCCGCAACCAGCACCAGGGCAGGAGAAAAAGACGCACCCCTCCCCCAGCAAAGTTCGTGAAAGCAACACACCAGGGCGGGTGCTTTGGAGCCCTGCAGGAAAGCACCAACCAAGATGGAGGAGACAGAGGATGCAGGCAGAGAGATAGAGTCAGAAGCCACAGTAACTTCACCACCACCATGCTGCCTAGTTTTAGAAATTCTTCGCCATATGATATCGGACAAGACCCCCTAAAATTCACACTAAAACGTGGCCCCTTAAAGTTCCATAGACATGCTAGCCGGGGTGCCACATGTACTACCAAAATTTGGGGCGCCTTACGATTTTACCACGGGCTTATTACTAAATCCCTGATATTAATAAGCCCAAGAGGGTTCTTGCCTAATATTTAGAGAAGAATTCTAAATACCGGCACAGATAAACGAGGCAGCATGGTACGTTTTAAGCTTTTATTTAGTAAGAAAGATGCATAGGAGAGTAAGAGCTTTATTTAAGAAAGAGAGGTAATTAGGGGTTCATACCGAGCACCAGGAACCAGCCACCTGGAAGAGCATCTAGGCCAGGAAGCCCAGAGCACATGGCCCGAAGGCCATGCGCCCTGGAGGCGTGGGGCTACAGCAAGCCCCTTCCTAGCAAGACGCCAGGGAAAAAGAGCAGGCTGGGCACACTGTGCCCCAGGCTTTTAACCCACTCCAAAGGGGAGTGGTCAATTAACCTGATTGGCTGGTGGGCACCCCGGTAAGGTCAGGTAGGGGAATGAAGCCACACAAGGGCGTGGCCAAGGCATCAGGTAGGAGCATGAGGTCACACAGGGGCGTGGTCTTCCAGTTCAGCTCCAACCTGTATGCCTGCCTACTTCATAGGGACCGATGGGCACCTCTCCTGACAGAGTCTGAGAGTTGGGGGAGGAGGAAGGAGGGAGGTTCCATGTTGAGTGGAGAGATTACACATGACCAGGCCAGGCGGGCGGCTCAGCAAAGATGCAGAGAGCTGAGCGCGCCGTCCAGTTGAGGCTGGGGGTTTTTAAGGAGATGGGTCTTGCTTCCCCACCTCTGCTCCTCTTGGAACAAAGGGCTTTTTGGATGTAAATAGAAAAACTTCTCTTGAAGGTCTGAAACAAAGGACTTTATGGATGCAAATGTTAGCAGACAGGAGGAAGCTAGCAGGGTGTTTGAGATGCAGATACTAGGCTGCACCTGGGAGATTGTGGAAGCTTGTCAGGCAGAAGGGGTGGGAACCGCCACCTGGCAGGTTATCAGGTAGAAGGGGGCAGGGCAGGATGCGAACTCTGGGCTGCCCCTGAAACATTGTCATGATGACTTTGAGATGCAGATGCATCTCATGCTGGACATAGATGTCTTCTCTTTAGGCCTGTTACACACACATAAGCTCATAACTGACTTCCTACCTAACACTTCCACCCAGCTTCCCTCCTCTACAGAGCACTGAAGCTATTCCTCCTCCTCTGGCTTTCTCTCTTCTTACTGAAATGTGCTCTGACTTAGGGATGTATGCAGACACACACCTACCCAAACCACACTCTCTGCCTCCCGACTATATTCCTATCTTTCCACCTGGTGACTGGGTTTATCTAAAACAAAATGAGGCTGCTCTAAAAACAAAGTGGAGTGGGCCCTACCAGGTGATATTGACTACCCCCACTGCAGCCAAACTCAAAGGGCACCCTCCCTGGGTGCATTTTACTTCATTAAAACTAGTTACATCTCCCTCATAAGAGTCCACCCCGACAGGACCCATCTCGCTCAGGCCGACATACTAACACGATGCATTTACAAGGTAACTCTGCCTCATTTTGGCCGTTGTTTCCACCATGGGCCATGGCTCTAGTGTCTCCTTTTGCCCTCATAATCATCGTGCTCCTATTTCTGCCATGCATAATTAATCCATTCCAAAGGTTCTTGCAGGAACAAATAACTGCTCTATCTCAAGCCAACTCACAGGAGCAATGCAAGACTGCTCTTCTCCAATCAATCTGATCCCAAGTATAGGTCACTGCTCAAGTCCTGGCTCCATGGCTAAGCCCCCTCTCAGCAGGAAGTAGCCAGACAGAAATTGGCACCCCTCTCCTTATCTGTACTCAGAGTCAGGATTGATGGAACAATGACAGAAGCCTCAGGTATTCTCCCTCATTGCCCACAATAGGTAAACACTGGAATGTATTCCTTGTCCTCGAAACTCAACTGGATTTCATACCCTATTGCCTTCATACTCCACTCCTTACAGCCACCTGAAAGACCAGCTGCTCTCAACACCTGAAAGACCAGTTCCAGGAATTCCCCTCTGCCTGCTGGCCCCTACCCAAAATATAAAAAGGCCCAGCCCCTGGGGTTGGGGCCTTCTGTTCCGTGCTCCACTAGTGTGCATGTGGGCAGTTGATCACCCACCTCTACAGACTTATTTTCTCTGAATAAGTTCAGTCTGGCTGTAAATTTGTACACTGCCCCCTCTCTATTCTGCACCTCTTTCCCTAACATTTTGGTGCCCTGTGTGGGGAAGCAAAAATCGGCAACTTTTTTCCTAACAATTACCAATGCTCAATTTTGAGAAACTCATTTAGAAGTAATTTCCTTCTAATCTCAGCCAAAGTAATCTCACACAAAATTATCTGCTACAAATCTTCTGTAACATTCTTATATTACCTAAGTTATCTATTGTTTTGTACCTCCTTCTCCTTGCCAAACACCAGTTTTATTTCAGGTTAGACAAAGATCACTTGCTTCCTTTGTTATTCAAAACACATCTTGAGCACCAAAACACATTCTCATGTTTATAGATTCCTTAACATTTCTCTCCCCTATCTATTGGTTCCTTAATTTGCAATTTAAAGTGATCCTAAAAAGCCTCTAAAATAAGAACAAAGCATTTTAATAAAACATAAATTTCAAATTATTTTAAAGTAGTCAAATCCAAAAGTCCATTGTCTTTTACAACTTTTACAAGGCCAACAGTACAAAAGTTTGAAAACATTTCTTTTATGTTTACCAATTTATTATTAACAAGTACAGACTTTTTAAGAAACTAAAATATTGGACTAGCATGGTTATAATCTTGAGTCATGTTTTGCCAAAGAACAACTCGAGGAGTTAAATTTTACTTCAAACAGGAATTAATGAACATTGCATTATACCACTAACCTGTATCATTTTTTTCTTGTCCAAATTGAACATTTATGACTGAGTATCCAAAAAAAGTAAGTATGACTTTTGCTTGACCAGCAAACCCAGGGACAAAACCCTGACAATATTTCAATTTGTATCTATCAACCAAGTTAAAACAACCTATCAGATGCTTACTTAGGTCGCATGAATCAAAAGATATTTTTGGCCGGTGCCACAGCTCACTAGGCTAATCCTCCACCTGTAGAACCCGCACACCAGGTTCTAGTCCCAGTCAGAGTGCCGCATTGATTGCCTGTATTTTAACCAAGACAAACAAATTTTCACACAGTGACTCTTCCAAACAATATTTCCCTTGTGGAGGGACTGATCAGAGTCTTAGAATATCATCTCCCCAGGGCCGAGGCTGTGGTGCACTAGGCTAAAGCCTCTGCCTGAGGTGCCGACCTCCCATCTTAGAGCTGGTGTCCCATACGGGTGCCAGTTCTGTTCCTGGCTGCTCCTCTTCTGATGCAGCTCTCTGCTATGGCCTGAGAAAGCAGTCAAAAATGGCCCCAAGTCCTTGGCCTCTGCACCCATGTGGGAGACCTGGAAGAAGCTTCTGGCTTCAGATCAGCCCATCTCCGGCTGTTGCAACCATTTGAGAAGTGAACCAGTGGATGTAAGACCTTTCTCTTTGTCTCTCCCTCTCTCTGTAACTCTACCTCTCAAATAAATAAATAAAAATCTTTAAAAAAAAAATCTACCACCAGTGGGTACTGGAACAAATGACCTAAGCCAGGTCCAAATGGCATGAAACCTAAATGTCAGAGAAAGAGGATTCCCAGTGAGTATCCTGTTTGATCTAGCCAGTCTTGGAGCCTCAACTGCCCAGCAAATACCATTTCTTTGTGTCAACAGATATTCAGAGGGAGCTGATGCCAAGGCAGGGAGAAAAGGGAGAGTCTCCCAGAAAGGATTCTTGGCCTCTGCTTGGGCTGTCTCTGAAATCCCTGCCCAGGGTCCGCTCATAACCAGCAGCCACAGGCTGAGAGCTGATGCAGGGAGACAGCCTCACACCCCTAGGAAGAGCTGTGCTAAGAGGACTGGCTTGTGGACTTGGTGACCTGCTTTCTAGCTGAGGGGAATTCTGTGATCCAGGAGGAGAAAGAAGGGACAGGGATCCCAAACTCACAGCTTCTCCCCCAATGCCGTGTATGAAGTCTGGATTCTCCCTGAGGACCCACGAACCCTAACCACACAATTTGGAAAAATACAGAGCTCTAGGGCTGAGCCAAAGTCACCACATTCAGGAATGAAACAAGATATCCAGGGTCCCATGCCAGCTGCCATCCTGCAAGCCAGAAGCACCTGGCCCCCACACACTCACCTCATTCCAGATTCTGAGCTGCCCAGGCATCCTTCTGAGGGCTCTTGTACTGACAGAAGTGCACAGAGAGGGAAGGGCTGAGCATCGTGGCACCTCCATGAGCATCAGACTGGAGAAGCTGTTTAGCAGCATACAGAAAGAGACCTCACTCCCATGAGTCTGATTGGACAGCTTGCTGAGCCAGTGAGCAGGCAGCACATCAGATGATGCAGCCAATCAGAGTCACACCTACCAGATTGCCCCGAGGGGTTGGGGGGAGGGGTGCAGTTCATCCAGGCTGTGGCTGGTGGGGGAAGTGAGGGTTGAGTCTTGGGCTCAGGTCTGGTGGTGCTCACGGGGGGCCTAGCTATCCTAAGAGCCAGGGCTGCTGTCACCTTCCTGCTGACCCAACCACACAAGATTGGAGACCCTCCCTCCACTGTCTGTGATCCTGCTGGGAGCTTAGGACCTGGAGCTTCCAATAACCTCCTTCACAAGGGATGCAAG
Source organism: Lepus europaeus (assembly GCF_033115175.1). Lineage (NCBI taxonomy): Eukaryota > Metazoa > Chordata > Mammalia > Lagomorpha > Leporidae > Lepus > Lepus europaeus. The sequence goes on along the minus strand of NW_026909548.1, from coordinate 542,644 downwards.
TCACTCACAATTTACTGAATGTTGAGCTTTTCATCCTCTTCATGTTGTTGGCTTAATTTCCTTTTAGGTTTTCAATTTTTTTTTTTTATGATTAAAAAATATTTGCTGGCTCCACAGCTCACTAGGCCTGCAGCACTGGTACTCCGGGTTCTAGTCCCAGTTGGGGCACCGGTTCTGTCCTGGTTGCTCCTCTTCCTGTCCAGCTCTCTGCTGTGGCCCTCCTGGCAGTGGAGGATGGCCCAAGTGCTTGGGCCCTACACCCACATGGGAGACCAGGAGGAGGCACCTGGCTCCTAGCTTCAGATCAGCACAGCACACTGGCTATGGTGGCCGGCCATTTGGGGGGTGAACCAATGGAAGGAAGACCTTTCTCTCTGTCTCTCTCTCACTAAGTCTGCCTGTCAAAAAAAAAAAGAAAGAAAGAAAATATCTAAAGGTATTCTATAGAGGTTTTCTAGTCTGTATTGTGTCCTTTAAAATGGCTTTCTATTTTTTCCTGCTGCTCCATGGGAAGCCAGTTGACATATATTGATCTTGTACTCACTCATATCACTTAATTCTCTTAGCTTAAATTTTGTTTTGCATTGCCTCTGTAGATTGTAGAGTGATCCACATATATTGAAAATTTTGTTGCTTAAAAATTGAATCTGGGGCTGGCACCATGGTGCAGTGGGTTAATCCTCCACCTGTGGTGCCGGCATTCCATGGGTGCCAATTCCAGTCCCGGCTGCTCCTCTTCCAGTCCAGCTCTCTGCTATGGCCTGGGAAAACAGTAGAAGATGGCCCAAGTGCTTGGGCCCCTGTACCCATGTGGGAGACCAGGAAGAAGCTCATGCTCCTGGTTTCAGATCAGCCCATCTCCAGCCATTGCAACCATTTGGGGAGTAAACCAATGGAAGGAAGAGTTTTCTCTCTGTCTCTTCCTCTCTCAGTCTGTAACTCTACCTCTCAAATAAATAAACCTTAAACATAAATTAATTAATCCTTTTACTTAATGCTTCCATTTTTTGTTTCACTTTCCTAACTACACTTCCAGTACAATGTTGGAGAACAAGAATTTAAGGAGTCAGCTTTGGGTAAACTCCCAGGAAAAGAGGTGTTTTTTTTTTTTTTAAGATTTTATTTTATTTATTCCAAAGTCAGAGTTACACACACACAGAGAGAAGTAGAGGCAGAGGGAGAGAGAAGAGAGAGAGAGAGAGAGAGAGAGAGAGAGAGAGAGAGGTCTTCCATCTGCTGGTTCACTCCCTGGTTGGACTCAATGGCCAGAGCTATGTTGATCCAAAGCCAGGAGCCAGGAACTTCTGTGTCTCCTACATGAGGACAGAAGCTCAAGGGCTTGGGCCATCTTCCACTGCATTCCCAGGCAACAGCAGAGAGCTGAATCAGAAGTGGAGCAGCTGGGATTTCAACTGACACCCATATGGGATGCTGGTGCTGGCCCCAAGAGCTTTCAATGTCATGTTATTTATACTGGTTGCTATAGGTTCATCATAGACAATTTTAATTATAATAAAGAAATTCTGATATTTTACTTCTCTGCTTACAGGGTTTTTTTTTTTTTAAAGGCCAGATGCTGAATTTAATCAAATGCTTCCTAGCATTTAATTTAAATAATCACGTGATTTTTCTCCTTGAATTTTTATGATTTATTTGGAAGGCATACTGACAGAGAATTTGATCCATTGGTTCATGTCCCAAATGATCACAACAACCAAGCTAGGCTAAGCTGAAGCCAAAAGTCAGGAACACCAACTAGGTCTCACACATGAGTGTCAGAGACTCAAGTATTTGGGTCATTTTCTGCTTTCCTAGGTACAACAGCAGGGAACTGGGCAAAATGTCAATCATTCAGGATTCAAACCACTCTGATATGGGACTCCAACATCGCAACTGGCATCACAACTGGCATCACTGTGCCACAAGGGCAGCCATTGATTTTGAGTGTTTTTCTTTTTTAGGAAATAGCTTGATTGACCAGATTTGTATATACTTGAAAGGCAGTTATGAACACACACACACACACACACAGAAAGAGAGAGAGGATGAATCTATCAGTGATGGCTAGGTCTGGGACAGGTTGAAGCAGGAGTCTTGACCTCCATCTGGGTCTCCACAAGGGTGCAGAGGGCCAAAGCCTTAGGTCATCTTTCACTGCATTCTCAGGCCTATTAGCAGGGAACTAGATCAGAAGTGCAGAAGGGGCTGGCGCTGTGGCATAGCAGGTAAAACCACTGCCTGCAGTGCCAGCTTCCCAAATGGATTCCAGTTTGAGTTCCAGCTGCTCCATTACTGATCCAGCTCTCTGCTGAAGTCTGGGAAAGCAGTAGAAAGTGATCCAAGTCCTTGGGCCCCTGCACCCATGTGGGAGACCCAGAGAAAGCTCCTGGCTCCTGAATTAGCTCAGACCCAATCATTGCGGCCGTCTGGGGAGTGAACTAATGGATGGAAGACCTCTTTCTCTCTCTCTCTGACTCTGTCTCTCTGTAGCTCTGCCTTTCAAATAAATAAATACATCTTAAAAAATAAAGAAATACAGCAGTTAGTACACTAAGCCGTGCCCATGTAAGATGTCATCCTTGCAGGCAGTGGCCCCAAGAGATATTTTTAATAACTGTAATGCTTGATATCTTAAGACTATTTCAATAGGTAAACACACACATAAATGGCATGCATCCCAGGGTTCATCCTTACCGTTTGGGTAGGGGCTAAACACCAAGGACTCCTCAGCACCTCAACTCAGAACCACTCTCAGTGGGCTTATACATTACACTAAAGAATAAACTTGCTTTAAGTGTTCCACAAATAAAAATCAACAAAATGTGGCAATTGAACTCTCTAGGGAGCAACAGTGATGATGCAGTAAAACTGCCATCCAGTGAAGTATTGGCGCCTGTCTGTGGGGTCTTGTACCTACTCATGTGGGTTAAGGGAGCACAGGGAGGCTGAGGAGACTTCAGCTGACAAAACCTGTCCTTTGGAGGTTCAGAAAAGGGAGCAGCAGCATCTTTCTGTAACTTGGGGTCCCAGCAGGGAAATCTTGTGATGTTTCCTCCCAGTAGCCCAGGGGCTGCTTCTCTCCTCCAGAGTCAGGCCCCAGATTTCAGGTCTCTACAACATTTAAATGTTCTTTTGCACCCCCAGCCAGTGCTGAAGTCTTCTATGACCCCTTGCTAGCTGACAGCAGCTGTCATTTCAGCATCCCTTGTGACCTGGAGGATGGATGGGCTCTTGTGGCAACAGTGTCCTGTTCAAAACTGAATCTCAGAGGAAACAGGTTTGGAGGAGTGGTATCTCGGTTTCAGAATATGAGGAACACTGTCAACATGTTAAGGTACTGTAGTGTCTGACACATATAACACCCCTTGACAAATACTTGCTATCCAAGGAGAACTCTCGAAACTTCTGGGGGGTGGGAGAATGCTGTTGTGGCATAGTGGGTTAAGCCACTTCCTGTGATGCCAGCATTCCCATGTGGGTGCCAATTTGAGTCTTGGATGCTCCATTCTGATTCAGCTCCATGCTAGTGTGGCGTGTGGGAGATCTGGATGAAGCTCCTTGTTCGGGCTTCAGTTTGGCCCAATCCTGGATTTTGCAGGGATTTGTGGAGTGAACCAGTGCAAGGAAGGTCTCTCTCTGTCTCATCTCTCTCTCTCTCTCTCTCTCTCTCTCTCTCTCTCTCTCTCTGTAACTCTGTGTTTCAAATAAGTAAATTTTTAAAAAGGACATTAAAAAAAACTGCCAAATATTCTACATGCTGGGCACAGGCCCAGCTCCCAATGTCTTGGTTCCCCTTCATTGTAGCATTGTTATCACACCATTGCATTTGTTAGCTAGATGATTTCACAGACACAATCAGGAAGATACAGATTTCATTTAAAAAATATTTATTTATGTATTTATTTGAAAGGCAGAATGGCTGGCATTGTGGAGTAATGGGGAAAGCCACTGCCTGTGATGCTGGCATGCCATATGTTTATGTTCTGGCTGCTCCATTCCAATCCAGCTCCCTGCTAATGGTCTGGAAAAAGCAACAGAGGATGGCACAAGTGTTTGAGCCCCAACCACTCACATGGAGACTAGAAGAATCTCCAAACTCATGGCTTTAGCCTGAACCAGCACCAGCCATTGTAGCCATCTGGAGGGAGGGAACAAGCAGATGGAAGATTTCTCCCTCTGTATCTCTCCCTCTCTCTGTGGAACTCTGACTTTCAAAAGAAACAAATAAATATTTTAAAAATTAAAAAAGGGTGAGTGATACAGAAGGAGAGAGACAGAGAGATATAGTTGAGAGAGAGAGAGAGAGAGAGAGAGAGATCTTCAATCTACTAATCTACTATTCAAATGGCCACAGTATCTGAGGCTGAGCTAGGACAAATCCAGGAGCCTGCAACTCCATTCAGGTCTCCCATGTGAGTGTAGGGGCCAAAGTACTTAGGTGATGACTCCAGTGCTTTCCCACATGTATTAACAGGGAGTTGGATTGGAAGAAGAGAAATAAGGACTCAAATGAATGCTCATACAAGATGCTGGTATTGCAGGTTGTGGCTGAACATTTGCACCACAGTGCTGAACATGGTTTTCACAGATTTCTGTTGGTCACTGTGGATGTCATGTAGAAAGCATATTTTCTTGGAAGCAAGCAGTTAGACGGTTGCTCCAAAGACACCATGCTAATCTGTCATACAGATCTACATGTACTAGAAATCTCACATTGAGTATGCACACTGTCACCAAATGTCAGACAATAGTAACATTTACTATGACAGTTTAGAGTGTGAACCAAACTTTGAAAAGTCGGTGGATGTTGGTGAAGCATGAAGACCTGCATAGTAGACATTCCTGTAATTTCAGTATTTGTCTAAGAAAGATACTTGCTTACAACAGCTTGAATTAGAGCATCTCCCTGAGTCTTATCCTTCTGTTGAAAGGATTCTGGGATGCAGCATTGACATCATTGCTGAGGGTTTGCAATATGCTTAGTGTCTTGATCTATAAATATGCGCATCTCCGCTGAATGGTGTGTGACTTGTCTGTGGGCTTTTTGTTGGGTCAGTCCATGTTGGGCTGTTTTGTTGCACTGGAGCTTACCCATGTCATGCAAAAGCTGGAAGTGATAAGTGATATCACATGGAGGCTGCTAAAGTAGCATGTGTGGCACTTTTCCTGCATCAAGTCAAAAGCCTATGCCCTCATTTACACCATGAGGAGAGTTAGAGACAGTGGGAGGATGTTAATAGGTGAGAAAACAAGAGCCCTGGGAACAGACCATCCAGAGAGGGGAGCACAAGAAGGAGACTAATATGTGAAAGAGCCTGAGACACTGGAACATTTGGAAGAAAAGACAAGCAAAGAAACAACCTGAGATGTGTTAAATATCCTCCAAGAACAAATCTGACTGAAACTTACATTTGTTCTCAGGAAAATAGACTTTTCTTCACCTTCCACTGCAGTTTAGCTCACAGGTTCCAGTGCAAATCTAGAATAGGAAATAATCATCGAGAACATGAACATAAAACTCACTTGCTGGGACTGGCATTGTGGTACAGCACATTAAACTATCACTTATGATGCCTGCATCCCCTATCAGAGTGCCAACTTGAATTCTAGCTGTGTTCTTTCTGATCCAATCTCCTAACCTGTGCCTAGGAATTCGCAGATAATGGCCTGATTACTTGACTCCTTGCCACCCACATGAAATACTCAGATGGGGTTCTTGACTTCTGGCTTCAGTCTGGCCCAGGTTCAACTGTTGAAGCCATTTAGGAGAGGGAACCAGTGAATGGAAATCTCTCTCTTTATCCCTCCCCTATGTATGTGTATCTCCCTTCTCACTCTGCCTTTCAGCAAAATAAATGAATCTCTAAAATATCTCCCTTCAGGATCAAGCATCTGGGGGATATTACACTTTAGGAAGAAGTGGATTGATTTGTTCAGAGTACTCAAAGCAGTTTCTTTTTTTTTTTTCTTTTTTGACAGGCAGAGTGGACAGTGAGAGAAAGAGACAGAGAGAAAGGTCTTCCTTTGCCATTGGTTCACCCTCCAATGGCTGCTGTGGCTGGTGCACCACGCCTACTCAAAGGCAGGAGCCAGGTGCTTATGCTGGTCTCCCATGGGGTGCAGGGCCCAAGCACTTGGGCCATCCTCCACTGTACTCCCTGGCCACAGCAGAGAGCTGGCCTGGAAGAGGGGCAACCAGGACAGTATCCGGTGCCCTGAACAGGACTAGAACCCAGTGTGCCGGCACTGCAAGGTGGAGGATTAGCCTATTGAGCTGCGGTGCCGACCCTCAAAGCAGTTTCTTTATATCCCCATTCTTTGTACATACTTATGTTTTTATAGTACTTATTATAGCATCAGTGTGAATTTTCATTCATTTTCTCAAATCTAGTGTGTGACCTATTAAAAAGCAGCCTTCCTGATTGTGTGTCTTTTTGCTGCTCCATCCCAAATACTTAGAATAGTGTCTAGTGACTGACATGTGAAGATCATTTGTTGAATGAACAAACTGAACTATTTACTAAATGTTAATGAAGGAGCTTATGTGCAATCATTCCATTTATAAAATAAAGCTCAGCCAACTATGAAATGTTTATATTGTATAGAAAATATATATGAATTTGCAATCTGCCTTTGAACTCAGTCATAAGCATCAGCATCCTGGTCTCCTTAATTTGTTGTGGGCAGTAAGAAGACTTCTGCCTGCTCTGTTTAAAGATCCCCATGGTTCTCAGTGTTCAGAGAGCTTTTCTGCTGGTGACCTTCCATGTCCACCTGGTTTCTCTTTGTACCAAGCCTGGACTTGAGGATTGTGATTGTGGCTATGGATCCCAGGTCAAAACTCAAAATGTACCTACTGAAATATTCTCTGATTTCCTTTTTGATTTCCTCTTCAAGCCAATGGCTGTTTGACACTGTGTGGATTGACATCCACATATGTGTGACTTTTCCCATTTTTCTGGAATTGATTTCTGTTTTTATTCTATTAGAGTTATGAAAGACAATGATATGACTCCAATTTTCTAAATGTTGTTGATGCATATTTTCTGAATTAACAGATGATCCCACCTGGAGACTTTAGACAGCTGTTGAGAAGAACACATGTTCTGCCTCTGCCAGGTAGAATGCTCTCTGTGTAACTGTTAGGAAAAGTTGATTTATAATATTGTTCAAATCTACCATTCTTTACTGATTTCCCACCTAGGTATTCTATTCTGTGTTGAAAGTGGAGTATTGACATGTTCTGCTTGTTCCCTTGCTGTTTATCTCTTCAGAGCTGTCAACATTTGCTTATATATTCTGATGATCTGAGGTTGGGTATGCATGTTGTTCAACCTAGAAAAGTACACAGAGGAACACGCAAGAATATCAAGAATAATATGGAAACAAAATGAGGAATTCAAAAAATACATAGAACAATGAAGAAGAATCAATCGATTTTCAAGATGTAGAAAATGGTGAATAAAAAGAAAAAAATCAAATAGAAAACTTTTACTCCAAGGAACACAACAGAAGAAATATTTTGTTATGCAGAAATGGGGTTGGACTTGTATGATCCTCCAGCTTTGATGCATTTCCCTGGCACAAATCCATGTCTTCTACTGAGAGCATCATTCCAGGACTTCTTCAGGGAGGGATCCATCCCACCTGTCAGTGCAAGTGGTAAGTGAGGATAGAACTAGCTCCTGCTGCAGGGGCAAGGGTCATGCTTGTTCTTCCTGCTGTGGCATTGTTGGTGCATGAGGAGTTGGGGCTCAGGGGTGCACATTTTAGGAGGGAATGTATAGGGCCCAGGATTTAGCCCTGGCTATGGACATCTCTGTGTTCAGCTCAAGGCACACCTGCTTCCACCTAAGTGTAAGATGCCCAGTGGTGACCACATTATGTTTCCCTCAAACACAGCCAGGAGGGAGGGAACCCAGGCCACACCCACACAGAACATGGCTTCTGCACTCTGTCATCAGTGTCTTTAGTGAGAGAGGATTGCATCTGATTCTTATTTAAAAAAAAATGACATAGCAACTCAGCAAAATGGAATCAGGGATGTTACTATTTTGAAAATGGGCAAATATAAGCGATTATACAAAATTAATAAGTATTAACTGCACTTCTGAGAAAGCATAACATTAACTTTTATGAGATGTGTATTTGGCCACTTTTCAAATCAACTTTTTTTTTAAAAGAGCTGTGTTGTTTATTTGAAAGGCAGAGTTAGAGAAAGAGAGGTAGACAGAAAGAGATCTTCATCTGCTGGTTCACTCCCCAAATGCCCAGAGTGGGCTGAGCTAGGCCAATCTGAATCCAGGAGCCAGGAGTTTCTTCCAGGTCCCCCATGTGGGTGAAGGGGCCCAAGTATTTGGGCCATCTTCCTCTGCTTTCCCAGGCACATTAGCAGAGAGTTGGATGCGAAGTGGAGCACCCAGGACTTGAACCGGCACCCTTGTGGGATGCTGACATTGCAGGCCAGGGCTTTAACCTGTTGTGCCACAGCTCTAGCCCCCATTTGACCACTTTTAAAATGTACTGTTAGTGTGGTCCTGACCAAAAAAAAATATAGCTGATGAATTTTATCATCTTAAGTATTTCTGAGTGTATGGTTGAGTAGTATTGAGTATATGCACATTGCTGTGGGACCAATATTCAGAACTGTTTTTCCTTATGAGACTGAAACTCTCTACCCATTGAATGAAAGTTTTTTATCATTTCACCACCTCCAGATCCCAGCAATTGCCATTCTACTTGCCATTGCCCAGACTATGGAGTCTTTAGGAGGTATGGTGATATTTCAGGGTCACATAACTGAGAGGGTAGAGGGAACCCTCCTGGATCTCAGTTTGTCTCTGCAAAGCTGGGTTCGGATTATACCTGGAAACTCCCTGGGGTTTTCAGATTGGGCAATGTGGCATATATGTGTGTGACTATGGACATGGCATGAGGCAGATGGAGGATGAGACTTTGGAGAGGTCTTTTCTGCTGAGGAATCCCATGAAAGAGGATCCCAAGAAATGAAATCAATTTCTTGAGGAAAATCTACAATAGGACCTGGAACTCAGGGTGTCTAAGCTTTCTTCGCTGAAGCCCCACTAGAGAAAGCCATCTGTTCTGCTGCTTTGTCCTGACTTTCCAGGGGCCCAGACTCAAGATTTCCTGGATGTGAATACTTTATAACTGAGATATTGACTCAGCTCTTGCTATTGACACCTCGGGCATTTGGGCAGGAAGCATCCCATGGTGACATGGGTTGTCCCGAAGAAGGAAACTCTAGGCAAGGTCACCACTCTGATCCCATTTGGGCATTGCAACACTACTTCCCCTTTTGTGGGTATTTTTTGGGAGCCTCATGTAGGGTGTCCTGTCCCATCTAGGAACAATTTATTGGAAGAATTAAAATCTGGGTCAGCCTGTTAGGCCTGCAATCTAGGTCATGACGGCAGAATGGGAAGAGGAATGTTGTGCTGGCACTCATGTTTTATGTGAATCCTAAGCTAGAGAAATGTTCACACAGAAATCTCTGCTCCACCTTGCTAACAGAAAGTTACCTGGAACAGAAAGAGTATTAATAGCCAGATGGGGTTAGGATACCTCCAGACCTGGCTTTAGAACCACTGCAGGAAGTTGAAAATGTATTTAACGGAGTCATACACTTCTCCCTGGGTGATGGGCAATTTCACCACACTGACAATGAAGCCCAATGCTGATTCACCTTGAGTGCAAATGCAGAGGGATCTTCATAACCATGGCCAGTAATGGCCAATAAGACCTCCTGCTCCTGTTCTTTAAAAACAAACAAACAAAAAACCCAGGTGCATAATTTGATGAAGATATAAAGATTTTCAGCTACATGTCCAGTGTCGGTGGTAATGTAAAATGATGCAACCACCACAGAAAACAGTTTGTTCTTCATTACATTGAAAATAAAATTTTTATATGATCTGATAATCTCAGTTCTGATTATATATCTAAAGTTATTTAAAGTTCAATATAAATAAGGTATTAGCACTATTTGCCACAGCATAATTCACTGTAGCCAAGACTTCTAGTGTGGCCTGCACTCAACAGTGGAAAGTTATGCAGGCACAGAAGAAAAGAAAATTCTATGCCATGGATGAACAGTGAGGTTATTTTCCTAAGTGAAATTAGCCACAACTATCAGTCCCCCAAGGACAAGGATTCCAACATATGAAGTATTTAAAGTAGTCAGAGAGGCCAGTGCTGTAGTGCAGTAGTTTAAAGCCCCACCTGCAGTGTCGGCAATCCATATGGGTGCCTATTCAATTCCTGGCTATTCCACTTCTGACCCAGCTCTCTGTTATGGCCTGGGGAAGCAGTAGAAGATGGCCCAAGTCCTTGGTCCCCTGCACCTGTGTGGGAGATCTGGAAGAAGCTTCCAGAGCTCCTGGCTCCTGGCTTCAGATTGGCTCAGCTCTAGCTGTTGTGGTCATTTGGGGAGTGAACCAGTGGATGGAAGATCGCTCTCTGGCTCCACCTCTCTCTGTAACTCTTTCAATTAAATAAAATAAATCTTTTTTAAAAAATAGAATATGAGAAGCATAAAGTAGAAGGGTAGTTATGGATGGTGGGGGGGTATGCTATTCAGTAGAAATGGAATTTTTAGATGAAAAAATCCTAGAGATCTGGTGTGTGTGTGTAGACACATGTACATGTCACTTACCTTAGAGTGACATCTGTGCTTGTGAGATACAGTACTCAAGCCCTCTTCTACCTGACCTTGTATAAGAAAAGGGCTCCCCCTCTTGGTCTTTGGTCACTCTTCAGGTGCTTGTGAGTAGGATTGGTGGCAAGCTATTCCAAAATATGTGGAGATTCATGATTAGAGTCATCTAGGAATACTGGGAAAGACTGCAATGCAATATCTCCTCTCTCCCCAGCTTGGTCTCCTTAGTTTCTACACTGTATTTTGGTGAGAATACAAGAAGATACACCAATCTCTGATGAGTTTATGACAATACAATTGAAATAGAATCCTATGAATGGATCTTCCTTTACAGAAAAGTCTCATCTTGGCCTGAGACTTCTAAATGCATCCAACAATATTAGTTCCAGTTTTATTTATTTTATTTTATTTGTTTAAAGATTTATTGACTTATTTGAAAATCAGAGCTACATAGAGAGGCAGAGAGAGAGACAGAGAGACAGAGAGAGAGGTCTTCCTCTGATGGTTTACTCCCCTATTGGCTGCGACAGCCAGAACTGAACCAATCTGAAGCCAGGAGCTAGGAGCTTCTTTCAGTTCTCCTACATGGGTGCAGGGGCTCAAGGACTTGGGCCATCTTCCACTGCCTTCCCATGCCACAGCAGAAAGCTGGACTGGAAGAGGAGCAACCAGGACAGAATCCAGCACCCCAACCAGGACTAGAACCTGGGGTGCCAGCGCCGCAGGTGGAAGATTAACCAAATGAGCTGTGGTGCTGGCCTCCCAGGCAGGTTTGTAAAGATGGCCAAATGTGACTGTGGAGAATAAGATTTCTGCCAAAGCAAAGACATTTTCTTCCTAGTACACAGTGTGTGGCTGCTAAACATGTTCGAGAGAATCCTTGGAGTTAGATGAACACATGCATGAGCTGTACAATATGTGGTTGTAATCCTTTTTTTTATTATTATTTTTTTTCTCACAGACATAGTGAAAGAGAGAGACAGGGAGAAAGGTCTTCCTTCCATTGGTTCACACCCAAATAGCAGCTGTGGCTAGTGCTGCAAAGATCCTAAGCCAAGAGCCAGGTGCATCCTTCTGGTCTCCCATGGGTGCAGGGCCCAAGTACTTGGGCCATCCTCCACTACACTCACGGAACACAGCAGAAAGCTGGACTACAGGAGGAGAAACCAGGACAGAATCTGGCCACAAACATGGACTAGAACCAATGGTGCCAGCGCTACAGGTGCCTCCTCTGGCAGTTAACCGAAGGGTTGGCACCAGCTGCGCCTCAGCAGCCAGCCTCCCTCCCACCCTCGCTCCCTGCCTCCCTCTGGTCGGGCACTGCAAGCCACACAGCCACTTGTGTCCCCTGTGTCCCTGGAGGCCGCAGCGCCTTTTGGGTTTGGCGCGGACGGGCCCCTCTCGGCTTCCGTAGTCCATATGGCCCCGGAGCCTGCCAGACCCCTGGCTCTAGGAGGCTGCCCAGGCGGCGCTGCCAACAGCCCCCAGGTGCTGGCTAGCCGCCTCGGCCGGCCACGGGGGGAGCACACACACCTGCGGGTGTCCCCGGGCCGCACACACGGACTGCCCCGCGCTTCCCAGTGTTGCAAATAGGTCCCCCGGGAAGCCCCGCCAGCCTTAGGGGCTTGTCGGGCGGGGCCGACGCACGGTGGGTGAGTGGGGAGGGCTGCTGCTGGCACACACCCACTCCTGAAGCCCACTGGGGCGGTCCAAGGGCGAGGAGCTCGGAGCTCGGTCAGGGCTGTCCCAGCAGAGCTTTCTGAGGGTGGACGGACACGCCCGCGGGCAATCGCAATCAGGTGTTGCGGGCAGGCCCCGGGGGCAGGCCCTGCTGAGTCCCCGAGCGCCACCTGGGTTCCTGCCACCACCCTTGGGCCGGGATGAGGTGCCACCTTGTGCGTAGAAGCCCTGCACACAGGCAAGAAGCCCCCCAGGCCCGCGGCGCACCCGACCCTGGAGCCCCCTGGCCGGCTGCAGCCACAGGGAACGGGGGTTCTGAGTTGGCAGGCCCCATTCCCGAAGCATCCACGGGCACTTCCCGAAGGGCTGACACCTGCTGCGCCTCAGCAGCCAGCCAACCTCCCTCCCTCTGGTCGGGCACTGCAAGCCACACAGCCACTTGTGTCCCCTGTGTCCCTCCCTGGAGGCCGCAGCGCGTTTTGGGTTTTGGCGCGGACGGGCCCCTCTCGGCTTCCGTAGTCCATTTGGCCCCGGAGCCTGCCAGACCCCTGGCTCTAGGAGGATGCCCAGGGGCGCTGCCAACAGCCCCCAGGTGCTGGCTAGCCGCCTCGGCCGGCCACGGGGGGAGCACACACACCTGCGGGTGTCCCCGGGCCGCACACACGAACTGCCCCGCGCTTCCCGGCGTTGCAAATAGGTCCCCCGGGAAGCCCCGCCGGCCCTAGGGGCTTGTCGGGCGGGGCCGACGCACGGTGGGTGAGTGGGGAGGGCTGCTGCTGGCACACACCCACTCCTGAAGCCCACTGGGGCGGTCCAAGGGCGAGGAGCTCGGAGCTCGGTCAGGGCTGTCCCAGCAGAACTTTTTGAGGGTGGACGGACACGCCCGCGGGCAATCGCAATCAGGTGTTGCGGGCAGGCCCCGGGGGCAGGCCCTGCTGAGTCCCCGAGCGCCACCTGGGTTCCTGCCACCACCCTTGGGCCGGGATGAGGTGCCACCTTGTGCGTAGAAGCCCTGCACACAGGCAAGAAGCCCCCCAGGCCCGCGGCGCACCCGACCCTGGAGCCCCCTGGCCGGCTGCAGCCACAGGGAACGGGGGTTCTGAGTTGGCAGGCCCCATTCCCGAAGCATCCACGGGCACTTCCCGAAGGGCTGACACCTGCTGCGCCTCAGCAGCTAGCCAACCTCCCTCCCTCTGGTCCGGCACTGCAAGCCACACAGCCACTTGTGTCCCCTGTGTCCCTCCCTGGAGGCCGCAGCGCGTTTTGGGTTTTGGCGCGGACGGGCCCCTCTCGGCTTCCGTAGTCCATTTGGCCCCGGAGCCTGCCAGACCCCTGGCTCTAGGAGGCTGCCCAGGGGCGCTGCCAACAGCCCCCAGGTGCTGGCTAGCCGCCTCGGCCGGCCACGGGGGGAGCACACACACCTGCGGGTGTCCCCGGGCCGCACACACGAACTGCCCCGCGCTTCCCGGCGTTGCAAATAGGTCCCCCGGGAAGCCCCGCCGGCCCTAGGGGCTTGTCGGGCGGGGCCGACGCACGGTGGGTGAGTGGGGAGGGCTGCTGCTGGCACACACCCACTCCTGAAGCCCACTGGGGTGGTCCAAGGGCGAGGAGCTCGGAGCTCGGTCAGGGCTGTCCCAGCAGAACTTTTTGAGGGTGGACGGACACGCCCGCGGGCAATCAGGTGTTGCGGGCAGGCCCCGGGGGCAGGCCCTGCTGAGTCCCCGAGCGCCACCTGGGTTCCTGCCACCACCCTTGGGCCGGGATGAGGTGCCACCTTGTGCGTAGAAGCCCTGCACACAGGCAAGAAGCCCCCCAGGCCCGCGGCGCACCCGACCCTGGAGCCCCCTGGCCGGATGCAGCCACAGGGAACGGGGGTTCTGAGTTGGCAGGCCCCATTCCCGAAGCATCCACGGGCACTTCCCGAAGGGCTGACACCTGCTGCGCCTCAGCAGCCAGCCAACCTCCCTCCCTCTGGTCGGGCACTGCAAGCCACACAGCCACTTGTGTCCCCTGTGTCCCTCCCTGGAGGCCGCAGCGCGTTTTGGGTTTTGGCGCGGACGGGCCCCTCTCGGCTTCCGTAGTCCATTTGGCCCCGGAGCCTGCCAGACCCCTGGCTCTAGGAGGCTGCCCAGGGGCGCTGCCAACAGCCCCCAGGTGCTGGCTAGCCGCCTCGGCCGGCCACGGGGGGAGCACACACACCTGCGGGTGTCCCCGGGCTGCACACACGAACTGCCCCGCGCTTCCCGGTGTTGCAAATAGGTCCCCCGGGAAGCCCCGCCGGCCCTAGGGGCTTGTCGGGCGGGGCCGACGCACGGTGGGTGAGTGGGGAGGGCTGCTGCTGGCACACACCCACTCCTGAAGCCCACTGGGGCGGTCCAAGGGCGAGGAGCTCGGAGCTCGGTCAGGGCTGTCCCAGCAGAACTTTTTGAGGGTGGACGGACACGCCCGCGGGCAATCAGGTGTTGCGGGCAGGCCCCGGGGGCAGGCCCTGCTGAGTCCCCGAGCGCCACCTGGGTTCCTGCCACCACCCTTGGGCCGGGATGAGGTGCCACCTTGTGCGTAGAAGCCCTGCACACAGGCAAGAAGCCCCCCAGGCCCGCGGCGCACCCGACCCTGGAGCCCCCTGGCCGGATGCAGCCACAGGGAACGGGGGTTCTGAGTTGGCAGGCCCCATTCCCGAAGCATCCACGGGCACTTCCCGAAGGGCTGACACCTGCTGCGCCTCAGCAGCCAGCCAACCTCCCTCCCTCTGGTCGGGCACTGCAAGCCACACAGCCACTTGTGTCCCCTGTGTCCCTCCCTGGAGGCCGCAGCGCGTTTTGGGTTTTGGCGCAGACGGGCCCCTCTCGGCTTCCGTAGTCCATTTGCCCCCGGAGCCTGCCAGACCCCTGGCTCTAGGAGGCTGCCCAGGGGCGCTGCCAACAGCCCCCAGGTGCTGGCTAGCCGCCTCGGCCGGCCACGGGGGGAGCACACACACCTGCGGGTGTCCCCGGGCCGCACACACGAACTGCCCCGCGCTTCCCGGCGTTGCAAATAGGTCCCCCGGGAAGCCCCGCCGGCCCTAGGGGCTTGTCGGGCGGGGCCGACGCACGGTGGGTGAGTGGGGAGGGCTGCTGCTGGCACACACCCACTCCTGAAGCCCACTGGGGCGGTCCAAGGGCGAGGAGCTCGGAGCTCGTTCAGGGCTGTCCCAGCAGAACTTTTTGAGGGTGGACGGACACGCCCGCGGGCAATCGCAATCAGGTGTTGCGGGCAGGCCCCGGGGGCAGGCCCTGCTGAGTCCCCGAGCGCCACCTGGGTTCCTGCCACCACCCTTGGGCCGGGATGAGGTGCCACCTTGTGCGTAGAAGCCCTGCACACAGGCAAGAAGCCCCCCAGGCCCGCGGCGCACCCGACCCTGGAGCCTCCTGGCCGGATGCAGCCACAGGGAACGGGGGTTCTGTGTTGGCAGGCCCCATTCCCGAAGCATCCACGGGCACTTCCCGAAGGGCTGACACCTGCTGCGCCTCAGCAGCCAGCCAACCTCCCTCCCTCTGGTCGGGCACTGCAAGCCACACAGCCACTTGTGTCCCCTGTGTCCCTCCCTGGAGGCCGCAGCGCGTTTTGGGTTTTGGCGCGGACGGGCCCCTCTCGGCTTCCGTAGTCCATTTGGCCCCGGAGCCTGCCAGACCCCTGGCTCTAGGAGGCTGCCCAGGGGCGCTGCCAACAGCCCCCAGGTGCTGGCTAGCCGCCTCGGCCGGCCACGGGGGGAGCACACACACCTGCAGGTGTCCCCGGGCCGCACACACGAACTGCCCCGCGCTTCCCGGCGTTGCAAATAGGTCCCCCGGGAAGCCCCGCCGGCCCTAGGGGCTTGTCGGGCGGGGCCGACGCACGGTGGGTGAGTGGGGAGGGCTGCTGCTGGCACACACCCACTCCTGAAGCCCACTGGGGCGGTCCAAGGGCGAGGAGCTCGGAGCTCGGTCAGGGCTGTCCCAGCAGAACTTTTTGAGGGTGGACGGACACGCCCGCGGGCAATCAGGTGTTGCGGGCAGGCCCCAGGGGCAGGCCCTGCTGAGTCCCCGAGCGCCACCTGGGTTCCTGCCACCACCCTTGGGCCGGGATGAGGTGCCACCTTGTGCGTAGAAGCCCTGCACACAGGCAAGAAGCCCCCCAGGCCCGCGGCGCACCCGACCCTGGAGCCCCCTGGCCGGCTGCAGCCACAGGGAACGGGGGTTCTGAGTTGGCAGGCCCCATTCCCGAAGCATCCACGGGCACTTCCCGAAGGGCTGACACCTGCTGCGCCTCAGCAGCCAGCCAACCTCCCTCCCTCTGGTCGGGCACTGCAAGCCACACAGCCACTTGTGTCCCCTGTGTCCCTCCCTGGAGGCCGCAGCGCGTTTTGGGTTTTGGCGCGGACGGGCCCCTCTCGGCTTCCGTAGTCCATTTGGCCCCGGAGCCTGCCAGACCCCTGGCTCTAGGAGGCTGCCCAGGGGCGCTGCCAACAGCCCCCAGGTGCTGGCTAGCCGCCTCGGCCGGCCACGGGGGGAGCACACACACCTGCGGGTGTCCCCGGGCCGCACACACGAACTGCCCCGCGCTTCCCGGCGTTGCAAATAGGTCCCCCGGGAAGCCCCGCCGGCCCTAGGGGCTTGTCGGGCGGGGCCGACGCACGGTGGGTGAGTGGGGAGGGCTGCTGCTGGCACACACCCACTCCTGAAGCCCACTGGGGCGGTCCAAGGGCGAGGAGCTCAGAGCTCGGTCAGGGCTGTCCCAGCAGAACTTTTTGAGGGTGGACGGACACGCCCGCGGGCAATCAGGTGTTGCGGGCAGGCCCCGGGGGCAGGCCCTGCTGAGTCCCCGAGCGCCACCTGGGTTCCTGCCACCACCCTTGGGCCGGGATGAGGTGCCACCTTGTGCGTAGAAGCCCTGCACACAGGCAAGAAGCCCCCCAGGCCCGCGGCGCACCCGACCCTGGAGCCCCCTGGCCGGCTGCAGCCACAGGGAACGGGGGTTCTGAGTTGGCAGGCCCCATTCCCGAAGCATCCACGGGCACTTCCCGAAGGGCTGACACCTGCTGCGCCTCAGCAGCCAGCCAACCTCCCTCCCTCTGGTCGGGCACTGCAAGCCACACAGCCACTTGTGTCCCCTGTGTCCCTCCCTGGAGGCCGCAGCGCGTTTTGGGTTTTGGCGCGGACGGGCCCCTCTCGGCTTCCGTAGTCCATTTGCCCCCGGAGCCTGCCAGACCCCTGGCTCTAGGAGGCTGCCCAGGGGCGCTGCCAACAGCCCCCAGGTGCTGGCTAGCCGCCTCGGCCGGCCACGGGGGGAGCACACACACCTGCGGGTGTCCCCGGGCCGCACACACGAACTGCCCCGCGCTTCCCGGCGTTGCAAATAGGTCCCCCGGGAAGCCCCGCCGGACCTAGGGGCTTGTCGGGCGGGGCCGACGCACGGTGGGTGAGTGGGGAGGGCTGCTGCTGGCACACACCCACTCCTGAAGCCCACTGGGGCGGTCCAAGGGCGAGGAGCTCGGAGCTCGGTCAGGGCTGTCCCAGCAGAACTTTTTGAGGGTGGACGGACACGCCCGCGGGCAATCAGGTGTTGCGGGCAGGCCCCGGGGGCAGGCCCTGCTGAGTCCCCGAGCGCCACCTGGGTTCCTGCCACCACCCTTGGGCCGGGATGAGGTGCCACCTTGTGCGTAGAAGCCCTGCACACAGGCAAGAAGCCCCCCAGGCCCGCGGCACACCCGACCCTGGAGCCCCCTGGCCGGATGCAGCCACAGGGAACGGGGGTTCTGAGTTGGCAGGCCCCATTCCCGAAGCATCCACGGGCACTTCCCGAAGGGCTGACACCTGCTGCGCCTCAGCAGCCAGCCAACCTCCCTCCCTCTGGTCGGGCACTGCAAGCCACACAGCCACTTGTGTCCCCTGTGTCCCTCCCTGGAGGCCGCAGCGCGTTTTGGGTTTTGGCGCGGACGGGCCCCTCTCGGCTTCCGTAGTCCATTTGGCCCCGGAGCCTGCCAGACCCCTGGCTCTAGGAGGCTGCCCAGGGGCGCTGCCAACAGCCCCCAGGTGCTGGCTAGCCGCCTCGGCCGGCCACGGGGGGAGCACACACACCTGCGGGTGTCCCCGGGCCGCACACACGAACTGCCCCGCGCTTCCCGGCGTTGCAAATAGGTCCCCCGGGAAGCCCCCCCGGCCCTAGGGGCTTGTCGGGCGGGGCCGACGCACGGTGGGTGAGTGGGGAGGGCTGCTGCTGGCACACACCCACTCCTGAAGCCCACTGGGGCGGTCCAAGGGCGAGGAGCTCGGAGCTCGGTCAGGGCTGTCCCAGCAGAACTTTTTGAGGGTGGACGGACACGCCCGCGGGCAATCAGGTGTTGCGGGCAGGCCCCGGGGGCAGGCCCTGCTGAGTCCCCGAGCGCCACCTGGGTTCCTGCCACCACCCTTGGGCCGGGATGAGGTGCCACCTTGTGCGTAGAAGCCCTGCACACAGGCAAGAAGCCCCCCAGGCCCGCGGCGCACCCGACCCTGGAGCCCCCTGGCCGGATGCAGCCACAGGGAACGGGGGTTCTGAGTTGGCAGGCCCCATTCCCGAAGCATCCACGGGCACTTCCCGAAGGGCTGACACCTGCTGCGCCTCAGCAGCCAGCCAACCTCCCTCCCTCTGGTCGGGCACTGCAAGCCACACAGCCACTTGTGTCCCCTGTGTCCCTCCCTGGAGGCCGCAGCGCGTTTTGGGTTTTGGCGCGGACGGGCCCCTCTCGGCTTCCGTAGTCCATTTGGCCCCGGAGCCTGCCAGACCCCTGGCTCTAGGAGGCTGCCCAGGGGCGCTGCCAACAGCCCCCAGGTGCTGGCTAGCCGCCTCGGCCGGCCACGGGGGGAGCACACACACCTGCGGGTGTCCCCGGGCCGCACACACGAACTGCCCCGCGCTTCCCGGCGTTGCAAATAGGTCCCCCGGGAAGCCCCGCCGGACCTAGGGGCTTGTCGGGCGGGGCCGACGCACGGTGGGTGAGTGGGGAGGGCTGCTGCTGGCACACACCCACTCCTGAAGCCCACTGGGGCGGTCCAAGGGCGAGGAGCTCGGAGCTCGGTCAGGGCTGTCCCAGCAGAACTTTTTGAGGGTGGACGGACACGCCCGCGGGCAATCAGGTGTTGCGGGCAGGCCCCGGGGGCAGGCCCTGCTGAGTCCCCGAGCGCCACCTGGGTTCCTGCCACCACCCTTGGGCCGGGATGAGGTGCCACCTTGTGCGTAGAAGCCCTGCACACAGGCAAGAAGCCCCCCAGGCCCGCGGCACACCCGACCCTGGAGCCCCCTGGCCGGATGCAGCCACAGGGAACGGGGGTTCTGAGTTGGCAGGCCCCATTCCCGAAGCATCCACGGGCACTTCCCGAAGGGCTGACACCTGCTGCGCCTCAGCAGCCAGCCAACCTCCCTCCCTCTGGTCGGGCACTGCAAGCCACACAGCCACTTGTGTCCCCTGTGTCCCTCCCTGGAGGCCGCAGCGCGTTTTGGGTTTTGGCGCGGACGGGCCCCTCTCGGCTTCCGTAGTCCATTTGGCCCCGGAGCCTGCCAGACCCCTGGCTCTAGGAGGCTGCCCAGGGGCGCTGCCAACAGCCCCCAGGTGCTGGCTAGCCGCCTCGGCCGGCCACGGGGGGAGCACACACACCTGCGGGTGTCCCCGGGCCGCACACACGAACTGCCCCGTGCTTCCCGGCGTTGCAAATAGGTCCCCCGGGAAGCCCCCCCGGCCCTAGGGGCTTGTCGGGCGGGGCCGACGCACGGTGGGTGAGTGGGGAGGGCTGCTGCTGGCACACACCCACTCCTGAAGCCCACTGGGGCGGTCCAAGGGCGAGGAGCTCGGAGCTCGGTCAGGGCTGTCCCAGCAGAACTTTTTGAGGGTGGACGGACACGCCCGCGGGCAATCAGGTGTTGCGGGCAGGCCCCGGGGGCAGGCCCTGCTGAGTCCCCGAGCGCCACCTGGGTTCCTGCCACCACCCTTGGGCCGGGATGAGGTGCCACCTTGTGCGTAGAAGCCCTGCACACAGGCAAGAAGCCCCCCAGGCCCGCGGCGCACCCGACCCTGGAGCCCCCTGGCCGGATGCAGCCACAGGGAACGGGGGTTCTGAGTTGGCAGGCCCCATTCCCGAAGCATCCACGGGCACTTCCCGAAGGGCTGACACCTGCTGCGCCTCAGCAGCCAGCCAACCTCCCTCCCTCTGGTCGGGCACTGCAAGCCACACAGCCACTTGTGTCCCCTGTGTCCCTCCCTGGAGGCCGCAGCGCGTTTTGGGTTTTGGCGCGGACGGGCCCCTCTCGGCTTCCGTAGTCCATTTGGCCCCGGAGCCTGCCAGACCCCTGGCTCTAGGAGGCTGCCCAGGGGCGCTGCCAACAGCCCCCAGGTGCTGGCTAGCCGCCTCGGCCGGCCACGGGGGGAGCACACACACCTGCGGGTGTCCCCGGGCCGCACACACGAACTGCCCCGCGCTTCCCGGCGTTGCAAATAGGTCCCCCGGGAAGCCCCGCCGGACCTAGGGGCTTGTCGGGCGGGGCCGACGCACGGTGGGTGAGTGGGGAGGGCTGCTGCTGGCACACACCCACTCCTGAAGCCCACTGGGGCGGTCCAAGGGCGAGGAGCTCGGAGCTCGGTCAGGGCTGTCCCAGCAGAACTTTTTGAGGGTGGACGGACACGCCCGCGGGCAATCAGGTGTTGCGGGCAGGCCCCGGGGGCAGGCCCTGCTGAGTCCCCGAGCGCCACCTGGGTTCCTGCCACCACCCTTGGGCCGGGATGAGGTGCCACCTTGTGCGTAGAAGCCCTGCACACAGGCAAGAAGCCCCCCAGGCCCGCGGCACACCCGACCCTGGAGCCCCCTGGCCGGATGCAGCCACAGGGAACGGGGGTTCTGAGTTGGCAGGCCCCATTCCCGAAGCATCCACGGGCACTTCCCGAAGGGCTGACACCTGCTGCGCCTCAGCAGCCAGCCAACCTCCCTCCCTCTGGTCGGGCACTGCAAGCCACACAGCCACTTGTGTCCCCTGTGTCCCTCCCTGGAGGCCGCAGCGCGTTTTGGGTTTTGGCGCGGACGGGCCCCTCTCGGCTTCCGTAGTCCATTTGGCCCCGGAGCCTGCCAGACCCCTGGCTCTAGGAGGCTGCCCAGGGGCGCTGCCAACAGCCCCCAGGTGCTGGCTAGCCGCCTCGGCCGGCCACGGGGGGAGCACACACACCTGCGGGTGTCCCCGGGCCGCACACACGAACTGCCCCGCGCTTCCCGGCGTTGCAAATAGGTCCCCCGGGAAGCCCCGCCGGCCCTAGGGGCTTGTCGGGCGGGGCCGACGCACGGTGGGTGAGTGGGGAGGGCTGCTGCTGGCACACACCCACTCCTGAAGCCCACTGGGGCGGTCCAAGGGCGAGGAGCTCGGAGCTCGGTCAGGGCTGTCCCAGCAGAACTTTTTGAGGGTGGACGGACACGCCCGCGGGCAATCAGGTGTTGCGGGCAGGCCCCGGGGGCAGGCCCTGCTGAGTCCCCGAGCGCCACCTGGGTTCCTGCCACCACCCTTGGGCCGGGATGAGGTGCCACCTTGTGCGTAGAAGCCCTGCACACAGGCAAGAAGCCCCCCAGGCCCGCGGCACACCCGACCCTGGAGCCCCCTGGCCGGATGCAGCCACAGGGAACGGGGGTTCTGAGTTGGCAGGCCCCATTCCCGAAGCATCCACGGGCACTTCCCGAAGGGCTGACACCTGCTGCGCCTCAGCAGCCAGCCAACCTCCCTCCCTCTGGTCGGGCACTGCAAGCCACACAGCCACTTGTGTCCCCTGTGTCCCTCCCTGGAGGCCGCAGCGCGTTTTGGGTTTTGGCGCGGACGGGCCCCTCTCGGCTTCCGTAGTCCATTTGGCCCCGGAGCCTGCCAGACCCCTGGCTCTAGGAGGCTGCCCAGGGGCGCTGCCAACAGCCCCCAGGTGCTGGCTAGCCGCCTCGGCCGGCCACGGGGGGAGCACACACACCTGCGGGTGTCCCCGGGCCGCACACACGAACTGCCCCGCGCTTCCCGGCGTTGCAAATAGGTCCCCCGGGAAGCCCCGCCGGCCCTAGGGGCTTGTCGGGCGGGGCCGACGCACGGTGGGTGAGTGGGGAGGGCTGCTGCTGGCACACACCCACTCCTGAAGCCCACTGGGGCGGTCCAAGGGCGAGGAGCTCGGAGCTCGGTCAGGGCTGTCCCAGCAGAACTTTTTGAGGGTGGACGGACACGCCCGCGGGCAATCAGGTGTTGCGGGCAGGCCCCGGGGGCAGGCCCTGCTGAGTCCCCGAGCGCCACCTGGGTTCCTGCCACCACCCTTGGGCCGGGATGAGGTGCCACCTTGTGCGTAGAAGCCCTGCACACAGGCAAGAAGCCCCCCAGGCCCGCGGCGCACCCGACCCTGGAGCCCCCTGGCCGGATGCAGCCACAGGGAACGGGGGTTCTGAGTTGGCAGGCCCCATTCCCGAAGCATCCACGGGCACTTCCCGAAGGGCTGACACCTGCTGCGCCTCAGCAGCCAGCCAACCTCCCTCCCTCTGGTCGGGCACTGCAAGCCACACAGCCACTTGTGTCCCCTGTGTCCCTCCCTGGAGGCCGCAGCGCGTTTTGGGTTTTGGTGCGGACGGGCCCCTCTCGGCTTCCGTAGTCCATTTGGCCCCGGAGCCTGCCAGACCCCTGGCTCTAGGAGGCTGCCCAGGGGCGCTGCCAACAGCCCCCAGGTGCTGGCTAGCCGCCTCGGCCGGCCACGGGGGGAGCACACACACCTGCGGGTGTCCCCGGGCCGCACACACGAACTGCCCCGCGCTTCCCGGCGTTGCAAATAGGTCCCCCGGGAAGCCCCGCCGGCCCTAGGGGCTTGTCGGGCGGGGCCGACGCACGGTGGGTGAGTGGGGAGGGCTGCTGCTGGCACACACCCACTCCTGAAGCCCACTGGGGCGGTCCAAGGGCGAGGAGCTCGGAGCTCGGTCAGGGCTGTCCCAGCAGAACTTTTTGAGGGTGGACGGACACGCCCGCGGGCAATCAGGTGTTGCGGGCAGGCCCCGGGGGCAGGCCCTGCTGAGTCCCCGAGCGCCACCTGGGTTCCTGCCACCACCCTTGGGCCGGGATGTGGTGCCACCTTGTGCGTAGAAGCCCTGCACACAGGCAAGAAGCACCCCAGGCCCGCGGCGCACCCGACCCTGGAGCCCCCTGGCCGGATGCAGCCACAGGGAACGGGGGTTCTGAGTTGGCAGGCCCCATTCCCGAAGCATCCACGGGCACTTCCCGAAGGGCTGACACCTGCTGCGCCTCAGCAGCCAGCCAACCTCCCTCCCTCTGGTCGGGCACTGCAAGCCACACAGCCACTTGTGTCCCCTGTGTCCCTCCCTGGAGGCCGCAGCGCGTTTTGGTTTTGGCGCGGACGGGCCCCTCTCGGCTTCCGTAGTCCATTTGGCCCCGGAGCCTGCCAGACCCCTGGCTCTAGGAGGCTGCCCAGGGGCGCTGCCAACAGCCCCCAGGTGCTGGCTAGCCGCCTCGGCCGGCCACGGGGGGAGCACACACACCTGCGGGTGTCCCCGGGCCGCACACACGAACTGCCCCGCGCTTCCCGGCATTGCAAATAGGTCCCCCGGGAAGCCCCGCCGGCCCTAGGGGCTTGTCGGGCGGGGCCGACGCACGGTGGGTGAGTGGGGAGGGCTGCTGCTGGCACACACCCACTCCTGAAGCCCACTGGGGCGGTCCAAGGGCGAGGAGCTCGGAGCTCGGTCAGGGCTGTCCCAGCAGAACTTTTTGAGGGTGGACGGACACGCCCGCGGGCAATCAGGTGTTGCGGGCAGGCCCCGGGGGCAGGCCCTGCTGAGTCCCCGAGCGCCACCTGGGTTCCTGCCACCACCCTTGGGCCGGGATGAGGTGCCACCTTGTGCGTAGAAGCCCTGCACACAGGCAAGAAGCACCCCAGGCCCGCGGCGCACCCGACCCTGGAGCCCCCTGGCCGGATGCAGCCACAGGGAACGGGGGTTCTGAGTTGGCAGGCCCCATTCCCGAAGCATCCACGGGCACTTCCCGAAGGGCTGACACCTGCTGCGCCTCAGCAGCCAGCCAACCTCCCTCCCTCTGGTCGGGCACTGCAAGCCACACAGCCACTTGTGTCCCCTGTGTCCCTCCCTGGAGGCCGCAGCGCGTTTTGGTTTTGGCGCGGACGGGCCCCTCTCGGCTTCCGTAGTCCATTTGGCCCCGGAGCCTGCCAGACCCCTGGCTCTAGGAGGCTGCCCAGGGGCGCTGCCAACAGCCCCCAGGTGCTGGCTAGCCGCCTCGGCCGGCCACGGGGGGAGCACACACACCTGCGGGTGTCCCCGGGCCGCACACACGAACTGCCCCGCGCTTCCCGGCATTGCAAATAGGTCCCCCGGGAAGCCCCGCCGGCCCTAGGGGCTTGTCGGGCGGGGCCGACGCACGGTGGGTGAGTGGGGAGGGCTGCTGCTGGCACACACCCACTCCTGAAGCCCACTGGGGCGGTCCAAGGGCGAGGAGCTCGGAGCTCGGTCAGGGCTGTCCCAGCAGAACTTTTTGAGGGTGGACGGACACGCCCGCGGGCAATCAGGTGTTGCGGGCAGGCCCCGGGGGCAGGCCCTGCTGAGTCCCCGAGCACCACCTGGGTTCCTGCCACCACCCTTGGGCCGGGATGAGGTGCCACCTTGTGCGTAGAAGCCCTGCACACAGGCAAGAAGCCCCCCAGGCCCGCGGCACACCCGACCCTGGAGCCCCCTGGCCGGATGCAGCCACAGGGAACGGGGGTTCTGAGTTGGCAGGCCCCATTCCCGAAGCATCCACGGGCACTTCCCGAAGGGCTGACACCTGCTGCGCCTCAGCAGCCAGCCAACCTCCCTCCCTCTGGTCGGGCACTGCAAGCCACACAGCCACTTGTGTCCCCTGTGTCCCTCCCTGGAGGCCGCAGCGCGTTTTGGGTTTTGGCGCGGACGGGCCCCTCTCGGCTTCCGTAGTCCATTTGGCCCCGGAGCCTGCCAGACCCCTGGCTCTAGGAGGCTGCCCAGGGGCGCTGCCAACAGCCCCCAGGTGCTGGCTAGCCGCCTCGGCCGGCCACGGGGGGAGCACACACACCTGCAGGTGTCCCCGGGCCGCACACACGAACTGCCCCGCACTTCCCGGCGTTGCAAATAGGTCCCCCGGGAAGCCCCGCCGGCCCTAGGGGCTTGTCGGGCGGGGCCGACGCACGGTGGGTGAGTGGGGAGGGCTGCTGCTGGCACACACCCACTCCTGGAGCCCACTGGGGCGGTCCAAGGGCGAGGAGCTCAGAGCTCGGTCAGGGCTGTCCCAGCAGAACTTTTTGAGGGTGGACGGACACGCCCGCGGGCAATCAGGTGTTGCGGGCAGGCCCCGGGGGCAGGCCCTGCTGAGTCCCCGAGCGCCACCTGGGTTCCTGCCACCACCCTTGGGCCGGGATGAGGTGCCACCTTGTGCGTAGAAGCCCTGCACACAGGCAAGAAGCCCCCCAGGCCCGCGGCGCACCCGACCCTGGAGCCCCCTGGCCGGATGCAGCCACAGGGAACGGGGGTTCTGAGTTGGCAGGCCCCATTCCCGAAGCATCCACGGGCACTTCCCGAAGGGCTGACACCTGCTGCGCCTCAGCAGCCAGCCAACCTCCCTCCCTCTGGTCGGGCACTGCAAGCCACACAGCCACTTGTGTCCCCTGTGTCCCTCCCTGGAGGCCGCAGCGCGTTTTGGGTTTTGGCGCGGACGGGCCCCTCTCGGCTTCCGTAGTCCATTTGGCCCCGGAGCCTGCCAGACCCCTGGCTCTAGGAGGCTGCCCAGGGGCGCTGCCAACAGCCCCCAGGTGCTGGCTAGCCGCCTCGGCCGGCCACGGGGGGAGCACACACACCTGCGGGTGTCCCCGGGCCGCACACACGAACTGCCCCGTGCTTCCCGGCGTTGCAAATAGGTCCCCCGGGAAGCCCCGCCGGCCCTAGGGGCTTGTCGGGCGGGGCCGACGCACGGTGGGTGAGTGGGGAGGGCTGCTGCTGGCACACACCCACTCCTGAAGCCCACTGGGGCGGTCCAAGGGCGAGGAGCTCGGAGCTCGGTCAGGGCTGTCCCAGCAGAACTTTTTGAGGGTGGACGGACACGCCCGCGGGCAATCAGGTGTTGCGGGCAGGCCCCGGGGGCAGGCCCTGCTGAGTCCCCGAGCGCCACCTGGGTTCCTGCCACCACCCTTGGGCCGGGATGAGGTGCCACCTTGTGCGTAGAAGCCCTGCACACAGGCAAGAAGCCCCCCAGGCCCGCGGCACACCCGACCCTGGAGCCCCCTGGCCGGATGCAGCCACAGGGAACGGGGGTTCTGAGTTGGCAGGCCCCATTCCCGAAGCATCCACGGGCACTTCCCGAAGGGCTGACACCTGCTGCGCCTCAGCAGCCAGCCAACCTCCCTCCCTCTGGTCGGGCACTGCAAGCCACACAGCCACTTGTGTCCCCTGTGTCCCTCCCTGGAGGCCGCAGCGCGTTTTGGGTTTTGGCGCGGACGGGCCCCTCTCGGCTTCCGTAGTCCATTTGGCCCCGGAGCCTGCCAGACCCCTGGCTCTAGGAGGCTGCCCAGGGGCGCTGCCAACAGCCCCCAGGTGCTGGCTAGCCGCCTCGGCCAGCCACGGGGGGAGCACACACACCTGCGGGTGTCCCCGGGCCGCACACACGAACTGCCCCGCGCTTCCCGGCGTTGCAAATAGGTCCCCCGGGAAGCCCCCCCCGGCCCTAGGGGCTTGTCGGGCGGGGCCGACGCACGGTGGGTGAGTGGGGAGGGCTGCTGCTGGCACACACCCACTCCTGAAGCCCACTGGGGCGGTCCAAGGGCGAGGAGCTCGGAGCTCGGTCAGGGCTGTCCCAGCAGAACTTTTTGAGGGTGGACGGACACGCCCGCGGGCAATCAGGTGTTGCGGGCAGGCCCCGGGGGCAGGCCCTGCTGAGTCCCCGAGCGCCACCTGGGTTCCTGCCACCACCCTTGGGCCGGGATGAGGTGCCACCTTGTGCGTAGAAGCCCTGCACACAGGCAAGAAGCCCCCCAGGCCCGCGGCGCACCCGACCCTGGAGCCCCCTGGCCGGATGCAGCCACAGGGAACGGGGGTTCTGAGTTGGCAGGCCCCATTCCCGAAGCATCCACGGGCACTTCCCGAAGGGCTGACACCTGCTGCGCCTCAGCAGCCAGCCAACCTCCCTCCCTCTGGTCGGGCACTGCAAGCCACACAGCCACTTGTGTCCCCTGTGTCCCTCCCTGGAGGCCGCAGCGCGTTTTGGGTTTTGGCGCGGACGGGCCCCTCTCGGCTTCCGTAGTCCATTTGGCCCCGGAGCCTGCCAGACCCCTGGCTCTAGGAGGCTGCCCAGGGGCGCTGCCAACAGCCCCCAGGTGCTGGCTAGCCGCCTCGGCCGGCCACGGGGGGAGCACACACACCTGCGGGTGTCCCCGGGCCGCACACACGAACTGCCCCGCGCTTCCCGGCGTTGCAAATAGGTCCCCCGGGAAGCCCCGCCGGCCCTAGGGGCTTGTCGGGCGGGGCCGACGCACGGTGGGTGAGTGGGGAGGGCTGCTGCTGGCACACACCCACTCCTGAAGCCCACTGGGGCGGTCCAAGGGCGAGGAGCTCGGAGCTCGGTCAGGGCTGTCCCAGCAGAACTTTTTGAGGGTGGACGGACACGCCCGCGGGCAATCAGGTGTTGCGGGCAGGCCCCGGGGGCAGGCCCTGCTGAGTCCCCGAGCGCCACCTGGGTTCCTGCCACCACCCTTGGGCCGGGATGAGGTGCCACCTTGTGCGTAGAAGCCCTGCACACAGGCAAGAAGCACCCCAGGCCCGCGGCGCACCCGACCCTGGAGCCCCCTGGCCGGATGCAGCCACAGGGAACGGGGGTTCTGAGTTGGCAGGCCCCATTCCCGAAGCATCCACGGGCACTTCCCGAAGGGCTGACACCTGCTGCGCCTCAGCAGCCAGCCAACCTCCCTCCCTCTGGTCGGGCACTGCAAGCCACACAGCCACTTGTGTCCCCTGTGTCCCTCCCTGGAGGCCGCAGCGCGTTTTGGTTTTGGCGCGGACGGGCCCCTCTCGGCTTCCGTAGTCCATTTGGCCCCGGAGCCTGCCAGACCCCTGGCTCTAGGAGGCTGCCCAGGGGCGCTGCCAACAGCCCCCAGGTGCTGGCTAGCCGCCTCGGCCGGCCACGGGGGGAGCACACACACCTGCGGGTGTCCCCGGGCCGCACACACGAACTGCCCCGCGCTTCCCGGCATTGCAAATAGGTCCCCCGGGAAGCCCCGCCGGCCCTAGGGGCTTGTCGGGCGGGGCCGACGCACGGTGGGTGAGTGGGGAGGGCTGCTGCTGGCACACACCCACTCCTGAAGCCCACTGGGGCGGTCCAAGGGCGAGGAGCTCGGAGCTCGGTCAGGGCTGTCCCAGCAGAACTTTTTGAGGGTGGACGGACACGCCCGCGGGCAATCAGGTGTTGCGGGCAGGCCCCGGGGGCAGGCCCTGCTGAGTCCCCGAGCGCCACCTGGGTTCCTGCCACCACCCTTGGGCCGGGATGAGGTGCCACCTTGTGCGTAGAAGCCCTGCACACAGGCAAGAAGCCCCCCAGGCCCGCGGCGCACCCGACCCTGGAGCCCCCTGGCCGGATGCAGCCACAGGGAACGGGGGTTCTGAGTTGGCAGGCCCCATTCCCGAAGCATCCACGGGCACTTCCCGAAGGGCTGACACCTGCTGCGCCTCAGCAGCCAGCCAACCTCCCTCCCTCTGGTCGGGCACTGCAAGCCACACAGCCACTTGTGTCCCCTGTGTCCCTCCCTGGAGGCCGCAGCGCGTTTTGGTTTTGGCGCGGACGGGCCCCTCTCGGCTTCCGTAGTCCATTTGGCCCCGGAGCCTGCCAGACCCCTGGCTCTAGGAGGCTGCCCAGGGGCGCTGCCAACAGCCCCCAGGTGCTGGCTAGCCGCCTCGGCCGGCCACGGGGGGAGCACACACACCTGCGGGTGTCCCCGGGCCGCACACACGAACTGCCCCGCGCTTCCCGGCATTGCAAATAGGTCCCCCGGGAAGCCCCGCCGGCCCTAGGGGCTTGTCGGGCGGGGCCGACGCACGGTGGGTGAGTGGGGAGGGCTGCTGCTGGCACACACCCACTCCTGAAGCCCACTGGGGCGGTCCAAGGGCGAGGAGCTCGGAGCTCGGTCAGGGCTGTCCCAGCAGAACTTTTTGAGGGTGGACGGACACGCCCGCGGGCAATCAGGTGTTGCGGGCAGGCCCCGGGGGCAGGCCCTGCTGAGTCCCCGAGCGCCACCTGGGTTCCTGCCACCACCCTTGGGCCGGGATGAGGTGCCACCTTGTGCGTAGAAGCCCTGCACACAGGCAAGAAGCCCCCCAGGCCCGCGGCGCACCCGACCCTGGAGCCCCCTGGCCGGATGCAGCCACAGGGAACGGGGGTTCTGAGTTGGCAGGCCCCATTCCCGAAGCATCCACGGGCACTTCCCGAAGGGCTGACACCTGCTGCGCCTCAGCAGCCAGCCAACCTCCCTCCCTCTGGTCGGGCACTGCAAGCCACACAGCCACTTGTGTCCCCTGTGTCCCTCCCTGGAGGCCGCAGCGCGTTTTGGGTTTTGGCGCGGACGGGCCCCTCTCGGCTTCCGTAGTCCATTTGGCCCCGGAGCCTGCCAGACCCCTGGCTCTAGGAGGCTGCCCAGGGGCGCTGCCAACAGCCCCCAGGTGCTGGCTAGCCGCCTCGGCCGGCCACGGGGGGAGCACACACACCTGCAGGTGTCCCCGGGCCGCACACACGAACTGCCCCGCGCTTCCCGGCGTTGCAAATAGGTCCCCCGGGAAGCCCCGCCGGCCCTAGGGGCTTGTCGGGCGGGGCCGACGCACGGTGGGTGAGTGGGGAGGGCTGCTGCTGGCACACACCCACTCCTGAAGCCCACTGGGGCGGTCCAAGGGCGAGGAGCTCGGAGCTCGGTCAGGGCTGTCCCAGCAGAACTTTTTGAGGGTGGACGGACACGCCCGCGGGCAATCAGGTGTTGCGGGCAGGCCCCGGGGGCAGGCCCTGCTGAGTCCCCGAGCGCCACCTGGGTTCCTGCCACCACCCTTGGGCCGGGATGAGGTGCCACCTTGTGCGTAGAAGCCCTGCACACAGGCAAGAAGCCCCCCAGGCCCGCGGCACACCCGACCCTGGAGCCCCCTGGCCGGATGCAGCCACAGGGAACGGGGGTTCTGAGTTGGCAGGCCCCATTCCCGAAGCATCCACGGGCACTTCCCGAAGGGCTGACACCTGCTGCGCCTCAGCAGCCAGCCAACCTCCCTCCCTCTGGTCGGGCACTGCAAGCCACACAGCCACTTGTGTCCCCTGTGTCCCTCCCTGGAGGCCGCAGCGCGTTTTGGGTTTTGGCGCGGACGGGCCCCTCTCGGCTTCCGTAGTCCATTTGGCCCCGGAGCCTGCCAGACCCCTGGCTCTAGGAGGCTGCCCAGGGGCGCTGCCAACAGCCCCCAGGTGCTGGCTAGCCGCCTCGGCCGGCCACGGGGGGAGCACACACACCTGCGGGTGTCCCCGGGCCGCACACACGAACTGCCCCGCGCTTCCCGGCGTTGCAAATAGGTCCCCCGGGAAGCCCCGCCGGCCCTAGGGGCTTGTCGGGCGGGGCCGACGCACGGTGGGTGAGTGGGGAGGGCCGCTGCTGGCACACACCCACTCCTGAAGCCCACTGGGGCAGTCCAAGGGCGAGGAGCTCGGAGCTCGGTCAGGGCTGTCCCAGCAGAACTTTTTGAGGGTGGACGGACACGCCCGCGGGCAATCAGGTGTTGCGGGCAGGCCCCGGGGGCAGGCCCTGCTGAGTCCCCGAGCGCCACCTGGGTTCCTGCCACCACCCTTGGGCCGGGATGAGGTGCCACCTTGTGCGTAGAAGCCCTGCACACAGGCAAGAAGCACCCCAGGCCCGCGGCGCACCCGACCCTGGAGCCCCCTGGCCGGATGCAGCCACAGGGAACGGGGGTTCTGAGTTGGCAGGCCCCATTCCCGAAGCATCCACGGGCACTTCCCGAAGGGCTGACACCTGCTGCGCCTCAGCAGCCAGCCAACCTCCCTCCCTCTGGTCGGGCACTGCAAGCCACACAGCCACTTGTGTCCCCTGTGTCCCTCCCTGGAGGCCGCAGCGCGTTTTGGTTTTGGCGCGGACGGGCCCCTCTCGGCTTCCGTAGTCCATTTGGCCCCGGAGCCTGCCAGACCCCTGGCTCTAGGAGGCTGCCCAGGGGCGCTGCCAACAGCCCCCAGGTGCTGGCTAGCCGCCTCGGCCGGCCACGGGGGGAGCACACACACCTGCGGGTGTCCCCGGGCCGCACACACGAACTGCCCCGCGCTTCCCGGCATTGCAAATAGGTCTCCCGGGAAGCCCCGCCGGCCCTAGGGGCTTGTCGGGCGGGGCCGACGCACGGTGGGTGAGTGGGGAGGGCTGCTGCTGGCACACACCCACTCCTGAAGCCCACTGGGGCGGTCCAAGGGCGAGGAGCTCGGAGCTCGGTCAGGGCTGTCCCAGCAGAACTTTTTGAGGGTGGACGGACACGCCCGCGGGCAATCAGGTGTTGCGGGCAGGCCCCGGGGGCAGGCCCTGCTGAGTCCCCGAGCGCCACCTGGGTTCCTGCCACCACCCTTGGGCCGGGATGAGGTGCCACCTTGTGCGTAGAAGCCCTGCACACAGGCAAGAAGCCCCCCAGGCCCGCGGCGCACCCGACCCTGGAGCCCCCTGGCCGGATGCAGCCACAGGGAACGGGGGTTCTGAGTTGGCAGGCCCCATTCCCGAAGCATCCACGGGCACTTCCCGAAGGGCTGACACCTGCCGCGCCTCAGCAGCCAGCCAACCTCCCTCCCTCTGGTCGGGCACTGCAAGCCACACAGCCACTTGTGTCCCCTGTGTCCCTCCCTGGAGGCCGCAGCGCGTTTTGGGTTTTGGCGCGGACGGGCCCCTCTCGGCTTCCGTAGTCCATTTGGCCCCGGAGCCTGCCAGACCCCTGGCTCTAGGAGGCTGCCCAGGGGCGCTGCCAACAGCCCCCAGGTGCTGGCTAGCCGCCTCGGCCGGCCACGGGGGGAGCACACACACCTGCGGGTGTCCCCGGGCCGCACACACGAACTGCCCCGCGCTTCCCGGCGTTGCAAATAGGTCCCCCGGGAAGCCCCGCCGGCCCTAGGGGCTTGTCGGGCGGGGCCGACGCACGGTGGGTGAGTGGGGAGGGCTGCTGCTGGCACACACCCACTCCTGAAGCCCACTGGGGCGGTCCAAGGGCGAGGAGCTCGGAGCTCGGTCAGGGCTGTCCCAGCAGAACTTTTTGAGGGTGGACGGACACGCCCGCGGGCAATCAGGTGTTGCGGGCAGGCCCCGGGGGCAGGCCCTGCTGAGTCCCCGAGCGCCACCTGGGTTCCTGCCACCACCCTTGGGCCGGGATGAGGTGCCACCTTGTGCGTAGAAGCCCTGCACACAGGCAAGAAGCCCCCCAGGCCCGCGGCGCACCCGACCCTGGAGCCCCCTGGCCGGATGCAGCCACAGGGAACGGGGGTTCTGAGTTGGCAGGCCCCATTCCCGAAGCATCCACGGGCACTTCCCGAAGGGCTGACACCTGCTGCGCCTCAGCAGCCAGCCAACCTCCCTCCCTCTGGTCGGGCACTGCAAGCCACACAGCCACTTGTGTCCCCTGTGTCCCTCCCTGGAGGCCGCAGCGCGTTTTGGGTTTTGGCGCGGACGGGCCCCTCTCGGCTTCCGTAGTCCATTTGGCCCCGGAGCCTGCCAGACCCCTGGCTCTAGGAGGCTGCCCAGGGGCGCTGCCAACAGCCCCCAGGTGCTGGCTAGCCGCCTCGGCCGGCCACGGGGGGAGCACACACACCTGCGGGTGTCCCCGGGCCGCACACACGAACTGCCCCGCGCTTCCCGGCGTTGCAAATAGGTCCCCCGGGAAGCCCCGCCGGCCCTAGGGGCTTGTCGGGCGGGGCCGACGCACGGTGGGTGAGTGGGGAGGGCTGCTGCTGGCACACACCCACTCCTGAAGCCCACTGGGGCGGTCCAAGGGCGAGGAGCTCGGAGCTCGGTCAGGGCTGTCCCAGCAGAACTTTTTGAGGGTGGACGGACACGCCCGCGGGCAATCAGGTGTTGCGGGCAGGCCCCGGGGGCAGGCCCTGCTGAGTCCCCGAGCGCCACCTGGGTTCCTGCCACCACCCTTGGGCCGGGATGAGGTGCCACCTTGTGCGTAGAAGCCCTGCACACAGGCAAGAAGCCCCCCAGGCCCGCGGCGCACCCGACCCTGGAGCCCCCTGGCCGGCTGCAGCCACAGGGAACGGGGGTTCTGAGTTGGCAGGCCCCATTCCCGAAGCATCCACGGGCACTTCCCGAAGGGCTGACACCTGCTGCGCCTCAGCAGCCAGCCAACCTCCCTCCCTCTGGTCGGGCACTGCAAGCCACACAGCCACTTGTGTCCCCTGTGTCCCTCCCTGGAGGCCGCAGCGCGTTTTGGGTTTTGGCGCGGACGGGCCCCTCTCGGCTTCCGTAGTCCATTTGGCCCCGGAGCCTGCCAGACCCCTGGCTCTAGGAGGCTGCCCAGGGGCGCTGCCAACAGCCCCCAGGTGCTGGCTAGCCGCCTCGGCCGGCCACGGGGGGAGCACACACACCTGCGGGTGTCCCCGGGCCGCACACACGAACTGCCCCGCGCTTCCCGGCGTTGCAAATAGGTCCCCCGGGAAGCCCCGCCGGCCCTAGGGTCTTGTCGGGCGGGGTCGACGCATGGTGGGTGAGTGGGGAGGGCTGCTGCTGGCACACACCCACTCCTGAAGCCCACTGGGGCGGTCCAAGGGCGAGGAGCTCGGAGCTCGGTCAGGGCTGTCCCAGCAGAACTTTTTGAGGGTGGACGGACACGCCCGCGGGCAATCAGGTGTTGCGGGCAGGCCCCGGGGGCAGGCCCTGCTGAGTCCCCGAGCGCCACCTGGGTTCCTGCCACCACCCTTGGGCCGGGATGAGGTGCCACCTTGTGCGTAGAAGCCCTGCACACAGGCAAGAAGCCCCCCAGGCCCGCGGCGCACCCGACCCTGGAGCCCCCTGGCCGGATGCAGCCACAGGGAACGGGGGTTCTGAGTTGGCAGGCCCCATTCCCGAAGCATCCACGGGCACTTCCCGAAGGGCTGACACCTGCTGCGCCTCAGCAGCCAGCCAACCTCCCTCCCTCTGGTCGGGCACTGCAAGCCACACAGCCACTTGTGTCCCCTGTGTCCCTCCCTGGAGGCCGCAGCACGTTTTGGGTTTTGGCGCGGACGGGCCCCTCTCGGCTTCCGTAGTCCATTTGGCCCCGGAGCCTGCCAGACCCCTGGCTCTAGGAGGCTGCCCAGGGGCGCTGCCAACAGCCCCCAGGTGCTGGCTAGCCGCCTCGGCCGGCCACGGGGGGAGCACACATACCTGCGGGTGTCCCCGGGCCGCACACACGAACTGCCCCGCGCTTCCCGGCGTTGCAAATAGGTCCCCCGGGAAGCCCCGCCGGCCCTAGGGGCTTGTCGGGCGGGGCCGACGCACGGTGGGTGAGTGGGGAGGGCTGCTGCTGGCACACACCCACTCCTGAAGCCCACTGGGGCGGTCCAAGGGCGAGGAGCTCGGAGCTCGGTCAGGGCTGTCCCAGCAGAACTTTTTGAGGGTGGACGGACACGCCCGCGGGCAATCAGGTGTTGCGGGCAGGCCCCGGGGGCAGGCCCTGCTGAGTCCCCGAGCGCCACCTGGGTTCCTGCCACCACCCTTGGGCCGGGATGAGGTGCCACCTTGTGCGTAGAAGCCCTGCACACAGGCAAGAAGCCCCCCAGGCCCGCGGCGCACCCGACCCTGGAGCCCCCTGGCCGGCTGCAGCCACAGGGAACGGAGGTTCTGAGTTGGCAGGCCCCATTCCCGAAGCATCCACGGGCACTTCCCGAAGGGCTGACACCTGCTGCGCCTCAGCAGCCAGCCAACCTCCCTCCCTCTGGTCGGGCACTGCAAGCCACACAGCCACTTGTGTCCCCTGTGTCCCTCCCTGGAGGCCGCAGCGCGTTTTGGGTTTTGGCGCGGACGGGCCCCTCTCGGCTTCCGTAGTCCATTTGGCCCCGGAGCCTGCCAGACCCCTGGCTCTAGGAGGCTGCCCAGGGGCGCTGCCAACAGCCCCCAGGTGCTGGCTAGCCGCCTCGGCCGGCCACGGGGGGAGCACACACACCTGCGGGTGTCCCCGGGCCGCACACACGAACTGCCCCGCGCTTCCCCGCATTGCAAATAGGTCCCCCGGGAAGCCCCGCCGGCCCTAGGGGCTTGTCGGGCGGGGCCGACGCACGGTGGGTGAGTGGGGAGGGCTGCTGCTGGCACACACCCACTCCTGAAGCCCACTGGGGCGGTCCAAGGGCGAGGAGCTCGGAGCTCGGTCAGGGCTGTCCCAGCAGAACTTTTTGAGGGTGGACGGACACGCCCGCGGGCAATCAGGTGTTGCGGGCAGGCCCCGGGGGCAGGCCCTGCTGAGTCCCCGAGCGCCACCTGGGTTCCTGCCACCACCCTTGGGCCGGGATGAGGTGCCACCTTGTGCGTAGAAGCCCTGCACACAGGCAAGAAGCCCCCCAGGCCCGCGGCGCACCCGACCCTGGAGCCCCCTGGCCGGATGCAGCCACAGGGAACGGGGGTTCTGAGTTGGCAGGCCCCATTCCCGAAGCATCCACGGGCACTTCCCGAAGGGCTGACACCTGCTGCGCCTCAGCAGCCAGCCAACCTCCCTCCCTCTGGTCGGGCACTGCAAGCCACACAGCCACTTGTGTCCCCTGTGTCCCTCCCTGGAGGCCGCAGCGCGTTTTGGGTTTTGGCGCGGACGGGCCCCTCTCGGCTTCCGTAGTCCATTTGGCCCCGGAGCCTGCCAGACCCCTGGCTCTAGGAGGCTGCCCAGGGGCGCTGCCAACAGCCCCCAGGTGCTGGCTAGCCGCCTCGGCCGGCCACGGGGGGAGCACACACACCTGCGGGTGTCCCCGGGCCGCACACACGAACTGCCCCGCGCTTCCCGGCGTTGCAAATAGGTCCCCCGGGAAGCCCCGCCGGCCCTAGGGGCTTGTCGGGCGGGGCCGACGCACGGTGGGTGAGTGGGGAGGGCTGCTGCTGGCACACACCCACTCCTGAAGCCCACTGGGGCGGTCCAAGGGCGAGGAGCTCGGAGCTCGGTCAGGGCTGTCCCAGCAGAACTTTTTGAGGGTGGACGGACACGCCCGCGGGCAATCAGGTGTTGCGGGCAGGCCCCGGGGGCAGGCCCTGCTGAGTCCCCGAGCGCCACCTGGGTTCCTGCCACCACCCTTGGGCCGGGATGAGGTGCCACCTTGTGCGTAGAAGCCCTGCACACAGGCAAGAAGCACCCCAGGCCCGCGGCGCACCCGACCCTGGAGCCCCCTGGCCGGATGCAGCCACAGGGAACGGGGGTTCTGAGTTGGCAGGCCCCATTCCCGAAGCATCCACGGGCACTTCCCGAAGGGCTGACACCTGCTGCGCCTCAGCAGCCAGCCAACCTCCCTCCCTCTGGTCGGGCACTGCAAGCCACACAGCCACTTGTGTCCCCTGTGTCCCTCCCTGGAGGCCGCAGCGCGTTTTGGTTTTGGCGCGGACGGGCCCCTCTCGGCTTCCGTAGTCCATTTGGCCCCGGAGCCTGCCAGACCCCTGGCTCTAGGAGGCTGCCCAGGGGCGCTGCCAACAGCCCCCAGGTGCTGGCTAGCCGCCTCGGCCGGCCACGGGGGGAGCACACACACCTGCGGGTGTCCCCGGGCCGCACACACGAACTGCCCCGCGCTTCCCGGCGTTGCAAATAGGTCCCCCGGGAAGCCCCGCCGGCCCTAGGGGCTTGTCGGGCGGGGCCGACGCACGGTGGGTGAGTGGGGAGGGCTGCTGCTGGCACACACCCACTCCTGAAGCCCACTGGGGCGGTCCAAGGGCGAGGAGCTCGGAGCTCGGTCAGGGCTGTCCCAGCAGAACTTTTTGAGGGTGGACGGACACGCCCGCGGGCAATCAGGTGTTGCGGGCAGGCCCCGGGGGCAGGCCCTGCTGAGTCCCCGAGCGCCACCTGGGTTCCTGCCACCACCCTTGGGCCGGGATGAGGTGCCACCTTGTGCGTAGAAGCCCTGCACACAGGCAAGAAGCCCCCCAGGCCCGCGGCGCACCCGACCCTGGAGCCCCCTGGCCGGATGCAGCCACAGGGAACGGGGGTTCTGAGTTGGCAGGCCCCATTCCCGAAGCATCCACGGGCACTTCCCGAAGGGCTGACACCTGCTGCGCCTCAGCAGCCAGCCAACCTCCCTCCCTCTGGTCGGGCACTGCAAGCCACACAGCCACTTGTGTCCCCTGTGTCCCTCCCTGGAGGCCGCAGCGCGTTTTGGGTTTTGGCGCGGACGGGCCCCTCTCGGCTTCCGTAGTCCATTTGGCCCCGGAGCCTGCCAGACCCCTGGCTCTAGGAGGCTGCCCAGGGGCGCTGCCAACAGCCCCCAGGTGCTGGCTAGCCGCCTCGGCCGGCCACGGGGGGAGCACACACACCTGCGGGTGTCCCCGGGCCGCACACACGAACTGCCCCGCGCTTCCCGGCGTTGCAAATAGGTCCCCCGGGAAGCCCCGCCGGCCCTAGGGGCTTGTCGGGCGGGGCCGACGCACGGTGGGTGAGTGGGGAGGGCTGCTGCTGGCACACACCCACTCCTGAAGCCCACTGGGGCGGTCCAAGGGCGAGGAGCTCGGAGCTCGGTCAGGGCTGTCCCAGCAGAAACTTTTTGAGGGTGGACGGACACGCCCGCGGGCAATCAGGTGTTGCGGGCAGGCCCCGGGGGCAGGCCCTGCTGAGTCCCCGAGCGCCACCTGGGTTCCTGCCACCACCCTTGGGCCGGGATGAGGTGCCACCTTGTGCGTAGAAGCCCTGCACACAGGCAAGAAGCCCCCCAGGCCCGCGGCGCACCCGACCCTGGAGCCCCCTGGCCGGCTGCAGCCACAGGGAACGGGGGTTCTGAGTTGGCAGGCCCCATTCCCGAAGCATCCACGGGCACTTCCCGAAGGGCTGACACCTGCTGCGCCTCAGCAGCCAGCCAACCTCCCTCCCTCTGGTCGGGCACTGCAAGCCACACAGCCACTTGTGTCCCCTGTGTCCCTCCCTGGAGGCCGCAGCGCGTTTTGGGTTTTGGCGCAGACGGGCCCCTCTCGGCTTCCGTAGTCCATTTGGCCCCGGAGCCTGCCAGACCCCTGGCTCTAGGAGGCTGCCCAGGGGCGCTGCCAACAGCCCCCACGTGCTGGCTAGCCGCCTCGGCCGGCCACGGGGGGAGCACACACACCTGCGGGTGTCCCCGGGCCGCACACACGAACTGCCCCGCGCTTCCCGGCATTGCAAATAGGTCCCCCGGGAAGCCCCGCCGGCCCTAGGGGCTTGTCGGGCGGGGCCGACGCACGGTGGGTGAGTGGGGAGGGCTGCTGCTGGCACACACCCCACTCCTGAAGCCCACTGGGGCGGTCAAAGGGCGAGGAGCTCGGAGCTCGGTCAGGGCTGTCCCAGCAGAACTTTTTGAGGGTGGACGGACACGCCCGCGGGCAATCAGGTGTTGCGGGCAGGCCCCGGGGGCAGGCCCTGCTGAGTCCCCGAGCGCCACCTGGGTTCCTGCCACCACCCTTGGGCCGGGATGAGGTGCCACCTTGTGCGTAGAAGCCCTGCACACAGGCAAGAAGCCCCCCAGGCCCGCGGCGCACCCGACCCTGGAGCCCCCTGGCCGGCTGCAGCCACAGGGAACGGGGGGTTCTGAGTTGGCAGGCCCCATTCCCGAAGCATCCACGGGCACTTCCCCAAGGGCTGACACCTGCTGCGCCTCAGCAGCCAGCCAACCTCCCTCCCTCTGGTCGGGCACTGCAAGCCACACAGCCACTTGTGTCCCCTGTGTCCCTCCCTGGAGGCCGCAGCGCATTTTGGGTTTTGGCGCGGACGGGCCCCTCTCGGCTTCCATAGTCCATTTGGCCCCAGAGCCTGCCAGACCCTGGCTCTAGGAGGCTTCCCAGGGGCGCTGCCAACAGCCCCCAGGTGCTGGCTAGCCGCCTCGGCCGGCCACGGGGGGAGCACACACACCTGCGGGTGTCCCCGGGCCGCACACACGAACTGCCCCGCGCTTCCCGTGTTGCAAATAGGTCCCCCGGGAAGCCCCGCCGGCCCTAGGGGCTTGTCGGGCGGGGCCGACGCACGGTGGGTGAGTGGGGAGGGCTGCTGCTGGCACACACCCACTCCTGAAGCCCACTGGGGCGGTCCAAGGGCGAGGAGCTCGGAGCTCGGTCAGGGCTGTCCCAGCAGAACTTTTTGAGGGTGGACGGACACGCCCGCGGGCAATCAGGTGTTGCGGGCAGGCCCCGGGGGCAGGCCCTGCTGAGTCCCCGAGCGCCACCTGGGTTCCTGCCACCACCCTTGGGCCGGGATGAGGTGCCACCTTGTGCGTAGAAGCCCTGCACACAGGCAAGAAGCCCCCCAGGCCCGCGGCGCACCCGACCCTGGAGCCCCCTGGCCGGATGCAGCCACAGGGAACGGGGGTTCTGAGTTGGCAGGCCCCATTCCCGAAGCATCCACGGGCACTTCCCGAAGGGCTGACACCTGCTGCGCCTCAGCAGCCAGCCAACCTCCCTCCCTCTGGTCGGGCACTGCAAGCCACACAGCCACTTGTGTCCCCTGTGTCCCTCCCTGGAGGCCGCAGCACGTTTTGGGTTTTGGCGCGGACGGGCCCCTCTCGGCTTCCGTAGTCCATTTGGCCCCGGAGCCTGCCAGACCCCTGGCTCTAGGAGGCTGCCCAGGGGCGCTGCCAACAGCCCCCAGGTGCTGGCTAGCCGCCTCGGCCGGCCACGGGGGGAGCACACATACCTGCGGGTGTCCCCGGGCCGCACACACGAACTGCCCCGCGCTTCCCGGCGTTGCAAATAGGTCCCCCGGGAAGCCCCGCCGGCCCTAGGGGCTTGTCGGGCGGGGCCGACGCACGGTGGGTGAGTGGGGAGGGCTGCTGCTGGCACACACCCACTCCTGAAGCCCACTGGGGCGGTCCAAGGGCGAGGAGCTCGGAGCTCGGTCAGGGCTGTCCCAGCAGAACTTTTTGAGGGTGGACGGACACGCCCGCGGGCAATCAGGTGTTGCGGGCAGGCCCCGGGGGCAGGCCCTGCTGAGTCCCCGAGCGCCACCTGGGTTCCTGCCACCACCCTTGGGCCGGGATGAGGTGCCACCTTGTGCGTAGAAGCCCTGCACACAGGCAAGAAGCCCCCCAGGCCCGCGGCGCACCCGACCCTGGAGCCCCCTGGCCGGCTGCAGCCACAGGGAACGGAGGTTCTGAGTTGGCAGGCCCCATTCCCGAAGCATCCACGGGCACTTCCCGAAGGGCTGACACCTGCTGCGCCTCAGCAGCCAGCCAACCTCCCTCCCTCTGGTCGGGCACTGCAAGCCACACAGCCACTTGTGTCCCCTGTGTCCCTCCCTGGAGGCCGCAGCGCGTTTTGGGTTTTGGCGCGGACGGGCCCCTCTCGGCTTCCGTAGTCCATTTGGCCCCGGAGCCTGCCAGACCCCTGGCTCTAGGAGGCTGCCCAGGGGCGCTGCCAACAGCCCCCAGGTGCTGGCTAGCCGCCTCGGCCGGCCACGGGGGGAGCACACACACCTGCGGGTGTCCCCGGGCCGCACACACGAACTGCCCCGCGCTTCCCGGCATTGCAAATAGGTCCCCCGGGAAGCCCCGCCGGCCCTAGGGGCTTGTCGGGCGGGGCCGACGCACGGTGGGTGAGTGGGGAGGGCTGCTGCTGGCACACACCCACTCCTGAAGCCCACTGGGGCGGTCCAAGGGCGAGGAGCTCGGAGCTCGGTCAGGGCTGTCCCAGCAGAACTTTTTGAGGGTGGACGGACACGCCCGCGGGCAATCAGGTGTTGCGGGCAGGCCCCGGGGGCAGGCCCTGCTGAGTCCCCGAGCGCCACCTGGGTTCCTGCCACCACCCTTGGGCCGGGATGAGGTGCCACCTTGTGCGTAGAAGCCCTGCACACAGGCAAGAAGCCCCCCAGGCCCGCGGCGCACCCGACCCTGGAGCCCCCTGGCCGGATGCAGCCACAGGGAACGGGGGTTCTGAGTTGGCAGGCCCCATTCCCGAAGCATCCACGGGCACTTCCCGAAGGGCTGACACCTGCTGCGCCTCAGCAGCCAGCCAACCTCCCTCCCTCTGGTCGGGCACTGCAAGCCACACAGCCACTTGTGTCCCCTGTGTCCCTCCCTGGAGGCCGCAGCGCGTTTTGGGTTTTGGCGCGGACGGGCCCCTCTCGGCTTCCGTAGTCCATTTGGCCCCGGAGCCTGCCAGACCCCTGGCTCTAGGAGGCTGCCCAGGGGCGCTGCCAACAGCCCCCAGGTGCTGGCTAGCCGCCTCGGCCGGCCACGGGGGGAGCACACACACCTGCGGGTGTCCCCGGGCCGCACACACGAACTGCCCCGCGCTTCCCGGCGTTGCAAATAGGTCCCCCCGGGAAGCCCCGCCGGCCCTAGGGGCTTGTCGGGCGGGGCCGACGCACGGTGGGTGAGTGGGGAGGGCTGCTGCTGGCACACACCCACTCCTGAAGCCCACTGGGGCGGTCCAAGGGCGAGGAGCTCGGAGCTCGGTCAGGGCTGTCCCAGCAGAACTTTTTGAGGGTGGACGGACACGCCCGCGGGCAATCAGGTGTTGCGGGCAGGCCCCGGGGGCAGGCCCTGCTGAGTCCCCGAGCGCCACCTGGGTTCCTGCCACCACCCTTGGGCCGGGATGAGGTGCCACCTTGTGCGTAGAAGCCCTGCACACAGGCAAGAAGCCCCCCAGGCCCGCGGCGCACCCGACCCTGGAGCCCCCTGGCCGGATGCAGCCACAGGGAACGGGGGTTCTGAGTTGGCAGGCCCCATTCCCGAAGCATCCACGGGCACTTCCCGAAGGGCTGACACCTGCTGCGCCTCAGCAGCCAGCCAACCTCCCTCCCTCTGGTCGGGCACTGCAAGCCACACAGCCACTTGTGTCCCCTGTGTCCCTCCCTGGAGGCCGCAGCGCGTTTTGGGTTTTGGCGCGGACGGGCCCCTCTCGGCTTCCGTAGTCCATTTGGCCCCGGAGCCTGCCAGACCCCTGGCTCTAGGAGGCTGCCCAGGGGCGCTGCCAACAGCCCCCAGGTGCTGGCTAGCCGCCTCGGCCGGCCACGGGGGGAGCACACACACCTGCGGGTGTCCCCGGGCCGCACACACGAACTGCCCCGCGCTTCCCGGCGTTGCAAATAGGTCCCCCGGGAAGCCCCGCCGGCCCTAGGGGCTTGTCGGGCGGGGCCGACGCACGGTGGGTGAGTGGGGAGGGCTGCTGCTGGCACACACCCACTCCTGAAGCCCACTGGGGCGGTCCAAGGGCGAGGAGCTCGGAGCTCGGTCAGGGCTGTCCCAGCAGAACTTTTTGAGGGTGGACGGACACGCCCGCGGGCAATCAGGTGTTGCGGGCAGGCCCCGGGGGCAGGCCCTGCTGAGTCCCCCGAGCGCCACCTGGGTTCCTGCCACC
Organism: Lepus europaeus; assembly: GCF_033115175.1. Lineage (NCBI taxonomy): Eukaryota > Metazoa > Chordata > Mammalia > Lagomorpha > Leporidae > Lepus > Lepus europaeus. The sequence goes on along the minus strand of NW_026909548.1, from coordinate 499,751 downwards.
ACCCTTGGGCCGGGAGGAGGTGCCACCTTGTGCGTAGAAGCCCTGCACACAGGCAAGAAGCCCCCCAGGCCCGCGGCGCACCCGACCCTGGAGCCCCCTGGCCGGATGCAGCCACAGGGAACGGAGGTTCTGAGTTGGCAGGCCCCATTCCCGAAGCATCCACGGGCACTTCCCGAAGGGCTGACACCTGCTGCGCCTCAGCAGCCAGCCAACCTCCCTCCCTCTGGTCGGGCACTGCAAGCCACACAGCCACTTGTGTCCCCTGTGTCCCTCCTGGAGGCCGCAGCGCGTTTTGGGTTTTGGCGCGGACGGGCCCCTCTCGGCTTCCGTAGTCCATTTGGCCCCGGAGCCTGCCAGACCCCTGGCTCTAGGAGGCTGCCCAGGGGCGCTGCCAACAGCCCCCAGGTGCTGGCTAGCCGCCTCGGCCAGCCACGGGGGGAGCACACACACCTGCGGGTGTCCCCGGGCCGCACACACGAACTGCCCCCGCGCTTCCCGGCGTTGCAAATAGGTCCCCCGGGAAGCCCCGCCGGCCCTAGGGGCTTGTCGGGCGGGGCCGACGCACGGTGGGTGAGTGGGGAGGGCTGCTGCTGGCACACACCCACTCCTGAAGCCCACTGGGGCGGTCCAAGGGCGAGGAGCTCGGAGCTCGGTCAGGGCTGTCCCAGCAGAACTTTTTGAGGGTGGACGGACACGCCCGCGGGCAATCAGGTGTTGCGGGCAGGCCCCGGGGGCAGGCCCTGCTGAGTCCCGAGCGCCACCTGGGTTCCTGCCACCACCCTTGGGCCGGGATGAGGTGCCACCTTGTGCGTAGAAGCCCTGCACACAGGCAAGAAGCCCCCCAGGCCCGCGGCGCACCCGACCCTGGAGCCCCCTGGCCGGATGCAGCCACAGGGAACGGGGGTTCTGAGTTGGCAGGCCCCATTCCCGAAGCATCCACGGGCACTTCCCGAAGGGCTGACACCTGCTGCGCCTCAGCAGCCAGCCAACCTCCCTCCCTCTGGTCGGGCACTGCAAGCCACACAGCCACTTGTGTCCCCTGTGTCCCTCCCTGGAGGCCGCAGCGCGTTTTGGGTTTTGGCGCGGACGGGCCCCTCTCGGCTTCCGTAGTCCATTTGGCCCCGGAGCCTGCCAGACCCCTGGCTCTAGGAGGCTGCCCAGGGGCGCTGCCAACAGCCCCCAGGTGCTGGCTAGCCGCCTCGGCCGGCCACGGGGGGAGCACACACACCTGCGGGTGTCCCGGGCCGCACACACGAACTGCCCCGCGCTTCCCGGCGTTGCAAATAGGTCCCCCGGGAAGCCCCGCCGGCCCTAGGGCTTGTCGGGCGGGGCCGACGCACGGTGGGTGAGTGGGGAGGGCTGCTGCTGGCACACACCCACTCCTGAAGCCCACTGGGGCGGTCCAAGGGCGAGGAGCTCGGAGCTCGGTCAGGGCTGTCCAGCAGAACTTTTTGAGGGTGGACGGACACGCCCGCGGGCAATCAGGTGTTGCGGGCAGGCCCCGGGGGCAGGCCCTGCTGAGTCCCCGAGCGCCACCTGGGTTCCTGCCACCACCCTTGGGCCGGGATGAGGTGCCACCTTGTGCGTAGAAGCCCTGCACACAGGCAAGAAGCCCCCCAGGCCCGCGGCGCACCCGACCCTGGAGCCCCCTGGCCGGCTGCAGCCACAGGGAACGGGGGTTCTGAGTTGGCAGGCCCCATTCCCGAAGCATCCACGGGCACTTCCCGAAGGGCTGACACCTGCTGCGCCTCAGCAGCCAGCCAACCTCCCTCCCTCTGGTCGGGCACTGCAAGCCACACAGCCACTTGTGTCCCCTGTGTCCCTCCCTGGAGGCCGCAGCGCGTTTTGGGTTTTGGCGCAGACGGGCCCCTCTCGGCTTCCGTAGTCCATTTGGCCCCGGAGCCTGCCAGACCCCTGGCTCTAGGAGGCTGCCCAGGGCGCTGCCAACAGCCCCCACGTGCTGGCTAGCCGCCTCGGCCGGCCACGGGGGGAGCACACACACCTGCGGGTGTCCCCGGGCCGCACACACGAACTGCCCCGCGCTTCCCGGCATTGCAAATAGGTCCCCCGGGAAGCCCCGCCGGCCCTAGGGGCTTGTCGGGCGGGGCCGACGCACGGTGGGTGAGTGGGGAGGGCTGCTGCTGGCACACACCCACTCCTGAAGCCCACTGGGGCGGTCAAAGGGCGAGGAGCTCGGAGCTCGGTCAGGGCTGTCCCAGCAGAACTTTTTGAGGGTGGACGGACACGCCCGCGGGCAATCAGGTGTTGCGGGCAGGCCCCGGGGGCAGGCCCTGCTGAGTCCCCGAGCGCCACCTGGGTTCCTGCCACCACCCTTGGGCCGGGATGAGGTGCCACCTTGTGCGTAGAAGCCCTGCACACAGGCAAGAAGCCCCCCAGGCCCGCGGCGCACCCGACCCTGGAGCCCCCTGGCCGGCTGCAGCCACAGGGAACGGGGGGTTCTGAGTTGGCAGGCCCCATTCCCGAAGCATCCACGGGCACTTCCCCAAGGGCTGACACCTGCTGCGCCTCAGCAGCCAGCCAACCTCCCTCCCTCTGGTCGGGCACTGCAAGCCACACAGCCACTTGTGTCCCCTGTGTCCCTCCCCTGGAGGCCGCAGCGCATTTTGGGTTTTGGCGCGGACGGGCCCCTCTCGGCTTCCATAGTCCATTTGGCCCCAGAGCCTGCCAGACCCTGGCTCTAGGAGGCTTCCCAGGGGCGCTGCCAACAGCCCCCAGGTGCTGGCTAGCCGCCTCGGCCGGCCACGGGGGGAGCACACACACCTGCGGGTGTCCCCCGGGCCGCACACACGAACTGCCCCGCGCTTCCCGGTGTTGCAAATAGGTCCCCCGGGAAGCCCCGCCGGGCCCTAGGGGCTTGTCGGGCGGGGCCGACGCACGGTGGGTGAGTGGGGAGGGCTGCTGCTGGCACACACCCACTCCTGAAGCCCACTGGGGCGGTCCAAGGGCGAGGAGCTCGGAGCTCGGTCAGGGCTGTCCCAGCAGAACTTTTTGAGGGTGGACGGACACGCCCGCGGGCAATCAGGTGTTGCGGGCAGGCCCCGGGGGCAGGCCCTGCTGAGTCCCCGAGCGCCACCTGGGTTCCTGCCACCACCCTTGGGCCGGGATGATGCCACCTTGTGCGTAGAAGCCCTGCACACAGGCAAGAAGCCCCCCAGGCCCGCGGCGCACCCGACCCTGGAGCCCCCTGGCCGGATGCAGCCACAGGGAACGGGGGTTCTGAGTTGGCAGGCCCCATTCCCGAAGCATCCACGGGCACTTCCCGAAGGGCTGACACCTGCTGCGCCTCAGCAGCCAGCCAACCTCCCTCCCTCTGGTCGGGCACTGCAAGCCACACAGCCACTTGTGTCCCCTGTGTCCCTCCCTGGAGGCCGCAGCGCGTTTTGGGTTTTGGCGCGGACGGGCCCCTCTCGGCTTCCGTAGTCCATTTGGCCCCGGAGCCTGCCAGACCCCTGGCACTAGGAGGCTGCCCAGGGGCGCTGCCAACAGCCCCCAGGTGCTGGCTAGCCGCCTCGGCCGGCCACGGGGGGAGCACACACACCTGCGGGTGTCCCCGGGCCGCACACACGAACTGCCCCGCGCTTCCCGGCGTTGCAAATAGGTCCCCCGGGAAGCCCCGCCGGCCCTAGGGGCTTGTCGGGCGGGGCCGACGCACGGTGGGTGAGTGGGGAGGGCTGCTGCTGGCACACACCCACTCCTGAAGCCCACTGGGGCGGTCCAAGGGCGAGGAGCTCGGAGCTCGGTCAGGGCTGTCCCAGCAGAACTTTTTGAGGGTGGACGGACACGCCCGCGGGCCATCAGGTGTTGCGGGCAGGCCCCGGGGGCAGGCCCTGCTGAGTCCCCGAGCGCCACCTGGGTTCCTGCCACCACCCTTGGGCCGGGATGAGGTGCCACCTTGTGCGTAGAAGCCCTGCACACAGGCAAGAAGCCCCCCAGGCCCGCGGCGCACCCGACCCTGGAGCCCCCTGGCCGGATGCAGCCACAGGGAACGGGGGTTCTGAGTTGGCAGGCCCCATTCCCGAAGCATCCACGGGCACTTCCCCAAGGGCTGACACCTGCTGCGCCTCAGCAGCCAGCCAACCTCCCTCCCTCTGGTCGGGCACTGCAAGCCACACAGCCACTTGTGTCCCCTGTGTCCCTCCCTGGAGGCCGCAGCGCGTTTTGGGTTTTGGCGCGGACGGGCCCCTCTCGGCTTCCGTAGTCCATTTGGCCCCGGAGCCTGCCAGACCCCTGGCTCTAGGAGGCTGCCCAGGGGCGCTGCCAACAGCCCCCAGGTGCTGGCTAGCCGCCTCGGCCGGCCACGGGGGGAGCACACACACCTGCGGGTGTCCCCGGGCCGCACACACGAACTGCCCCGCGCTTCCCGGCATTGCAAATAGGTCCCCCGGGAAGCCCCGCCGGCCCTAGGGGCTTGTCGGGCGGGGCCGACGCACGGTGGGTGAGTGGGGAGGGCTGCTGCTGGCACACACCCACTCCTGAAGCCCACTGGGGCGGTCCAAGGGCGAGGAGCTCGGAGCTCGGTCAGGGCTGTCCCAGCAGAACTTTTTGAGGGTGGACGGACACGCCCGCGGGCAATCAGGTGTTGCGGGCAGGCCCCGGGGGCAGGCCCTGCTGAGTCCCTGAGCGCCACCTGGGTTCCTGCCACCACCCTTGGGCCGGGATGAGGTGCCACCTTGTGCGTAGAAGCCCTGCACACAGGCAAGAAGCCCCCCAGGCCCGCGGCGCACCCGACCCTGGAGCCCCCTGGCCGGCTGCAGCCACAGGGAACGGGGGTTCTGAGTTGGCAGGCCCCATTCCCGAAGCATCCACGGGCACTTCCCCAAGGGCTGACACCTGCTGCGCCTCAGCAGCCAGCCAACCTCCCTCCCTCTGGTCGGGCACTGCAAGCCACACAGCCACTTGTGTCCCCTGTGTCCCTCCCTGGAGGCCGCAGCGCGTTTTGGGTTTTGGCGCGGACGGGCCCCTCTCGGCTTCCGTAGTCCATTTGGCCCCAGAGCCTGCCAGACCCTGGCTCTAGGAGGCTGCCCAGGGGCGCTGCCAACAGCCCCCAGGTGCTGGCTAGCCGCCTCGGCCGGCCACGGGGGGAGCACACACACCTGCGGGTGTCCCCGGGCCGCACACACGAACTGCCCCGCGCTTCCCGGTGTTGCAAATAGGTCCCTCGGGAAGCCCCGCCGGCCCTAGGGGCTTGTCGGGCGGGGCCGACGCACGGTGGGTGAGTGGGGAGGGCTGCTGCTGGCACACACCCACTCCTGAAGCCCACTGGGGCGGTCCAAGGGCGAGGAGCTCGGAGCTCGGTCAGGGCTGTCCCAGCAGAACTTTTTGAGGGTGGACGGACACGCCCGCGGGCAATCAGGTGTTGCGGGCAGGCCCCGGGGGCAGGCCCTGCTGAGTCCCCGAGCGCCACCTGGGTTCCTGCCACCACCCTTGGGCCGGGATGAGGTGCCACCTTGTGCGTAGAAGCCCTGCACACAGGCAAGAAGCCCCCCAGGCCCGCGGCGCACCCGACCCTGGAGCCCCCTGGCCGGATGCAGCCACAGGGAACGGGGGTTCTGAGTTGGCAGGCCCCATTCCCGAAGCATCCACGGGCACTTCCCGAAGGGCTGACACCTGCTGCGCCTCAGCAGCCAGCCAACCTCCCTCCCTCTGGTCGGGCACTGCAAGCCACACAGCCACTTGTGTCCCCTGTGTCCCTCCCTGGAGGCCGCAGCGCGTTTTGGGTTTTGGCGCAGACGGGCCCCTCTCGGCTTCCGTAGTCCATTTGGCCCCGGAGCCTGCCAGACCCCTGGCTCTAGGAGGCTGCCCAGGGGCGCTGCCAACAGCCCCCAGGTGCTGGCTAGCCGCCTCGGCCGGCCACGGGGGGAGCACACACACCTGCGGGTGTCCCCGGGCCGCACACACGAACTGCCCCGCGCTTCCCGGCGTTGCAAATAGGTCCCCCGGGAAGCCCCGCCGGCCCTAGGGGCTTGTCGGGCGGGGCCGACGCACGGTGGGTGAGTGGGGAGGGCTGCTGCTGGCACACACCCACTCCTGAAGCCCACTGGGGCGGTCAAAGGGCGAGGAGCTCGGAGCTCGGTCAGGGCTGTCCCAGCAGAACTTTTTGAGGGTGGACGGACACGCCCGCGGGCAATCAGGTGTTGCGGGCAGGCCCCGGGGGCAGGCCCTGCTGAGTCCCCGAGCGCCACCTGGGTTCCTGCCACCACCCTTGGGCCGGGATGAGGTGCCACCTTGTGCGTAGAAGCCCTGCACACAGGCAAGAAGCCCCCCAGGCCCGCGGCGCACCCGACCCTGGAGCCCCCTGGCCGGCTGCAGCCACAGGGAACGGGGGTTCTGAGTTGGCAGGCCCCATTCCCGAAGCATCCACGGGCACTTCCCCAAGGGCTGACACCTGCTGCGCCTCAGCAGCCAGCCAACCTCCCTCCCTCTGGTCGGGCACTGCAAGCCACACAGCCACTTGTGTCCCCTGTGTCCCTCCCTGGAGGCCGCAGCGCGTTTTGGGTTTTGGCGCGGACGGGCCCCTCTCGGCTTCCGTAGTCCATTTGGCCCCGGAGCCTGCCAGACCCCTGGCTCTAGGAGGCTGCCCAGGGGCGCTGCCAACAGCCCCCAGGTGCTGGCTAGCCGCCTCGGCCGGCCACGGGGGGAGCACACACACCTGCGGGTGTCCCCGGGCCGCACACACGAACTGCCCCGCGCTTCCCGGCATTGCAAATAGGTCCCCCGGGAAGCCCCGCCGGCCCTAGGGGCTTGTCGGGCGGGGCCGACGCACGGTGGGTGAGTGGGGAGGGCTGCTGCTGGCACACACCCACTCCTGAAGCCCACTGGGGCGGTCCAAGGGCGAGGAGCTCGGAGCTCGGTCAGGGCTGTCCCAGCAGAACTTTTTGAGGGTGGACGGACACGCCCGCGGGCAATCAGGTGTTGCGGGCAGGCCCCGGGGGCAGGCCCTGCTGAGTCCCTGAGCGCCACCTGGGTTCCTGCCACCACCCTTGGGCCGGGATGAGGTGCCACCTTGTGCGTAGAAGCCCTGCACACAGGCAAGAAGCCCCCCAGGCCCGCGGCGCACCCGACCCTGGAGCCCCCTGGCCGGCTGCAGCCACAGGGAACGGGGGTTCTGAGTTGGCAGGCCCCATTCCCGAAGCATCCACGGGCACTTCCCCAAGGGCTGACACCTGCTGCGCCTCAGCAGCCAGCCAACCTCCCTCCCTCTGGTCGGGCACTGCAAGCCACACAGCCACTTGTGTCCCCTGTGTCCCTCCCTGGAGGCCGCAGCGCGTTTTGGGTTTTGGCGCGGACGGGCCCCTCTCGGCTTCCGTAGTCCATTTGGCCCCAGAGCCTGCCAGACCCTGGCTCTAGGAGGCTGCCCAGGGGCGCTGCCAACAGCCCCCAGGTGCTGGCTAGCCGCCTCGGCCGGCCACGGGGGGAGCACACACACCTGCGGGTGTCCCCGGGCCGCACACACGAACTGCCCCGCGCTTCCCGGTGTTGCAAATAGGTCCCTCGGGAAGCCCCGCCGGCCCTAGGGGCTTGTCGGGCGGGGCCGACGCACGGTGGGTGAGTGGGGAGGGCTGCTGCTGGCACACACCCACTCCTGAAGCCCACTGGGGCGGTCCAAGGGCGAGGAGCTCGGAGCTCGGTCAGGGCTGTCCCAGCAGAACTTTTTGAGGGTGGACGGACACGCCCGCGGGCAATCAGGTGTTGCGGGCAGGCCCCGGGGGCAGGCCCTGCTGAGTCCCCGAGCGCCACCTGGGTTCCTGCCACCACCCTTGGGCCGGGATGAGGTGCCACCTTGTGCGTAGAAGCCCTGCACACAGGCAAGAAGCCCCCCAGGCCCGCGGCGCACCCGACCCTGGAGCCCCCTGGCCGGATGCAGCCACAGGGAACGGGGGTTCTGAGTTGGCAGGCCCCATTCCCGAAGCATCCACGGGCACTTCCCGAAGGGCTGACACCTGCTGCGCCTCAGCAGCCAGCCAACCTCCCTCCCTCTGGTCGGGCACTGCAAGCCACACAGCCACTTGTGTCCCCTGTGTCCCTCCCTGGAGGCCGCAGCGCGTTTTGGGTTTTGGCGCGGACGGGCCCCTCTCGGCTTCCGTAGTCCATTTGGCCCCGGAGCCTGCCAGACCCCTGGCTCTAGGAGGCTGCCCAGGGGCGCTGCCAACAGCCCCCAGGTGCTGGCTAGCCGCCTCGGCCGGCCACGGGGGGAGCACACACACCTGCGGGTGTCCCCGGGCCGCACACACGAACTGCCCCGCGCTTCCCGGCGTTGCAAATAGGTCCCCCGGGAAGCCCCGCCGGCCCTAGGGGCTTGTCGGGCGGGGCCGACGCACGGTGGGTGAGTGGGGAGGGCTGCTGCTGGCACACACCCACTCCTGAAGCCCACTGGGGCGGTCCAAGGGCGAGGAGCTCGGAGCTCGGTCAGGGCTGTCCCAGCAGAACTTTTTGAGGGTGGACGGACACGCCCGCGGGCAATCAGGTGTTGCGGGCAGGCCCCGGGGGCAGGCCCTGCTGAGTCCCCGAGCGCCACCTGGGTTCCTGCCACCACCCTTGGGCCGGGATGAGGTGCCACCTTGTGCGTAGAAGCCCTGCACACAGGCAAGAAGCCCCCCAGGCCCGCGGCGCACCCGACCCTGGAGCCCCCTGGCCGGCTGCAGCCACAGGGAACGGGGGTTCTGAGTTGGCAGGCCCCATTCCCGAAGCATCCACGGGCACTTCCCCAAGGGCTGACACCTGCTGCGCCTCAGCAGCCAGCCAACCTCCCTCCCTCTGGTCGGGCACTGCAAGCCACACAGCCACTTGTGTCCCCTGTGTCCCTCCCTGGAGGCCGCAGCGCGTTTTGGGTTTTGGCGCGGACGGGCCCCTCTCGGCTTCCGTAGTCCATTTGGCCCCGGAGCCTGCCAGACCCCTGGCTCTAGGAGGCTTCCCAGGGGCGCTGCCAACAGCCCCCAGGTGCTGGCTAGCCGCCTCGGCCGGCCACGGGGGGAGCACACACACCTGCGGGTGTCCCCGGGCCGCACACACGAACTGCCCCGCGCTTCCCGGTGTTGCAAATAGGTCCCCCGGGAAGCCCCGCCGGCCCTAGGGGCTTGTCGGGCGGGGCCGACGCACGGTGGGTGAGTGGGGAGGGCTGCTGCTGGCACACACCCACTCCTGAAGCCCACTGGGGCGGTCAAAGGGCGAGGAGCTCGGAGCTCGGTCAGGGCTGTCCCAGCAGAACTTTTTGAGGGTGGACGGACACGCCCGCGGGCAATCAGGTGTTGCGGGCAGGCCCCGGGGGCAGGCCCTGCTGAGTCCCCGAGCGCCACCTGGGTTCCTGCCACCACCCTTGGGCCGGGATGAGGTGCCACCTTGTGCGTAGAAGCCCTGCACACAGGCAAGAAGCCCCCCAGGCCCGCGGCGCACCCGACCCTGGAGCCCCCTGGCCGGCTGCAGCCACAGGGAACGGGGGTTCTGAGTTGGCAGGCCCCATTCCCGAAGCATCCACGGGCACTTCCCCAAGGGCTGACACCTGCTGCGCCTCAGCAGCCAGCCAACCTCCCTCCCTCTGGTCGGGCACTGCAAGCCACACAGCCACTTGTGTCCCCTGTGTCCCTCCCTGGAGGCCGCAGCGCGTTTTGGGTTTTGGCGCGGACGGGCCCCTCTCGGCTTCCGTAGTCCATTTGGCCCCGGAGCCTGCCAGACCCCTGGCTCTAGGAGGCTTCCCAGGGGCGCTGCCAACAGCCCCCAGGTGCTGGCTAGCCGCCTCGGCCGGCCACGGGGGGAGCACACACACCTGCGGGTGTCCCCGGGCCGCACACACGAACTGCCCCGCGCTTCCCGGTGTTGCAAATAGGTCCCCCGGGAAGCCCCGCCGGCCCTAGGGGCTTGTCGGGCGGGGCCGACGCACGGTGGGTGAGTGGGGAGGGCTGCTGCTGGCACACACCCACTCCTGAAGCCCACTGGGGCGGTCCAAGGGCGAGGAGCTCGGAGCTCGGTCAGGGCTGTCCCAGCAGAACTTTTTGAGGGTGGACGGACACGCCCGCGGGCAATCAGGTGTTGCGGGCAGGCCCCGGGGGCAGGCCCTGCTGAGTCCCCGAGCGCCACCTGGGTTCCTGCCACCACCCTTGGGCCGGGATGAGGTGCCACCTTGTGCGTAGAAGCCCTGCACACAGGCAAGAAGCCCCCCAGGCCCGCGGCGCACCCGACCCTGGAGCCCCCTGGCCGGATGCAGCCACAGGGAACGGGGGTTCTGAGTTGGCAGGCCCCATTCCCGAAGCATCCACGGGCACTTCCCCAAGGGCTGACACCTGCTGCGCCTCAGCAGCCAGCCAACCTCCCTCCCTCTGGTCGGGCACTGCAAGCCACACAGCCACTTGTGCCCCTGTGTCCCTCCCTGGAGGCCGCAGCGCGTTTTGGGTTTTGGCGCGGACGGGCCCCTCTCGGCTTCCGTAGTCCATTTGGCCCCGGAGCCTGCCAGACCCCTGGCTCTAGGAGGCTGCCCAGGGGCGCTGCCAACAGCCCCCAGGTGCTGGCTAGCCGCCTCGGCCGGCCACGGGGGGAGCACACACACCTGCGGGTGTCCCCGGGCCGCACACACGAACTGCCCCGCGCTTCCCGGCGTTGCAAATAGGTCCCCCGGGAAGCCCCGCCGGCCCTAGGGGCTTGTCGGGCGGGGCCGACGCACGGTGGGTGAGTGGGGAGGGCTGCTGCTGGCACACACCCACTCCTGAAGCCCACTGGGGCGGTCCAAGGGCGAGGAGCTCGGAGCTCGGTCAGGGCTGTCCCAGCTGAACTTTTTAGGGTGGACGGACACGCCCGCGGGCAATCAGGTGTTGCGGGCAGGCCCCGGGGGCAGGCCCTGCTGAGTCCCCGAGCGCCACCTGGGTTCCTGCCACCACCCTTGGGCCGGGATGAGGTGCCACCTTGTGCGTAGAAGCCCTGCACACAGGCAAGAAGCCCCCCAGGCCCGCGGCGCACCCGACCCTGGAGCCCCCTGGCCGGCTGCAGCCACAGGGAACGGGGGTTCTGAGTTGGCAGGCCCCATTCCCGAAGCATCCACGGGCACTTCCCCAAGGGCTGACACCTGCTGCGCCTCAGCAGCCAGCCAACCTCCCTCCCTCTGGTCGGGCACTGCAAGCCACACAGCCACTTGTGTCCCCTGTGTCCCTCCCTGGAGGCCGCAGCGCGTTTTGGGTTTTGGCGCGGACGGGCCCCTCTCGGCTTCCGTAGTCCTTTTGGCCCCAGAGCCTGCCAGACCCCTGGCTCTAGGAGGCTTCCCAGGGGCGCTGCCAACAGCCCCCAGGTGCTGGCTAGCCGCCTCGGCCGGCCACGGGGGGAGCACACACACCTGCGGGTGTCCCCGGGCCGCACACACGAACTGCCCCGCGCTTCCCGGTGTTGCAAATAGGTCCCCCGGGAAGCCCCGCCGGCCCTAGGGGCTTGTCGGGCGGGGCCGACACACGGTGGGTGAGTGGGGAGGGCTGCTGCTGGCACACACCCACTCCTGAAGCCCACTGGGGCGGTCCAAGGGCGAGGAGCTCGGAGCTCGGTCAGGGCTGTCCCAGCAGAACTTTTTGAGGGTGGACGGACACGCCCGCGGGCAATCAGGTGTTGCGGGCAGGCCCCGGGGGCAGGCCCTGCTGAGTCCCCGAGCGCCACCTGGGTTCCTGCCACCACCCTTGGGCCGGGATGAGGTGCCACCTTGTGCGTAGAAGCCCTGCACACAGGCAAGAAGCCCCCCAGGCCCGCGGCGCACCCGACCCTGGAGCCCCCTGGCCGGATGCAGCCACAGGGAACGGGGGTTCTGAGTTGGCAGGCCCCATTCCCAAAGCATCCACGGGCACTTCCCGAAGGGCTGACACCTGCTGCGCCTCAGCAGCCAGCCAACCTCCCTCCCTCTGGTCGGGCACTGCAAGCCACACAGCCACTTGTGCCCCTGTGTCCCTCCCTGGAGGCCGCAGCGCGTTTTGGGTTTTGGCGCGGACGGGCCCCTCTCGGCTTCCGTAGTCCATTTAGCCCCGGAGCCTGCCAGACCCCTGGCTCTAGGAGGCTGCCCAGGGGCGCTGCCAACAGCCCCCAGGTGCTGGCTAGCCGCCTCGGCCGGCCACGGGGGGAGCACACACACCTGCGGGTGTCCCCGGGCCGCACACACGAACTGCCCCAGGCTTCCCGGCGTTGCAAATAGGTCCCCCGGGAAGCCCCGCCGGCCCTAGGGGCTTGTCGGGCGGGGCCGACGCACGGTGGGTGAGTGGGGAGGGCTGCTGCTGGCACACACCCACTCCTGAAGCCCACTGGGGCGGTCCAAGGGCGAGGAGCTCGGAGCTCGGTCAGGGCTGTCCCAGCAGAACTTTTTGAGGGTGGACGGACACGCCCGCGGGCAATCAGGTGTTGCGGGCAGGCCCCGGGGGCAGGCCCTGCTGAGTCCCCGAGCGCCACCTGGGTTCCTGCCACCACCCTTGGGCCGGGATGAGGTGCCACCTTGTGCGTAGAAGCCCTGCACACAGGCAAGAAGCCCCCCAGGCCCGCGGCGCACCCGACCCTGGAGCCCCCTGGCCGGATGCAGCCACAGGGAACGGGGGTTCTGAGTTGGCAGGCCCCATTCCCGAAGCATCCACGGGCACTTCCCGAAGGGCTGACACCTGCTGCGCCTCAGCAGCCAGCCAACCTCCCTCCCTCTGGTCGGGCACTGCAAGCCACACAGCCACTTGTGTCCCCTGTGTCCCTCCCTGGAGGCCGCAGCGCGTTTTGGGTTTTGGCGCGGACGGGCCCCTCTCGGCTTCCGTAGTCCATTTGGCCCCGGAGCCTGCCAGACCCCTGGCTCTAGGAGGCTGCCCAGGGGCGCTGCCAACAGCCCCCAGGTGCTGGCTAACCGCCTCAGCCGGCCATGGGGGGAGCACACACACCTGCGGGTGTCCCCGTGCCGCACACACGAACTGCCCCGCGCTTCCCGGCGTTGCAAATAGGCCCCCCGGGAAGCCCCACCCACCCTAGGGGCTTGTCGGGTGGGGCCGACACACGGTGGTTGACTGGGGAGGGCTGCTGCTGGCACACACCCACTCCTGAAGCCCACTGGGGCGGTCCAAGGGCTAGGAGCTCGGAGCTCGGTCAGGGCTGTCCCAGCAGAACTTTTTGAGGGTGGACGGACACGCCCGCGGGCCATCAGGTGTTGCGGGCAGGCCCCGGGGGCAGGCCCTGCTGAGTCCCCGAGCGCCACCTGGGTTCCTGCCACCACCCTTGGGCCGGGATGAGGTGCCACCTTGTGCGTAGAAGCCCTGCACACAGGCAAGAAGCCCCCCAGGCCCGCGGCGCACCCGACCCTGGAGCCCCCTGGCCGGATGCAGCCACAGGGAACGGGGGTTCTGAGTTGGCAAGCCCCATTCCCGAAGCATCCACGGGCACTTTCCCAAGGGCTGACACCTGCTGCGCCTCAGCAGCCAGCCAACCTCCCTCCCTCTGGTCGGGCACTGCAAGCCACACAGCCACTTGTGTCCCCTGTGTCCCTCCCTGGAGGCCGCAGCGCGTTTTGGGTTTTGGCGCGGACGGGCCCCTCTCGGCTTCCGTAGTCCATTTGCCCCCGGAGCCTGCCAGACCCCTGGCTCTAGGAGGCTGCCCAGGGGCGCTGCCAACAGCCCCCAGGTGCTGGCTAGCCGCCTCAGCCGGCCATGGGGGGAGCACACACACCTGCGGGTGTCCCCGGGCCGCACACACGAACTGCCCCGCGCTTCCCGGCGTTGCAAATAGGCCCCCCGGGAAGCCCCGCCGGCCCTAGGGGCTTGTCGGGTGGGGCCGACGCACGGTGGGTGAGTGGGGAGGGCTGCTGCTGGCACACACCCACTCCTGAAGCCCACTGGGGCGGTCCAAGGGCGAGGAGCTCGGAGCTCGGTCAGGGCTGTCCCAGCAGAACTTTTTGAGGGTGGACGGACACGCCCGCGGGCAATCAGGTGTTGCGGGCAGGCCCCGGGGGCAGGCCCTGCTGAGTCCCCGAGTGCCACCTGGGTTCCTGCCACCACCCTTGGGCCGGGATGAGGTGCCACCTTGTGCGTAGAAGCCCTGCACACAGGCAAGATGCCCCCAAGGCCCGCGCGCGCGCCTGACCCTGCAGCCCCGCTGCAGCCCCAGGGAACGGGATGTCTGAGTGGGCAGCCCCCACTTCCCAAGCCTCCGCTGCCAGTTCCCCGAAGGGCTGGTGGTGGCTGCGCCTCAGCAGCCAGCCTCCCTTCCTCCTTCCCTCCCTCCCTTCCTCCCTCTCGTCGGGCACTGCAAGCCACACAGCCACTTGTGTCCCCTGTGTCCCTCCCTGGAGGCCTCAGCGCGTTTTGGGTTTTGGAGCCGGCGGTCCCCCTCAGCTTCCATCTTCTACTGCTATCCTAGGCTATAGCTGAGAGCTGGATTGGAAGAGGAACATCCAGGTGTAGAATTACTGCCCATATGGGATACCGGCGCTTCAGGCCAGGGCCTTAACCTGCTGTACCACGGCGCCAGCTCTTCGATTCTTCTGTAAGTTTCCACTAGAACCATGTAAAACATCTTGAAGCTATGACAATAAAAAAAATTGAAACCAATGTGCATTCAGCTCAGATGGCTTTAAATCTTGCAGCCATGCTCAATTTGTCCTGATTCTGAATTATATTTCTTTATGCTTTTCCAACCTAACTAAATCTTATAAACATCTTAAAATACAATGTAGGCCGGAACCGCAGCTCACTAGGGTAATCCTCTGCCTGCGGTGCTGGTACCCTGGGTTCTAGTCCTGGTTGGGGTGCCAGATTCTGTCCCGCTTGCTCCTCTTTCAGTCCAGCTCTCTGCTGTGGCCTGGGAAGGCAGTGGAGGATGGCCCAAGTCCTTGGGCCCCGCACATGTATGGGAGACCAGCAGGAAGTATCTGGCTCCTGGTTTCGGATTGGCACAGCGTGCCAGCCGTAGCGACCATTTGGGGGGTAAACCAATGGAAGAAAAACCTTTCTCTCTCTCTCTGCCTGTTTCTAACTCTGCCTGTCAAAAATAAATACAATGTGAAAGAAGCTGAGGAATAAACAACTTACTGGCAACATATTCTTTTTTGTTAGTCTTGGGTACATGAAGATTTCTCCAGGATCTTATCTGCAAGAGAAATTATTCAGAGAGAGTGGTGAGACAAATAGTCTAGATTCTCCCTAGATTCCATTGTGCTAGCAAGATCATGAAGGAAAGGCATAGAGACAAATGGGCATATTAGCTGGGCAACAGAAATAAAGTACCCGCCCTATGGGGGAATATAGGCTTTACACATGGGAAGAGCAGCAAGGCCCTGAAAGAGCACACACAACTCTACCAATCCCTCAGGTTAAACAGAAACTATTGTTAGGCTAATTAAAATATTCATTTGTTACCAATTCTGTAAAAAAAAATAATCAGTGCCAGGGCCATCACTGTGGGGTAGTGAGTAAAGCTTCCTGCTGCAGTGTGGGCGTCTCACATGGACACCAAATTGAGTCCTACCTGCTCCACTTCTGATCTAGCTCTCTGCTATGGACTGGGAAAGCAGTGGATGAAAACCCAAGTCCTGGGACCAGCACTGTGGCACACTGGGTTAATCTTCCACCTGCAGGACTGGCATCCCACATGGGCACTGGTTCTAGTCCCAGTTGCTTCTCTTCCAGTACAGCTCTCTGCTATGGCCCGGGAGGGCAGTGGAGAATGGCCCCGGTGCTTGGGCTCCTGCACCCATGTGGGAGACCAGAAAGGGTCACCTGGCTCCTGTCTTCAGGTTGGCGCAGCTCCAGCTATGGTGGCCATTTGCAGGGTGAACCAATGGAAGGAAGACCTTTCTCTTTGTCTCTCTCTCTCACGGTCTATAACCCTTCTGTGGTGACTGTTCCTCGCCACTGCCGGAGAATTAGGCAGGCTGCCCATGGCTTGCCTTAACCGAGGAGGGGAAAGTGCGCCACCTGCCACTCAGCCTTCCCCAAACCCAGGGGACAATCAGGCGCGGTGTGGAGCCCAGTCGAAGCAGGGTCTCACTTTATTGTAAAAGAGAGGTTGTATAGGCTGGCGCCGTGGCTTACCAGGCTAATCCTCCGCCTTGTGGCGCCAGCACACCAGCTTCTATTCCCGGTTGCCCCTCTTCCAGGCCAGCTCTCTGCTATGGCCCGGGAGGGCAGTGGAGGATGGCCCAAGTCCTTGGGCCCTGCACCCGCATGGGAGACCAGGAGAAGCACCTGGCTCCTGGCTTCGGATCAGAGAGATGTGCTGGCCGCAGTGGCCACTGGAGGGTGAACCAACGGCAAAAAAGGAAGACCTTTCTCTCTGTCTCTCTCTCTCTCTCTCTCTCTCTCTCTCTCTCTCACTACCCACTCTGCCTGTCAAAAAAAAAGAGAGGTGGTGTATATAGCTGAGGTACAGGTTGGATGGTAGAGTGGATGAGGGCATGTGGGCAAGGGGTGGGGTGTTGTGATGCAAAAGGGCCTTAGCAACTCCTATTGTACCACCTTAATGATCCTTAGGGAGAAGCACCCTGGGGCTGGGGTGTTTGCTACCAGGGAATTGAAACTTAAAGACACGTTTTCAAATTTGAGGCAGGCTCAGGAAGTTCCTCTAGGCCTTTCCGGATTCAGCTTCCCCCACACCCTACCTGTCAAATGAGGGGAGGGGAGGGGAGGGGAGGGAAGAGGAGGAGAGGGGAGAGAAGACCCAAGTCCTTGGGTCCCTTGCACCAACATGGGAGATTTGGAAAAAATCTCCAGGCTCCTGGCTTCAGATTGGCCCAGCCTCAGCCAATGAGGCCATTTGGGGAGTGATCAGCAGATGTAAAACCATCTCTCTTTCTGCCTCTGCCTCTCTGTAACAGCCTTTGAAATAAATAAATAAATAAATCATAAAAAAGTCACTGCCTAAATAATTTATACTATTCATCAGGATTGTCCAATTAATTAGCAGTACACCAAAAAGAAACCTGTTTTCATTAGTATCTATATTACACAGAAAATTACTCAGGCAATACTAACTGTTTTCCTTGCAGCATCTCTCGTTTTTATGTATCTAAAATTCCATTAAAGTATACAGCTCAAAGTTAGTTTTTGGCCACAATTATATGTATAGGAAAAATCGACATAATATATCTATTACAGCTTTCTTTAACTGTTCAATGACACTCCTCTCTGTATACAAACCTTGATAGAATTCTTCTCCACAGGGACCCCTGACATTTTCCAGTTCACTTTTGTTCTAGCCCATGAGACAACAGTCAATATGATACCAACATAATTTGAAAAGTAGTTTGCCTTTGGGAGTTTGCCCTCTTGTACAGTAATCATGTGGAGCATCCTGAGACTTGCCTGTTGGGCACATGGGGCCTAGGTCACAGGCTGCACAAACCAGACATTGGAAGCGTAGGCATCATGATACACTAGGTTAAGCTACTTCTCTGGACACACCACATATATATCAGAGTGCTTGGTGTGTCCTGGCTATTTCAGACCTCCAAACCAACTTACTTCAAGTATTTTTTTAAGTTATTTTTTAAAGTTTTAGTTATTTATTTGAAATGCATAGTTACAGAGACACAGAGACAGAGAGAGAGGTCTTCCATTTGCTGGTTCACTCCCCAGGTGGCTGCAATGGCTAGAGCTACACTGATCCAAAACCAGGAGCCAGGGGCTTCTTCCAGGTCTCCCACCCACACAGGCACAAGGGCCCAAGGCCATGGGCCATCTTCTACTTTCTCAGGCCATAACAGAGAGCTGGATTGGAAGCGGGCAGCCAGAACTCAATCTGATGCCCATATGGATTGCTGGCAATGCAGGTGGTGACTTTACTCATGACACCAACAGCACCGGCACCACAAGTGTTCTTTTGAGTCAACAGGTCATGGTGCAAAAACTTGGATTTTTGCCATCTGCATGGAAACCCACATGGAGTCCCTGCATCCTGGCTTTCATAGATAGCACCCTGGCTGTTGTGGGCTTTTGCAGAGTGATCAGGCAGCCTTGGTTGGCAGTGTTCATATTTTTAAATATTTCACTTTTCTAGATTTTTGAGTCCGTATTCTGAGTCCTATTGCTTCTTTATTACCAAGAATTCCAAGACCTAACTCAGCATGGGTGCTATGGATAGCATAATGTGAGAGTTAAGATGAGGTGAGAGAACTCCCAACATTGTATCTAGTTAGCATACCTTAGAAATAGTGGCAGTCTGTAGAAGTTACAAATCTACCTACCAGAGTGGTGGGACATTTAGGGGATTTTAATGATTTCCCAAAATTTATTAAAAGGAAAAATGGTAACATGGTTAAGGGCTTGCTTCCCATGATTCCTAACCATCTTCATCTTCCTGCACTACACACCCTCACCCATCACTCCCATCCATCCATGATCCATAACCACCCTGCCATGGCTTGCCTGGGCCACAGCTGGGTGCCCAGCCATGGCTGTGGGAGGGAGCTCCAATAGGAGAATAGCAGCTGTCCTAGGCACATGATCACAGCTGGGGGAGGGACATGGATAGCAGAGCACCACCACTCCAGTGGGCCCGGTGGGTGCTTGCCTGTGCCAAGGGTGGAGACTAAGCCCCGACCTCCCTGTCCCCAGTTTTGGGCTTGCCAGAGTACACCTGTGAAATGCATGTCAGTAGAGAATTGTGGTTACCAACGAGTGAGGGGAGAAATGGTGGGTTAAGGACAAAGGAGATACATTGGTCATGGGGCACAAAGTTTCCACTAGACAGGAGAAATGAGTCTACAGCTGTACTGCAAAGCATGGAAACTACAATGCTGTATTTCATATTTCAGCTTGTTAAGAGAGGCTTTTGAAAGTACTCACCATACAGTATAGGAGGTGATGAATGAGTTATTCTGATTAGACAATTCCAGAATTAACACTCATCAAATGATTGCGTTGTATCCCACAGGTATCTATAGCTATTTCTCAGTTGAATAGTTTAAAAAGGCAGATTGGCTGGCGCCATGGCTTAACAGGCTAATCCTCCACCTTGCGGAGCCGGCACACCAGCTTCTAGTCCTGGTTGGGGCGCCGGATTCTGTCCCGATTGCCCCTCTTCCAGGCCAGCTCTCTGCTATGGCCCGGGAGGGCAGTGGAGGATGGCCCAAGTCCTTGGGCCCTGCACCCGCATGGGAGACCAGGAGAAGCACCTGGCTCCTGGCTTCGGATCAGAGAGATGTGCTGGCCGCAGTGGCCACTGGAGGGTGAACCAACGGCAAAAAGGAAGACCTTTCTCTCTGTCTCTCCCTCTCTCACTATCCACACTGCTTGTCAAAAAAAAGAAAAGGCAAAGATTACCAGGCTACACTAAAAAAGCTAGGAACAATACAATGTGTATTAATATAAAGAGAAATGTTTAATGATTTCACAGTAGGACAAAAATGATTCTTGAAGATTTGTTAAATTGAAAGGCAGAGTTAGAGAGAAGAGATATAGATCTTCCATCCACTGGTTCACTCTCCAGATGGCCACAACAGACAGAGCTGTGCCAATCCAAAGCCAGGAAGCACAGGCTTATTCTGGGTCTCATATGTGGGTGCAGGTGTCCAAGTACTTGGGTCATCTTCTGCTGCTTTTCCAGGCACATTAGCCAGGAGCTGGATTGGAAATGGAGCAGCTGGGACTTGAACCTGGGCCTGTATGGGATGCCAGTGCTGTAAGCTGCAGTTTATCTTGGTTTAACACAGCAGTGCCCCCCCCAAAAAAAAAACAGGTCAGGGATACAAAGAGTTCAAAAGCTGAATGATGAAAACAATACATATAGAAGGGGCTGGGGCCATGGCTTAGAGGGTAAAGCCACCCTTCTGCAGTGTTGGAATTCCACAAGGGCACCACTTCAAGTCCCACCTCCAGTGCTGGCATCCCATATGGGCACCGGTTTGAATCCCGATTGCTCCACTTCCAATCTAGTTCTGTTATGCCCTGGAAAAGCAGTAGAAGATGGCCCAAGTCTTTGGGCCCCTGCACCTACCTATGTGGGGGACCTGGAAGAAGCTCCTGGCTCTGGGTCAGCAGAGCTCTAGCTGTTGCAGCCAACTAGGGAGTGAACCATTGGATAGAAGACCTCCCTCTCTCTCTCTCTCTGCTTCTCTGTGCGTAACTGACTTTTAAATAGAAAAATAAATCCTTAAAACACAAATGTGTAACTGTTCATATAGATAGGCTCAAAGGGATCACATAAACAAGATCAAGTGTCTACTAATAACAATAGATAGAATTAAAAAGGAGAGAATGATCCAACATGGAAAGCAGGCCACACAGCAGACTCATAGAATGACAAATGCCCTAAACAGCACAATGACATCAGCATCTAGCTAAAAATCCCATGAGGGCATTTTAGGCATGGAAATCCAAGACACTGTAGAAAAAAAGAAAATCTACATAAATGATCTCTGTGAGTGAGACCCCAGTGGAAAGAAGAGGACATCAAAGGAGGTACCTTTTTCAGAAGGCTAGAGAGAACTTTCCACTTTTCTTATGGCCCTGTCTACATAGTAACAGAGTTTGTGGACTCAAAAGGCTTCCATAGCCTTGGCAGCTAATGACAAGAGCCTCAGGTGATCACTGACATCATAAATAAAAGTGTCAATTGTTAAATCAACAATAGGAGTCACTGTGTACTTACTCCCTATGTAGGACCTCTGTCCTTAATGAGTTGTGCTATGAGAATTAACAGTAAAACTCATCTTCAAAAGTACTTTAGACATTGTGTGTCTCTGCAAACTGTTGAAATCTTTACTTAGTACAGAGTTGGCCTTCTGTATATAAAGATAATTACAAATGAATCTTTATGAAGAATGGGATAGCAGAGGGAGTAGAAGGTGGGACAGGAGTGGGGGTGCGAGGGTGGGAAGGGGGGAAGAACTGCTATATTCCTAAAGCTGTACCTATGAAATGTGTATTCATTAAATAAAAGCTTTCTAAAAGAAAAAGAAAGAGCCAAGAATGGGCCAAGTACCTGGAGCCCTTTCTATCCATGGTACAAACCTGGCTTGAGTTCTGAGTGCTAGGCCTTAGGCTAGTGGAGTCCAGGTATTGTGGTAGCTGGAGAAAGTCAGTTGATGGGAGAGAGAAGCACAGGGATCTCCTTTTTGCTCTGTCTCTTGGTTCCTCAAATAAAAAAAATTAAAAATTTACATCCCTGGAAACCAAAACCAGAAAGATATTGAAGAATTCTTCAAACTTGTAGTAAATAAGAATCATATTCCTAAATGGACAGTGACTTATTGAAGAAACCACATGGGAAATTCAGATGTAAGATGATTAGAATCAAAGTACAACACAAATTAATGGAATAAATGCAAAGCAAGGCTTAGGAGGAAATAGCTGTAAAGATCTATATTTCATAGTAAGATATGAAATCAATTATCTACAATTCTACCTTAAGAAACCAAAAAGCAAAATCAGAGAAAATTGGAGCCAAAAAAGGCAGAAGAAACAAAGAGTGAAGTGGAGTAGGGTGGAGAAAGGAATGTGTGGCGCTCCCCACTTTGTGTAAAAGACACAGTGCTGTGCTTCTGGCACATAGCAAGGGATGCTTCTCCCACCAAGAGCCTACAGCCTCTGCACCATGATATCAAGCTACCCTACCCAAATCTTATTTTTCAAATAAAGAAATCTTGAAAAACACAGATGTAAATAATCAAGCCCTCTTATTGTCCTAGGCTTCTAAGGTAAACATTTTAACATTTTTATTAACATTTTTAACATTTATTTATTTATGTTAAAGGCAGAGTTACAGAGAGAGAAAACAAAGAGACCTTCCATCTGTTGGTTCACTTCCCCCATGGCCACCAATACAGGGATGGGCCAGGCTGAAGCCACAGACAGAAGCTTCATCCTTGTCTCCTACAGGGGTACAGAGACCCAAGGACTTAGGCCATCCTCTCCTGCTTTCCCAGGTGCATTAGCTAGGAGATGGATCAGAATCGGGCCACCAGGAATCAGACCAGTGCCCATATGGGTTGCTACTGTCACTGGCAGCAGCTTAACCTGCTATGCCACAATGTCATAAAGGTAAGCGTTTCTAACTCAGGCCACAGTAAAGGAGGAGAAAATAGCTTACAGGAGAGGACTAGAAATTTGAAAGCAGTCAATCAAATGGAAACTTAAAAAAAGCTGCACTTCAGAAGATGATCGAAAATGTTATTAGAGGTTGCCCTCATTGTGGCCTAAAATGTTAAATAAACCTCCCCCTTCAGTGCCGGCATCGCATATGGCCACTGATTCAAATCAAGTCCTGGCTGCTCCACTTCTGATCCAACTCTCTGGGGTGGTCTGGAAAAGCAGAAGATGGCTCAAGCCCTTGGGCCTCTGCACCCATGTGAGAGACCCTGAAGAAGCTGCTGGCTACTGGTTTCGGATTGGCCCAGCTCAGGCCATTATGGCCATTTGGGGAGTGAACCAGTGGATGGAAAACCTCTCTACCCATGCCTCTCTGTAACACTGCTTTTCAAATAAATAAATAAATCATTTTAAAAAATAGAATAATGTCTTAACTAAGACATTAAAAACCCACAAATTTCACCAGTTCATTGAGTCTCCTATAATTGCTTTTTTCTCTTTTTTTTCTCTTTTGATCTCCATTAGCAGTTTCACGATTCTGTTTTATTTTTCAGAATTCTAGAAATTCATGGTTACCCCATTGATCTTCCATAAGAAACCCATATTTATAATAATTTTTAATGGTCTTATGAATATAAATCTTCCTGGAGAAGAACTAGAACTGTGAATGACAAAGACAAATCATCACAATTGAAATGTTTAAAGTAATTTAGCAATTTAGCAAAGGAGATGCCCACAGGATTTGAAAAAGCACAGCAGTATTTTACAAACCAGTTCATCATTTCGGGCAATGATAGCACTGGAGCAATTTCAAAATTCTTCTAAAGTACCCAAGGAACCCCCCTCCGCTTTTTGAAGAACAGCAGCTTGTTAGATTTCACCATTGGACTTCTGCATGTTACCTAACCCCTGGGAAACTCACATCAATAGCATTTCTATATCAATGTAACAACTTGAAATTTATGATATTACAACTAGATAATACTTTTCAGGTAAAGGGAGCCTAATTAACCATCATCTCTGCAAGTTGAAAACTACATCTTTTGTTGATTTCCAGGGATCCACAAAGAAATCAAGGTCAAAGCAGTTAATTTAGAACTTGGATTTTGAAAAAAATGTCAAAGATATCAAAAATTAAAAAATACTTGGTTAACATAGGATCTCTGATCATTTTATGAGACAATAATCATTCACTTATATAGAGTCAAATTATGTTTAAATATATTTATTACATATTAAGTATATTTAATAGTTGATTAGTAGAAATATACACTTAAAAGATATTAAAAATCAATTCTTAACATTCAGTTTTCTAAACCCAAAGATAGAAAATACATGAGATTATCTTGACAAAACACAAAATTTCTTTCCCTCATGTAATTAGCTACCAAAAGATGAAGAAAATCCTTTTGTACTGTGCTTCTTCTAATGGGAAGCTCCCCCAGATAACTTAGAAGTTAAACCTAGTGGAAAGATACCCCAACTTAGACATTGAAATAGTATGTGTGCAGGCTGTAAGCATTCAACCTTATAAAAGAACGAGAACACTTAGAAACAAGTACACCCGAGGCCGGTGCTGTGGCACTGCAGGTAAAGCCACCACCTGCAGTGCCTGACTCCCATAGGACTGCTCTACTTCTGATCCAGCTCTCTGCTATGGCCTGGAAAAGCAGTAGATGGCCCAAGTACTTAGCCTCTCTGCACTAGTGTTGGAGACCCAAAAGATGTTCCTGGCTCCTGGCTTCAGATTGGCAGAACTCCAGCCATTGCAGCCTTTTGGGGAGTGAACCAGCACTCTCTCTGCCTCTCTGTAACTCTGCCTTTCAAATGAATATATAAATCTTTAACAAAAAAGACAATACCATATCTTAGAAACAAAAGCATAAAACTCCATAGAACAGTTTAAATACATCTAGAAAAGTCAAGTATAGGGGCCAGTGTTGTGGCATGTTGTGTAAAGCCAGCCCCTGTGACACAGGCATCCCATCCTACATGGGCACTTGTTCCAGTCCTGACTATTCCATTTCAGATCCAGATCCCTGCTAATGTGCCAAGGAACATAATGAAAAATGGCCAAGTCCTTGGGCCCCTGCCACTCAGGTGTGAGACCCAGAAGAAGCTCCTGGCCATTGTGGCTCAGCTCCAGCCATTGTGGCCATCTGGGGAATGAACCAGTAGACCAAAGATCTCTGTCTCTTCTCTCCCTCTGTGAACTCTGGCTTACAAATGAAAAAATCTTTAACAAAAAAAATTAGGTACTCTTAGTATCCTAGTCTCTAAGATAAAAATTTCTCTTTAAGATTTATTAATTACAAAGGTAGAGTTACAGAGAGAGAGAGAAAGATCTTCCATCTGCTAGTTCATTAGCTAAATGGCCACTACAACCAGAACTGGGCCCGGCAGAAGCCACTGCCAGGAGACTCATCCAGGTCTCCCACGTGGGTGCAGGGTCCCAAAGATTTGGGCCATCCTCTCCTGTGTGCCAGGTGGATTAGCTAGGAGATGAATCAGAAGTGGGCCACGAGGAATCAAACCAGTGCTCATATGGGTTGCTGCCATCACAGGCAGCATCTTAACCTGCTGTGCCACAATGTCAGCTGTAAGGACAAGCATTTTTAATGACAGGCCATAACTAAACAATAAAGGAGGAGAAAATAGCTTATAAGAGATGGCTAGTTGTTGGGAAGGAGTCAATCAAATGGAAATTTTAAAAAATTACAGTTGAGGAGATAGAGGGGCCAGGCACTGTAGCGTAGTAGGCTAATCCTAGAAAAGCAGTTGGTGGCTCACTTGGTTAACCCTCCACCTGCAGTGCTGGCAACCCGTATGGGTGCTGGGTATAGTCCCAGTTGCTCCTCTTCCAGTCCAGCTCTCTTCTGTGGCCCAGGAAGGCAGTGGAGGATGCCCCAAGTGCACGGACCCCTGCACCCACATGGGAGACCTGGGAGACAGGGAGGAAGCACCTGGCTCCTGGCTTCGGATCCACACAGCAACAGCCGTAGCAGCCATTTGGGGGTGAAGCAATGGAAGGAAGACCTTTCTGTCTCTCTCACTGTCTAACTCTGTCAAATAAATAAAAACAATAAAAAACAAGAAGATGCAGTTGACTAGATGGTTGAAAATGTTATTTAGAGGGGCATTGTAGGCTAATCTTAGGAAAGCAGTGCAAGATGTGCTTGAGCTTGGGGGATCTGCAAGAAGCTCCTGGCTCCTGTTCTGGATTGGCTCAGCTCCAGCCATTGTGGGTATTTGAAGAGTGAACTAGTAGATGGAAGACATTTCACTCTACCTCTCCCTCTCTTTCTCTCTCTCAAAAATTTTTAAAGTTATTAGACTGGGGCAGGCACTGTGGCATAGAAGGCTAAGCCTCCACCTCAGTGCCAGCACCTCATGTGGGTACCAGCTCAGCTGAACCCCAGCAGCTCAACTTCCAATCCAGCTCTTTACTAATGCACCTGGGCAAAGCAGAGAAATGTGGTACTTGAGCCCCTGAACCTGTATGGGAGACCCAGAAGAAGCTCCTGGCTCCTGCCTGACCCAACCCCCAGTCATTTGGGTAGTGTCATTGGATGGAAGATCTCTTTCTTTCCCTCTATGTATCTCTGCCTTTCAAATAAATAAATGTGTTGTAGAAAGTTATTCGACTTTGAAATCAAATATGAAAAACCTCTTGCAAAAATTATCATTAATATTTATATTTTTGTAAAAAAATTACTAACTTAATATAGGGTATAAATCCTGATTTTATTTATTTGAAAGAATTCCAAAAAAGACAATGAGAAAGTGATCATCAGGATCACTTCCCAACTGATTGCAGCCAGAGCTGGGACAGATTGAAGAAGCCGGAAGCCAGGGAAATCCATGTGGTTCTCCCACATGTGTGGCAGGGGTCCCAGCACTTGGGCCATCTTCTGCTATCCCAGGCACATTCACAGGGTGCTAGATTAGAAGTGCAGCAGTCTGGACTCAAAGAAGCACTCTTAAGGGGTGCAGGTATGATAGACTGCACTTAACCTACGATGCTGGCTGAACCTTGAACATTTTTAATGTCAGGGCTGGAATTGTGATGTTGTGGGTAAGGCCACCACCTGTGATGCTGGCATCCATAGGGTCACATGTCACAGCTGCTCTACTTCAGATCAAGCTCCCTGCTAATGGCCTGGGAAGAGCAGAGGAAAATGGCACAAGTGTTTAGGCCCCTGCTACTGATGTAGGAGGCCTGAATGGAGCTCCAGGCTCCTGCCTTCAGTCTGGCCCAGTGCTTGCTTGCTGCAGAGATCTGGGATTGAACCAGTAGGTTGACGATGTCTGTCCCACTCTCTAACTCAGCCTTTCAAATACATAAATAAAACTTTAAACAATTCTAAATTTTGGTAAGTTCATTTAGAATTCTTTTTATTGGGGCCAGCACTGTGGCATAGTAGGTTAAGCCTCCACCTGCAGTGCTGGCATTTCATAAGAGCACTGGTTCAAAATGCCCTAGAAAAGCAGTGGAGGATGGCACAAATCCTTTGGCCACTGCACCCATGTGGGAGACTTGGATGAGGGTCCTGGCTCTTGGCTTCAGATCAGCAAGATCCAGCCATTGTAGCCCTCTGGGGAGGGAACCTGTGGATGGAGGACCTCTCTCTCTCTCTCTCTCTCTCTCTCTCTCTCTCTGTTATTCTGCTTTGCAAATACTTAAATAAATATTAAAAAAATTTCTTATCCTTGATAACTTGATTTTTTTTTACTTTGAACTTTTATTTGGCAAAGCAACACTGCATAAACTGTGCAGTAACAAATGACAGTTTACACAGAATGTTAAATTCATATACATTATCAGCAGCAAATTAGAAATAAACAAAAAACCACTAAGCTACAAATCCCCTATCACTTTTAGAGAGAATGAACAAACTCTGTCAGTTGTGTCCAATCTGAACAGCAGAGTCTATAGGACATCACCTGCCATCTTAAGTTTCAGGATTTACAGATGCCTAGTTGGAAGGTAACAAAGCAGTTGACTGTATCTACAACACGCTATTCTGTGACACCACCTCAAAAGCTTTAAAAAGAAAGCTCATCTCTACTTTCTTAGTAGCATCTAACAGATATCCAAATACCAAGAAGCTTAACTTGTGAATGGTGGTGTTATCTGATACACAGAAGAAACTCAGAAATTCAGGTAATTCAGAATATCAGTAAATGGTTTTTGCTATAACAAAATGTGAAAACGAAAAGGGAAGGAAGATGGTTTTATTATGGTTACTCCTCCTTTTTAAAACTCCCAAAGAAAAATGAATAAAAGTTCTAATCAATTAAATAGAATTACTTCTTGCTGTTAGTAACCTCAGTTAACCCTATTGTTCCACAGTTGAAACCTGAAAAACTTACTTGAGCATTTAATTTGGAAAGCAACTCTAGTCCCAGTGATGGTACTGGACACCAACATACATAAAGATAACTATATCCTCATTACAGACTCAGTGGGCACTCTGCTCGCAAAACACCTTTTATTGCATTAATTCTTGTTCCTCACAGTCAATTTCATCAGAGGCATCTGTGGAAATTTACAATAGGTTTGTAAGAGATCAAGGAGCCAGGAAAGTGAGGGTTTAGTTCAGGTAGGAGAGAGGGGAAAAGTCTGGAAACTAGGGTAGTATCCATACCACTCAGAGAGCAGGCCAAAACCACATGCAGCAAGCACTTTGAGCTGCTCTCCACCGCTTATCACCAGCAGCAAAGCAGAGGCAGAGAGCGTTATTTAAGAAAGAGAGGTCAATGTGGGATCATACTGAGCACCAGGAACCAGCTACATGGAGGAGTATCTAGGCCTGGAAGCCTAGGGCGTGGGGCTACAGCAAGCCCCCTCCTGGCAAGAGGTCAGGGGAAAGAGAAGGGCCAGACACATCATGTCCTAGGAGTTTAACCCACTTCCAAAGGGGAGTGGTTAATTAACCTGATTGGCTGGTTGGCAGGCACCCAGATGTGGCCAGGTAGGGGGATGAGGTCACCCAGGGGCGTGGCAAAGGCGTGGTCTTCCAGCTCACAAACCTAATCAATTTTAAGCTGTATGCCTGCCTGCTTCAACTCTGACTTTCAAATGAAATAAATATTTTAAAAATCCACTTACCAGCCACCTTCTCTTAACTTTAACACATACACGGGCCATGCAGTATGACAACAGAACACCACTTTCTTCTTAGAAATAGGATGGTAACTGTAAGCTGCTCAATCAGCCACAACGCAACTCAAGGTGCTTTTGGATGGAAATTAAATTGAACCACTCGTATTTCACCACATGAGTACTCTTCCAAACCATATCCCAATCTTCCTCACAGAGGGGCTGAGGCAAAAATCTTGGAATCTTGTCTCCCACATGAAGCAGGCAAGCATACGGGTAAAGATAGATTAGGTTTGTGAGCTGGAAGACCACACCTCTGCCACGCCCCTGTGTGGCCTCAGGCCCCTACCTGATGCCTTTGCCATGCCCCTGTGTGGCCTCATTCCCCTACCTGCCCACACCTGGGTGCCCACCAGCCAAGCAGGTTAATTAACCACTCCCCTTTGGAAGTGGGTTAAAAGCCCAGCCAGGGTGTGGCCCCGGCTGCTCTTCTTCCCTGGCCTCTTGCCAGGACAGGGCTTGCTGTAGCCCTGCACCTCCAGGGTGCATGGCCTTCTGGCCATGTGCTCTAGGCTTCCTGGCCTAGAGGCTCATCCATGTGGCTGGTTCCTGGTGCTTGGTATGAACCCTACTCACCTCTCTCCCTTAAATAGCTCTCACTCTCCTATGCATCTTTCTCACTAAATAAAAGCTTAAAACGTGCCATGCTGCCTCGTTTATCTGTACCGGTATTTAGAATTCTTCTCTAAATATTAGGCAAGAACCCTCTTGGGCTTATTAATATTGGGGATTTAGTCATAAGCCTGTGGTGAAATCGTATGGCACCCCAAATTCCGGTAGTACACGTGGCACCCCGGATAGCATTTCTAGGGAACTTTAAGGGGGGGCTACAATTTAGTGTGGATTTTATGGGGTCTTCTCCAGTTTCACACAAACCAGTACCACAAAAAATGACCTAAGCCAGGTCCCAATTCCATAAACCCAAAGAGCAGAGACAGAAATTTCAGTCTCAGAGCTGTTGACTCCGTACACAAATGGAAGCCATTGTGCTAGTAGGTAGCTAATGCGCAGCAGGAAGAGAAAGGACAGCTGCTGGATGTCCCCAGAGTCCCAACCACCACATTAGCTCACAAGCTGCTCTGGGGATGGAGTACAAGTGGCCACTGCCCTCCTTACCAGCGTGAGAGGGTCAGGCCACTTGAAGAATATACCCCAGACCTCTGGGCTAGCTCACCAATGTGGTTACCGAGGGAATAGTCCAGCTCTTGATGCTCGCCGCTTCAATTCACCAAAGATGAGGCATGGCCAGAGGTAAAGGTTTATTGCAAGAAGGCAGCAGCAGCCTTGGGGAAAGAAAAAGAAGTTTCTCTCAATCCAAACAGGTGCTTTTCTACCAAACCACCCAGTACAGAGGATTTTTTAAAGAGACAGGGTGGGCCGGCGCCATGGCTCAACAGGCTAATCCTCCTCCTAGCGGTGCCAGCACACTGGGTTCTAGTCCTGGTCGGGGCGCCAGATTCTGTCCCGGTTGCACCTCTTCCAGGCCAGCTTTCTGCTGTGGCCAGGGAGTGCAGTGGAGGATGGCCCAAGTGCTTGGGCCCTGCACCCCATGGGAGACCATGACCAGCATGGTGTGCTGGCCACAGCACGCCGGCTGCAGCGGCCATTGGAAGATGAACCACCGGCAAAGGAAGACCTTTCTGTCTCTCTCTCTCACTGTCCACTCTGCCTGTCAAAAAAAATAAATAAATAAAGAGACAGGGTAATTGGAGGGTGAGGATTCAAAGAAAACAGTCTATTCACTTGACAATTATGCAGATTTTCAGGCTTTGTTCTGAGGCACATCCCACCACCCAGTCAGAGGAGTCCTGGGTGTAACCCCAGGGGCTTTCTGCCTCAGTTGGGGGAGGGGGGAAGGGTTCTTTGTCAGTTGGGGCAACAGCCTGCCATTCCTAATCATCTCCTTTTTTCAGTGGGCTTTTGAAATTCTTATGCAAATATTATTCACTAGATTACAGCAACAGCAAGTGTCTTCATTAAGGTAAACATTTGAAAAGGAAAAATGCATTTATTGTGGTTACAGGAGTACCATTCTGTTGGAGGAGGGTATTTGGGGGCTTATAAAGAGGTCATAAGGCAGGGGGTGGCTGCTGTAAGGACTAGATGACCTAATGAGGAGTCCTTTTAAGAGTGGGTAAGACCTGTCTACTAGCAAGACAGTGAGTTTCTAGTTTTTGTTTTTTTTTTTTTTTGACAGGCAGAGTGGACAGTGAGAGAAAGAGACAGAGAAAGGTCTTCCTTGGCCGTTGGTTCACCCTCCAATAGCCGCCGTGGCCGGCGCACCGTCCTGATCTGAAGGCAGGAGCCAGGTGCTTCCCCTGGTCTCCCATGGGGTGCAGGGCCCAAGCACTTGGGGCCATCCTCCACTGCCCTCCCTGGCCACAGCAGAAAGCTGGCCTGGAAGAGGTGCAACCGGGACAGAATCCAGTGCCCTGACCGGGACTAGAACCAGGTGTGCTGGTGCCGCAAGGCAGAGGATTAGCGTGTTGAGCCAAGGGGCCAGCCCAGTGAGTTTCTAGTTTTATCATGAGAATAGAAGGGAAGTTAACAATCCCACCCTTCTAACCTAGTTTTACCAAGAGAATTTGCCTATTGCATAGTTCCCAAGGTTTTTGGTTTTAACAAGAGCAGGCTAGACAAGATTATGATTCTGTCCTTCTGATGAGATTGTTAGCTGTTATTATTCTGCTCATCCAAATCGTGGTTCAAAAACTCCACTCCATTTTTCAGGTGTCCCTCTTTGGAGACCCCCTAGTGGCTGCTGTGGCAAGAGCTTTCTCATGTAAATAAATCTTGCTTTGCTCACTGCCTGTCCACATGGAAATTCCTTGTGAGACAGGCACCCCAGGCACCTTCCTTCATCGCCATTTTCCCCCATTAATTTGGTGTGGTGATTCATGGCAGAGTTGCCAGTCTCTGGTTTCAGATGTCATGGCTTGTCGCTAGATCAATGACAGTGCTTAAGTTCTCTGATTCCTCCTGGTGGTCCTCAAACCTTCCAGCACCTGTGTCCTTCAGCTCTGTCTCAGCCTAACAGAGACCTGGGGCTCCCTTGCTCTCTTAAAAACCTACTGTAAATTTCGACAGATGCCCCTATGAAGTTGATTATGAGGAGGACTTAATAATAACTCGGATTTCTAAGGGTTGGGTGTCTACTTCTCACTGTTTCTACACACACACACACACACCCCACTCATGAACAAAATATTTCTCAGGTGCAAAAGTAGGTAACGTTATCAGACTCAGTACCCTCCTTTGCACCAAGCAAACAGGTTTCTCCTGGTGTGCCTTTATTGGAGGGGCAGGGTTTTGTAGTGTAAAGTGCTGGGCTGCTTTCCCAGGCCTGCCTCTAAGGCTGCTGCATTCCTTCTGCAGAGCACATGTTTTGTTTCCCATGGCTGCTTTCACACACATAGGCTAATTTCTATCTTCCTGTCTAAAAATAGTATTAAGAGCATGAAAATCTTTTTTTTTTAATTTATTTGACAGATAGAGTTAGTGAGAAAGACAGAGAGAAAGGTCTTCCTTCTGTTGGTTCACCCCCCGAAATGGCCGCTATGGCAGAAGCTACACCAATCCAAAGCTAGGAGCCTGGTGCTTCCTCCTGGTCTCCCATGTGGGTGCAGGGGCCCAAGCACCTGGACCATCCTCCATTGCCTTCCTGGGACACAGCAGAGAGCTGGACTGGAAGAGGAGCTACCTGGACTAGAACCCAACACCCATATGAGATGCCCGCAGATGGAGGATTAGCCAAGTGAGCCATGGCACCGGCCCCATGAAAACCTTGAATAGAAGAATACCCTTAGAAACAAAAGCTGAAGGAATTGTCTGAGTACATGAAAAAAATTAAACACATTAAGAAAAGACAGAAGAATGACTTTAGGCTTCTAAGATAAACAGTTTGAATGTCAGGTCACAGGAGTCAGAACTAAGGAGGAAGAAATACCTTACAGGAGATGCCTAGAAATTTGAAAAGAAAATCACCAATTAAGTAGAAACTACTAAAAGGAGAAACTGCATTAAAAATAGATTTCAAAATGAAACAGCAAGATTATTACAAATATGTATGTTACTGGAGGGAAGGCCATGGAAACTGTGGGTTCTTATCTTCAGGCAAGAAAGAATTCAGGTGTGAGACAGAGGGCAGAGTGCTAAGGCTTTGTTGGGGACAGGGCATCCATCAGGATGGAAGGGACAGAAAGAGCGCCCAGTCGCTCAGACTGGGGAGAGTGAGGTTATGAAGTAGCACCTTGACAGTAGGGACTCCATTTTGGAGAACCTGAGACTCCATTCTGGGAAGGTGCCCCCCCACACCGTGAGACTCTGGTCTGAAACTATGATCTAAAACAGTTGAACAATAGCAGTCCACTACATCACACTTGGCAGAGCACAGAAACCCCCTACCATGATCACTCAAGCTTGAAAGTGAGTAGGCTACACCTGGGTTAATAATAAAAATGTAATTTGTCTATGTCCTACATATGATTAAACCAATACCTGGATTAATGTCAAGATTATAATTAAAATTGTTAAGATTGTAACTGGTATTGTCAAGATTATAATTGATACTAGTTTTGCATAGGTTTAAGTCAGCTTGACCCCAGTAACCATGTATTCCCCCCCGATCCTAGCAACCATGTATTCCCCTCCCGATTTTGCAGTTTTTGCCTTTATAAACCTTTATAAACCTTTATAAACCCTACTCTCCTCCCCACCACTTCTCTCATCCCCTTGAACCCCATTCCTGTCCTGACTTCCTTGACTTTTCCTAACTACATTTCACCATCTCAGACACTCCTATTCCCAGAGGCCTGGATTGGGTCATTGGTGGTAGTGCTTCTAAAGCTCCCCCTTTTCCCACTGGATATGCAATAATTGAGGGGGCATCCTGATGTCACCTCCTCCTCTTCCCTGCATAGGGCCATGGAGGCCAGGCCCCTACCTCAAGGCACTACCTCCCAACAGGCCGAGTTATTAGCCTTGGTTCAAGCCTTCCCCTTAGCCAAAGGAAAGACAGTCAATTATATATACAGATTCCTGATATGCCTATCATATCATGCACTCCAAAGCCCAGATGTGGCAAGCCCGAGGGACCCCTATAATAAATGGCAAGCTGATTAAAGCTCTTCTTGATGCTGCCCAGTTGCCAACAAAAGCTGCTATTATTCACTGCAAAGGACACCAGAAAGGTAAACAATCCCTATCTGAAGCTAATAACAAGGCTGATCTGACAGCTAACACAGTGACCCTGAAGGAAGAAAAGAAATCTAAAATCTGTCCCTTTAATACTAGAAACTGCTTCACTTGTTTTCCTTTGGCTCCTTTTGTTATGCTTTCTCTGAACTGCTTTCTCTGAATAAAGAACCAAGAAAGTAACCTTAGTGTGACCCTCCCCTGTTCTCTCCCCAGCCAGGTTTCACTTGATTAATGCAGATGTAACAAGGGCTTGTACAACAGACTGCTTGTACCTGCTTTGTGCTACTAAGGAGTTATGGTTTATATTATCCCAAGATTTGGATTGCCTGCTTCCATCAGTCAGACAGTGGACCAGAGTTTACCTCTAAAATTACTCAAATAGTATCTGCCTCCCTTCATAGCTCATGGCATTTTCACATTCCCTATCGTCCCCCCTCCTCAGGCAAAGTAGAATGGATGAATGGAATTTTAGAACAGGCTCTAACTAAACTCTCCACCCAGGTTTACTTGGACTGGGTAAAACTCCTCCCTTTAGCTCTGTTAAGAATCAGATCTCTTCCCAAGAAGTCCTTAATGCTTAGCCCATTTGAAATTCCCTATGGAAGGCCTGTCCTTCTGTTACCGGAGAAATTGCAGGGTTCTTGTCTTCACGCAAGAAAGAATTCAGGCGTGAGACAGAGAGTAGTGGGAGGTAAAATAGCAAGGTTTATTAGGAAGGGACATCTGTAGGTGATATCGGACAAGACCCCCTAAAATTCACACTAAAACATGGCCCCTTAAGGTTCCATAGACATGCTAGCCGGGGTGCCACATGTACTACCAGAATTTGGGGCGCCTTACGATTTTACCACGGGCTTATTACTAAATCCCTGATATTAATAAGCCCAAGAGGGTTCTTGCCTAATATTTAGAGAAGAATTCTAAATACCGGCACAGATAAACGAGGCAGCATGGTACATTTTAAGCTTTTATTTAGTAAGAAAGATGCATAGGAGAGTAAGAGCTTTATTTAAGAAAGAGAGGTAATTAGGGGTTCATACCGAGCACCAGGAACCAGCCACCTGGAAGAGCATCTAGGCCAGGAAGCCCAGAGCACATGGCCCGAAGGCCATGCGCCCTGGAGGCGTGGGGCTACAGCAAGCCCCTTCCTAGCAAGACGCCAGGGAAAAAGAGCAGGCTGGGCACACTGTGCCCCAGGCTTTTAACCCACTCCAAAGGGGAGTGGTCAATTAACCTGATTGGCTGGTGGGCACCCCGGTAAGGTCAGGTAGGGGAATGAAGCCACACAAGGGCGTGGCCAAGGCATCAGGTAGGAGCATGAGGTCACACAGGGGCGTGGTCTTCCAGTTCAGCTCCAACCTGTATGCCTGCCTACTTCATTCCCCCCTCAGAGACTCCAGACCTTAATCTTAAGGGGATGTTGATGAGCGTTGAGTCTCCATCTTCTGTAGCTACTTCCTGCTGATTAGGGGCGCAGACCCTGCCTGTTCTCGGTCTGGGAGTTCTGCCTATCTCATCTAAGTTCACTTCACGAGCTGGATCTCCTTCAGTCACCGCCATTCTCACTGTCTCCTGCATGGTCATAATTATTTTCAGAAGTTGCCGGGTTCTGCTGGGTTATTTTAGATATAAATGAAGGTCCATTGTAACTCTGGAGTGACCGTGGGAGTCCAAAGTGTGGCACGATGTCTTTTAACATGGCTTTAAGCACCTTGTGTGCTTTCTCCGTTTAGGTTGAAAAGGCCTCCATCCATCCTGTAAGAGTAACAATAAAGACTAGGAGGTACCTATAATTACTAATTGGGAGCATATTGGTAAAATCAACCTGCCAATCTACACCTGTCTGTTCCCTTCCTCTGCACAGGAGTCAACAGGGGAGGTGGCCTTACATGGGGAGGGTTATTCTGTAAACACAGTGGCCAAGAGCGAGTCATTTTCTTTATGACTGTATTTAGTCCCTTTTCTCCAAAAGCTTGGGAGATTAGTTGTACCATCCATTTGCATTTTTAGTATAGCCTCGCTGTTGGGTCCATTCAACTCAGGCTCCATATAGTGCATTTCCTTAACGACTTCCACAGATTGAGGTATAAGGGCCCTTTTCAAACTTTCCTGTGTAGCTGTTCTATCTGTTAATGCATTTCTCTGGTTAACATAATTATTTCCCTTCTGATGTCCCTTGCAGTGGATGACAGCCACCTCTAAAAGCTCCAGTACTGCCTGAAATAGAGCCAGTATCTTTTTTTTTTTTTTCATATTTAACAGGGGTCAGTAAGCCCCTCTCTTTCCAGATTGCTGCATGTGCATGTAACACAAGGAAAGCATATTTGGAATCTATCTATCTATCTATCTATCTACCTATTTATATTAACTCACTGACCTTTTCCCAGTTGTAAAGCCCTAGTCAATGCAATAAGCTCCACCTTTTGGGCTAAAGTATTGTGTGGTAGTGCTTGGGCTTCTATTGTCTGTCTTTCTAACTCCTTCCTTCATATAGCTGTTGCCATCAGTAAACCATTCGGCATCTGGATTTTCCAGGGTCCCATCTCGTAGGTCTGGCCTACTACGGTACACCTGCCTACTTCATTCCCCCCTCAGAGACTCCATCCCCTTCGTCCTAAGGGGAGTTGATTGCCGTCAGCTCATCTCTTCTGTGATTGCTTCCTGTTCATGAGGGGTGTAGTACAGTCCCTGCCTATCCAGTGTCTGTAAGTCTCTGTCTATCCTGTCTAACAAATTTGCTTTGTGGGTTGGAGCAGTCTCAATCATTGCCAAGGTCTGTGTCCCTGCATAGTCAGTTTCTCCCAGAAGTCTAGTTCTAAGGTTTTTGATTGGCTTATAGGAATAGTCAGGAATGTCTTTTGTATACACCTGTGAAGACTTAAGAGGTAGAAGTTTAGTTCTAATTTTACAGAAGTAGTCATGTTCACTAGCACCTGGTCAGGTCCCTTTTATTTAAGCTGAAACTGATCTGAAGAGGATCTTCATATGAATGGCTTGCTCAGGAATTTCTAATGTTGGAGTTTTTGTTATAAACCCCTTGATTCCTTGGAACACTTTGTAGCTCCCCTGTCCAGCACAGTGTCTGTTTCAGAGGCTTTTAAGCAAACACAAGGCTTAGAATCCAGATCCTGGAATCCATAACTCTTGTAGCTACCCTTCTCAGTACAGAGTCTGCATCAGGGCCTTTTTAAAGCTGTACACAAAAGTTTAGAATCCATATCCTGGAATCCAAGTTCCGTAGAATCCTGTCATCAGCAATTCCCAATACTGGAGCTTTTATTTAGAAGCTCCTTAGTTCTCTGGAACCACTTTTGCAGCTACCCCTTTTCAGTATGCACTGTATCAGGGTATCTTTAAAGCTATACACAAAAGCCTGGAATCCAAATCTTGGAATCCGAAGTCCATAGAACTTTGCCATTCTCAGAAATCTCCTTAACTACCTTTAAATATCTGACCCTATGTTAAAACATATTAGATAGTAATTTCACAGAGAGACACATATGCAAGATTTCACATTTGAGGCACTTACTAAACCTTAAATACCTAAAAACACAGTTAAAACTTAAGATGTTAACATTACCATCTAGCCCACGGGGATTTGTAATTTTATAGCAAATTTTAAACTGTACCCTTCGAAGTAACTCCATAAGAGTGCATGCAGAGCTATACCACTTTACAGGACCTGAGAAAATAAAAACAGACACAGCTCTTTACGAGCTTAATTATTCTTAAGTATTTTACATGGATATATTGTATTAGCTATAATACTTAATCAGATCTAGTTGAAGGGACTCCCAATTATTAAGTGTAGATCTTCTAGGGAGTCTCCAAATGAGCACATGTAGAGCTGCCTATGTTAAACTACTTTGTCTAGTGTATAAATCATACCAAGGATATATAAACCTCTCAGTCTGAGAGTGTCATTTCAGACTGTTATAATCCTTCCTCAGAAACAAAAAAAATTTAAAAAAAGAAAAAACAGGTAAAAAAAACGTCCTGAAGCAAAAATAACAAATGCCTATCCATGCTAATACCGCCTCAGAGCGAAAATAACAAACGAGGAAGATAACCGTCTGAGGACGAAAATAACAAATGCCTATCCATGCTAATACCGCCTCAGAACGAAAATAAAAAAACGAAGGAGGATAACCGTCTGAGGACGAAAATAACAAATGCCTATCCATGCTAATACCGCCTCAGAACGAAAATAAAAAAACGAAGGAGGATAACCGTCTGAGGACGAAAATAACAAACGCCTATCCATGCTAATACCGCCTCAGAGCGAAAATAACAAACGAGGAGCATAACCGTCTGAGGACGAAAATAACAAACGAGCTAAGTATGCTAATTCTGCTTCAGGAATGAAAATAACAAAAAGAAGTGAATAATAACATGACTTAATGTTGTTATATAATTATAGTGATATATATATAACACACATACATGTTACGTGTAGGTTATATACATATACAACACCTATATTATAGCATGTACATACACAGATACACCCTACACATGTGCTATATAAATTACGATTTGAAATGTATAGCTCTATTAACCAGGCATGCAACATGCTATATATATATATGCAAAACTACACATGCTATATATATATATATATATACAAAACACAATATAAATCATAATATGATCTAGAATACATAGCAATATTAACTAGCTATATTATTGACTACATGTAGCATATATATTTATGCACATACATACCCACACATAGACTATGCATATACTATATATATAAAATACAATGTAAATCATACTAATATTATATGAAATATGTCTATTGACCAGGCATGTAGCATGTGTATATGTATACACTCTACACATGACATATATATACTATGCACATACACACAATATAATATAAATCATTTTTAGATACCCCACCTCTGCTATATGTATTATATATTATAGCTATTACAATCTAAATCATAACATGCTCTAAAATATATATTTTTATTTACCAAGCATAGTAGCATGTGTATATACATATATACACCACACATATGCCATACATATACTATATATAAAAAACATAATATAAATCGTAATATTATTTAACTGTATTAACTATGTATGCAATATATATTTACCAATACACACTACACATATGCTGTATACACACATACCATATACAATAAATTATTATAATAGTATGTGTATATACATACTACACATATATATGCACAACACAATATAAATCAAAATATAATTTAGAATACATGTTTATATTATCTAGCTATAGTAACTATATTAACTATGAATGTAGCAAGTATACACAAATACCTATCCCTTATATGATATATATTATAGCTATCACAATATAAATTGTAATATGATATGAAATATGTCTTTATCCACCAGGCATCGTAGCATGTGTATATACATATACATGCAACACCTATACATAATACAATATTAATCATAATAATATAATCTAGAATACACATCTGTTAACCAGGCATTGTACACACAATATAAATTATAAAATATATCTCTCAACCAGGCATGTAGGTGTATATACAAATGCACACAACACCTATGCTGTATGTGTATATTACTACATATACAATATAAATCATAATAATGATTTGAAATATATAGCTCTATTAACCAGACTCATAGCATATATATGTATACACATACACTGCTCCTATGCCGTATATATATACATATAAAATACACTACAAATCATGTAATAAAAACGACTTAGCACACATATCACACCCATACTGTATATACATATATATATATATATACAATACAGTATAAATCATGATTTGTATTAACCGGGCATGTCATATATACATATATATATATACCTATGTTATAGATATATAATACAATATTTATTAACCAGGCATGCCGCAGACACACACATATATATACATCCCATACTTATGCGGAATATATATATATATCATATATATATATATATATACATCCACTATAAATCCTATAATAAAATGGATTAAAAGATATGGCTCTATTAACCAGGCATATAGCACATGGTGGGCCATGGGGGCCGCCATCTTGGGGTGGAGTCTATTGCCCTTCTTCCTGTGAGGGCGGAAGTTCCTATAGTGGGCCGCCATATTGGGGCGGAACTCCCAAACTTTGTCAGGAAGTAGGGCATCAGCCAGGTTTAAAACTCCTCCTCCCTGACGCCAACACGTTTCTAAGCAACCAAAATCAATTCTCCAGTTTGAAATTAGCATCTGAACCACATGTTTTTAAGCAACCAAAGCAATTCATCAACTTGAAATTAGCATTTGAAAGCTTACTTGTTACCGCCCTGGACTGAGAAGTTTCAAACTTTTTAGCCACTGACACTAGTTAAGACTTAGCCCTAGAAAGCAGGTAAATTGTCTTTGATACACACTAATCTCTTTGCACTAACAACATCACCAAAGAACAAGAGAAAAAAAAAATTCCTTAAAGCCAAAACTGCCAAAGAAACTCAATCAGCGTCTTTCCTTCTTGAAACTACCAGCAAAACAGGGCTAGTTTGCGCCTCTGCCGAGCCGCTGCTGGCCAAATTGGCCTTATGGAGCTCGGCAGGGGTCCTGCGCTCCCACAGGCTGCAGGTCGCCTGCGGCCTGCAGGCAGGCTCAGCCCCAGAGAACCTGGCCTGAACTCGTGCCTGCTCCATAGGAGCTGCAGCAGGCTGAGCTCGCTCCCCTGAGCTGCGGCGGGTCGCCGCCTGCGGGCAGGACCCCAGAGAGCACGGGCTGAACCCGTGCCT
Source organism: Lepus europaeus (assembly GCF_033115175.1). Lineage (NCBI taxonomy): Eukaryota > Metazoa > Chordata > Mammalia > Lagomorpha > Leporidae > Lepus > Lepus europaeus. Next base: position 459,604 of record NW_026909548.1, on the reverse strand, counting down.
GCTCCGAAGGAGCTGCAGCAGGCTGCTTGCACTCCCTTGAGCTGCGGCGGGTCGCCGCCTGTAGGCAGGCTCGACCCCAGAGAACCCAGTCTGAACCCGTGCCTGCTCCGGAGCGAGCTGCAGCAGGCTGCTTGCACTCCCTTGAGCTGCGGCGGGTCGCCGCCTGTAGGCAGGCTCGACCCCAGAGAACCCAGTCTGAACCCGTGCCTGCTCCGAGCGAGCTGCAGCGGGCTGCACATGCTCCCATGAGCTGCGGTGGGCAGCCCCCACTCTTGGGATGCTACCACCACGTAGGGCGCAGCCCCAGGAGCCCAGCGCGAACCACACGCATTCCCGCCGAGCTGCCGCAGGTCACTGCATTTGGAGTCCCAGCGCGGGAAAGCCACGTGGGTCGGCCATGTTCTAAAGGGCTGGGGAAAATCGCACTTGCCCCCACTGGGCTGGCAAAGCCCCCCTGGGGGCTCCACAGAAACCACCCTTGAGACCCCAGCGCAGAAAAGCTGCGTATGGCGCCTGGATCTGGTGCTGAGCCTGGGGCAACGTGGGGCCAAAGGCCTGGCATTTGACCACCTGCCCCGCAACCAGCACCAGGGCAGGAGAAAAAGACGCACCCCTCCCCCAGCAAAGTTCGTGAAAGCAACACACCAGGGCGGGTGCTTTGGAGCCCTGCAGGAAAGCACCAACCAAGATGGAGGAGACAGAGGATGCAGGCAGAGAGATAGAGTCAGAAGCCACAGTAACTTCACCACCACCATGCTGCCTAGTTTTAGAAATTCTTCGCCATATGATATCGGACAAGACCCCCTAAAATTCACACTAAAACGTGGCCCCTTAAAGTTCCATAGACATGCTAGCCGGGGTGCCACATGTACTACCAAAATTTGGGGCGCCTTACGATTTTACCACGGGCTTATTACTAAATCCCTGATATTAATAAGCCCAAGAGGGTTCTTGCCTAATATTTAGAGAAGAATTCTAAATACCGGCACAGATAAACGAGGCAGCATGGTACGTTTTAAGCTTTTATTTAGTAAGAAAGATGCATAGGAGAGTAAGAGCTTTATTTAAGAAAGAGAGGTAATTAGGGGTTCATACCGAGCACCAGGAACCAGCCACCTGGAAGAGCATCTAGGCCAGGAAGCCCAGAGCACATGGCCCGAAGGCCATGCGCCCTGGAGGCGTGGGGCTACAGCAAGCCCCTTCCTAGCAAGACGCCAGGGAAAAAGAGCAGGCTGGGCACACTGTGCCCCAGGCTTTTAACCCACTCCAAAGGGGAGTGGTCAATTAACCTGATTGGCTGGTGGGCACCCCGGTAAGGTCAGGTAGGGGAATGAAGCCACACAAGGGCGTGGCCAAGGCATCAGGTAGGAGCATGAGGTCACACAGGGGCGTGGTCTTCCAGTTCAGCTCCAACCTGTATGCCTGCCTACTTCATAGGGACCGATGGGCACCTCTCCTGACAGAGTCTGAGAGTTGGGGGAGGAGGAAGGAGGGAGGTTCCATGTTGAGTGGAGAGATTACACATGACCAGGCCAGGCGGGCGGCTCAGCAAAGATGCAGAGAGCTGAGCGCGCCGTCCAGTTGAGGCTGGGGGTTTTTAAGGAGATGGGTCTTGCTTCCCCACCTCTGCTCCTCTTGGAACAAAGGGCTTTTTGGATGTAAATAGAAAAACTTCTCTTGAAGGTCTGAAACAAAGGACTTTATGGATGCAAATGTTAGCAGACAGGAGGAAGCTAGCAGGGTGTTTGAGATGCAGATACTAGGCTGCACCTGGGAGATTGTGGAAGCTTGTCAGGCAGAAGGGGTGGGAACCGCCACCTGGCAGGTTATCAGGTAGAAGGGGGCAGGGCAGGATGCGAACTCTGGGCTGCCCCTGAAACATTGTCATGATGACTTTGAGATGCAGATGCATCTCATGCTGGACATAGATGTCTTCTCTTTAGGCCTGTTACACACACATAAGCTCATAACTGACTTCCTACCTAACACTTCCACCCAGCTTCCCTCCTCTACAGAGCACTGAAGCTATTCCTCCTCCTCTGGCTTTCTCTCTTCTTACTGAAATGTGCTCTGACTTAGGGATGTATGCAGACACACACCTACCCAAACCACACTCTCTGCCTCCCGACTATATTCCTATCTTTCCACCTGGTGACTGGGTTTATCTAAAACAAAATGAGGCTGCTCTAAAAACAAAGTGGAGTGGGCCCTACCAGGTGATATTGACTACCCCCACTGCAGCCAAACTCAAAGGGCACCCTCCCTGGGTGCATTTTACTTCATTAAAACTAGTTACATCTCCCTCATAAGAGTCCACCCCGACAGGACCCATCTCGCTCAGGCCGACATACTAACACGATGCATTTACAAGGTAACTCTGCCTCATTTTGGCCGTTGTTTCCACCATGGGCCATGGCTCTAGTGTCTCCTTTTGCCCTCATAATCATCGTGCTCCTATTTCTGCCATGCATAATTAATCCATTCCAAAGGTTCTTGCAGGAACAAATAACTGCTCTATCTCAAGCCAACTCACAGGAGCAATGCAAGACTGCTCTTCTCCAATCAATCTGATCCCAAGTATAGGTCACTGCTCAAGTCCTGGCTCCATGGCTAAGCCCCCTCTCAGCAGGAAGTAGCCAGACAGAAATTGGCACCCCTCTCCTTATCTGTACTCAGAGTCAGGATTGATGGAACAATGACAGAAGCCTCAGGTATTCTCCCTCATTGCCCACAATAGGTAAACACTGGAATGTATTCCTTGTCCTCGAAACTCAACTGGATTTCATACCCTATTGCCTTCATACTCCACTCCTTACAGCCACCTGAAAGACCAGCTGCTCTCAACACCTGAAAGACCAGTTCCAGGAATTCCCCTCTGCCTGCTGGCCCCTACCCAAAATATAAAAAGGCCCAGCCCCTGGGGTTGGGGCCTTCTGTTCCGTGCTCCACTAGTGTGCATGTGGGCAGTTGATCACCCACCTCTACAGACTTATTTTCTCTGAATAAGTTCAGTCTGGCTGTAAATTTGTACACTGCCCCCTCTCTATTCTGCACCTCTTTCCCTAACATTTTGGTGCCCTGTGTGGGGAAGCAAAAATCGGCAACTTTTTTCCTAACAATTACCAATGCTCAATTTTGAGAAACTCATTTAGAAGTAATTTCCTTCTAATCTCAGCCAAAGTAATCTCACACAAAATTATCTGCTACAAATCTTCTGTAACATTCTTATATTACCTAAGTTATCTATTGTTTTGTACCTCCTTCTCCTTGCCAAACACCAGTTTTATTTCAGGTTAGACAAAGATCACTTGCTTCCTTTGTTATTCAAAACACATCTTGAGCACCAAAACACATTCTCATGTTTATAGATTCCTTAACATTTCTCTCCCCTATCTATTGGTTCCTTAATTTGCAATTTAAAGTGATCCTAAAAAGCCTCTAAAATAAGAACAAAGCATTTTAATAAAACATAAATTTCAAATTATTTTAAAGTAGTCAAATCCAAAAGTCCATTGTCTTTTACAACTTTTACAAGGCCAACAGTACAAAAGTTTGAAAACATTTCTTTTATGTTTACCAATTTATTATTAACAAGTACAGACTTTTTAAGAAACTAAAATATTGGACTAGCATGGTTATAATCTTGAGTCATGTTTTGCCAAAGAACAACTCGAGGAGTTAAATTTTACTTCAAACAGGAATTAATGAACATTGCATTATACCACTAACCTGTATCATTTTTTTCTTGTCCAAATTGAACATTTATGACTGAGTATCCAAAAAAAGTAAGTATGACTTTTGCTTGACCAGCAAACCCAGGGACAAAACCCTGACAATATTTCAATTTGTATCTATCAACCAAGTTAAAACAACCTATCAGATGCTTACTTAGGTCGCATGAATCAAAAGATATTTTTGGCCGGTGCCACAGCTCACTAGGCTAATCCTCCACCTGTAGAACCCGCACACCAGGTTCTAGTCCCAGTCAGAGTGCCGCATTGATTGCCTGTATTTTAACCAAGACAAACAAATTTTCACACAGTGACTCTTCCAAACAATATTTCCCTTGTGGAGGGACTGATCAGAGTCTTAGAATATCATCTCCCCAGGGCCGAGGCTGTGGTGCACTAGGCTAAAGCCTCTGCCTGAGGTGCCGACCTCCCATCTTAGAGCTGGTGTCCCATACGGGTGCCAGTTCTGTTCCTGGCTGCTCCTCTTCTGATGCAGCTCTCTGCTATGGCCTGAGAAAGCAGTCAAAAATGGCCCCAAGTCCTTGGCCTCTGCACCCATGTGGGAGACCTGGAAGAAGCTTCTGGCTTCAGATCAGCCCATCTCCGGCTGTTGCAACCATTTGAGAAGTGAACCAGTGGATGTAAGACCTTTCTCTTTGTCTCTCCCTCTCTCTGTAACTCTACCTCTCAAATAAATAAATAAAAATCTTTAAAAAAAAAATCTACCACCAGTGGGTACTGGAACAAATGACCTAAGCCAGGTCCAAATGGCATGAAACCTAAATGTCAGAGAAAGAGGATTCCCAGTGAGTATCCTGTTTGATCTAGCCAGTCTTGGAGCCTCAACTGCCCAGCAAATACCATTTCTTTGTGTCAACAGATATTCAGAGGGAGCTGATGCCAAGGCAGGGAGAAAAGGGAGAGTCTCCCAGAAAGGATTCTTGGCCTCTGCTTGGGCTGTCTCTGAAATCCCTGCCCAGGGTCCGCTCATAACCAGCAGCCACAGGCTGAGAGCTGATGCAGGGAGACAGCCTCACACCCCTAGGAAGAGCTGTGCTAAGAGGACTGGCTTGTGGACTTGGTGACCTGCTTTCTAGCTGAGGGGAATTCTGTGATCCAGGAGGAGAAAGAAGGGACAGGGATCCCAAACTCACAGCTTCTCCCCCAATGCCGTGTATGAAGTCTGGATTCTCCCTGAGGACCCACGAACCCTAACCACACAATTTGGAAAAATACAGAGCTCTAGGGCTGAGCCAAAGTCACCACATTCAGGAATGAAACAAGATATCCAGGGTCCCATGCCAGCTGCCATCCTGCAAGCCAGAAGCACCTGGCCCCCACACACTCACCTCATTCCAGATTCTGAGCTGCCCAGGCATCCTTCTGAGGGCTCTTGTACTGACAGAAGTGCACAGAGAGGGAAGGGCTGAGCATCGTGGCACCTCCATGAGCATCAGACTGGAGAAGCTGTTTAGCAGCATACAGAAAGAGACCTCACTCCCATGAGTCTGATTGGACAGCTTGCTGAGCCAGTGAGCAGGCAGCACATCAGATGATGCAGCCAATCAGAGTCACACCTACCAGATTGCCCCGAGGGGTTGGGGGGAGGGGTGCAGTTCATCCAGGCTGTGGCTGGTGGGGGAAGTGAGGGTTGAGTCTTGGGCTCAGGTCTGGTGGTGCTCACGGGGGGCCTAGCTATCCTAAGAGCCAGGGCTGCTGTCACCTTCCTGCTGACCCAACCACACAAGATTGGAGACCCTCCCTCCACTGTCTGTGATCCTGCTGGGAGCTTAGGACCTGGAGCTTCCAATAACCTCCTTCACAAGGGATGCAAGTCACTCACAATTTACTGAATGTTGAGCTTTTCATCCTCTTCATGTTGTTGGCTTAATTTCCTTTTAGGTTTTCAATTTTTTTTTTTTATGATTAAAAAATATTTGCTGGCTCCACAGCTCACTAGGCCTGCAGCACTGGTACTCCGGGTTCTAGTCCCAGTTGGGGCACCGGTTCTGTCCTGGTTGCTCCTCTTCCTGTCCAGCTCTCTGCTGTGGCCCTCCTGGCAGTGGAGGATGGCCCAAGTGCTTGGGCCCTACACCCACATGGGAGACCAGGAGGAGGCACCTGGCTCCTAGCTTCAGATCAGCACAGCACACTGGCTATGGTGGCCGGCCATTTGGGGGATGAACCAATGGAAGGAAGACCTTTCTCTCTGTCTCTCTCTCACTAAGTCTGCCTGTCAAAAAAAAAAAGAAAGAAAGAAAATATCTAAAGGTATTCTATAGAGGTTTTCTAGTCTGTATTGTGTCCTTTAAAATGGCTTTCTATTTTTTCCTGCTGCTCCATGGGAAGCCAGTTGACATATATTGATCTTGTACTCACTCATATCACTTAATTCTCTTAGCTTAAATTTTGTTTTGCATTGCCTCTGTAGATTGTAGAGTGATCCACATATATTGAAAATTTTGTTGCTTAAAAATTGAATCTGGGGCTGGCACCATGGTGCAGTGGGTTAATCCTCCACCTGTGGTGCCGGCATTCCATGGGTGCCAATTCCAGTCCCGGCTGCTCCTCTTCCAGTCCAGCTCTCTGCTATGGCCTGGGAAAACAGTAGAAGATGGCCCAAGTGCTTGGGCCCCTGTACCCATGTGGGAGACCAGGAAGAAGCTCATGCTCCTGGTTTCAGATCAGCCCATCTCCAGCCATTGCAACCATTTGGGGAGTAAACCAATGGAAGGAAGAGTTTTCTCTCTGTCTCTTCCTCTCTCAGTCTGTAACTCTACCTCTCAAATAAATAAACCTTAAACATAAATTAATTAATCCTTTTACTTAATGCTTCCATTTTTTGTTTCACTTTCCTAACTACACTTCCAGTACAATGTTGGAGAACAAGAATTTAAGGAGTCAGCTTTGGGTAAACTCCCAGGAAAAGAGGTGTTTTTTTTTTTTTTAAGATTTTATTTTATTTATTCCAAAGTCAGAGTTACACACACACAGAGAGAAGTAGAGGCAGAGGGAGAGAGAAAGAGAGAGAGAGAGAGAGAGAGAGAGAGAGAGAGAGAGAGAGAGAGAGGTCTTCCATCTGCTGGTTCACTCCCTGGTTGGACTCAATGGCCAGAGCTATGTTGATCCAAAGCCAGGAGCCAGGAACTTCTGTGTCTCCTACATGAGGACAGAAGCTCAAGGGCTTGGGCCATCTTCCACTGCATTCCCAGGCAACAGCAGAGAGCTGAATCAGAAGTGGAGCAGCTGGGATTTCAACTGACACCCATATGGGATGCTGGTGCTGGCCCCAAGAGCTTTCAATGTCATGTTATTTATACTGGTTGCTATAGGTTCATCATAGACAATTTTAATTATAATAAAGAAATTCTGATATTTTACTTCTCTGCTTACAGGGTTTTTTTTTTTTAAAGGCCAGATGCTGAATTTAATCAAATGCTTCCTAGCATTTAATTTAAATAATCACGTGATTTTTCTCCTTGAATTTTTATGATTTATTTGGAAGGCATACTGACAGAGAATTTGATCCATTGGTTCATGTCCCAAATGATCACAACAACCAAGCTAGGCTAAGCTGAAGCCAAAAGTCAGGAACACCAACTAGGTCTCACACATGAGTGTCAGAGACTCAAGTATTTGGGTCATTTTCTGCTTTCCTAGGTACAACAGCAGGGAACTGGGCAAAATGTCAATCATTCAGGATTCAAACCACTCTGATATGGGACTCCAACATCGCAACTGGCATCACAACTGGCATCACTGTGCCACAAGGGCAGCCATTGATTTTGAGTGTTTTTCTTTTTTAGGAAATAGCTTGATTGACCAGATTTGTATATACTTGAAAGGCAGTTATGAACACACACACACACACACACAGAAAGAGAGAGAGGATGAATCTATCAGTGATGGCTAGGTCTGGGACAGGTTGAAGCAGGAGTCTTGACCTCCATCTGGGTCTCCACAAGGGTGCAGAGGGCCAAAGCCTTAGGTCATCTTTCACTGCATTCTCAGGCCTATTAGCAGGGAACTAGATCAGAAGTGCAGAAGGGGCTGGCGCTGTGGCATAGCAGGTAAAACCACTGCCTGCAGTGCCAGCTTCCCAAATGGATTCCAGTTTGAGTTCCAGCTGCTCCATTACTGATCCAGCTCTCTGCTGAAGTCTGGGAAAGCAGTAGAAAGTGATCCAAGTCCTTGGGCCCCTGCACCCATGTGGGAGACCCAGAGAAAGCTCCTGGCTCCTGAATTAGCTCAGACCCAATCATTGCGGCCGTCTGGGGAGTGAACTAATGGATGGAAGACCTCTTTCTCTCTCTCTCTGACTCTGTCTCTCTGTAGCTCTGCCTTTCAAATAAATAAATACATCTTAAAAAATAAAGAAATACAGCAGTTAGTACACTAAGCCGTGCCCATGTAAGATGTCATCCTTGCAGGCAGTGGCCCCAAGAGATATTTTTAATAACTGTAATGCTTGATATCTTAAGACTATTTCAATAGGTAAACACACACATAAATGGCATGCATCCCAGGGTTCATCCTTACCGTTTGGGTAGGGGCTAAACACCAAGGACTCCTCAGCACCTCAACTCAGAACCACTCTCAGTGGGCTTATACATTACACTAAAGAATAAACTTGCTTTAAGTGTTCCACAAATAAAAATCAACAAAATGTGGCAATTGAACTCTCTAGGGAGCAACAGTGATGATGCAGTAAAACTGCCATCCAGTGAAGTATTGGCGCCTGTCTGTGGGGTCTTGTACCTACTCATGTGGGTTAAGGGAGCACAGGGAGGCTGAGGAGACTTCAGCTGACAAAACCTGTCCTTTGGAGGTTCAGAAAAGGGAGCAGCAGCATCTTTCTGTAACTTGGGGTCCCAGCAGGGAAATCTTGTGATGTTTCCTCCCAGTAGCCCAGGGGCTGCTTCTCTCCTCCAGAGTCAGGCCCCAGATTTCAGGTCTCTACAACATTTAAATGTTCTTTTGCACCCCCAGCCAGTGCTGAAGTCTTCTATGACCCCTTGCTAGCTGACAGCAGCTGTCATTTCAGCATCCCTTGTGACCTGGAGGATGGATGGGCTCTTGTGGCAACAGTGTCCTGTTCAAAACTGAATCTCAGAGGAAACAGGTTTGGAGGAGTGGTATCTCGGTTTCAGAATATGAGGAACACTGTCAACATGTTAAGGTACTGTAGTGTCTGACACATATAACACCCCTTGACAAATACTTGCTATCCAAGGAGAACTCTCGAAACTTCTGGGGGGTGGGAGAATGCTGTTGTGGCATAGTGGGTTAAGCCACTTCCTGTGATGCCAGCATTCCCATGTGGGTGCCAATTTGAGTCTTGGATGCTCCATTCTGATTCAGCTCCATGCTAGTGTGGCGTGTGGGAGATCTGGATGAAGCTCCTTGTTCGGGCTTCAGTTTGGCCCAATCCTGGATTTTGCAGGGATTTGTGGAGTGAACCAGTGCAAGGAAGGTCTCTCTCTGTCTCATCTCTCTCTCTCTCTCTCTCTCTCTCTCTCTCTCTCTCTGTAACTCTGTGTTTCAAATAAGTAAATTTTTAAAAAGGACATTAAAAAAAACTGCCAAATATTCTACATGCTGGGCACAGGCCCAGCTCCCAATGTCTTGGTTCCCCTTCATTGTAGCATTGTTATCACACCATTGCATTTGTTAGCTAGATGATTTCACAGACACAATCAGGAAGATACAGATTTCATTTAAAAAATATTTATTTATGTATTTATTTGAAAGGCAGAATGGCTGGCATTGTGGAGTAATGGGGAAAGCCACTGCCTGTGATGCTGGCATGCCATATGTTTATGTTCTGGCTGCTCCATTCCAATCCAGCTCCCTGCTAATGGTCTGGAAAAAGCAACAGAGGATGGCACAAGTGTTTGAGCCCCAACCACTCACATGGAGACTAGAAGAATCTCCAAACTCATGGCTTTAGCCTGAACCAGCACCAGCCATTGTAGCCATCTGGAGGGAGGGAACAAGCAGATGGAAGATTTCTCCCTCTGTATCTCTCCCTCTCTCTGTGGAACTCTGACTTTCAAAAGAAACAAATAAATATTTTAAAAATTAAAAAAGGGTGAGTGATACAGAAGGAGAGAGACAGAGAGATATAGTTGAGAGAGAGAGAGAGAGAGAGAGAGAGATCTTCAATCTACTAATCTACTATTCAAATGGCCACAGTATCTGAGGCTGAGCTAGGACAAATCCAGGAGCCTGCAACTCCATTCAGGTCTCCCATGTGAGTGTAGGGGCCAAAGTACTTAGGTGATGACTCCAGTGCTTTCCCACATGTATTAACAGGGAGTTGGATTGGAAGAAGAGAAATAAGGACTCAAATGAATGCTCATACAAGATGCTGGTATTGCAGGTTGTGGCTGAACATTTGCACCACAGTGCTGAACATGGTTTTCACAGATTTCTGTTGGTCACTGTGGATGTCATGTAGAAAGCATATTTTCTTGGAAGCAAGCAGTTAGACGGTTGCTCCAAAGACACCATGCTAATCTGTCATACAGATCTACATGTACTAGAAATCTCACATTGAGTATGCACACTGTCACCAAATGTCAGACAATAGTAACATTTACTATGACAGTTTAGAGTGTGAACCAAACTTTGAAAAGTCGGTGGATGTTGGTGAAGCATGAAGACCTGCATAGTAGACATTCCTGTAATTTCAGTATTTGTCTAAGAAAGATACTTGCTTACAACAGCTTGAATTAGAGCATCTCCCTGAGTCTTATCCTTCTGTTGAAAGGATTCTGGGATGCAGCATTGACATCATTGCTGAGGGTTTGCAATATGCTTAGTGTCTTGATCTATAAATATGCGCATCTCCGCTGAATGGTGTGTGACTTGTCTGTGGGCTTTTTGTTGGGTCAGTCCATGTTGGGCTGTTTTGTTGCACTGGAGCTTACCCATGTCATGCAAAAGCTGGAAGTGATAAGTGATATCACATGGAGGCTGCTAAAGTAGCATGTGTGGCACTTTTCCTGCATCAAGTCAAAAGCCTATGCCCTCATTTACACCATGAGGAGAGTTAGAGACAGTGGGAGGATGTTAATAGGTGAGAAAACAAGAGCCCTGGGAACAGACCATCCAGAGAGGGGAGCACAAGAAGGAGACTAATATGTGAAAGAGCCTGAGACACTGGAACATTTGGAAGAAAAGACAAGCAAAGAAACAACCTGAGATGTGTTAAATATCCTCCAAGAACAAATCTGACTGAAACTTACATTTGTTCTCAGGAAAATAGACTTTTCTTCACCTTCCACTGCAGTTTAGCTCACAGGTTCCAGTGCAAATCTAGAATAGGAAATAATCATCGAGAACATGAACATAAAACTCACTTGCTGGGACTGGCATTGTGGTACAGCACATTAAACTATCACTTATGATGCCTGCATCCCCTATCAGAGTGCCAACTTGAATTCTAGCTGTGTTCTTTCTGATCCAATCTCCTAACCTGTGCCTAGGAATTCGCAGATAATGGCCTGATTACTTGACTCCTTGCCACCCACATGAAATACTCAGATGGGGTTCTTGACTTCTGGCTTCAGTCTGGCCCAGGTTCAACTGTTGAAGCCATTTAGGAGAGGGAACCAGTGAATGGAAATCTCTCTCTTTATCCCTCCCCTATGTATGTGTATCTCCCTTCTCACTCTGCCTTTCAGCAAAATAAATGAATCTCTAAAATATCTCCCTTCAGGATCAAGCATCTGGGGGATATTACACTTTAGGAAGAAGTGGATTGATTTGTTCAGAGTACTCAAAGCAGTTTCTTTTTTTTTTTCTTTTTTGACAGGCAGAGTGGACAGTGAGAGAAAGAGACAGAGAGAAAGGTCTTCCTTTGCCATTGGTTCACCCTCCAATGGCTGCTGTGGCTGGTGCACCACGCCTACTCAAAGGCAGGAGCCAGGTGCTTATGCTGGTCTCCCATGGGGTGCAGGGCCCAAGCACTTGGGCCATCCTCCACTGTACTCCCTGGCCACAGCAGAGAGCTGGCCTGGAAGAGGGGCAACCAGGACAGTATCCGGTGCCCTGAACAGGACTAGAACCCAGTGTGCCGGCACTGCAAGGTGGAGGATTAGCCTATTGAGCTGCGGTGCCGACCCTCAAAGCAGTTTCTTTATATCCCCATTCTTTGTACATACTTATGTTTTTATAGTACTTATTATAGCATCAGTGTGAATTTTCATTCATTTTCTCAAATCTAGTGTGTGACCTATTAAAAAGCAGCCTTCCTGATTGTGTGTCTTTTTGCTGCTCCATCCCAAATACTTAGAATAGTGTCTAGTGACTGACATGTGAAGATCATTTGTTGAATGAACAAACTGAACTATTTACTAAATGTTAATGAAGGAGCTTATGTGCAATCATTCCATTTATAAAATAAAGCTCAGCCAACTATGAAATGTTTATATTGTATAGAAAATATATATGAATTTGCAATCTGCCTTTGAACTCAGTCATAAGCATCAGCATCCTGGTCTCCTTAATTTGTTGTGGGCAGTAAGAAGACTTCTGCCTGCTCTGTTTAAAGATCCCCATGGTTCTCAGTGTTCAGAGAGCTTTTCTGCTGGTGACCTTCCATGTCCACCTGGTTTCTCTTTGTACCAAGCCTGGACTTGAGGATTGTGATTGTGGCTATGGATCCCAGGTCAAAACTCAAAATGTACCTACTGAAATATTCTCTGATTTCCTTTTTGATTTCCTCTTCAAGCCAATGGCTGTTTGACACTGTGTGGATTGACATCCACATATGTGTGACTTTTCCCATTTTTCTGGAATTGATTTCTGTTTTTATTCTATTAGAGTTATGAAAGACAATGATATGACTCCAATTTTCTAAATGTTGTTGATGCATATTTTCTGAATTAACAGATGATCCCACCTGGAGACTTTAGACAGCTGTTGAGAAGAACACATGTTCTGCCTCTGCCAGGTAGAATGCTCTCTGTGTAACTGTTAGGAAAAGTTGATTTATAATATTGTTCAAATCTACCATTCTTTACTGATTTCCCACCTAGGTATTCTATTCTGTGTTGAAAGTGGAGTATTGACATGTTCTGCTTGTTCCCTTGCTGTTTATCTCTTCAGAGCTGTCAACATTTGCTTATATATTCTGATGATCTGAGGTTGGGTATGCATGTTGTTCAACCTAGAAAAGTACACAGAGGAACACGCAAGAATATCAAGAATAATATGGAAACAAAATGAGGAATTCAAAAAACACATAGAACAATGAAGAAGAATCAATCGATTTTCAAGATGTAGAAAATGGTGAATAAAAAGAAAAAAATCAAATAGAAAACTTTTACTCCAAGGAACACAACAGAAGAAATATTTTGTTATGCAGAAATGGGGTTGGACTTGTATGATCCTCCAGCTTTGATGCATTTCCCTGGCACAAATCCATGTCTTCTACTGAGAGCATCATTCCAGGACTTCTTCAGGGAGGGATCCATCCCACCTGTCAGTGCAAGTGGTAAGTGAGGATAGAACTAGCTCCTGCTGCAGGGGCAAGGGTCATGCTTGTTCTTCCTGCTGTGGCATTGTTGGTGCATGAGGAGTTGGGGCTCAGGGGTGCACATTTTAGGAGGGAATGTATAGGGCCCAGGATTTAGCCCTGGCTATGGACATCTCTGTGTTCAGCTCAAGGCACACCTGCTTCCACCTAAGTGTAAGATGCCCAGTGGTGACCACATTATGTTTCCCTCAAACACAGCCAGGAGGGAGGGAACCCAGGCCACACCCACACAGAACATGGCTTCTGCACTCTGTCATCAGTGTCTTTAGTGAGAGAGGATTGCATCTGATTCTTATTTAAAAAAAAATGACATAGCAACTCAGCAAAATGGAATCAGGGATGTTACTATTTTGAAAATGGGCAAATATAAGCGATTATACAAAATTAATAAGTATTAACTGCACTTCTGAGAAAGCATAACATTAACTTTTATGAGATGTGTATTTGGCCACTTTTCAAATCAACTTTTTTTTTAAAAGAGCTGTGTTGTTTATTTGAAAGGCAGAGTTAGAGAAAGAGAGGTAGACAGAAAGAGATCTTCATCTGCTGGTTCACTCCCCAAATGCCCAGAGTGGGCTGAGCTAGGCCAATCTGAATCCAGGAGCCAGGAGTTTCTTCCAGGTCCCCCATGTGGGTGAAGGGGCCCAAGTATTTGGGCCATCTTCCTCTGCTTTCCCAGGCACATTAGCAGAGAGTTGGATGCGAAGTGGAGCACCCAGGACTTGAACCGGCACCCTTGTGGGATGCTGACATTGCAGGCCAGGGCTTTAACCTGTTGTGCCACAGCTCTAGCCCCCATTTGACCACTTTTAAAATGTACTGTTAGTGTGGTCCTGACCAAAAAAAAATATAGCTGATGAATTTTATCATCTTAAGTATTTCTGAGTGTATGGTTGAGTAGTATTGAGTATATGCACATTGCTGTGGGACCAATATTCAGAACTGTTTTTCCTTATGAGACTGAAACTCTCTACCCATTGAATGAAAGTTTTTTATCATTTCACCACCTCCAGATCCCAGCAATTGCCATTCTACTTGCCATTGCCCAGACTATGGAGTCTTTAGGAGGTATGGTGATATTTCAGGGTCACATAACTGAGAGGGTAGAGGGAACCCTCCTGGATCTCAGTTTGTCTCTGCAAAGCTGGGTTCGGATTATACCTGGAAACTCCCTGGGGTTTTCAGATTGGGCAATGTGGCATATATGTGTGTGACTATGGACATGGCATGAGGCAGATGGAGGATGAGACTTTGGAGAGGTCTTTTCTGCTGAGGAATCCCATGAAAGAGGATCCCAAGAAATGAAATCAATTTCTTGAGGAAAATCTACAATAGGACCTGGAACTCAGGGTGTCTAAGCTTTCTTCGCTGAAGCCCCACTAGAGAAAGCCATCTGTTCTGCTGCTTTGTCCTGACTTTCCAGGGGCCCAGACTCAAGATTTCCTGGATGTGAATACTTTATAACTGAGATATTGACTCAGCTCTTGCTATTGACACCTCGGGCATTTGGGCAGGAAGCATCCCATGGTGACATGGGTTGTCCCGAAGAAGGAAACTCTAGGCAAGGTCACCACTCTGATCCCATTTGGGCATTGCAACACTACTTCCCCTTTTGTGGGTATTTTTTGGGAGCCTCATGTAGGGTGTCCTGTCCCATCTAGGAACAATTTATTGGAAGAATTAAAATCTGGGTCAGCCTGTTAGGCCTGCAATCTAGGTCATGACGGCAGAATGGGAAGAGGAATGTTGTGCTGGCACTCATGTTTTATGTGAATCCTAAGCTAGAGAAATGTTCACACAGAAATCTCTGCTCCACCTTGCTAACAGAAAGTTACCTGGAACAGAAAGAGTATTAATAGCCAGATGGGGTTAGGATACCTCCAGACCTGGCTTTAGAACCACTGCAGGAAGTTGAAAATGTATTTAACGGAGTCATACACTTCTCCCTGGGTGATGGGCAATTTCACCACACTGACAATGAAGCCCAATGCTGATTCACCTTGAGTGCAAATGCAGAGGGATCTTCATAACCATGGCCAGTAATGGCCAATAAGACCTCCTGCTCCTGTTCTTTAAAAACAAACAAACAAAAAACCCAGGTGCATAATTTGATGAAGATATAAAGATTTTCAGCTACATGTCCAGTGTCGGTGGTAATGTAAAATGATGCAACCACCACAGAAAACAGTTTGTTCTTCATTACATTGAAAATAAAATTTTTATATGATCTGATAATCTCAGTTCTGATTATATATCTAAAGTTATTTAAAGTTCAATATAAATAAGGTATTAGCACTATTTGCCACAGCATAATTCACTGTAGCCAAGACTTCTAGTGTGGCCTGCACTCAACAGTGGAAAGTTATGCAGGCACAGAAGAAAAGAAAATTCTATGCCATGGATGAACAGTGAGGTTATTTTCCTAAGTGAAATTAGCCACAACTATCAGTCCCCCAAGGACAAGGATTCCAACATATGAAGTATTTAAAGTAGTCAGAGAGGCCAGTGCTGTAGTGCAGTAGTTTAAAGCCCCACCTGCAGTGTCGGCAATCCATATGGGTGCCTATTCAATTCCTGGCTATTCCACTTCTGACCCAGCTCTCTGTTATGGCCTGGGGAAGCAGTAGAAGATGGCCCAAGTCCTTGGTCCCCTGCACCTGTGTGGGAGATCTGGAAGAAGCTTCCAGAGCTCCTGGCTCCTGGCTTCAGATTGGCTCAGCTCTAGCTGTTGTGGTCATTTGGGGAGTGAACCAGTGGATGGAAGATCGCTCTCTGGCTCCACCTCTCTCTGTAACTCTTTCAATTAAATAAAATAAATCTTTTTTAAAAAATAGAATATGAGAAGCATAAAGTAGAAGGGTAGTTATGGATGGTGGGGGGGTATGCTATTCAGTAGAAATGGAATTTTTAGATGAAAAAATCCTAGAGATCTGGTGTGTGTGTGTAGACACATGTACATGTCACTTACCTTAGAGTGACATCTGTGCTTGTGAGATACAGTACTCAAGCCCTCTTCTACCTGACCTTGTATAAGAAAAGGGCTCCCCCTCTTGGTCTTTGGTCACTCTTCAGGTGCTTGTGAGTAGGATTGGTGGCAAGCTATTCCAAAATATGTGGAGATTCATGATTAGAGTCATCTAGGAATACTGGGAAAGACTGCAATGCAATATCTCCTCTCTCCCCAGCTTGGTCTCCTTAGTTTCTACACTGTATTTTGGTGAGAATACAAGAAGATACACCAATCTCTGATGAGTTTATGACAATACAATTGAAATAGAATCCTATGAATGGATCTTCCTTTACAGAAAAGTCTCATCTTGGCCTGAGACTTCTAAATGCATCCAACAATATTAGTTCCAGTTTTATTTATTTTATTTTATTTGTTTAAAGATTTATTGACTTATTTGAAAATCAGAGCTACATAGAGAGGCAGAGAGAGAGACAGAGAGACAGAGAGAGAGGTCTTCCTCTGATGGTTTACTCCCCTATTGGCTGCGACAGCCAGAACTGAACCAATCTGAAGCCAGGAGCTAGGAGCTTCTTTCAGTTCTCCTACATGGGTGCAGGGGCTCAAGGACTTGGGCCATCTTCCACTGCCTTCCCATGCCACAGCAGAAAGCTGGACTGGAAGAGGAGCAACCAGGACAGAATCCAGCACCCCAACCAGGACTAGAACCTGGGGTGCCAGCGCCGCAGGTGGAAGATTAACCAAATGAGCTGTGGTGCTGGCCTCCCAGGCAGGTTTGTAAAGATGGCCAAATGTGACTGTGGAGAATAAGATTTCTGCCAAAGCAAAGACATTTTCTTCCTAGTACACAGTGTGTGGCTGCTAAACATGTTCGAGAGAATCCTTGGAGTTAGATGAACACATGCATGAGCTGTACAATATGTGGTTGTAATCCTTTTTTTTATTATTATTTTTTTTCTCACAGACATAGTGAAAGAGAGAGACAGGGAGAAAGGTCTTCCTTCCATTGGTTCACACCCAAATAGCAGCTGTGGCTAGTGCTGCAAAGATCCTAAGCCAAGAGCCAGGTGCATCCTTCTGGTCTCCCATGGGTGCAGGGCCCAAGTACTTGGGCCATCCTCCACTACACTCACGGAACACAGCAGAAAGCTGGACTACAGGAGGAGAAACCAGGACAGAATCTGGCCACAAACATGGACTAGAACCAATGGTGCCAGCGCTACAGGTGCCTCCTCTGGCAGTTAACCGAAGGGTTGGCACCAGCTGCGCCTCAGCAGCCAGCCTCCCTCCCACCCTCGCTCCCTGCCTCCCTCTGGTCGGGCACTGCAAGCCACACAGCCACTTGTGTCCCCTGTGTCCCTGGAGGCCGCAGCGCCTTTTGGGTTTGGCGCGGACGGGCCCCTCTCGGCTTCCGTAGTCCATATGGCCCCGGAGCCTGCCAGACCCCTGGCTCTAGGAGGCTGCCCAGGCGGCGCTGCCAACAGCCCCCAGGTGCTGGCTAGCCGCCTCGGCCGGCCACGGGGGGAGCACACACACCTGCGGGTGTCCCCGGGCCGCACACACGGACTGCCCCGCGCTTCCCAGTGTTGCAAATAGGTCCCCCGGGAAGCCCCGCCAGCCTTAGGGGCTTGTCGGGCGGGGCCGACGCACGGTGGGTGAGTGGGGAGGGCTGCTGCTGGCACACACCCACTCCTGAAGCCCACTGGGGCGGTCCAAGGGCGAGGAGCTCGGAGCTCGGTCAGGGCTGTCCCAGCAGAGCTTTCTGAGGGTGGACGGACACGCCCGCGGGCAATCGCAATCAGGTGTTGCGGGCAGGCCCCGGGGGCAGGCCCTGCTGAGTCCCCGAGCGCCACCTGGGTTCCTGCCACCACCCTTGGGCCGGGATGAGGTGCCACCTTGTGCGTAGAAGCCCTGCACACAGGCAAGAAGCCCCCCAGGCCCGCGGCGCACCCGACCCTGGAGCCCCCTGGCCGGCTGCAGCCACAGGGAACGGGGGTTCTGAGTTGGCAGGCCCCATTCCCGAAGCATCCACGGGCACTTCCCGAAGGGCTGACACCTGCTGCGCCTCAGCAGCCAGCCAACCTCCCTCCCTCTGGTCGGGCACTGCAAGCCACACAGCCACTTGTGTCCCCTGTGTCCCTCCCTGGAGGCCGCAGCGCGTTTTGGGTTTTGGCGCGGACGGGCCCCTCTCGGCTTCCGTAGTCCATTTGGCCCCGGAGCCTGCCAGACCCCTGGCTCTAGGAGGATGCCCAGGGGCGCTGCCAACAGCCCCCAGGTGCTGGCTAGCCGCCTCGGCCGGCCACGGGGGGAGCACACACACCTGCGGGTGTCCCCGGGCCGCACACACGAACTGCCCCGCGCTTCCCGGTGTTGCAAATAGGTCCCCCGGGAAGCCCCGCCGGCCCTAGGGGCTTGTCGGGCGGGGCCGACGCACGGTGGGTGAGTGGGGAGGGCTGCTGCTGGCACACACCCACTCCTGAAGCCCACTGGGGCGGTCCAAGGGCGAGGAGCTCGGAGCTCGGTCAGGGCTGTCCCAGCAGAACTTTTTGAGGGTGGACGGACACGCCCGCGGGCAATCAGGTGTTGCGGGCAGGCCCCGGGGGCAGGCCCTGCTGAGTCCCCGAGCGCCACCTGGGTTCCTGCCACCACCCTTGGGCCGGGATGAGGTGCCACCTTGTGCGTAGAAGCCCTGCACACAGGCAAGAAGCCCCCCAGGCCCGCGGCGCACCCGACCCTGGAGCCCCCTGGCCGGCTGCAGCCACAGGGAACGGGGGTTCTGAGTTGGCAGGCCCCATTCCCGAAGCATCCACGGGCACTTCCCGAAGGGCTGA
Source organism: Lepus europaeus (assembly GCF_033115175.1). Classification (NCBI taxonomy): domain Eukaryota; kingdom Metazoa; phylum Chordata; class Mammalia; order Lagomorpha; family Leporidae; genus Lepus; species Lepus europaeus. The sequence continues at coordinate 440,530 of NW_026909548.1, read as the reverse complement.
CACCTGCTGCGCCTCAGCAGCCAGCCAACCTCCCTCCCTCTGGTCGGGCACTGCAAGCCACACAGCCACTTGTGTCCCCTGTGTCCCTCCCTGGAGGCCGCAGCGCGTTTTGGGTTTTGGCGCGGACGGGCCCCTCTCGGCTTCCGTAGTCCATTTGGCCCCGGAGCCTGCCAGACCCCTGGCTCTAGGAGGCTGCCCAGGGGCGCTGCCAACAGCCCCCAGGTGCTGGCTAGCCGCCTCGGCCGGCCACGGGGGGAGCACACACACCTGCGGGTGTCCCCGGGCCGCACACACGAACTGCCCCGCGCTTCCTGGCGTTGCAAATAGGTCCCCCGGGAAGCCCCGCCGGCCCTAGGGGCTTGTCGGGCGGGGCCGACGCACGGTGGGTGAGTGGGGAGGGCTGCTGCTGGCACACACCCACTCCTGAAGCCCACTGGGGCGGTCCAAGGGCGAGGAGCTCGGAGCTCGGTCAGGGCTGTCCCAGCAGAACTTTTTGAGGGTGGACGGACACGCCCGCGGGCAATCAGGTGTTGCGGGCAGGCCCCGGGGGCAGGCCCTGCTGAGTCCCCGAGCGCCACCTGGGTTCCTGCCACCACCCTTGGGCCGGGATGAGGTGCCACCTTGTGCGTAGAAGCCCTGCACACAGGCAAGAAGCCCCCCAGGCCCGCGGCGCACCCGACCCTGGAGCCCCCTGGCCGGATGCAGCCACAGGGAACGGGGGTTCTGAGTTGGCAGGCCCCATTCCCGAAGCATCCACGGGCACTTCCCGAAGGGCTGACACCTGCTGCGCCTCAGCAGCCAGCCAACCTCCCTCCCTCTGGTCGGGCACTGCAAGCCACACAGCCACTTGTGTCCCCTGTGTCCCTCCCTGGAGGCCGCAGCGCGTTTTGGGTTTTGGCGCGGACGGGCCCCTCTCGGCTTCCGTAGTCCATTTGCCCCCGGAGCCTGCCAGACCCCTGGCTCTAGGAGGCTGCCCAGGGGCGCTGCCAACAGCCCCCAGGTGCTGGCTAGCCGCCTCGGCCGGCCACGGGGGGAGCACACACACCTGCGGGTATCCCCGGGCCGCACACACGAACTGCCCCGCGCTTCCCGGCGTTGCAAATAGGTCCCCCGGGAAGCCCCGCCGGCCCTAGGGGCTTGTCGGGCGGGGCCGACGCACGGTGGGTGAGTGGGGAGGCCTGCTGCTGGCACACACCCACTCCTGAAGCCCACTGGGGCGGTCCAAGGGCGAGGAGCTCGGAGCTCGGTCAGGGCTGTCCCAGCAGAACTTTTTGAGGGTGGACGGACACGCCCGCGGGCAATCGCAATCAGGTGTTGTGGGCAGGCCCCGGGGGCAGGCCCTGCTGAGTCCCCGAGCGCCACCTGGGTTCCTGCCACCACCCTTGGGCCGGGATGAGGTGCCACCTTGTGCGTAGAAGCCCTGCACACAGGCAAGAAGCCCCCCAGGCCCGCGGCGCACCCGACCCTGGAGCCTCCTGGCCGGATGCAGCCACAGGGAACGGGGGTTCTGAGTTGGCAGGCCCCATTCCCGAAGCATCCACGGGCACTTCCCGAAGGGCTGACACCTTTTGCGCCTCAGCAGCCAGCCAACCTCCCTCCCTCTGGTCGGGCACTGCAAGCCACACAGCCACTTGTGTCCCCTGTGTCCCTCCCTGGAGGCCGCAGCGCGTTTTGGGTTTTGGCGCGGACGGGCCCCTCTCGGCTTCCGTAGTCCATTTGGCCCCGGAGCCTGCCAGACCCCTGGCTCTAGGAGGCTGCCCAGGGGCGCTGCCAACAGCCCCCAGGTGCTGGCTAGCCGCCTCGGCCGGCCACGGGGGGAGCACACACACCTGCGGGTGTCCCCGGGCCGCACACACGAACTGCCCCGCGCTTCCCGGCGTTGCAAATAGGTCCCCCGGGAAGCCCCGCCGGCCCTAGGGGCTTGTCGGGCGGGGCCGACGCACGGTGGGTGAGTGGGGAGGGCTGCTGCTGGCACACACCCACTCCTGAAGCCCACTGGGGCGGTCCAAGGGCGAGGAGCTCGGAGCTCAGTCAGGGCTGTCCCAGCAGAACTTTTTGAGGGTGGACGGACACGCCCGCGGGCAATCGCAATCAGGTGTTGCGGGCAGGCCCCGGGGGCAGGCCCTGCTGAGTCCCCGAGCGCCACCTGGGTTCCTGCCACCACCCTTGGGCCGGGATGAGGTGCCACCTTGTGCGTAGAAGCCCTGCACACAGGCAAGAAGCCCCCCAGGCCCGCGGCGCACCCGACCCTGGAGCCCCCTGGCCGGCTGCAGCCACAGGGAACGGGGGTTCTGAGTTGGCAGGCCCCATTCCCGAAGCATCCACGGGCACTTCCCGAAGGGCTGACACCTGCTGCGCCTCAGCAGCCAGCCAACCTCCCTCCCTCTGGTCGGGCACTGCAAGCCACACAGCCACTTGTGTCCCCTGTGTCCCTCCCTGGAGGCCGCAGCGCGTTTTGGGTTTTGGCGCGGACGGGCCCCTCTCGGCTTCCGTAGTCCATTTGGCCCCGGAGCCTGCCAGACCCCTGGCTCTAGGAGGCTGCCCAGGGGCGCTGCCAACAGCCCCCAGGTGCTGGCTAGCCGCCTCGGCCGGCCACGGGGGGAGCACACACACCTGCGGGTGTCCCCGGGCCGCACACACGAACTGCCCCGCGCTTCCCGGCGTTGCAAATAGGTCCCCCGGGAAGCCCCGCCGGCCCTAGGGGCTTGTCGGGCGGGGCCGACGCACGGTGGGTGAGTGGGGAGGGCTGCTGCTGGCACACACCCACTCCTGAAGCCCACTGGGGCGGTCCAAGGGCGAGGAGCTCGGAGCTCGGTCAGGGCTGTCCCAGCAGAACTTTTTGAGGGTGGACGGACACGCCCGCGGGCAATCGCAATCAGGTGTTGCGGGCAGGCCCCGGGGGCAGGCCCTGCTGAGTCCCCGAGCGCCACCTGGGTTCCTGCCACCACCCTTGGGCCGGGATGAGGTGCCACCTTGTGCGTAGAAGCCCTGCACACAGGCAAGAAGCCCCCCAGGCCCGCGGCGCACCCGACCCTGGAGCCTCCTGGCCGGATGCAGCCACAGGGAACGGGGGTTCTGTGTTGGCAGGCCCCATTCCCGAAGCATCCACGGGCACTTCCCGAAGGGCTGACACCTGCTGCGCCTCAGCAGCCAGCCAACCTCCCTCCCTCTGGTCGGGCACTGCAAGCCACACAGCCACTTGTGTCCCCTGTGTCCCTCCCTGGAGGCCGCAGCGCGTTTTGGGTTTTGGCGCGGACGGGCCCCTCTCGGCTTCCGTAGTCCATTTGGCCCCGGAGCCTGCCAGACCCCTGGCTCTAGGAGGCTGCCCAGGGGCGCTGCCAACAGCCCCCAGGTGCTGGCTAGCCGCCTCGGCCGGCCACGGGGGGAGCACACACACCTGCAGGTGTCCCCGGGCCGCACACACGAACTGCCCCGCGCTTCCCGGCGTTGCAAATAGGTCCCCCGGGAAGCCCCGCCGGCCCTAGGGGCTTGTCGGGCGGGGCCGACGCACGGTGGGTGAGTGGGGAGGGCTGCTGCTGGCACACACCCACTCCTGAAGCCCACTGGGGCGGTCCAAGGGCGAGGAGCTCGGAGCTCGGTCAGGGCTGTCCCAGCAGAACTTTTTGAGGGTGGACGGACACGCCCGCGGGCAATCAGGTGTTGCGGGCAGGCCCCAGGGGCAGGCCCTGCTGAGTCCCCGAGCGCCACCTGGGTTCCTGCCACCACCCTTGGGCCGGGATGAGGTGCCACCTTGTGCGTAGAAGCCCTGCACACAGGCAAGAAGCCCCCCAGGCCCGCGGCGCACCCGACCCTGGAGCCCCCTGGCCGGCTGCAGCCACAGGGAACGGGGGTTCTGAGTTGGCAGGCCCCATTCCCGAAGCATCCACGGGCACTTCCCGAAGGGCTGACACCTGCTGCGCCTCAGCAGCTAGCCAACCTCCCTCCCTCTGGTCCGGCACTGCAAGCCACACAGCCACTTGTGTCCCCTGTGTCCCTCCCTGGAGGCCGCAGCGCGTTTTGGGTTTTGGCGCGGACGGGCCCCTCTCGGCTTCCGTAGTCCATTTGGCCCCGGAGCCTGCCAGACCCCTGGCTCTAGGAGGCTGCCCAGGGGCGCTGCCAACAGCCCCCAGGTGCTGGCTAGCCGCCTCGGCCGGCCACGGGGGGAGCACACACACCTGCGGGTGTCCCCGGGCCGCACACACGAACTGCCCCGCGCTTCCCGGCGTTGCAAATAGGTCCCCCGGGAAGCCCCGCCGGCCCTAGGGGCTTGTCGGGCGGGGCCGACGCACGGTGGGTGAGTGGGGAGGGCTGCTGCTGGCACACACCCACTCCTGAAGCCCACTGGGGTGGTCCAAGGGCGAGGAGCTCGGAGCTCGGTCAGGGCTGTCCCAGCAGAACTTTTTGAGGGTGGACGGACACGCCCGCGGGCAATCAGGTGTTGCGGGCAGGCCCCGGGGGCAGGCCCTGCTGAGTCCCCGAGCGCCACCTGGGTTCCTGCCACCACCCTTGGGCCGGGATGAGGTGCCACCTTGTGCGTAGAAGCCCTGCACACAGGCAAGAAGCCCCCCAGGCCCGCGGCGCACCCGACCCTGGAGCCCCCTGGCCGGCTGCAGCCACAGGGAACGGGGGTTCTGAGTTGGCAGGCCCCATTCCCGAAGCATCCACGGGCACTTCCCGAAGGGCTGACACCTGCTGCTCCTCAGCATCCAGCCAACCTCCCTCCCTCTGGTCGGGCACTGCAAGCCACACAGCCACTTGTGTCCCCTGTGTCCCTCCCTGGAGGCCGCAGCGCGTTTTGGGTTTTGGCGCGGACGGGCCCCTCTCGGCTTCCGTAGTCCATTTGGCCCCGGAGCCTGCCAGACCCCTGGCTCTAGGAGGCTGCCCAGGGGCGCTGCCAACAGCCCCCAGGTGCTGGCTAGCCGCCTCGGCCGGCCACGGGGGGAGCACACACACCTGCAGGTGTCCCCGGGCCGCACACACGAACTGCCCCGCGCTTCCCGGCGTTGCAAATAGGTCCCCCGGGAAGCCCCGCCGGCCCTAGGGTCTTGTCGGGCGGGGCCGACGCACGGTGGGTGAGTGGGGAGGGCTGCTGCTGGCACACACCCACTCCTGAAGCCCACTGGGGCGGTCCAAGGGCGAGGAGCTCGGAGCTCGGTCAGGGCTGTCCCAGCAGAACTTTTTGAGGGTGGACGGACACGCCCGCGGGCAATCAGGTGTTGCGGGCAGGCCCCGGGGGCAGGCCCTGCTGAGTCCCCGAGCGCCACCTGGGTTCCTGCCACCACCCTTGGGCCGGGATGAGGTGCCACCTTGTGCGTAGAAGCCCTGCACACAGGCAAGAAGCCCCCCAGGCCCGCGGCGCACCCGACCCTGGAGCCCCCTGGCCGGATGCAGCCACAGGGAACGGGGGTTCTGAGTTGGCAGGCCCCATTCCCGAAGCATCCACGGGCACTTCCCGAAGGGCTGACACCTGCTGCGCCTCAGCAGCCAGCCAACCTCCCTCCCTCTGGTCGGGCACTGCAAGCCACACAGCCACTTGTGTCCCCTGTGTCCCTCCCTGGAGGCCGCAGTGCGTTTTGGGTTTTGGCGCGGACGGGCCCCTCTCGGCTTCCGTAGTCCATTTGGCCCCGGAGCCTGCCAGACCCCTGGCTCTAGGAGGCTGCCCAGGGGCGCTGCCAACAGCCCCCAGGTGCTGGCTAGCCGCCTCGGCCGGCCACGGGGGGAGCACACACACCTGCGGGTGTCCCCGGGCCGCACACACGAACTGCCCCGCGCTTCCCGGCGTTGCAAATAGGTCCCCCGGGAAGCCCCGCCGGCCCTAGGGGCTTGTCGGGCGGGGCCGACGCACGGTGGGTGAGTGGGGAGGGCTGCTGCTGGCACACACCCACTCCTGAAGCCCACTGGGGCGGTCCAAGGGCGAGGAGCTCAGAGCTCGGTCAGGGCTGTCCCAGCAGAACTTTTTGAGGGTGGACGGACACGCCCGCGGGCAATCAGGTGTTGCGGGCAGGCCCCGGGGGCAGGCCCTGCTGAGTCCCCGAGCGCCACCTGGGTTCCTGCCACCACCCTTGGGCCGGGATGAGGTGCCACCTTGTGCGTAGAAGCCCTGCACACAGGCAAGAAGCCCCCCAGGCCCGCGGCGCACCCGACCCTGGAGCCCCCTGGCCGGCTGCAGCCACAGGGAACGGGGGTTCTGAGTTGGCAGGCCCCATTCCCGAAGCATCCACGGGCACTTCCCGAAGGGCTGACACCTGCTGCGCCTCAGCAGCCAGCCAACCTCCCTCCCTCTGGTCGGGCACTGCAAGCCACACAGCCACTTGTGTCCCCTGTGTCCCTCCGTGGAGGCCGCAGCGCGTTTTGGGTTTTGGCGCGGACGGGCCCCTCTCGGCTTCCGTAGTCCATTTGGCCCCGGAGCCTGCCAGACCCCTGGCTCTAGGAGGCTGCCCAGGGGCGCTGCCAACAGCCCCCAGGTGCTGGCTAGCCGCCTCGGCCGGCCACGGGGGGAGCACACACACCTGCGGGTGTCCCCGGGCCGCACACACGAACTGCCCCGCGCTTCCCGGCGTTGCAAATAGGTCCCCCGGGAAGCCCCGCCGGCCCTAGGGGCTTGTCGGGCGGGGCCGACGCACGGTGGGTGAGTGGGGAGGGCTGCTGCTGGCACACACCCACTCCTGAAGCCCACTGGGGCGGTCCAAGGGCGAGGAGCTCGGAGCTCGGTCAGGGCTGTCCCAGCAGAACTTTTTGAGGGTGGACGGACACGCCCGCGGGCAATCAGGTGTTGCGGGCAGGCCCCGGGGGCAGGCCCTGCTGAGTCCCCGAGCGCCACCTGGGTTCCTGCCACCACCCTTGGGCCGGGATGAGGTGCCACCTTGTGCGTAGAAGCCCTGCACACAGGCAAGAAGCCCCCCAGGCCCGCGGCACACCCGACCCTGGAGCCCCCTGGCCGGATGCAGCCACAGGGAACGGGGGTTCTGAGTTGGCAGGCCCCATTCCCGAAGCATCCACGGGCACTTCCCGAAGGGCTGACACCTGCTGCGCCTCAGCAGCCAGCCAACCTCCCTCCCTCTGGTCGGGCACTGCAAGCCACACAGCCACTTGTGTCCCCTGTGTCCCTCCCTGGAGGCCGCAGCGCGTTTTGGGTTTTGGCGCGGACGGGCCCCTCTCGGCTTCCGTAGTCCATTTGGCCCCGGAGCCTGCCAGACCCCTGGCTCTAGGAGGCTGCCCAGGGGCGCTGCCAACAGCCCCCAGGTGCTGGCTAGCCACCTCGGCCGGCCACGGGGGGAGCACACACACCTGCGGGTGTCCCCGGGCCGCACACACGAACTGCCCCGTGCTTCCCGGCGTTGCAAATAGGTCCCCCGGGAAGCCCCCCCGGCCCTAGGGGCTTGTCGGGCGGGGCCGACGCACGGTGGGTGAGTGGGGAGGGCTGCTGCTGGCACACACCCACTCCTGAAGCCCACTGGGGCGGTCCAAGGGCGAGGAGCTCGGAGCTCGGTCAGGGCTGTCCCAGCAGAACTTTTTGAGGGTGGACGGACACGCCCGCGGGCAATCAGGTGTTGCGGGCAGGCCCCGGGGGCAGGCCCTGCTGAGTCCCCGAGCGCCACCTGGGTTCCTGCCACCACCCTTGGGCCGGGATGAGGTGCCACCTTGTGCGTAGAAGCCCTGCACACAGGCAAGAAGCCCCCCAGGCCCGCGGCGCACCCGACCCTGGAGCCCCCTGGCCGGATGCAGCCACAGGGAACGGGGGTTCTGAGTTGGCAGGCCCCATTCCCGAAGCATCCACGGGCACTTCCCGAAGGGCTGACACCTGCTGCGCCTCAGCAGCCAGCCAACCTCCCTCCCTCTGGTCGGGCACTGCAAGCCACACAGCCACTTGTGTCCCCTGTGTCCCTCCCTGGAGGCCGCAGCGCGTTTTGGGTTTTGGCGCGGACGGGCCCCTCTCGGCTTCCGTAGTCCATTTGGCCCCGGAGCCTGCCAGACCCCTGGCTCTAGGAGGCTGCCCAGGGGCGCTGCCAACAGCCCCCAGGTGCTGGCTAGCCGCCTCGGCCGGCCACGGGGGGAGCACACACACCTGCGGGTGTCCCCGGGCCGCACACACGAACTGCCCCGCGCTTCCCGGCGTTGCAAATAGGTCCCCCGGGAAGCCCCGCCGGCCCTAGGGGCTTGTCGGGCGGGGCCGACGCACGGTGGGTGAGTGGGGAGGGCTGCTGCTGGCACACACCCACTCCTGGAGCCCACTGGGGCGGTCCAAGGGCGAGGAGCTCAGAGCTCGGTCAGGGCTGTCCCAGCAGAACTTTTTGAGGGTGGACGGACACGCCCGCGGGCAATCAGGTGTTGCGGGCAGGCCCCGGGGGCAGGCCCTGCTGAGTCCCCGAGCGCCACCTGGGTTCCTGCCACCACCCTTGGGCCGGGATGAGGTGCCACCTTGTGCGTAGAAGCCCTGCACACAGGCAAGAAGCCCCCCAGGCCCGCGGCGCACCCGACCCTGGAGCCCCCTGGCCGGCTGCAGCCACAGGGAACGGGGGTTCTGAGTTGGCAGGCCCCATTCCCGAAGCATCCACGGGCACTTCCCGAAGGGCTGACACCTGCTGCGCCTCAGCAGCCAGCCAACCTCCCTCCCTCTGGTCGGGCACTGCAAGCCACACAGCCACTTGTGTCCCCTGTGTCCCTCCCTGGAGGCCGCAGCGCGTTTTGGGTTTTGGCGCGGACGGGCCCCTCTCGGCTTCCGTAGTCCATTTGGCCCCGGAGCCTGCCAGACCCCTGGCTCTAGGAGGCTGCCCAGGGGCGCTGCCAACAGCCCCCAGGTGCTGGCTAGCCGCCTCGGCCGGCCACGGGGGGAGCACACACACCTGCGGGTGTCCCCGGGCCGCACACACGAACTGCCCCGCGCTTCCCGGCGTTGCAAATAGGTCCCCCGGGAAGCCCCGCCGGCCCTAGGGGCTTGTCGGGCGGGGCCGACGCACGGTGGGTGAGTGGGGAGGGCTGCTGCTGGCACACACCCACTCCTGAAGCCCACTGGGGCGGTCCAAGGGCGAGGAGCTCGGAGCTCGGTCAGGGCTGTCCCAGCAGAACTTTTTGAGGGTGGACGGACACGCCCGCGGGCAATCAGGTGTTGCGGGCAGGCCCCGGGGGCAGGCCCTGCTGAGTCCCCGAGCGCCACCTGGGTTCCTGCCACCACCCTTGGGCCGGGATGAGGTGCCACCTTGTGCGTAGAAGCCCTGCACACAGGCAAGAAGCCCCCCAGGCCCGCGGCGCACCCGACCCTGGAGCCCCCTGGCCGGATGCAGCCACAGGGAACGGGGGTTCTGAGTTGGCAGGCCCCATTCCCGAAGCATCCACGGGCACTTCCCGAAGGGCTGACACCTGCTGCGCCTCAGCAGCCAGCCAACCTCCCTCCCTCTGGTCGGGCACTGCAAGCCACACAGCCACTTGTGTCCCCTGTGTCCCTCCCTGGAGGCCGCAGCGCGTTTTGGGTTTTGGCGCGGACGGGCCCCTCTCGGCTTCCGTAGTCCATTTGGCCCCGGAGCCTGCCAGACCCCTGGCTCTAGGAGGCTGCCCAGGGGCGCTGCCAACAGCCCCCAGGTGCTGGCTAGCCGCCTCGGCCGGCCACGGGGGGAGCACACACACCTGCGGGTGTCCCCGGGCCGCACACACGAACTGCCCCGCGCTTCCCGGCGTTGCAAATAGGTCCCCCGGGAAGCCCCGCCGGCCCTAGGGGCTTGTCGGGCGGGGCCGACGCACGGTGGGTGAGTGGGGAGGGCTGCTGCTGGCACACACCCACTCCTGAAGCCCACTGGGGCGGTCCAAGGGCGAGGAGCTCGGAGCTCGGTCAGGGCTGTCCCAGCAGAACTTTTTGAGGGTGGACGGACACGCCCGCGGGCAATCAGGTGTTGCGGGCAGGCCCCGGGGGCAGGCCCTGCTGAGTCCCCGAGCGCCACCTGGGTTCCTGCCACCACCCTTGGGCCGGGATGAGGTGCCACCTTGTGCGTAGAAGCCCTGCACACAGGCAAGAAGCCCCCCAGGCCCGCGGCACACCCGACCCTGGAGCCCCCTGGCCGGATGCAGCCACAGGGAACGGGGGTTCTGAGTTGGCAGGCCCCATTCCCGAAGCATCCACGGGCACTTCCCGAAGGGCTGACACCTGCTGCGCCTCAGCAGCCAGCCAACCTCCCTCCCTCTGGTCGGGCACTGCAAGCCACACAGCCACTTGTGTCCCCTGTGTCCCTCCCTGGAGGCCGCAGCGCGTTTTGGGTTTTGGCGCGGACGGGCCCCTCTCGGCTTCCGTAGTCCATTTGGCCCCGGAGCCTGCCAGACCCCTGGCTCTAGGAGGCTGCCCAGGGGCGCTGCCAACAGCCCCCAGGTGCTGGCTAGCCGCCTCGGCCGGCCACGGGGGGAGCACACACACCTGCGGGTGTCCCCGGGCCGCACACACGAACTGCCCCGCGCTTCCCGGCGTTGCAAATAGGTCCCCCGGGAAGCCCCGCCGGCCCTAGGGGCTTGTCGGGCGGGGCCGACGCACGGTGGGTGAGTGGGGAGGGCTGCTGCTGGCACACACCCACTCCTGAAGCCCACTGGGGCGGTCCAAGGGCGAGGAGCTCGGAGCTCGGTCAGGGCTGTCCCAGCAGAACTTTTTGAGGGTGGACGGACACGCCCGCGGGCAATCAGGTGTTGCGGGCAGGCCCCGGGGGCAGGCCCTGCTGAGTCCCCGAGCGCCACCTGGGTTCCTGCCACCACCCTTGGGCCGGGATGAGGTGCCACCTTGTGCGTAGAAGCCCTGCACACAGGCAAGAAGCCCCCCAGGCCCGCGGCACACCCGACCCTGGAGCCCCCTGGCCGGATGCAGCCACAGGGAACGGGGGTTCTGAGTTGGCAGGCCCCATTCCCGAAGCATCCACGGGCACTTCCCGAAGGGCTGACACCTGCTGCGCCTCAGCAGCCAGCCAACCTCCCTCCCTCTGGTCGGGCACTGCAAGCCACACAGCCACTTGTGTCCCCTGTGTCCCTCCCTGGAGGCCGCAGCGCGTTTTGGGTTTTGGCGCGGACGGGCCCCTCTCGGCTTCCGTAGTCCATTTGGCCCCGGAGCCTGCCAGACCCCTGGCTCTAGGAGGCTGCCCAGGGGCGCTGCCAACAGCCCCCAGGTGCTGGCTAGCCGCCTCGGCCGGCCACGGGGGGAGCACACACACCTGCGGGTGTCCCCGGGCCGCACACACGAACTGCCCCGCGCTTCCCGGCGTTGCAAATAGGTCCCCCGGGAAGCCCCGCCGGCCCTAGGGGCTTGTCGGGCGGGGCCGACGCACGGTGGGTGAGTGGGGAGGGCTGCTGCTGGCACACACCCACTCCTGAAGCCCACTGGGGCGGTCCAAGGGCGAGGAGCTCGGAGCTCGGTCAGGGCTGTCCCAGCAGAACTTTTTGAGGGTGGACGGACACGCCCGCGGGCAATCAGGTGTTGCGGGCAGGCCCCGGGGGCAGGCCCTGCTGAGTCCCCGAGCGCCACCTGGGTTCCTGCCACCACCCTTGGGCCGGGATGAGGTGCCACCTTGTGCGTAGAAGCCCTGCACACAGGCAAGAAGCCCCCCAGGCCCGCGGCGCACCCGACCCTGGAGCCCCCTGGCCGGATGCAGCCACAGGGAACGGGGGTTCTGAGTTGGCAGGCCCCATTCCCGAAGCATCCACGGGCACTTCCCGAAGGGCTGACACCTGCTGCGCCTCAGCAGCCAGCCAACCTCCCTCCCTCTGGTCGGGCACTGCAAGCCACACAGCCACTTGTGTCCCCTGTGTCCCTCCCTGGAGGCCGCAGCGCGTTTTGGGTTTTGGTGCGGACGGGCCCCTCTCGGCTTCCGTAGTCCATTTGGCCCCGGAGCCTGCCAGACCCCTGGCTCTAGGAGGCTGCCCAGGGGCGCTGCCAACAGCCCCCAGGTGCTGGCTAGCCGCCTCGGCCGGCCACGGGGGGAGCACACACACCTGCGGGTGTCCCCGGGCCGCACACACGAACTGCCCCGCGCTTCCCGGCGTTGCAAATAGGTCCCCCGGGAAGCCCCGCCGGCCCTAGGGGCTTGTCGGGCGGGGCCGACGCACGGTGGGTGAGTGGGGAGGGCTGCTGCTGGCACACACCCACTCCTGAAGCCCACTGGGGCGGTCCAAGGGCGAGGAGCTCGGAGCTCGGTCAGGGCTGTCCCAGCAGAACTTTTTGAGGGTGGACGGACACGCCCGCGGGCAATCAGGTGTTGCGGGCAGGCCCCGGGGGCAGGCCCTGCTGAGTCCCCGAGCGCCACCTGGGTTCCTGCCACCACCCTTGGGCCGGGATGTGGTGCCACCTTGTGCGTAGAAGCCCTGCACACAGGCAAGAAGCACCCCAGGCCCGCGGCGCACCCGACCCTGGAGCCCCCTGGCCGGATGCAGCCACAGGGAACGGGGGTTCTGAGTTGGCAGGCCCCATTCCCGAAGCATCCACGGGCACTTCCCGAAGGGCTGACACCTGCTGCGCCTCAGCAGCCAGCCAACCTCCCTCCCTCTGGTCGGGCACTGCAAGCCACACAGCCACTTGTGTCCCCTGTGTCCCTCCCTGGAGGCCGCAGCGCGTTTTGGTTTTGGCGCGGACGGGCCCCTCTCGGCTTCCGTAGTCCATTTGGCCCCGGAGCCTGCCAGACCCCTGGCTCTAGGAGGCTGCCCAGGGGCGCTGCCAACAGCCCCCAGGTGCTGGCTAGCCGCCTCGGCCGGCCACGGGGGGAGCACACACACCTGCGGGTGTCCCCGGGCCGCACACACGAACTGCCCCGCGCTTCCCGGCATTGCAAATAGGTCCCCCGGGAAGCCCCGCCGGCCCTAGGGGCTTGTCGGGCGGGGCCGACGCACGGTGGGTGAGTGGGGAGGGCTGCTGCTGGCACACACCCACTCCTGAAGCCCACTGGGGCGGTCCAAGGGCGAGGAGCTCGGAGCTCGGTCAGGGCTGTCCCAGCAGAACTTTTTGAGGGTGGACGGACACGCCCGCGGGCAATCAGGTGTTGCGGGCAGGCCCCGGGGGCAGGCCCTGCTGAGTCCCCGAGCGCCACCTGGGTTCCTGCCACCACCCTTGGGCCGGGATGAGGTGCCACCTTGTGCGTAGAAGCCCTGCACACAGGCAAGAAGCACCCCAGGCCCGCGGCGCACCCGACCCTGGAGCCCCCTGGCCGGATGCAGCCACAGGGAACGGGGGTTCTGAGTTGGCAGGCCCCATTCCCGAAGCATCCACGGGCACTTCCCGAAGGGCTGACACCTGCTGCGCCTCAGCAGCCAGCCAACCTCCCTCCCTCTGGTCGGGCACTGCAAGCCACACAGCCACTTGTGTCCCCTGTGTCCCTCCCTGGAGGCCGCAGCGCGTTTTGGTTTTGGCGCGGACGGGCCCCTCTCGGCTTCCGTAGTCCATTTGGCCCCGGAGCCTGCCAGACCCCTGGCTCTAGGAGGCTGCCCAGGGGCGCTGCCAACAGCCCCCAGGTGCTGGCTAGCCGCCTCGGCCGGCCACGGGGGGAGCACACACACCTGCGGGTGTCCCCGGGCCGCACACACGAACTGCCCCGCGCTTCCCGGCATTGCAAATAGGTCCCCCGGGAAGCCCCGCCGGCCTTAGGGGCTTGTCGGGCGGGGCCGACGCACGGTGGGTGAGTGGGGAGGGCTGCTGCTGGCACACACCCACTCCTGAAGCCCACTGGGGCGGTCCAAGGGCGAGGAGCTCGGAGCTCGGTCAGGGCTGTCCCAGCAGAACTTTTTGAGGGTGGACGGACACGCCCGCGGGCAATCAGGTGTTGCGGGCAGGCCCCGGGGGCAGGCCCTGCTGAGTCCCCGAGCGCCACCTGGGTTCCTGCCACCACCCTTGGGCCGGGATGAGGTGCCACCTTGTGCGTAGAAGCCCTGCACACAGGCAAGAAGCCCCCCAGGCCCGCGGCGCACCCGACCCTGGAGCCCCCTGGCCGGATGCAGCCACAGGGAACGGGGGTTCTGAGTTGGCAGGCCCCATTCCCGAAGCATCCACGGGCACTTCCCGAAGGGCTGACACCTGCTGCGCCTCAGCAGCCAGCCAACCTCCCTCCCTCTGGTCGGGCACTGCAAGCCACACAGCCACTTGTGTCCCCTGTGTCCCTCCCTGGAGGCCGCAGCGCGTTTTGGGTTTTGGCGCGGACGGGCCCCTCTCGGCTTCCGTAGTCCATTTGGCCCCGGAGCCTGCCAGACCCCTGGCTCTAGGAGGCTGCCCAGGGGCGCTGCCAACAGCCCCCAGGTGCTGGCTAGCCGCCTCGGCCGGCCACGGGGGGAGCACACACACCTGCAGGTGTCCCCGGGCCGCACACACGAACTGCCCCGCGCTTCCCGGCGTTGCAAATAGGTCCCCCGGGAAGCCCCGCCGGCCCTAGGGGCTTGTCGGGCGGGGCCGACGCACGGTGGGTGAGTGGGGAGGGCTGCTGCTGGCACACACCCACTCCTGGAGCCCACTGGGGCGGTCCAAGGGCGAGGAGCTCAGAGCTCGGTCAGGGCTGTCCCAGCAGAACTTTTTGAGGGTGGACGGACACGCCCGCGGGCAATCAGGTGTTGCGGGCAGGCCCCGGGGGCAGGCCCTGCTGAGTCCCCGAGCGCCACCTGGGTTCCTGCCACCACCCTTGGGCCGGGATGAGGTGCCACCTTGTGCGTAGAAGCCCTGCACACAGGCAAGAAGCCCCCCAGGCCCGCGGCGCACCCGACCCTGGAGCCCCCTGGCCGGATGCAGCCACAGGGAACGGGGGTTCTGAGTTGGCAGGCCCCATTCCCGAAGCATCCACGGGCACTTCCCGAAGGGCTGACACCTGCTGCGCCTCAGCAGCCAGCCAACCTCCCTCCCTCTGGTCGGGCACTGCAAGCCACACAGCCACTTGTGTCCCCTGTGTCCCTCCCTGGAGGCCGCAGCGCGTTTTGGGTTTTGGCGCGGACGGGCCCCTCTCGGCTTCCGTAGTCCATTTGGCCCCGGAGCCTGCCAGACCCCTGGCTCTAGGAGGCTGCCCAGGGGCGCTGCCAACAGCCCCCAGGTGCTGGCTAGCCGCCTCGGCCGGCCACGGGGGGAGCACACACACCTGCGGGTGTCCCCGGGCCGCACACACGAACTGCCCCGTGCTTCCCGGCGTTGCAAATAGGTCCCCCGGGAAGCCCCGCCGGCCCTAGGGGCTTGTCGGGCGGGGCCGACGCACGGTGGGTGAGTGGGGAGGGCTGCTGCTGGCACACACCCACTCCTGAAGCCCACTGGGGCGGTCCAAGGGCGAGGAGCTCGGAGCTCGGTCAGGGCTGTCCCAGCAGAACTTTTTGAGGGTGGACGGACACGCCCGCGGGCAATCAGGTGTTGCGGGCAGGCCCCGGGGGCAGGCCCTGCTGAGTCCCCGAGCGCCACCTGGGTTCCTGCCACCACCCTTGGGCCGGGATGAGGTGCCACCTTGTGCGTAGAAGCCCTGCACACAGGCAAGAAGCCCCCCAGGCCCGCGGCACACCCGACCCTGGAGCCCCCTGGCCGGAT
This sequence comes from Lepus europaeus, assembly GCF_033115175.1. NCBI lineage: Eukaryota > Metazoa > Chordata > Mammalia > Lagomorpha > Leporidae > Lepus > Lepus europaeus. The sequence goes on along the minus strand of NW_026909548.1, from coordinate 425,031 downwards.
GCAGCCACAGGGAACGGGGGTTCTGAGTTGGCAGGCCCCATTCCCGAAGCATCCACGGGCACTTCCCGAAGGGCTGACACCTGCTGCGCCTCAGCAGCCAGCCAACCTCCCTCCCTCTGGTCGGGCACTGCAAGCCACACAGCCACTTGTGTCCCCTGTGTCCCTCCCTGGAGGCCGCAGCGCGTTTTGGGTTTTGGCGCGGACGGGCCCCTCTCGGCTTCCGTAGTCCATTTGGCCCCGGAGCCTGCCAGACCCCTGGCTCTAGGAGGCTGCCCAGGGGCGCTGCCAACAGCCCCCAGGTGCTGGCTAGCCGCCTCGGCCAGCCACGGGGGGAGCACACACACCTGCGGGTGTCCCCGGGCCGCACACACGAACTGCCCCGCGCTTCCCGGCGTTGCAAATAGGTCCCCCGGGAAGCCCCCCCCGGCCCTAGGGGCTTGTCGGGCGGGGCCGACGCACGGTGGGTGAGTGGGGAGGGCTGCTGCTGGCACACACCCACTCCTGAAGCCCACTGGGGCGGTCCAAGGGCGAGGAGCTCGGAGCTCGGTCAGGGCTGTCCCAGCAGAACTTTTTGAGGGTGGACGGACACGCCCGCGGGCAATCAGGTGTTGCGGGCAGGCCCCGGGGGCAGGCCCTGCTGAGTCCCCGAGCGCCACCTGGGTTCCTGCCACCACCCTTGGGCCGGGATGAGGTGCCACCTTGTGCGTAGAAGCCCTGCACACAGGCAAGAAGCCCCCCAGGCCCGCGGCGCACCCGACCCTGGAGCCCCCTGGCCGGATGCAGCCACAGGGAACGGGGGTTCTGAGTTGGCAGGCCCCATTCCCGAAGCATCCACGGGCACTTCCCGAAGGGCTGACACCTGCTGCGCCTCAGCAGCCAGCCAACCTCCCTCCCTCTGGTCGGGCACTGCAAGCCACACAGCCACTTGTGTCCCCTGTGTCCCTCCCTGGAGGCCGCAGCGCGTTTTGGGTTTTGGCGCGGACGGGCCCCTCTCGGCTTCCGTAGTCCATTTGGCCCCGGAGCCTGCCAGACCCCTGGCTCTAGGAGGCTGCCCAGGGGCGCTGCCAACAGCCCCCAGGTGCTGGCTAGCCGCCTCGGCCGGCCACGGGGGGAGCACACACACCTGCGGGTGTCCCCGGGCCGCACACACGAACTGCCCCGCGCTTCCCGGCGTTGCAAATAGGTCCCCCGGGAAGCCCCGCCGGCCCTAGGGGCTTGTCGGGCGGGGCCGACGCACGGTGGGTGAGTGGGGAGGGCTGCTGCTGGCACACACCCACTCCTGAAGCCCACTGGGGCGGTCCAAGGGCGAGGAGCTCGGAGCTCGGTCAGGGCTGTCCCAGCAGAACTTTTTGAGGGTGGACGGACACGCCCGCGGGCAATCAGGTGTTGCGGGCAGGCCCCGGGGGCAGGCCCTGCTGAGTCCCCGAGCGCCACCTGGGTTCCTGCCACCACCCTTGGGCCGGGATGAGGTGCCACCTTGTGCGTAGAAGCCCTGCACACAGGCAAGAAGCACCCCAGGCCCGCGGCGCACCCGACCCTGGAGCCCCCTGGCCGGATGCAGCCACAGGGAACGGGGGTTCTGAGTTGGCAGGCCCCATTCCCGAAGCATCCACGGGCACTTCCCGAAGGGCTGACACCTGCTGCGCCTCAGCAGCCAGCCAACCTCCCTCCCTCTGGTCGGGCACTGCAAGCCACACAGCCACTTGTGTCCCCTGTGTCCCTCCCTGGAGGCCGCAGCGCGTTTTGGTTTTGGCGCGGACGGGCCCCTCTCGGCTTCCGTAGTCCATTTGGCCCCGGAGCCTGCCAGACCCCTGGCTCTAGGAGGCTGCCCAGGGGCGCTGCCAACAGCCCCCAGGTGCTGGCTAGCCGCCTCGGCCGGCCACGGGGGGAGCACACACACCTGCGGGTGTCCCCGGGCCGCACACACGAACTGCCCCGCGCTTCCCGGCATTGCAAATAGGTCCCCCGGGAAGCCCCGCCGGCCCTAGGGGCTTGTCGGGCGGGGCCGACGCACGGTGGGTGAGTGGGGAGGGCTGCTGCTGGCACACACCCACTCCTGAAGCCCACTGGGGCGGTCCAAGGGCGAGGAGCTCGGAGCTCGGTCAGGGCTGTCCCAGCAGAACTTTTTGAGGGTGGACGGACACGCCCGCGGGCAATCAGGTGTTGCGGGCAGGCCCCGGGGGCAGGCCCTGCTGAGTCCCCGAGCGCCACCTGGGTTCCTGCCACCACCCTTGGGCCGGGATGAGGTGCCACCTTGTGCGTAGAAGCCCTGCACACAGGCAAGAAGCCCCCCAGGCCCGCGGCGCACCCGACCCTGGAGCCCCCTGGCCGGATGCAGCCACAGGGAACGGGGGTTCTGAGTTGGCAGGCCCCATTCCCGAAGCATCCACGGGCACTTCCCGAAGGGCTGACACCTGCTGCGCCTCAGCAGCCAGCCAACCTCCCTCCCTCTGGTCGGGCACTGCAAGCCACACAGCCACTTGTGTCCCCTGTGTCCCTCCCTGGAGGCCGCAGCGCGTTTTGGGTTTTGGCGCGGACGGGCCCCTCTCGGCTTCCGTAGTCCATTTGGCCCCGGAGCCTGCCAGACCCCTGGCTCTAGGAGGCTGCCCAGGGGCGCTGCCAACAGCCCCCAGGTGCTGGCTAGCCGCCTCGGCCGGCCACGGGGGGAGCACACACACCTGCAGGTGTCCCCGGGCCGCACACACGAACTGCCCCGCGCTTCCCGGCGTTGCAAATAGGTCCCCCGGGAAGCCCCGCCGGCCCTAGGGGCTTGTCGGGCGGGGCCGACGCACGGTGGGTGAGTGGGGAGGGCTGCTGCTGGCACACACCCACTCCTGAAGCCCACTGGGGCGGTCCAAGGGCGAGGAGCTCGGAGCTCGGTCAGGGCTGTCCCAGCAGAACTTTTTGAGGGTGGACGGACACGCCCGCGGGCAATCAGGTGTTGCGGGCAGGCCCCGGGGGCAGGCCCTGCTGAGTCCCCGAGCGCCACCTGGGTTCCTGCCACCACCCTTGGGCCGGGATGAGGTGCCACCTTGTGCGTAGAAGCCCTGCACACAGGCAAGAAGCCCCCCAGGCCCGCGGCACACCCGACCCTGGAGCCCCCTGGCCGGATGCAGCCACAGGGAACGGGGGTTCTGAGTTGGCAGGCCCCATTCCCGAAGCATCCACGGGCACTTCCCGAAGGGCTGACACCTGCTGCGCCTCAGCAGCCAGCCAACCTCCCTCCCTCTGGTCGGGCACTGCAAGCCACACAGCCACTTGTGTCCCCTGTGTCCCTCCCTGGAGGCCGCAGCGCGTTTTGGGTTTTGGCGCGGACGGGCCCCTCTCGGCTTCCGTAGTCCATTTGGCCCCGGAGCCTGCCAGACCCCTGGCTCTAGGAGGCTGCCCAGGGGCGCTGCCAACAGCCCCCAGGTGCTGGCTAGCCGCCTCGGCCGGCCACGGGGGGAGCACACACACCTGCGGGTGTCCCCGGGCCGCACACACGAACTGCCCCGCGCTTCCCGGCGTTGCAAATAGGTCCCCCGGGAAGCCCCGCCGGCCCTAGGGGCTTGTCGGGCGGGGCCGACGCACGGTGGGTGAGTGGGGAGGGCCGCTGCTGGCACACACCCACTCCTGAAGCCCACTGGGGCAGTCCAAGGGCGAGGAGCTCGGAGCTCGGTCAGGGCTGTCCCAGCAGAACTTTTTGAGGGTGGACGGACACGCCCGCGGGCAATCAGGTGTTGCGGGCAGGCCCCGGGGGCAGGCCCTGCTGAGTCCCCGAGCGCCACCTGGGTTCCTGCCACCACCCTTGGGCCGGGATGAGGTGCCACCTTGTGCGTAGAAGCCCTGCACACAGGCAAGAAGCACCCCAGGCCCGCGGCGCACCCGACCCTGGAGCCCCCTGGCCGGATGCAGCCACAGGGAACGGGGGTTCTGAGTTGGCAGGCCCCATTCCCGAAGCATCCACGGGCACTTCCCGAAGGGCTGACACCTGCTACGCCTCAGCAGCCAGCCAACCTCCCTCCCTCTGGTCGGGCACTGCAAGCCACACAGCCACTTGTGTCCCCTGTGTCCCTTCCTGGAGGCCGCAGCGCGTTTTGGTTTTGGCGCGGACGGGCCCCTCTCGGCTTCCGTAGTCCATTTGGCCCCGGAGCCTGCCAGACCCCTGGCTCTAGGAGGCTGCCCAGGGGCGCTGCCAACAGCCCCCAGGTGCTGGCTAGCCGCCTCGGCCGGCCACGGGGGGAGCACACACACCTGCGGGTGTCCCCGGGCCGCACACACGAACTGCCCCGCGCTTCCCGGCATTGCAAATAGGTCTCCCGGGAAGCCCCGCCGGCCCTAGGGGCTTGTCGGGCGGGGCCGACGCACGGTGGGTGAGTGGGGAGGGCTGCTGCTGGCACACACCCACTCCTGAAGCCCACTGGGGCGGTCCAAGGGCGAGGAGCTCGGAGCTCGGTCAGGGCTGTCCCAGCAGAACTTTTTGAGGGTGGACGGACACGCCCGCGGGCAATCAGGTGTTGCGGGCAGGCCCCGGGGGCAGGCCCTGCTGAGTCCCCGAGCGCCACCTGGGTTCCTGCCACCACCCTTGGGCCGGGATGAGGTGCCACCTTGTGCGTAGAAGCCCTGCACACAGGCAAGAAGCCCCCCAGGCCCGCGGCGAACCCGACCCTGGAGCCCCCTGGCCGGATGCAGCCACAGGGAACGGGGGTTCTGAGTTGGCAGGCCCCATTCCCGAAGCATCCACGGGCACTTCCCGAAGGGCTGACACCTGCTGCGCCTCAGCAGCCAGCCAACCTCCCTCCCTCTGGTCGGGCACTGCAAGCCACACAGCCACTTGTGTCCCCTGTGTCCCTCCCTGGAGGCCGCAGCGCGTTTTGGGTTTTGGCGCGGACGGGCCCCTCTCGGCTTCCGTAGTCCATTTGGCCCCGGAGCCTGCCAGACCCCTGGCTCTAGGAGGCTGCCCAGGGGCGCTGCCAACAGCCCCCAGGTGCTGGCTAGCCGCCTCGGCCGGCCACGGGGGGAGCACACACACCTGCGGGTGTCCCCGGGCCGCACACACGAACTGCCCCGCGCTTCCCGGCGTTGCAAATAGGTCCCCCGGGAAGCCCCGCCGGCCCTAGGGGCTTGTCGGGCGGGGCCGACGCACGGTGGGTGAGTGGGGAGGGCTGCTGCTGGCACACACCCACTCCTGAAGCCCACTGGGGCGGTCCAAGGGCGAGGAGCTCGGAGCTCGGTCAGGGCTGTCCCAGCAGAACTTTTTGAGGGTGGACGGACACGCCCGCGGGCAATCAGGTGTTGCGGGCAGGCCCCGGGGGCAGGCCCTGCTGAGTCCCCGAGCGCCACCTGGGTTCCTGCCACCACCCTTGGGCCGGGATGAGGTGCCACCTTGTGCGTAGAAGCCCTGCACACAGGCAAGAAGCCCCCCAGGCCCGCGGCGCACCCGACCCTGGAGCCCCCTGGCCGGCTGCAGCCACAGGGAACGGGGGTTCTGAGTTGGCAGGCCCCATTCCCGAAGCATCCACGGGCACTTCCCGAAGGGCTGACACCTGCTGCGCCTCAGCAGCCAGCCAACCTCCCTCCCTCTGGTCGGGCACTGCAAGCCACACAGCCACTTGTGTCCCCTGTGTCCCTCCCTGGAGGCCGCAGCGCGTTTTGGGTTTTGGCGCGGACGGGCCCCTCTCGGCTTCCGTAGTCCATTTGGCCCCGGAGCCTGCCAGACCCCTGGCTCTAGGAGGCTGCCCAGGGGCGCTGCCAACAGCCCCCAGGTGCTGGCTAGCCGCCTCGGCCGGCCACGGGGGGAGCACACACACCTGCGGGTGTCCCCGGGCCGCACACACGAACTGCCCCGCGCTTCCCGGCGTTGCAAATAGGTCCCCCGGGAAGCCCCGCCGGCCCTAGGGGCTTGTCGGGCGGGGCCGACGCACGGTGGGTGAGTGGGGAGGGCTGCTGCTGGCACACACCCACTCCTGAAGCCCACTGGGGCGGTCCAAGGGCGAGGAGCTCGGAGCTCGGTCAGGGCTGTCCCAGCAGAACTTTTTGAGGGTGGACGGACACGCCCGCGGGCAATCAGGTGTTGCGGGCAGGCCCCGGGGGCAGGCCCTGCTGAGTCCCCGAGCGCCACCTGGGTTCCTGCCACCACCCTTGGGCCGGGATGAGGTGCCACCTTGTGCGTAGAAGCCCTGCACACAGGCAAGAAGCCCCCCAGGCCCGCGGCGCACCCGACCCTGGAGCCCCCTGGCCGGATGCAGCCACAGGGAACGGGGGTTCTGAGTTGGCAGGCCCCATTCCCGAAGCATCCACGGGCACTTCCCGAAGGGCTGACACCTGCTGCGCCTCAGCAGCCAGCCAACCTCCCTCCCTCTGGTCGGGCACTGCAAGCCACACAGCCACTTGTGTCCCCTGTGTCCCTCCCTGGAGGCCGCAGCGCGTTTTGGGTTTTGGCGCGGACGGGCCCCTCTCGGCTTCCGTAGTCCATTTGGCCCCGGAGCCTGCCAGACCCCTGGCTCTAGGAGGCTGCCCAGGGGCGCTGCCAACAGCCCCCAGGTGCTGGCTAGCCGCCTCGGCCGGCCACGGGGGGAGCACACACACCTGCGGGTGTCCCCGGGCCGCACACACGAACTGCCCCGCGCTTCCCGGCGTTGCAAATAGGTCCCCCGGGAAGCCCCGCCGGCCCTAGGGGCTTGTCGGGCGGGGCCGACGCACGGTGGGTGAGTGGGGAGGGCTGCTGCTGGCACACACCCACTCCTGAAGCCCACTGGGGCGGTCCAAGGGCGAGGAGCTCGGAGCTCGGTCAGGGCTGTCCCAGCAGAACTTTTTGAGGGTGGACGGACACGCCCGCGGGCAATCAGGTGTTGCGGGCAGGCCCCGGGGGCAGGCCCTGCTGAGTCCCCGAGCGCCACCTGGGTTCCTGCCACCACCCTTGGGCCGGGATGAGGTGCCACCTTGTGCGTAGAAGCCCTGCACACAGGCAAGAAGCCCCCCAGGCCCGCGGCGCACCCGACCCTGGAGCCCCCTGGCCGGATGCAGCCACAGGGAACGGGGGTTCTGAGTTGGCAGGCCCCATTCCCGAAGCATCCACGGGCACTTCCCGAAGGGCTGACACCTGCCGCGCCTCAGCAGCCAGCCAACCTCCCTCCCTCTGGTCGGGCACTGCAAGCCACACAGCCACTTGTGTCCCCTGTGTCCCTCCCTGGAGGCCGCAGCGCGTTTTGGGTTTTGGCGCGGACGGGCCCCTCTCGGCTTCCGTAGTCCATTTGGCCCCGGAGCCTGCCAGACCCCTGGCTCTAGGAGGCTGCCCAGGGGCGCTGCCAACAGCCCCCAGGTGCTGGCTAGCCGCCTCGGCCGGCCACGGGGGGAGCACACACACCTGCGGGTGTCCCCGGGCCGCACACACGAACTGCCCCGCGCTTCCCGGCGTTGCAAATAGGTCCCCCGGGAAGCCCCGCCGGCCCTAGGGGCTTGTCGGGCGGGGCCCACGCACGGTGGGTGAGTGGGGAGGGCTGCTGCTGGCACACACCCACTCCTGAAGCCCACTGGGGCGGTCCAAGGGCGAGGAGCTCGGAGCTCGGTCAGGGCTGTCCCAGCAGAACTTTTTGAGGGTGGACGGACACGCCCGCGGGCAATCAGGTGTTGCGGGCAGGCCCCGGGGGCAGGCCCTGCTGAGTCCCCGAGCGCCACCTGGGTTCCTGCCACCACCCTTGGGCCGGGATGAGGTGCCACCTTGTGCGTAGAAGCCCTGCACACAGGCAAGAAGCCCCCCAGGCCCGCGGCGCACCCGACCCTGGAGCCCCCTGGCCGGATGCAGCCACAGGGAACGGGGGTTCTGAGTTGGCAGGCCCCATTCCCGAAGCATCCACGGGCACTTCCCGAAGGGCTGACACCTGCTGCGCCTCAGCAGCCAGCCAACCTCCCTCCCTCTGGTCGGGCACTGCAAGCCACACAGCCACTTGTGTCCCCTGTGTCCCTCCCTGGAGGCCGCAGCGCGTTTTGGGTTTTGGCGCGGACGGGCCCCTCTCGGCTTCCGTAGTCCATTTGGCCCCGGAGCCTGCCAGACCCCTGGCTCTAGGAGGCTGCCCAGGGGCGCTGCCAACAGCCCCCAGGTGCTGGCTAGCCGCCTCGGCCGGCCACGGGGGGAGCACACACACCTGCGGGTGTCCCCGGGCCGCACACACGAACTGCCCCGCGCTTCCCGGCGTTGCAAATAGGTCCCCCGGGAAGCCCCGCCGGCCCTAGGGGCTTGTCGGGCGGGGCCGACGCACGGTGGGTGAGTGGGGAGGGCTGCTGCTGGCACACACCCACTCCTGAAGCCCACTGGGGCGGTCCAAGGGCGAGGAGCTCGGAGCTCGGTCAGGGCTGTCCCAGCAGAACTTTTTGAGGGTGGACGGACACGCCCGCGGGCAATCAGGTGTTGCGGGCAGGCCCCGGGGGCAGGCCCTGCTGAGTCCCCGAGCGCCACCTGGGTTCCTGCCACCACCCTTGGGCCGGGATGAGGTGCCACCTTGTGCGTAGAAGCCCTGCACACAGGCAAGAAGCCCCCCAGGCCCGCGGCGCACCCGACCCTGGAGCCCCCTGGCCGGATGCAGCCACAGGGAACGGGGGTTCTGAGTTGGCAGGCCCCATTCCCGAAGCATCCACGGGCACTTCCCGAAGGGCTGACACCTGCCGCGCCTCAGCAGCCAGCCAACCTCCCTCCCTCTGGTCGGGCACTGCAAGCCACACAGCCACTTGTGTCCCCTGTGTCCCTCCCTGGAGGCCGCAGCGCGTTTTGGGTTTTGGCGCGGACGGGCCCCTCTCGGCTTCCGTAGTCCATTTGGCCCCGGAGCCTGCCAGACCCCTGGCTCTAGGAGGCTGCCCAGGGGCGCTGCCAACAGCCCCCAGGTGCTGGCTAGCCGCCTCGGCCGGCCACGGGGGGAGCACACACACCTGCGGGTGTCCCCGGGCCGCACACACGAACTGCCCCGCGCTTCCCGGCGTTGCAAATAGGTCCCCCGGGAAGCCCCGCCGGCCCTAGGGGCTTGTCGGGCGGGGCCGACGCACGGTGGGTGAGTGGGGAGGGCTGCTGCTGGCACACACCCACTCCTGAAGCCCACTGGGGCGGTCCAAGGGCGAGGAGCTCGGAGCTCGGTCAGGGCTGTCCCAGCAGAACTTTTTGAGGGTGGACGGACACGCCCGCGGGCAATCAGGTGTTGCGGGCAGGCCCCGGGGGCAGGCCCTGCTGAGTCCCCGAGCGCCACCTGGGTTCCTGCCACCACCCTTGGGCCGGGATGAGGTGCCACCTTGTGCGTAGAAGCCCTGCACACAGGCAAGAAGCCCCCCAGGCCCGCGGCGCACCCGACCCTGGAGCCCCCTGGCCGGATGCAGCCACAGGGAACGGGGGTTCTGAGTTGGCAGGCCCCATTCCCGAAGCATCCACGGGCAGTTCCCGAAGGGCTGACACCTGCTGCGCCTCAGCAGCCAGCCAACCTCCCTCCCTCTGGTCGGGCACTGCAAGCCACACAGCCACTTGTGTCCCCTGTGTCCCTCCCTGGAGGCCGCAGCGCATTTTGGGTTTTGGGGCGGACGGGCCCCTCTCGGCTTCCGTAGTCCATTTGGCCCCGGAGCCTGCCAGACCCCTGGCTCTAGGAGGCTGCCCAGGGGCGCTGCCAACAGCCCCCAGGTGCTGGCTAGCCGCCTCGGCCGGCCACGGGGGGAGCACACACACCTGCGGGTGTCCCCGGGCCGCACACACGAACTGCCCCGCGCTTCCCGGCGTTGCAAATAGGTCCCCCAGGAAGCCCCACCGGCCCTAGGGGCTTGTCGGGCGGGGCCGACGCACGGTGGGTGAGTGGGGAGGGCTGCTGCTGGCACACACCCACTCCTGAAGCCCACTGGGGTGGTCCAAGGGCGAGGAGCTCGGAGCTCGGTCAGGGCTGTCCCAGCAGAACTTTTTGAGGGTGGACGGACACGCCCGCGGGCAATCAGGTGTTGCGGGCAGGCCCCGGGGGCAGGCCCTGCTGAGTCCCCGAGCGCCACCTGGGTTCCTGCCACCACCCTTGGGCCGGGATGAGGTGCCACCTTGTGCGTAGAAGCCCTGCACACAGGCAAGAAGCCCCCCAGGCCCGCGGCGCACCCGACCCTGGAGCCCCCTGGCCGGATGCAGCCACAGGGAACGGGGGTTCTGAGTTGGCAGGCCCCATTCCCGAAGCATCCACGGGCACTTCCCGAAGGGCTGACACCTGCTGCGCCTCAGCAGCCAGCCAACCTCCCTCCCTCTGGTCGGGCACTGCAAGCCACACAGCCACTTGTGTCCCCTGTGTCCCTCCCTGGAGGCCGCAGCGCGTTTTGGGTTTTGGCGCGGACGGGCCCCTCTCGGCTTCCGTAGTCCATTTGGCCCCGGAGCCTGCCAGACCCCTGGCTCTAGGAGGCTGCCCAGGGGCGCTGCCAACAGCCCCCAGGTGCTGGCTAGCCGCCTCGGCCGGCCACGGGGGGAGCACACACACCTGCGGGTGTCCCCGGGCCGCACACACGAACTGCCCCGCGCTTCCCGGCGTTGCAAATAGGTCCCCCGGGAAGCCCCGCCGGCCCTAGGGTCTTGTCGGGCGGGGTCGACGCATGGTGGGTGAGTGGGGAGGGCTGCTGCTGGCACACACCCACTCCTGAAGCCCACTGGGGCGGTCCAAGGGCGAGGAGCTCGGAGCTCGGTCAGGGCTGTCCCAGCAGAACTTTTTGAGGGTGGACGGACACGCCCGCGGGCAATCAGGTGTTGCGGGCAGGCCCCGGGGGCAGGCCCTGCTGAGTCCCCGAGCGCCACCTGGGTTCCTGCCACCACCCTTGGGCCGGGATGAGGTGCCACCTTGTGCGTAGAAGCCCTGCACACAGGCAAGAAGCCCCCCAGGCCCGCGGCGCACCCGACCCTGGAGCCCCCTGGCCGGATGCAGCCACAGGGAACGGGGGTTCTGAGTTGGCAGGCCCCATTCCCGAAGCATCCACGGGCACTTCCCGAAGGGCTGACACCTGCTGCGCCTCAGCAGCCAGCCAACCTCCCTCCCTCTGGTCGGGCACTGCAAGCCACACAGCCACTTGTGTCCCCTGTGTCCCTCCCTGGAGGCCGCAGCACGTTTTGGGTTTTGGCGCGGACGGGCCCCTCTCGGCTTCCGTAGTCCATTTGGCCCCGGAGCCTGCCAGACCCCTGGCTCTAGGAGGCTGCCCAGGGGCGCTGCCAACAGCCCCCAGGTGCTGGCTAGCCGCCTCGGCCGGCCACGGGGGGAGCACACATACCTGCGGGTGTCCCCGGGCCGCACACACGAACTGCCCCGCGCTTCCCGGCGTTGCAAATAGGTCCCCCGGGAAGCCCCGCCGGCCCTAGGGGCTTGTCGGGCGGGGCCGACGCACGGTGGGTGAGTGGGGAGGGCTGCTGCTGGCACACACCCACTCCTGAAGCCCACTGGGGCGGTCCAAGGGCGAGGAGCTCGGAGCTCGGTCAGGGCTGTCCCAGCAGAACTTTTTGAGGGTGGACGGACACGCCCGCGGGCAATCAGGTGTTGCGGGCAGGCCCCGGGGGCAGGCCCTGCTGAGTCCCCGAGCGCCACCTGGGTTCCTGCCACCACCCTTGGGCCGGGATGAGGTGCCACCTTGTGCGTAGAAGCCCTGCACACAGGCAAGAAGCCCCCCAGGCCCGCGGCGCACCCGACCCTGGAGCCCCCTGGCCGGCTGCAGCCACAGGGAACGGAGGTTCTGAGTTGGCAGGCCCCATTCCCGAAGCATCCACGGGCACTTCCCGAAGGGCTGACACCTGCTGCGCCTCAGCAGCCAGCCAACCTCCCTCCCTCTGGTCGGGCACTGCAAGCCACACAGCCACTTGTGTCCCCTGTGTCCCTCCCTGGAGGCCGCAGCGCGTTTTGGGTTTTGGCGCGGACGGGCCCCTCTCGGCTTCCGTAGTCCATTTGGCCCCGGAGCCTGCCAGACCCCTGGCTCTAGGAGGCTGCCCAGGGGCGCTGCCAACAGCCCCCAGGTGCTGGCTAGCCGCCTCGGCCGGCCACGGGGGGAGCACACACACCTGCGGGTGTCCCCGGGCCGCACACACGAACTGCCCCGCGCTTCCCGGCATTGCAAATAGGTCCCCCGGGAAGCCCCGCTGGCCCTAGGGGCTTGTCGGGCGGGGCCGACGCACGGTGGGTGAGTGGGGAGGGCTGCTGCTGGCACACACCCACTCCTGAAGCCCACTGGGGCGGTCCAAGGGCGAGGAGCTCGGAGCTCGGTCAGGGCTGTCCCAGCAGAACTTTTTGAGGGTGGACGGACACGCCCGCGGGCAATCAGGTGTTGCGGGCAGGCCCCGGGGGCAGGCCCTGCTGAGTCCCCGAGCGCCACCTGGGTTCCTGCCACCACCCTTGGGCCGGGATGAGGTGCCACCTTGTGCGTAGAAGCCCTGCACACAGGCAAGAAGCCCCCCAGGCCCGCGGCGCACCCGACCCTGGAGCCCCCTGGCCGGATGCAGCCACAGGGAACGGGGGTTCTGAGTTGGCAGGCCCCATTCCCGAAGCATCCACGGGCACTTCCCGAAGGGCTGACACCTGCTGCGCCTCAGCAGCCAGCCAACCTCCCTCCCTCTGGTCGGGCACTGCAAGCCACACAGCCACTTGTGTCCCCTGTGTCCCTCCCTGGAGGCCGCAGCGCGTTTTGGGTTTTGGCGCGGACGGGCCCCTCTCGGCTTCCGTAGTCCATTTGGCCCCGGAGCCTGCCAGACCCCTGGCTCTAGGAGGCTGCCCAGGGGCGCTGCCAACAGCCCCCAGGTGCTGGCTAGCCGCCTCGGCCGGCCACGGGGGGAGCACACACACCTGCGGGTGTCCCCGGGCCGCACACACGAACTGCCCCGCGCTTCCCGGCGTTGCAAATAGGTCCCCCGGGAAGCCCCGCCGGCCCTAGGGGCTTGTCGGGCGGGGCCGACGCACGGTGGGTGAGTGGGGAGGGCTGCTGCTGGCACACACCCACTCCTGAAGCCCACTGGGGCGGTCCAAGGGCGAGGAGCTCGGAGCTCGGTCAGGGCTGTCCCAGCAGAACTTTTTGAGGGTGGACGGACACGCCCGCGGGCAATCAGGTGTTGCGGGCAGGCCCCGGGGGCAGGCCCTGCTGAGTCCCCGAGCGCCACCTGGGTTCCTGCCACCACCCTTGGGCCGGGATGAGGTGCCACCTTGTGCGTAGAAGCCCTGCACACAGGCAAGAAGCACCCCAGGCCCGCGGCGCACCCGACCCTGGAGCCCCCTGGCCGGATGCAGCCACAGGGAACGGGGGTTCTGAGTTGGCAGGCCCCATTCCCGAAGCATCCACGGGCACTTCCCGAAGGGCTGACACCTGCTGCGCCTCAGCAGCCAGCCAACCTCCCTCCCTCTGGTCGGGCACTGCAAGCCACACAGCCACTTGTGTCCCCTGTGTCCCTCCCTGGAGGCCGCAGCGCGTTTTGGTTTTGGCGCGGACGGGCCCCTCTCGGCTTCCGTAGTCCATTTGGCCCCGGAGCCTGCCAGACCCCTGGCTCTAGGAGGCTGCCCAGGGGCGCTGCCAACAGCCCCCAGGTGCTGGCTAGCCGCCTCGGCCGGCCACGGGGGGAGCACACACACCTGCGGGTGTCCCCGGGCCGCACACACGAACTGCCCCGCGCTTCCCGGCGTTGCAAATAGGTCCCCCGGGAAGCCCCGCCGGCCCTAGGGGCTTGTCGGGCGGGGCCGACGCACGGTGGGTGAGTGGGGAGGGCTGCTGCTGGCACACACCCACTCCTGAAGCCCACTGGGGCGGTCCAAGGGCGAGGAGCTCGGAGCTCGGTCAGGGCTGTCCCAGCAGAACTTTTTGAGGGTGGACGGACACGCCCGCGGGCAATCAGGTGTTGCGGGCAGGCCCCGGGGGCAGGCCCTGCTGAGTCCCCGAGCGCCACCTGGGTTCCTGCCACCACCCTTGGGCCGGGATGAGGTGCCACCTTGTGCGTAGAAGCCCTGCACACAGGCAAGAAGCCCCCCAGGCCCGCGGCACACCCGACCCTGGAGCCCCCTGGCCGGATGCAGCCACAGGGAACGGGGGTTCTGAGTTGGCAGGCCCCATTCCCGAAGCATCCACGGGCACTTCCCGAAGGGCTGACACCTGCTGCGCCTCAGCAGCCAGCCAACCTCCCTCCCTCTGGTCGGGCACTGCAAGCCACACAGCCACTTGTGTCCCCTGTGTCCCTCCCTGGAGGCCGCAGCGCGTTTTGGGTTTTGGCGCGGACGGGCCCCTCTCGGCTTCCGTAGTCCATTTGGCCCCGGAGCCTGCCAGACCCCTGGCTCTAGGAGGCTGCCCAGGGGCGCTGCCAACAGCCCCCAGGTGCTGGCTAGCCGCCTCGGCCGGCCACGGGGGGAGCACACACACCTGCGGGTGTCCCCGGGCCGCACACACGAACTGCCCCGCGCTTCCCGGCGTTGCAAATAGGTCCCCCGGGAAGCCCCGCCGGCCCTAGGGGCTTGTCGGGCGGGGCCGACGCACGGTGGGTGAGTGGGGAGGGCCGCTGCTGGCACACACCCACTCCTGAAGCCCACTGGGGCAGTCCAAGGGCGAGGAGCTCGGAGCTCGGTCAGGGCTGTCCCAGCAGAACTTTTTGAGGGTGGACGGACACGCCCGCGGGCAATCAGGTGTTGCGGGCAGGCCCCGGGGGCAGGCCCTGCTGAGTCCCCGAGCGCCACCTGGGTTCCTGCCACCACCCTTGGGCCGGGATGAGGTGCCACCTTGTGCGTAGAAGCCCTGCACACAGGCAAGAAGCCCCCCAGGCCCGCGGCGCACCCGACCCTGGAGCCCCCTGGCCGGCTGCAGCCACAGGGAACGGGGGTTCTGAGTTGGCAGGCCCCATTCCCGAAGCATCCACGGGCACTTCCCGAAGGGCTGACACCTGCTGCGCCTCAGCAGCCAGCCAACCTCCCTCCCTCTGGTCGGGCACTGCAAGCCACACAGCCACTTGTGTCCCCTGTGTCCCTCCCTGGAGGCCGCAGCGCGTTTTGGGTTTTGGCGCGGACGGGCCCCTCTCGGCTTCCGTAGTCCATTTGGCCCCGGAGCCTGCCAGACCCCTGGCTCTAGGAGGCTGCCCAGGGGCGCTGCCAACAGCCCCCAGGTGCTGGCTAGCCGCCTCGGCCGGCCACGGGGGGAGCACACACACCTGCGGGTGTCCCCGGGCCGCACACACGAACTGCCCCGCGCTTCCCGGCGTTGCAAATAGGTCCCCCGGGAAGCCCCGCCGGCCCTAGGGGCTTGTCGGGCGGGGCCGACGCACGGTGGGTGAGTGGGGAGGGCTGCTGCTGGCACACACCCACTCCTGAAGCCCACTGGGGTGGTCCAAGGGCGAGGAGCTCGGAGCTCGGTCAGGGCTGTCCCAGCAGAACTTTTTGAGGGTGGACGGACACGCCCGCGGGCAATCAGGTGTTGCGGGCAGGCCCCGGGGGCAGGCCCTGCTGAGTCCCCGAGCGCCACCTGGGTTCCTGCCACCACCCTTGGGCCGGAATGAGGTGCCACCTTGTGCGTAGAAGCCCTGCACACAGGCAAGAAGCCCCCCAGGCCCGCGGCGCACCCGACCCTGGAGCCCCCTGGCCGGCTGCAGCCACAGGGAACGGGGGTTCTGAGTTGGCGGGCCCCATTCCCGAAGCATCCACGGGCACTTCCCGAAGGGCTGACACCTGCTGCGCCTCAGCAGCCAGCCAACCTCCCTCCCTCTGGTCGGGCACTGCAAGCCACACAGCCACTTGTGTCCCCTGTGTCCCTCCCTGGAGTCCGCAGCGCGTTTTGGGTTTTGGTGCGGACGGGCCCCTCTCGGCTTCCGTAGTCCATTTGGCCCCGGAGCCTGCCAGACCCCCGGCTCTAGGAGGCTGCCCAGGGGCGCTGCCAACAGCCCCCAGGTGCTGGCTAGCCGCCTCGGCCGGCCACGGGGGGAGCACACACACCTGCGGGTGTCCCCGGGCCGCACACACGAACTGCCCCGCGCTTCCCGGCGTTGCAAATAGGTCCCCCGGGAAGCCCCGCCGGCCCTAGGGGCTTGTCGGGTGGGGCCGACGCACGGTGGGTGAGTGGGGAGGGCTGCTGCTGGCACACACCCACTCCTGAAGCCCACTGGGGCGGTCCAAGGGCGAGGAGCTCGGAGCTCGGTCAGGGCTGTCCCAGCAGAACTTTTTGAGGGTGGACGGACACGCCCGCGGGCAATCAGGTGTTGCGGGCAGGCCCCGGGGGCAGGCCCTGCTGAGTCCCCGAGCGCCACCTGGGTTCCTGCCACCACCCTTGGGCCGGGATGAGGTGCCACCTTGTGCGTAGAAGCCCTGCACACAGGCAAGAAGCCCCCCAGGCCCGCGGCGCACCCGACCCTGGAGCCCCCTGGCCGGCTGCAGCCACAGGGAACGGGGGTTCTGAGTTGGCAGGCCCCATTCCCGAAGCATCCACGGGCACTTCCCGAAGGGCTGACACCTGCTGCGCCTCAGCAGCCAGCCAACCTCCCTCCCTCTGGTCGGGCACTGCAAGCCACACAGCCACTTGTGTCCCCTGTGTCCCTCCCTGGAGGCCGCAGCGCGTTTTGGGTTTTGGCGCGGACGGGCCCCTCTCGGCTTCCGTAGTCCATTTGGCCCCGGAGCCTGCCAGACCCCTGGCTCTAGGAGGCTGCCCAGGGGCGCTGCCAACAGCCCCCAGGTGCTGGCTAGCCGCCTCGGCCGGCCACGGGGGGAGCACACACACCTGCGGGTGTCCCCGGGCCACACACACGAACTGCCCCGCGCTTCCCGGCGTTGCAAATAGGTCCCCCGGGAAGCCCCGCCGGCCCTAGGGGCTTGTCGGGCGGGGCCGACGCACGGTGGGTGAGTGGGGAGGGCTGCTGCTGGCACACACCCACTCCTGAAGCCCACTGGGGCGGTCCAAGGGCGAGGAGCTCGGAGCTCGGTCAGGGCTGTCCCAGCAGAACTTTTTGAGGGTGGACGGACACGCCCGCGGGCAATCAGGTGTTGCGGGCAGGCCCCGGGGGCAGGCCCTGCTGAGTCCCCGAGCGCCACCTGGGTTCCTGCCACCACCCTTGGGCCGGGATGAGGTGCCACCTTGTGCGTAGAAGCCCTGCACACAGGCAAGAAGCCCCCCAGGCCCGCGGCGCACCCGACCCTGGAGCCCCCTGGCCGGCTGCAGCCACAGGGAACGGGGGTTCTGAGTTGGCAGGCCCCATTCCCGAAGCATCCACGGGCACTTCCCGAAGGGCTGACACCTGCTGCGCCTCAGCAGCCAGCCAACCTCCCTCCCTCTGGTCGGGCACTGCAAGCCACACAGCCACTTGTGTCCCCTGTGTCCCTCCCTGGAGGCCGCAGCGCGTTTTGGGTTTTGGCGCGGACGGGCCCCTCTCGGCTTCCGTAGTCCATTTGGCCCCGGAGCCTGCCAGACCCCTGGCTCTAGGAGGCTGCCCAGGGGCGCTGCCAACAGCCCCCAGGTGCTGGCTAGCCGCCTCGGCCGGCCACGGGGGGAGCACACACACCTGCGGGTGTCCCCGGGCCGCACACACGAACTGCCCCGCGCTTCCCGGCATTGCAAATAGGTCCCCCGGGAAGCCCCGCCGGCCCTAGGGGCTTGTCGGGCGGGGCCGACGCACGGTGGGTGAGTGGGGAGGGCTGCTGCTGGCACACACCCACTCCTGAAGCCCACTGGGGCGGTCCAAGGGCGAGGAGCTCGGAGCTCGGTCAGGGCTGTCCCAGCAGAACTTTTTGAGGGTGGACGGACACGCCCGCGGGCAATCAGCTGTTGCGGGCAGGCCCCGGGGGCAGGCCCTGCTGAGTCCCCGAGCGCCACCTGGGTTCCTGCCACCACCCTTGGGCCGGGATGAGGTGCCACCTTGTGCGTAGAAGCCCTGCACACAGGCAAGAAGCCCCCCAGGCCCGCGGCGCACCCGACCCTGGAGCCCCCTGGCCGGCTGCAGCCACAGGGAACGGGGGTTCTGAGTTGGCGGGCCCCATTCCCGAAGCATCCACGGGCACTTCCCGAAGGGCTGACACCTGCTGCGCCTCAGCAGCCAGCCAACCTCCCTCCCTCTGGTCGGGCACTGCAAGCCACACAGCCACTTGTGTCCCCTGTGTCCCTCCCTGGAGGCCGCAGCGCGTTTTGGGTTTTGGCGCGGACGGGCCCCTCTCGGCTTCCGTAATCCATTTGGCCCCGGAGCCTGCCAGACCCCTGGCTCTAGGAGGCTGCCCAGGGGCGCTGCCAACAGCCCCCAGGTGCTGGCTAGCCGCCTCGGCCGGCCACGGGGGGAGCACACACACCTGCGGGTGTCCCCGGGCCGCACACACGAACTGCCCCGCGCTTCCCGGCGTTGCAAATAGGTCCCCCGGGAAGCCCCGCCGGCCCTAGGGGCTTGTCGGGCGGGGCCGACGCACGGTGGGTGAGTGGGGAGGGCTGCTGCTGGCACACACCCACTCCTGAAGCCCACTGGGGCGGTCCAAGGGCGAGGAGCTCGGAGCTCGGTCAGGGCTGTCCCAGCAGAACTTTTTGAGGGTGGACGGACACGCCCGCGGGCAATCAGGTGTTGCGGGCAGGCCCCGGGGGCAGGCCCTGCTGAGTCCCCGAGCGCCACCTGGGTTCCTGCCACCACCCTTGGGCCGGGATGAGGTGCCACCTTGTGCGTAGAAGCCCTGCACACAGGCAAGAAGCCCCCCAGGCCCGCGGCGCACCCGACCCTGGAGCCCCCTGGCCGGATGCAGCCACAGGGAACGGGGGTTCTGAGTTGGCAGGCCCCATTCCCGAAGCATCCACGGGCACTTCCCGAAGGGCTGACACCTGCCGCGCCTCAGCAGCCAGCCAACCTCCCTCCCTCTGGTCGGGCACTGCAAGCCACACAGCCACTTGTGTCCCCTGTGTCCCTCCCTGGAGGCCGCAGCGCGTTTTGGGTTTTGGCGCGGACGGGCCCCTCTCGGCTTCCGTAGTCCATTTGGCCCCGGAGCCTGCCAGACCCCTGGCTCTAGGAGGCTGCCCAGGGGCGCTGCCAACAGCCCCCAGGTGCTGGCTAGCCGCCTCGGCCGGCCACGGGGGGAGCACACACACCTGCGGGTGTCCCCGGGCCGCACACACGAACTGCCCCGCGCTTCCCGGCGTTGCAAATAGGTCCCCCGGGAAGCCCCGCCGGCCCTAGGGGCTTGTCGGGCGGGGCCGACGCACGGTGGGTGAGTGGGGAGGGCTGCTGCTGGCACACACCCACTCCTGAAGCCCACTGGGGCGGTCCAAGGGCGAGGAGCTCGGAGCTCGGTCAGGGCTGTCCCAGCAGAACTTTTTGAGGGTGGACGGACACGCCCGCGGGCAATCAGGTGTTGCGGGCAGGCCCCGGGGGCAGGCCCTGCTGAGTCCCCGAGCGCCACCTGGGTTCCTGCCACCACCCTTGGGCCGGGATGAGGTGCCACCTTGTGCGTAGAAGCCCTGCACACAGGCAAGAAGCCCCCCAGGCCCGCGGCGCACCCGACCCTGGAGCCCCCTGGCCGGATGCAGCCACAGGGAACGGGGGTTCTGAGTTGGCAGGCCCCATTCCCGAAGCATCCACGGGCAGTTCCCGAAGGGCTGACACCTGCTGCGCCTCAGCAGCCAGCCAACCTCCCTCCCTCTGGTCGGGCACTGCAAGCCACACAGCCACTTGTGTCCCCTGTGTCCCTCCCTGGAGGCCGCAGCGCGTTTTGGGTTTTGGGGCGGACGGGCCCCTCTCGGCTTCCGTAGTCCATTTGGCCCCGGAGCCTGCCAGACCCCTGGCTCTAGGAGGCTGCCCAGGGGCGCTGCCAACAGCCCCCAGGTGCTGGCTAGCCGCCTCGGCCGGCCACGGGGGGAGCACACACACCTGCGGGTGTCCCCGGGCCGCACACACGAACTGCCCCGCGCTTCCCGGCGTTGCAAATAGGTCCCCCAGGAAGCCCCACCGGCCCTAGGGGCTTGTCGGGCGGGGCCGACGCACGGTGGGTGAGTGGGGAGGGCTGCTGCTGGCACACACCCACTCCTGAAGCCCACTGGGGCGGTCCAAGGGCGAGGAGCTCGGAGCTCGGTCAGGGCTGTCCCAGCAGAACTTTTTGAGGGTGGACGGACACGCCCGCGGGCAATCAGGTGTTGCGGGCAGGCCCCGGGGGCAGGCCCTGCTGAGTCCCCGAGCGCCACCTGGGTTCCTGCCACCACCCTTGGGCCGGGATGAGGTGCCACCTTGTGCGTAGAAGCCCTGCACACAGGCAAGAAGCCCCCCAGGCCCGCGGCGCACCCGACCCTGGAGCCCCCTGGCCGGATGCAGCCACAGGGAACGGGGGTTCTGAGTTGGCAGGCCCCATTCCCGAAGCATCCACGGGCACTTCCCGAAGGGCTGACACCTGCTGCGCCTCAGCAGCCAGCCAACCTCCCTCCCTCTGGTCGGGCACTGCAAGCCACACAGCCACTTGTGTCCCCTGTGTCCCTCCCTGGAGGCCGCAGCGCGTTTTGGGTTTTGGCGCGGACGGGCCCCTCTCGGCTTCCGTAGTCCATTTGGCCCCGGAGCCTGCCAGACCCCTGGCTCTAGGAGGCTGCCCAGGGGCGCTGCCAACAGCCCCCAGGTGCTGGCTAGCCGCCTCGGCCGGCCACGGGGGGAGCACACACACCTGCGGGTGTCCCCGGGCCGCACACACGAACTGCCCCGCGCTTCCCGGCGTTGCAAATAGGTCCCCCGGGAAGCCCCGCCGGCCCTAGGGTCTTGTCGGGCGGGGTCGACGCATGGTGGGTGAGTGGGGAGGGCTGCTGCTGGCACACACCCACTCCTGAAGCCCACTGGGGCGGTCCAAGGGCGAGGAGCTCGGAGCTCGGTCAGGGCTGTCCCAGCAGAACTTTTTGAGGGTGGACGGACACGCCCGCGGGCAATCAGGTGTTGCGGGCAGGCCCCGGGGGCAGGCCCTGCTGAGTCCCCGAGCGCCACCTGGGTTCCTGCCACCACCCTTGGGCCGGGATGAGGTGCCACCTTGTGCGTAGAAGCCCTGCACACAGGCAAGAAGCCCCCCAGGCCCGCGGCGCACCCGACCCTGGAGCCCCCTGGCCGGATGCAGCCACAGGGAACGGGGGTTCTGAGTTGGCAGGCCCCATTCCCGAAGCATCCACGGGCACTTCCCGAAGGGCTGACACCTGCTGCGCCTCAGCAGCCAGCCAACCTCCCTCCCTCTGGTCGGGCACTGCAAGCCACACAGCCACTTGTGTCCCCTGTGTCCCTCCCTGGAGGCCGCAGCACGTTTTGGGTTTTGGCGCGGACGGGCCCCTCTCGGCTTCCGTAGTCCATTTGGCCCCGGAGCCTGCCAGACCCCTGGCTCTAGGAGGCTGCCCAGGGGCGCTGCCAACAGCCCCCAGGTGCTGGCTAGCCGCCTCGGCCGGCCACGGGGGGAGCACACATACCTGCGGGTGTCCCCGGGCCGCACACACGAACTGCCCCGCGCTTCCCGGCGTTGCAAATAGGTCCCCCGGGAAGCCCCGCCGGCCCTAGGGGCTTGTCGGGCGGGGCCGACGCACGGTGGGTGAGTGGGGAGGGCTGCTGCTGGCACACACCCACTCCTGAAGCCCACTGGGGCGGTCCAAGGGCGAGGAGCTCGGAGCTCGGTCAGGGCTGTCCCAGCAGAACTTTTTGAGGGTGGACGGACACGCCCGCGGGCAATCAGGTGTTGCGGGCAGGCCCCGGGGGCAGGCCCTGCTGAGTCCCCGAGCGCCACCTGGGTTCCTGCCACCACCCTTGGGCCGGGATGAGGTGCCACCTTGTGCGTAGAAGCCCTGCACACAGGCAAGAAGCCCCCCAGGCCCGCGGCGCACCCGACCCTGGAGCCCCCTGGCCGGCTGCAGCCACAGGGAACGGAGGTTCTGAGTTGGCAGGCCCCATTCCCGAAGCATCCACGGGCACTTCCCGAAGGGCTGACACCTGCTGCGCCTCAGCAGCCAGCCAACCTCCCTCCCTCTGGTCGGGCACTGCAAGCCACACAGCCACTTGTGTCCCCTGTGTCCCTCCCTGGAGGCCGCAGCGCGTTTTGGGTTTTGGCGCGGACGGGCCCCTCTCGGCTTCCGTAGTCCATTTGGCCCCGGAGCCTGCCAGACCCCTGGCTCTAGGAGGCTGCCCAGGGGCGCTGCCAACAGCCCCCAGGTGCTGGCTAGCCGCCTCGGCCGGCCACGGGGGGAGCACACACACCTGCGGGTGTCCCCGGGCCGCACACACGAACTGCCCCGCGCTTCCCGGCATTGCAAATAGGTCCCCCGGGAAGCCCCGCTGGCCCTAGGGGCTTGTCGGGCGGGGCCGACGCACGGTGGGTGAGTGGGGAGGGCTGCTGCTGGCACACACCCACTCCTGAAGCCCACTGGGGCGGTCCAAGGGCGAGGAGCTCGGAGCTCGGTCAGGGCTGTCCCAGCAGAACTTTTTGAGGGTGGACGGACACGCCCGCGGGCAATCAGGTGTTGCGGGCAGGCCCCGGGGGCAGGCCCTGCTGAGTCCCCGAGCGCCACCTGGGTTCCTGCCACCACCCTTGGGCCGGGATGAGGTGCCACCTTGTGCGTAGAAGCCCTGCACACAGGCAAGAAGCCCCCCAGGCCCGCGGCGCACCCGACCCTGGAGCCCCCTGGCCGGATGCAGCCACAGGGAACGGGGGTTCTGAGTTGGCAGGCCCCATTCCCGAAGCATCCACGGGCACTTCCCGAAGGGCTGACACCTGCTGCGCCTCAGCAGCCAGCCAACCTCCCTCCCTCTGGTCGGGCACTGCAAGCCACACAGCCACTTGTGTCCCCTGTGTCCCTCCCTGGAGGCCGCAGCGCGTTTTGGGTTTTGGCGCGGACGGGCCCCTCTCGGCTTCCGTAGTCCATTTGGCCCCGGAGCCTGCCAGACCCCTGGCTCTAGGAGGCTGCCCAGGGGCGCTGCCAACAGCCCCCAGGTGCTGGCTAGCCGCCTCGGCCGGCCACGGGGGGAGCACACACACCTGCGGGTGTCCCCGGGCCGCACACACGAACTGCCCCGCGCTTCCCGGCGTTGCAAATAGGTCCCCCGGGAAGCCCCGCCGGCCCTAGGGGCTTGTCGGGCGGGGCCGACGCACGGTGGGTGAGTGGGGAGGGCTGCTGCTGGCACACACCCACTCCTGAAGCCCACTGGGGCGGTCCAAGGGCGAGGAGCTCGGAGCTCGGTCAGGGCCGTCCCAGCAGAACTTTTTGAGGGTGGACGGACACGCCCGCGGGCAATCAGGTGTTGCGGGCAGGCCCCGGGGGCAGGCCCTGCTGAGTCCCCGAGCGCCACCTGGGTTCCTGCCACCACCCTTGGGCCGGGATGAGGTGCCACCTTGTGCGTAGAAGCCCTGCACACAGGCAAGAAGCACCCCAGGCCCGCGGCGCACCCGACCCTGGAGCCCCCTGGCCGGATGCAGCCACAGGGAACGGGGGTTCTGAGTTGGCAGGCCCCATTCCCGAAGCATCCACGGGCACTTCCCGAAGGGCTGACACCTGCTGCGCCTCAGCAGCCAGCCAACCTCCCTCCCTCTGGTCGGGCACTGCAAGCCACACAGCCACTTGTGTCCCCTGTGTCCCTCCCTGGAGGCCGCAGCGCGTTTTGGTTTTGGCGCGGACGGGCCCCTCTCGGCTTCCGTAGTCCATTTGGCCCCGGAGCCTGCCAGACCCCTGGCTCTAGGAGGCTGCCCAGGGGCGCTGCCAACAGCCCCCAGGTGCTGGCTAGCCGCCTCGGCCGGCCACGGGGGGAGCACACACACCTGCGGGTGTCCCCGGGCCGCACACACGAACTGCCCCGCGCTTCCCGGCGTTGCAAATAGGTCCCCCGGGAAGCCCCGCCGGCCATAGGGGCTTGTCGGGCGGGGCCGACGCACGGTGGGTGAGTGGGGAGGGCTGCTGCTGGCACACACCCACTCCTGAAGCCCACTGGGGCGGTCCAAGGGCGAGGAGCTCGGAGCTCGGTCAGGGCTGTCCCAGCAGAACTTTTTGAGGGTGGACGGACACGCCCGCGGGCAATCAGGTGTTGCGGGCAGGCCCCGGGGGCAGGCCCTGCTGAGTCCCCGAGCGCCACCTGGGTTCCTGCCACCACCCTTGGGCCGGGATGAGGTGCCACCTTGTGCGTAGAAGCCCTGCACACAGGCAAGAAGCCCCCCAGGCCCGCGGCACACCCGACCCTGGAGCCCCCTGGCCGGATGCAGCCACAGGGAACGGGGGTTCTGAGTTGGCAGGCCCCATTCCCGAAGCATCCACGGGCACTTCCCGAAGGGCTGACACCTGCTGCGCCTCAGCAGCCAGCCAACCTCCCTCCCTCTGGTCGGGCACTGCAAGCCACACAGCCACTTGTGTCCCCTGTGTCCCTCCCTGGAGGCCGCAGCGCGTTTTGGGTTTTGGCGCGGACGGGCCCCTCTCGGCTTCCGTAGTCCATTTGGCCCCGGAGCCTGCCAGACCCCTGGCTCTAGGAGGCTGCCCAGGGGCGCTGCCAACAGCCCCCAGGTGCTGGCTAGCCGCCTCGGCCGGCCACGGGGGGAGCACACACACCTGCGGGTGTCCCCGGGCCGCACACACGAACTGCCCCGCGCTTCCCGGCGTTGCAAATAGGTCCCCCGGGAAGCCCCGCCGGCCCTAGGGGCTTGTCGGGCGGGGCCGACGCACGGTGGGTGAGTGGGGAGGGCCGCTGCTGGCACACACCCACTCCTGAAGCCCACTGGGGCAGTCCAAGGGCGAGGAGCTCGGAGCTCGGTCAGGGCTGTCCCAGCAGAACTTTTTGAGGGTGGACGGACACGCCCGCGGGCAATCAGGTGTTGCGGGCAGGCCCCGGGGGCAGGCCCTGCTGAGTCCCCGAGCGCCACCTGGGTTCCTGCCACCACCCTTGGGCCGGGATGAGGTGCCACCTTGTGCGTAGAAGCCCTGCACACAGGCAAGAAGCCCCCCAGGCCCGCGGCGCACCCGACCCTGGAGCCCCCTGGCCGGCTGCAGCCACAGGGAACGGGGGTTCTGAGTTGGCAGGCCCCATTCCCGAAGCATCCACGGGCACTTCCCGAAGGGCTGACACCTGCTGCGCCTCAGCAGCCAGCCAACCTCCCTCCCTCTGGTCGGGCACTGCAAGCCACACAGCCACTTGTGTCCCCTGTGTCCCTCCCTGGAGGCCGCAGCGCGTTTTGGGTTTTGGCGCGGACGGGCCCCTCTCGGCTTCCGTAGTCCATTTGGCCCCGGAGCCTGCCAGACCCCTGGCTCTAGGAGGCTGCCCAGGGGCGCTGCCAACAGCCCCCAGGTGCTGGCTAGCCGCCTCGGCCGGCCACGGGGGGAGCACACACACCTGCGGGTGTCCCCGGGCCGCACACACGAACTGCCCCGCGCTTCCCGGCGTTGCAAATAGGTCCCCCGGGAAGCCCCGCCGGCCCTAGGGGCTTGTCGGGCGGGGCCGACGCACGGTGGGTGAGTGGGGAGGGCTGCTGCTGGCACACACCCACTCCTGAAGCCCACTGGGGTGGTCCAAGGGCGAGGAGCTCGGAGCTCGGTCAGGGCTGTCCCAGCAGAACTTTTTGAGGGTGGACGGACACGCCCGCGGGCAATCAGGTGTTGCGGGCAGGCCCCGGGGGCAGGCCCTGCTGAGTCCCCGAGCGCCACCTGGGTTCCTGCCACCACCCTTGGGCCGGAATGAGGTGCCACCTTGTGCGTAGAAGCCCTGCACACAGGCAAGAAGCCCCCCAGGCCCGCGGCGCACCCGACCCTGGAGCCCCCTGGCCGGCTGCAGCCACAGGGAACGGGGGTTCTGAGTTGGCGGGCCCCATTCCCGAAGCATCCACGGGCACTTCCCGAAGGGCTGACACCTGCTGCGCCTCAGCAGCCAGCCAACCTCCCTCCCTCTGGTCGGGCACTGCAAGCCACACAGCCACTTGTGTCCCCTGTGTCCCTCCCTGGAGTCCGCAGCGCGTTTTGGGTTTTGGTGCGGACGGGCCCCTCTCGGCTTCCGTAGTCCATTTGGCCCCGGAGCCTGCCAGACCCCCGGCTCTAGGAGGCTGCCCAGGGGCGCTGCCAACAGCCCCCAGGTGCTGGCTAGCCGCCTCGGCCGGCCACGGGGGGAGCACACACACCTGCGGGTGTCCCCGGGCCGCACACACGAACTGCCCCGCGCTTCCCGGCGTTGCAAATAGGTCCCCCGGGAAGCCCCGCCGGCCCTAGGGGCTTGTCGGGTGGGGCCGACGCACGGTGGGTGAGTGGGGAGGGCTGCTGCTGGCACACACCCACTCCTGAAGCCCACTGGGGCGGTCCAAGGGCGAGGAGCTCGGAGCTCGGTCAGGGCTGTCCCAGCAGAACTTTTTGAGGGTGGACGGACACGCCCGCGGGCAATCAGGTGTTGCGGGCAGGCCCCGGGGGCAGGCCCTGCTGAGTCCCCGAGCGCCACCTGGGTTCCTGCCACCACCCTTGGGCCGGGATGAGGTGCCACCTTGTGCGTAGAAGCCCTGCACACAGGCAAGAAGCCCCCCAGGCCCGCGGCGCACCCGACCCTGGAGCCCCCTGGCCGGCTGCAGCCACAGGGAACGGGGGTTCTGAGTTGGCGGGCCCCATTCCCGAAGCATCCACGGGCACTTCCCGAAGGGCTGACACCTGCTGCGCCTCAGCAGCCAGCCAACCTCCCTCCCTCTGGTCGGGCACTGCAAGCCACACAGCCACTTGTGTCCCCTGTGTCCCTCCCTGGAGGCCGCAGCGCGTTTTGGGTTTTGGCGCGGACGGGCCCCTCTCGGCTTCCGTAGTCCATTTGGCCCCGGAGCCTGCCAGACCCCTGGCTCTAGGAGGCTGCCCAGGGGCGCTGCCAACAGCCCCCAGGTGCTGGCTAGCCGCCTCGGCCGGCCACGGGGGGAGCACACACACCTGCGGGTGTCCCCGGGCCACACACACGAACTGCCCCGCGCTTCCCGGCGTTGCAAATAGGTCCCCCGGGAAGCCCCGCCGGCCCTAGGGGCTTGTCGGGCGGGGCCGACGCACGGTGGGTGAGTGGGGAGGGCTGCTGCTGGCACACACCCACTCCTGAAGCCCACTGGGGCGGTCCAAGGGCGAGGAGCTCGGAGCTCGGTCAGGGCTGTCCCAGCAGAACTTTTTGAGGGTGGACGGACACGCCCGCGGGCAATCAGGTGTTGCGGGCAGGCCCCGGGGGCAGGCCCTGCTGAGTCCCCGAGCGCCACCTGGGTTCCTGCCACCACCCTTGGGCCGGGATGAGGTGCCACCTTGTGCGTAGAAGCCCTGCACACAGGCAAGAAGCCCCCCAGGCCCGCGGCGCACCCGACCCTGGAGCCCCCTGGCCGGCTGCAGCCACAGGGAACGGGGGTTCTGAGTTGGCAGGCCCCATTCCCGAAGCATCCACGGGCACTTCCCGAAGGGCTGACACCTGCTGCGCCTCAGCAGCCAGCCAACCTCCCTCCCTCTGGTCGGGCACTGCAAGCCACACAGCCACTTGTGTCCCCTGTGTCCCTCCCTGGAGGCCGCAGCGCGTTTTGGGTTTTGGCGCGGACGGGCCCCTCTCGGCTTCCGTAGTCCATTTGGCCCCGGAGCCTGCCAGACCCCTGGCTCTAGGAGGCTGCCCAGGGGCGCTGCCAACAGCCCCCAGGTGCTGGCTAGCCGCCTCGGCCGGCCACGGGGGGAGCACACACACCTGCGGGTGTCCCCGGGCCGCACACACGAACTGCCCCGCGCTTCCCGGCATTGCAAATAGGTCCCCCGGGAAGCCCCGCCGGCCCTAGGGGCTTGTCGGGCGGGGCCGACGCACGGTGGGTGAGTGGGGAGGGCTGCTGCTGGCACACACCCACTCCTGAAGCCCACTGGGGCGGTCCAAGGGCGAGGAGCTCGGAGCTCGGTCAGGGCTGTCCCAGCAGAACTTTTTGAGGGTGGACGGACACGCCCGCGGGCAATCAGCTGTTGCGGGCAGGCCCCGGGGGCAGGCCCTGCTGAGTCCCCGAGCGCCACCTGGGTTCCTGCCACCACCCTTGGGCCGGGATGAGGTGCCACCTTGTGCGTAGAAGCCCTGCACACAGGCAAGAAGCCCCCCAGGCCCGCGGCGCACCCGACCCTGGAGCCCCCTGGCCGGCTGCAGCCACAGGGAACGGGGGTTCTGAGTTGGCGGGCCCCATTCCCGAAGCATCCACGGGCACTTCCCGAAGGGCTGACACCTGCTGCGCCTCAGCAGCCAGCCAACCTCCCTCCCTCTGGTCGGGCACTGCAAGCCACACAGCCACTTGTGTCCCCTGTGTCCCTCCCTGGAGGCCGCAGCGCGTTTTGGGTTTTGGCGCGGACGGGCCCCTCTCGGCTTCCGTAGTCCATTTGGCCCCGGAGCCTGCCAGACCCCTGGCTCTAGGAGGCTGCCCAGGGGCGCTGCCAACAGCCCCCAGGTGCTGGCTAGCCGCCTCGGCCGGCCACGGGGGGAGCACACACACCTGCGGGTGTCCCCGGGCCGCACACACGAACTGCCCCGCGCTTCCCGGCATTGCAAATAGGTCCCCCGGGAAGCCCCGCTGGCCCTAGGGGCTTGTCGGGCGGGGCCGACGCACGGTGGGTGAGTGGGGAGGGCTGCTGCTGGCACACACCCACTCCTGAAGCCCACTGGGGCGGTCCAAGGGCGAGGAGCTCGGAGCTCGGTCAGGGCTGTCCCAGCAGAACTTTTTGAGGGTGGACGGACACGCCCGCGGGCAATCAGGTGTTGCGGGCAGGCCCCGGGGGCAGGCCCTGCTGAGTCCCCGAGCGCCACCTGGGTTCCTGCCACCACCCTTGGGCCGGGATGAGGTGCCACCTTGTGCGTAGAAGCCCTGCACACAGGCAAGAAGCCCCCCAGGCCCGCGGCGCACCCGACCCTGGAGCCCCCTGGCCGGATGCAGCCACAGGGAACGGGGGTTCTGAGTTGGCAGGCCCCATTCCCGAAGCATCCACGGGCACTTCCCGAAGGGCTGACACCTGCTGCGCCTCAGCAGCCAGCCAACCTCCCTCCCTCTGGTCGGGCACTGCAAGCCACACAGCCACTTGTGTCCCCTGTGTCCCTCCCTGGAGGCCGCAGCGCGTTTTGGGTTTTGGCGCGGACGGGCCCCTCTCGGCTTCCGTAGTCCATTTGGCCCCGGAGCCTGCCAGACCCCTGGCTCTAGGAGGCTGCCCAGGGGCGCTGCCAACAGCCCCCAGGTGCTGGCTAGCCGCCTCGGCCGGCCACGGGGGGAGCACACACACCTGCGGGTGTCCCCGGGCCGCACACACGAACTGCCCCGCGCTTCCCGGCGTTGCAAATAGGTCCCCCGGGAAGCCCCGCCGGCCCTAGGGGCTTGTCGGGCGGGGCCGACGCACGGTGGGTGAGTGGGGAGGGCTGCTGCTGGCACACACCCACTCCTGAAGCCCACTGGGGCGGTCCAAGGGCGAGGAGCTCGGAGCTCGGTCAGGGCCGTCCCAGCAGAACTTTTTGAGGGTGGACGGACACGCCCGCGGGCAATCAGGTGTTGCGGGCAGGCCCCGGGGGCAGGCCCTGCTGAGTCCCCGAGCGCCACCTGGGTTCCTGCCACCACCCTTGGGCCGGGATGAGGTGCCACCTTGTGCGTAGAAGCCCTGCACACAGGCAAGAAGCACCCCAGGCCCGCGGCGCACCCGACCCTGGAGCCCCCTGGCCGGATGCAGCCACAGGGAACGGGGGTTCTGAGTTGGCAGGCCCCATTCCCGAAGCATCCACGGGCACTTCCCGAAGGGCTGACACCTGCTGCGCCTCAGCAGCCAGCCAACCTCCCTCCCTCTGGTCGGGCACTGCAAGCCACACAGCCACTTGTGTCCCCTGTGTCCCTCCCTGGAGGCCGCAGCGCGTTTTGGTTTTGGCGCGGACGGGCCCCTCTCGGCTTCCGTAGTCCATTTGGCCCCGGAGCCTGCCAGACCCCTGGCTCTAGGAGGCTGCCCAGGGGCGCTGCCAACAGCCCCCAGGTGCTGGCTAGCCGCCTCGGCCGGCCACGGGGGGAGCACACACACCTGCGGGTGTCCCCGGGCCGCACACACGAACTGCCCCGCGCTTCCCGGCGTTGCAAATAGGTCCCCCGGGAAGCCCCGCCGGCCATAGGGGCTTGTCGGGCGGGGCCGACGCACGGTGGGTGAGTGGGGAGGGCTGCTGCTGGCACACACCCACTCCTGAAGCCCACTGGGGCGGTCCAAGGGCGAGGAGCTCGGAGCTCGGTCA
Source organism: Lepus europaeus (assembly GCF_033115175.1). NCBI lineage: Eukaryota > Metazoa > Chordata > Mammalia > Lagomorpha > Leporidae > Lepus > Lepus europaeus. The sequence continues at coordinate 394,922 of NW_026909548.1, read as the reverse complement.
GGGCTGTCCCAGCAGAACTTTTTGAGGGTGGACGGACACGCCCGCGGGCAATCAGGTGTTGCGGGCAGGCCCCGGGGGCAGGCCCTGCTGAGTCCCCGAGCGCCACCTGGGTTCCTGCCACCACCCTTGGGCCGGGATGAGGTGCCACCTTGTGCGTAGAAGCCCTGCACACAGGCAAGAAGCCCCCCAGGCCCGCGGCACACCCGACCCTGGAGCCCCCTGGCCGGATGCAGCCACAGGGAACGGGGGTTCTGAGTTGGCAGGCCCCATTCCCGAAGCATCCACGGGCACTTCCCGAAGGGCTGACACCTGCTGCGCCTCAGCAGCCAGCCAACCTCCCTCCCTCTGGTCGGGCACTGCAAGCCACACAGCCACTTGTGTCCCCTGTGTCCCTCCCTGGAGGCCGCAGCGCGTTTTGGGTTTTGGCGCGGACGGGCCCCTCTCGGCTTCCGTAGTCCATTTGGCCCCGGAGCCTGCCAGACCCCTGGCTCTAGGAGGCTGCCCAGGGGCGCTGCCAACAGCCCCCAGGTGCTGGCTAGCCGCCTCGGCCGGCCACGGGGGGAGCACACACACCTGCGGGTGTCCCCGGGCCGCACACACGAACTGCCCCGCGCTTCCCGGCGTTGCAAATAGGTCCCCCGGGAAGCCCCGCCGGCCCTAGGGGCTTGTCGGGCGGGGCCGACGCACGGTGGGTGAGTGGGGAGGGCCGCTGCTGGCACACACCCACTCCTGAAGCCCACTGGGGCAGTCCAAGGGCGAGGAGCTCGGAGCTCGGTCAGGGCTGTCCCAGCAGAACTTTTTGAGGGTGGACGGACACGCCCGCGGGCAATCAGGTGTTGCGGGCAGGCCCCGGGGGCAGGCCCTGCTGAGTCCCCGAGCGCCACCTGGGTTCCTGCCACCACCCTTGGGCCGGGATGAGGTGCCACCTTGTGCGTAGAAGCCCTGCACACAGGCAAGAAGCCCCCCAGGCCCGCGGCGCACCCGACCCTGGAGCCCCCTGGCCGGCTGCAGCCACAGGGAACGGGGGTTCTGAGTTGGCAGGCCCCATTCCCGAAGCATCCACGGGCACTTCCCGAAGGGCTGACACCTGCTGCGCCTCAGCAGCCAGCCAACCTCCCTCCCTCTGGTCGGGCACTGCAAGCCACACAGCCACTTGTGTCCCCTGTGTCCCTCCCTGGAGGCCGCAGCGCGTTTTGGGTTTTGGCGCGGACGGGCCCCTCTCGGCTTCCGTAGTCCATTTGGCCCCGGAGCCTGCCAGACCCCTGGCTCTAGGAGGCTGCCCAGGGGCGCTGCCAACAGCCCCCAGGTGCTGGCTAGCCGCCTCGGCCGGCCACGGGGGGAGCACACACACCTGCGGGTGTCCCCGGGCCGCACACACGAACTGCCCCGCGCTTCCCGGCGTTGCAAATAGGTCCCCCGGGAAGCCCCGCCGGCCCTAGGGGCTTGTCGGGCGGGGCCGACGCACGGTGGGTGAGTGGGGAGGGCTGCTGCTGGCACACACCCACTCCTGAAGCCCACTGGGGTGGTCCAAGGGCGAGGAGCTCGGAGCTCGGTCAGGGCTGTCCCAGCAGAACTTTTTGAGGGTGGACGGACACGCCCGCGGGCAATCAGGTGTTGCGGGCAGGCCCCGGGGGCAGGCCCTGCTGAGTCCCCGAGCGCCACCTGGGTTCCTGCCACCACCCTTGGGCCGGAATGAGGTGCCACCTTGTGCGTAGAAGCCCTGCACACAGGCAAGAAGCCCCCCAGGCCCGCGGCGCACCCGACCCTGGAGCCCCCTGGCCGGCTGCAGCCACAGGGAACGGGGGTTCTGAGTTGGCGGGCCCCATTCCCGAAGCATCCACGGGCACTTCCCGAAGGGCTGACACCTGCTGCGCCTCAGCAGCCAGCCAACCTCCCTCCCTCTGGTCGGGCACTGCAAGCCACACAGCCACTTGTGTCCCCTGTGTCCCTCCCTGGAGTCCGCAGCGCGTTTTGGGTTTTGGTGCGGACGGGCCCCTCTCGGCTTCCGTAGTCCATTTGGCCCCGGAGCCTGCCAGACCCCCGGCTCTAGGAGGCTGCCCAGGGGCGCTGCCAACAGCCCCCAGGTGCTGGCTAGCCGCCTCGGCCGGCCACGGGGGGAGCACACACACCTGCGGGTGTCCCCGGGCCGCACACACGAACTGCCCCGCGCTTCCCGGCGTTGCAAATAGGTCCCCCGGGAAGCCCCGCCGGCCCTAGGGGCTTGTCGGGTGGGGCCGACGCACGGTGGGTGAGTGGGGAGGGCTGCTGCTGGCACACACCCACTCCTGAAGCCCACTGGGGCGGTCCAAGGGCGAGGAGCTCGGAGCTCGGTCAGGGCTGTCCCAGCAGAACTTTTTGAGGGTGGACGGACACGCCCGCGGGCAATCAGGTGTTGCGGGCAGGCCCCGGGGGCAGGCCCTGCTGAGTCCCCGAGCGCCACCTGGGTTCCTGCCACCACCCTTGGGCCGGGATGAGGTGCCACCTTGTGCGTAGAAGCCCTGCACACAGGCAAGAAGCCCCCCAGGCCCGCGGCGCACCCGACCCTGGAGCCCCCTGGCCGGCTGCAGCCACAGGGAACGGGGGTTCTGAGTTGGCGGGCCCCATTCCCGAAGCATCCACGGGCACTTCCCGAAGGGCTGACACCTGCTGCGCCTCAGCAGCCAGCCAACCTCCCTCCCTCTGGTCGGGCACTGCAAGCCACACAGCCACTTGTGTCCCCTGTGTCCCTCCCTGGAGGCCGCAGCGCGTTTTGGGTTTTGGCGCGGACGGGCCCCTCTCGGCTTCCGTAGTCCATTTGGCCCCGGAGCCTGCCAGACCCCTGGCTCTAGGAGGCTGCCCAGGGGCGCTGCCAACAGCCCCCAGGTGCTGGCTAGCCGCCTCGGCCGGCCACGGGGGGAGCACACACACCTGCGGGTGTCCCCGGGCCACACACACGAACTGCCCCGCGCTTCCCGGCGTTGCAAATAGGTCCCCCGGGAAGCCCCGCCGGCCCTAGGGGCTTGTCGGGCGGGGCCGACGCACGGTGGGTGAGTGGGGAGGGCTGCTGCTGGCACACACCCACTCCTGAAGCCCACTGGGGCGGTCCAAGGGCGAGGAGCTCGGAGCTCGGTCAGGGCTGTCCCAGCAGAACTTTTTGAGGGTGGACGGACACGCCCGCGGGCAATCAGGTGTTGCGGGCAGGCCCCGGGGGCAGGCCCTGCTGAGTCCCCGAGCGCCACCTGGGTTCCTGCCACCACCCTTGGGCCGGGATGAGGTGCCACCTTGTGCGTAGAAGCCCTGCACACAGGCAAGAAGCCCCCCAGGCCCGCGGCGCACCCGACCCTGGAGCCCCCTGGCCGGCTGCAGCCACAGGGAACGGGGGTTCTGAGTTGGCAGGCCCCATTCCCGAAGCATCCACGGGCACTTCCCGAAGGGCTGACACCTGCTGCGCCTCAGCAGCCAGCCAACCTCCCTCCCTCTGGTCGGGCACTGCAAGCCACACAGCCACTTGTGTCCCCTGTGTCCCTCCCTGGAGGCCGCAGCGCGTTTTGGGTTTTGGCGCGGACGGGCCCCTCTCGGCTTCCGTAGTCCATTTGGCCCCGGAGCCTGCCAGACCCCTGGCTCTAGGAGGCTGCCCAGGGGCGCTGCCAACAGCCCCCAGGTGCTGGCTAGCCGCCTCGGCCGGCCACGGGGGGAGCACACACACCTGCGGGTGTCCCCGGGCCGCACACACGAACTGCCCCGCGCTTCCCGGCATTGCAAATAGGTCCCCCGGGAAGCCCCGCCGGCCCTAGGGGCTTGTCGGGCGGGGCCGACGCACGGTGGGTGAGTGGGGAGGGCTGCTGCTGGCACACACCCACTCCTGAAGCCCACTGGGGCGGTCCAAGGGCGAGGAGCTCGGAGCTCGGTCAGGGCTGTCCCAGCAGAACTTTTTGAGGGTGGACGGACACGCCCGCGGGCAATCAGCTGTTGCGGGCAGGCCCCGGGGGCAGGCCCTGCTGAGTCCCCGAGCGCCACCTGGGTTCCTGCCACCACCCTTGGGCCGGGATGAGGTGCCACCTTGTGCGTAGAAGCCCTGCACACAGGCAAGAAGCCCCCCAGGCCCGCGGCGCACCCGACCCTGGAGCCCCCTGGCCGGCTGCAGCCACAGGGAACGGGGGTTCTGAGTTGGCGGGCCCCATTCCCGAAGCATCCACGGGCACTTCCCGAAGGGCTGACACCTGCTGCGCCTCAGCAGCCAGCCAACCTCCCTCCCTCTGGTCGGGCACTGCAAGCCACACAGCCACTTGTGTCCCCTGTGTCCCTCCCTGGAGGCCGCAGCGCGTTTTGGGTTTTGGCGCGGACGGGCCCCTCTCGGCTTCCGTAATCCATTTGGCCCCGGAGCCTGCCAGACCCCTGGCTCTAGGAGGCTGCCCAGGGGCGCTGCCAACAGCCCCCAGGTGCTGGCTAGCCGCCTCGGCCGGCCACGGGGGGAGCACACACACCTGCGGGTGTCCCCGGGCCGCACACACGAACTGCCCCGCGCTTCCCGGCGTTGCAAATAGGTCCCCCGGGAAGCCCCGCCCGCCCTAGGGGCTTGTCGGGCGGGGCCGACGCACGGTGGGTGAGTGGGGAGGGCTGCTGCTGGCACACACCCACTCCTGAAGCCCACTGGGGCGGTCCAAGGGCGAGGAGCTCGGAGCTCGGTCAGGGCTGTCCCAGCAGAACTTTTTGAGGGTGGACGGACACGCCCGCGGGCAATCAGGTGTTGCGGGCAGGCCCCGGGGGCAGGCCCTGCTGAGTCCCCGAGTGCCACCTGGGTTCCTGCCACCACCCTTGGGCCGGGATGAGGTGCCACCTTGTGCGTAGAAGCCCTGCACACAGGCAAGAAGCCCCCCAGGCCCGCGGCGCACCCGACCCTGGAGCCCCCTGGCCGGCTGCAGCCACAGGGAACGGGGGGTTCTGAGTTGGCAGGCCCCATTCCCGAAGCATCCACGGGCACTTCCCGAAGGGCTGACACCTGCTGCGCCTCAGCAGCCAGCCAACCTCCCTCCCTCTGGTCGGGCACTGCAAGCCACACAGCCACTTGTGTCCCCTGTGTCCCTCCCTGGAGGCCGCAGCGCGTTTTGGGTTTTGGCGCGGACGGGCCCCTCTCGGCTTCCGTAGTCCATTTGGCCCCGGAGCCTGCCAGACCCCTGGCTCTAGGAGGCTGCCCAGGGGCGCTGCCAACAGCCCCCAGGTGCTGGCTAGCCGCCTCGGCCGGCCACGGGGGGAGCACACACACCTGCGGGTGTCCCCGGGCCTCACAAACGAACTGCCCCGCGCTTCCCGGCGTTGCAAATAGGTCCCCCGGGAAGCCCCGCCGGCCCTAGGGGCTTGTCGGGCGGGGCCGACGCACGGTGGGTGAGTGGGGAGGGCTGCTGCTGGCACACACCCACTCCTGAAGCCCACTGGGGCGGTCCAAGGGCGAGGACTCGGAGCTCGGTCAGGGCTGTCCCAGCAGAACTTTTTGAGGGTGGACGGACACGCCCGCGGGCAATCAGGTGTTGCGGGCAGGCCCCGGGGGCAGGCCCTGCTGAGTCCCCGAGCGCCACCTGGGTTCCTGCCACCACCCTTGGGCCGGGATGAGGTGCCACCTTGTGCGTAGAAGCCCTGCACACAGGCAAGAAGCCCCCCAGGCCCGCGGCGCACCCGACCCTGGAGCCCCCTGGCCGGATGCAGCCACAGGGAACGGGGGTTCTGAGTTGGCAGGCCCCATTCCCGAAGCATCCACGGGCACTTCCCGAAGGGCTGACACCTGCTGCGCCTCAGCAGCCAGCCAACCTCCCTCCCTCTGGTCGGGCACTGCAAGCCACACAGCCACTTGTGTCCCCTGTGTCCCTCCCTGGAGGCCGCAGCGCGTTTTGGGTTTTGGCGCGGACGGGCCCCTCTCGGCTTCCGTAGTCCATTTGGCCCCGGAGCCTGCCAGACCCCTGGCTCTAGGAGGCTGCCCAGGGGCGCTGCCAACAGCCCCCAGGTGCTGGCTAGCCGCCTCGGCCGGCCACGGGGGGAGCACACACACCTGCGGGTGTCCCCGGGCCTCACACACGAACTGCCCCGCGCTTCCCGGCGTTGCAAATAGGTCCCCCGGGAAGCCCCGCCGGCCCTAGGGGCTTGTCGGGCGGGGCCGACGCACGGTGGGTGAGTGGGGAGGGCTGCTGCTGGCACACACCCACTCCTGAAGCCCACTGGGGTGGTCCAAGGGCGAGGAGCTCGGAGCTCGGTCAGGGCTGTCCCAGCAGAACTTTTTGAGGGTGGACGGACACGCCCGCGGGCAATCAGGTGTTGCGGGCAGGCCCCGGGGGCAGGCCCTGCTGAGTCCCCGAGCGCCACCTGGGTTCCTGCCACCACCCTTGGGCCGGGATGAGGTGCCACCTTGTGCGTAGAAGCCCTGCACACAGGCAAGAAGCCCCCCAGGCCCGCGGCGCACCCGACCCTGGAGCCCCCTGGCCGGCTGCAGCCACAGGGAACGGGGGTTCTGAGTTGGCGGGCCCCATTCCCGAAGCATCCACGGGCACTTCCCGAAGGGCTGACACCTGCTGCGCCTCAGCAGCCAGCCAACCTCCCTCCCTCTGGTCGGGCACTGCAAGCCACACAGCCACTTGTGTCCCCTGTGTCCCTCCCTGGAGTCCGCAGCGCGTTTTGGGTTTTGGTGCGGACGGGCCCCTCTCGGCTTCCGTAGTCCATTTGGCCCCGGAGCCTGCCAGACCCCCGGCTCTAGGAGGCTGCCCAGGGGCGCTGCCAACAGCCCCCAGGTGCTGGCTAGCCGCCTCGGCCGGCCACGGGGGGAGCACACACACCTGCGGGTGTCCCCGGGCCGCACACACGAACTGCCCCGCGCTTCCCGGCGTTGCAAATAGGTCCCCCGGGAAGCCCCGCCGGCCCTAGGGGCTTGTCGGGTGGGGCCGACGCACGGTGGGTGAGTGGGGAGGGCTGCTGCTGGCACACACCCACTCCTGAAGCCCACTGGGGCGGTCCAAGGGCGAGGAGCTCGGAGCTCGGTCAGGGCTGTCCCAGCAGAACTTTTTGAGGGTGGACGGACACGCCCGCGGGCAATCAGCTGTTGCGGGCAGGCCCCGGGGGCAGGCCCTGCTGAGTCCCCGAGCGCCACCTGGGTTCCTGCCACCACCCTTGGGCCGGGATGAGGTGCCACCTTGTGCGTAGAAGCCCTGCACACAGGCAAGAAGCCCCCCAGGCCCGCGGCGCACCCGACCCTGGAGCCCCCTGGCCGGCTGCAGCCACAGGGAACGGGGGTTCTGAGTTGGCGGGCCCCATTCCCGAAGCATCCACGGGCACTTCCCGAAGGGCTGACACCTGCTGCGCCTCAGCAGCCAGCCAACCTCCCTCCCTCTGGTCGGGCACTGCAAGCCACACAGCCACTTGTGTCCCCTGTGTCCCTCCCTGGAGGCCGCAGCGCGTTTTGGGTTTTGGCGCGGACGGGCCCCTCTCGGCTTCCGTAGTCCATTTGGCCCCGGAGCCTGCCAGACCCCTGGCTCTAGGAGGCTGCCCAGGGGCGCTGCCAACAGCCCCCAGGTGCTGGCTAGCCGCCTCGGCCGGCCACGGGGGGAGCACACACACCTGCGGGTGTCCCCGGGCCACACACACGAACTGCCCCGCGCTTCCCGGCGTTGCAAATAGGTCCCCCGGGAAGCCCCGCCGGCCCTAGGGGCTTGTTGGGCGGGGCCGACGCACGGTGGGTGAGTGGGGAGGGCTGCTGCTGGCACACACCCACTCCTGAAGCCCACTGGGGCGGTCCAAGGGCGAGGAGCTCGGAGCTCGGTCAGGGCTGTCCCAGCAGAACTTTTTGAGGGTGGACGGACACGCCCGCGGGCAATCAGGTGTTGCGGGCAGGCCCCGGGGGCAGGCCCTGCTGAGTCCCCGAGCGCCACCTGGGTTCCTGCCACCACCCTTGGGCCGGGATGAGGTGCCACCTTGTGCGTAGAAGCCCTGCACACAGGCAAGAAGCCCCCCAGGCCCGCGGCGCACCCGACCCTGGAGACCCCTGGCCGGCTGCAGCCACAGGGAACGGGGGTTCTGAGTTGGCAGGCCCCATTCCCGAAGCATCCACGGGCACTTCCCGAAGGGCTGACACCTGCTGCGCCTCAGCAGCCAGCCAACCTCCCTCCCTCTGGTCGGGCACTGCAAGCCACACAGCCACTTGTGTCCCCTGTGTCCCTCCCTGGAGGCCGCAGCGCGTTTTGGGTTTTGGCGCGGACGGGCCCCTCTCGGCTTCCGTAGTCCATTTGGCCCCGGAGCCTGCCAGACCCCTGGCTCTAGGAGGCTGCCCAGGGGCGCTGCCAACAGCCCCCAGGTGCTGGCTAGCCGCCTCGGCCGGCCACGGGGGGAGCACACACACCTGCGGGTGTCCCCGGGCCGCACACACGAACTGCCCCGCGCTTCCCGGCGTTGCAAATAGGTCCCCCGGGAAGCCCCGCCGGCCCTAGGGGCTTGTCGGGCGGGGCCGACGCACGGTGGGTGAGTGGGGAGGGCTGCTGCTGGCACACACCCACTCCTGAAGCCCACTGGGGCGGTCCAAGGGCGAGGAGCTCGGAGCTCGGTCAGGGCTGTCCCAGCAGAACTTTTTGAGGGTGGACGGACACGCCCGCGGGCAATCAGCTGTTGCGGGCAGGCCCCGGGGGCAGGCCCTGCTGAGTCCCCGAGCGCCACCTGGGTTCCTGCCACCACCCTTGGGCCGGGATGAGGTGCCACCTTGTGCGTAGAAGCCCTGCACACAGGCAAGAAGCCCCCCAGGCCCGCGGCGCACCCGACCCTGGAGCCCCCTGGCCGGCTGCAGCCACAGGGAACGGGGGTTCTGAGTTGGCGGGCCCCATTCCCGAAGCATCCACGGGCACTTCCCGAAGGGCTGACACCTGCTGCGCCTCAGCAGCCAGCCAACCTCCCTCCCTCTGGTCGGGCACTGCAAGCCACACAGCCACTTGTGTCCCCTGTGTCCCTCCCTGGAGGCCGCAGCGCGTTTTGGGTTTTGGCGCGGACGGGCCCCTCTCGGCTTCCGTAATCCATTTGGCCCCGGAGCCTGCCAGACCCCTGGCTCTAGGAGGCTGCCCAGGGGCGCTGCCAACAGCCCCCAGGTGCTGGCTAGCCGCCTCGGCCGGCCACGGGGGGAGCACACACACCTGCGGGTGTCCCCGGGCCGCACACACGAACTGCCCCGCGCTTCCCGGCGTTGCAAATAGGTCCCCCGGGAAGCCCCGCCCGCCCTAGGGGCTTGTCGGGCGGGGCCGACGCACGGTGGGTGAGTGGGGAGGGCTGCTGCTGGCACACACCCACTCCTGAAGCCCACTGGGGCGGTCCAAGGGCGAGGAGCTCGGAGCTCGGTCAGGGCTGTCCCAGCAGAACTTTTTGAGGGTGGACGGACACGCCCGCGGGCAATCAGGTGTTGCGGGCAGGCCCCGGGGGCAGGCCCTGCTGAGTCCCCGAGCGCCACCTGGGTTCCTGCCACCACCCTTGGGCCGGGATGAGGTGCCACCTTGTGCGTAGAAGCCCTGCACACAGGCAAGAAGCCCCCCAGGCCCGCGGCGCACCCGACCCTGGAGCCCCCTGGCCGGCTGCAGCCACAGGGAACGGGGGTTCTGAGTTGGCGGGCCCCATTCCCGAAGCATCCACGGGCACTTCCCGAAGGGCTGACACCTGCTGCGCCTCAGCAGCCAGCCAACCTCCCTCCCTCTGGTCGGGCACTGCAAGCCACACAGCCACTTGTGTCCCCTGTGTCCCTCCCTGGAGTCCGCAGCGCGTTTTGGGTTTTGGTGCGGACGGGCCCCTCTCGGCTTCCGTAGTCCATTTGGCCCCGGAGCCTGCCAGACCCCCGGCTCTAGGAGGCTGCCCAGGGGCGCTGCCAACAGCCCCCAGGTGCTGGCTAGCCGCCTCGGCCGGCCACGGGGGGAGCACACACACCTGCGGGTGTCCCCGGGCCGCACACACGAACTGCCCCGCGCTTCCCGGCGTTGCAAATAGGTCCCCCGGGAAGCCCCGCCGGCCCTAGGGGCTTGTCGGGTGGGGCCGACGCACGGTGGGTGAGTGGGGAGGGCTGCTGCTGGCACACACCCACTCCTGAAGCCCACTGGGGCGGTCCAAGGGCGAGGAGCTCGGAGCTCGGTCAGGGCTGTCCCAGCAGAACTTTTTGAGGGTGGACGGACACGCCCGCGGGCAATCAGGTGTTGCGGGCAGGCCCCGGGGGCAGGCCCTGCTGAGTCCCCGAGCGCCACCTGGGTTCCTGCCACCACCCTTGGGCCGGGATGAGGTGCCACCTTGTGCGTAGAAGCCCTGCACACAGGCAAGAAGCCCCCCAGGCCCGCGGCGCACCCGACCCTGGAGCCCCCTGGCCGGCTGCAGCCACAGGGAACGGGGGTTCTGAGTTGGCGGGCCCCATTCCCGAAGCATCCACGGGCACTTCCCGAAGGGCTGACACCTGCTGCGCCTCAGCAGCCAGCCAACCTCCCTCCCTCTGGTCGGGCACTGCAAGCCACACAGCCACTTGTGTCCCCTGTGTCCCTCCCTGGAGGCCGCAGCGCGTTTTGGGTTTTGGCGCGGACGGGCCCCTCTCGGCTTCCGTAGTCCATTTGGCCCCGGAGCCTGCCAGACCCCTGGCTCTAGGAGGCTGCCCAGGGGCGCTGCCAACAGCCCCCAGGTGCTGGCTAGCCGCCTCGGCCGGCCACGGGGGGAGCACACACACCTGCGGGTGTCCCCGGGCCGCACACACGAACTGCCCCGCGCTTCCCGGCATTGCAAATAGGTCCCCCGGGAAGCCCCGCCGGCCCTAGGGGCTTGTCGGGCGGGGCCGACGCACGGTGGGTGAGTGGGGAGGGCTGCTGCTGGCACACACCCACTCCTGAAGCCCACTGGGGCGGTCCAAGGGCGAGGAGCTCGGAGCTCGGTCAGGGCTGTCCCAGCAGAACTTTTTGAGGGTGGACGGACACGCCCGCGGGCAATCAGCTGTTGCGGGCAGGCCCCGGGGGCAGGCCCTGCTGAGTCCCCGAGCGCCACCTGGGTTCCTGCCACCACCCTTGGGCCGGGATGAGGTGCCACCTTGTGCGTAGAAGCCCTGCACACAGGCAAGAAGCCCCCCAGGCCCGCGGCGCACCCGACCCTGGAGCCCCCTGGCCGGCTGCAGCCACAGGGAACGGGGGTTCTGAGTTGGCGGGCCCCATTCCCGAAGCATCCACGGGCACTTCCCGAAGGGCTGACACCTGCTGCGCCTCAGCAGCCAGCCAACCTCCCTCCCTCTGGTCGGGCACTGCAAGCCACACAGCCACTTGTGTCCCCTGTGTCCCTCCCTGGAGGCCGCAGCGCGTTTTGGGTTTTGGCGCGGACGGGCCCCTCTCGGCTTCCGTAATCCATTTGGCCCCGGAGCCTGCCAGACCCCTGGCTCTAGGAGGCTGCCCAGGGGCGCTGCCAACAGCCCCCAGGTGCTGGCTAGCCGCCTCGGCCGGCCACGGGGGGAGCACACACACCTGCGGGTGTCCCCGGGCCGCACACACGAACTGCCCCGCGCTTCCCGGCGTTGCAAATAGGTCCCCCGGGAAGCCCCGCCCGCCCTAGGGGCTTGTCGGGCGGGGCCGACGCACGGTGGGTGAGTGGGGAGGGCTGCTGCTGGCACACACCCACTCCTGAAGCCCACTGGGGCGGTCCAAGGGCGAGGAGCTCGGAGCTCGGTCAGGGCTGTCCCAGCAGAACTTTTTGAGGGTGGACGGACACGCCCGCGGGCAATCAGGTGTTGCGGGCAGGCCCCGGGGGCAGGCCCTGCTGAGTCCCCGAGCGCCACCTGGGTTCCTGCCACCACCCTTGGGCCGGGATGAGGTGCCACCTTGTGCGTAGAAGCCCTGCACACAGGCAAGAAGCCCCCCAGGCCCGCGGCGCACCCGACCCTGGAGCCCCCTGGCCGGCTGCAGCCACAGGGAACGGGGGTTCTGAGTTGGCGGGCCCCATTCCCGAAGCATCCACGGGCACTTCCCGAAGGGCTGACACCTGCTGCGCCTCAGCAGCCAGCCAACCTCCCTCCCTCTGGTCGGGCACTGCAAGCCACACAGCCACTTGTGTCCCCTGTGTCCCTCCCTGGAGTCCGCAGCGCGTTTTGGGTTTTGGCGCGGACGGGCCCCTCTCGGCTTCCGTAGTCCATTTGGCCCCGGAGCCTGCCAGACCCCTGGCTCTAGGAGGCTGCCCAGGGGCGCTGCCAACAGCCCCCAGGTGCTGGCTAGCCGCCTCGGCCGGCCACGGGGGGAGCACACACACCTGCGGGTGTCCCCGGGCCGCACACACGAACTGCCCCGCGCTTCCCGGCATTGCAAATAGGTCCCCCGGGAAGCCCCGCCGGCCCTAGGGGCTTGTCGGGCGGGGCCGACGCACGGTGGGTGAGTGGGGAGGGCTGCTGCTGGCACACACCCACTCCTGAAGCCCACTGGGGCGGTCCAAGGGCGAGGAGCTCGGAGCTCGGTCAGGGCTGTCCCAGCAGAACTTTTTGAGGGTGGACGGACACGCCCGCGGGCAATCAGCTGTTGCGGGCAGGCCCCGGGGGCAGGCCCTGCTGAGTCCCCGAGCGCCACCTGGGTTCCTGCCACCACCCTTGGGCCGGGATGAGGTGCCACCTTGTGCGTAGAAGCCCTGCACACAGGCAAGAAGCCCCCCAGGCCCGCGGCGCACCCGACCCTGGAGCTCCCTGGCCGGCTGCAGCCACAGGGAACGGGGGTTCTGAGTTGGCGGGCCCCATTCCCGAAGCATCCACGGGCACTTCCCGAAGGGCTGACACCTGCTGCGCCTCAGCAGCCAGCCAACCTCCCTCCCTCTGGTCGGGCACTGCAAGCCACACAGCCACTTGTGTCCCCTGTGTCCCTCCCTGGAGGCCGCAGCGCGTTTTGGGTTTTGGCGCGGACGGGCCCCTCTCGGCTTCCGTAATCCATTTGGCCCCGTAGCCTGCCAGACCCCTGGCTCTAGGAGGCTGCCCAGGGGCGCTGCCAACAGCCCCCAGGTGCTGGCTAGCCGCCTCGGCCGGCCACGGGGGGAGCACACACACCTGCGGGTGTCCCCGGGCCGCACACACGAACTGCCCCGCGCTTCCCGGCGTTGCAAATAGGTCCCCCGGGAAGCCCCGCCCGCCCTAGGGGCTTGTCGGGCGGGGCCGACGCACGGTGGGTGAGTGGGGAGGGCTGCTGCTGGCACACACCCACTCCTGAAGCCCACTGGGGCGGTCCAAGGGCGAGGAGCTCGGAGCTCGGTCAGGGCTGTCCCAGCAGAACTTTTTGAGGGTGGACGGACACGCCCGCGGGCAATCAGGTGTTGCGGGCAGGCCCCGGGGGCAGGCCCTGCTGAGTCCCCGAGTGCCACCTGGGTTCCTGCCACCACCCTTGGGCCGGGATGAGGTGCCACCTTGTGCGTAGAAGCCCTGCACACAGGCAAGAAGCCCCCCAGGCCCGCGGCGCACCCGACCCTGGAGCCCCCTGGCCGGCTGCAGCCACAGGGAACGGGGGTTCTGAGTTGGCAGGCCCCATTCCCGAAGCATCCACGGGCACTTCCCGAAGGGCTGACACCTGCTGCGCCTCAGCAGCCAGCCAACCTCCCTCCCTCTGGTCGGGCACTGCAAGCCACACAGCCACTTGTGTCCCCTGTGTCCCTCCCTGGAGGCCGCAGCGCGTTTTGGGTTTTGGCGCGGACGGGCCCCTCTCGGCTTCCGTAGTCCATTTGGCCCCGGAGCCTGCCAGACCCCTGGCTCTAGGAGGCTGCCCAGGGGCGCTGCCAACAGCCCCCAGGTGCTGGCTAGCCGCCTCGGCCGGCCACGGGGGGAGCACACACACCTGCGGGTGTCCCCGGGCCTCACACACGAACTGCCCCGCGCTTCCCGGCGTTGCAAATAGGTCCCCCGGGAAGCCCCGCCGGCCCTAGGGGCTTGTCGGGCGGGGCCGACGCACGGTGGGTGAGTGGGGAGGGCTGCTGCTGGCACACACCCACTCCTGAAGCCCACTGGGGCGGTCCAAGGGCGAGGACTCGGAGCTCGGTCAGGGCTGTCCCAGCAGAACTTTTTGAGGGTGGACGGACACGCCCGCGGGCAATCAGGTGTTGCGGGCAGGCCCCGGGGGCAGGCCCTGCTGAGTCCCCGAGCGCCACCTGGGTTCCTGCCACCACCCTTGGGCCGGGATGAGGTGCCACCTTGTGCGTAGAAGCCCTGCACACAGGCAAGAAGCCCCCCAGGCCCGCGGCGCACCCGACCCTGGAGCCCCCTGGCCGGATGCAGCCACAGGGAACGGGGGTTCTGAGTTGGCAGGCCCCATTCCCGAAGCATCCACGGGCACTTCCCGAAGGGCTGACACCTGCTGCGCCTCAGCAGCCAGCCAACCTCCCTCCCTCTGGTCGGGCACTGCAAGCCACACAGCCACTTGTGTCCCCTGTGTCCCTCCCTGGAGGCCGCAGCGCGTTTTGGGTTTTGGCGCGGACGGGCCCCTCTCGGCTTCCGTAGTCCATTTGGCCCCGGAGCCTGCCAGACCCCTGGCTCTAGGAGGCTGCCCAGGGGCGCTGCCAACAGCCCCCAGGTGCTGGCTAGCCGCCTCGGCCGGCCACGGGGGGAGCACACACACCTGCGGGTGTCCCCGGGCCGCACACACGAACTGCCCCGCGCTTCCCGGCGTTGCAAATAGGTCCCCCGGGAAGCCCCGCCGGCCCTAGGGGCTTGTCGGGCGGGGCCGACGCACGGTGGGTGAGTGGGGAGGGCTGCTGCTGGCACACACCCACTCCTGAAGCCCACTGGGGCGGTCCAAGGGCGAGGAGCTCGGAGCTCGGTCAGGGCTGTCCCAGCAGAACTTTTTGAGGGTGGACGGACACGCCCGCGGGCAATCAGCTGTTGCGGGCAGGCCCCGGGGGCAGGCCCTGCTGAGTCCCCGAGCGCCACCTGGGTTCCTGCCACCACCCTTGGGCCGGGATGAGGTGCCACCTTGTGCGTAGAAGCCCTGCACACAGGCAAGAAGCCCCCCAGGCCCGCGGCGCACCCGACCCTGGAGCCCCCTGGCCGGCTGCAGCCACAGGGAACGGGGGTTCTGAGTTGGCAGGCCCCATTCCCGAAGCATCCACGGGCACTTCCCGAAGGGCTGACACCTGCTGCGCCTCAGCAGCCAGCCAACCTCCCTCCCTCTGGTCGGGCACTGCAAGCCACACAGCCACTTGTGTCCCCTGTGTCCCTCCCTGGAGGCCGCAGCGCGTTTTGGGTTTTGGCGCGGACGGGCCCCTCTCGGCTTCCGTAGTCCATTTGGCCCCGGAGCCTGCCAGACCCCTGGCTCTAGGAGGCTGCCCAGGGGCGCTGCCAACAGCCCCCAGGTGCTGGCTAGCCGCCTCGGCCGGCCACGGGGGGAGCACACACACCTGCGGGTGTCCCCGGGCCGCACACACGAACTGCCCCGCGCTTCCCGGCATTGCAAATAGGTCCCCCGGGAAGCCCCGCCGGCCCTAGGGGCTTGTCGGGCGGGGCCGACGCACGGTGGGTGAGTGGGGAGGGCTGCTGCTGGCACACACCCACTCCTGAAGCCCACTGGGGCGGTCCAAGGGCGAGGAGCTCGGAGCTCGGTCAGGGCTGTCCCAGCAGAACTTTTTGAGGGTGGACGGACACGCCCGCGGGCAATCAGGTGTTGCGGGCAGGCCCCGGGGGCAGGCCCTGCTGAGTCCCCGAGCGCCACCTGGGTTCCTGCCACCACCCTTGGGCCGGGATGAGGTGCCACCTTGTGCGTAGAAGCCCTGCACACAGGCAAGAAGCCCCCCAGGCCCGCGGCGCACCCGACCCTGGAGCCCCCTGGCCGGCTGCAGCCACAGGGAACGGGGGTTCTGAGTTGGCGGGCCCCATTCCCGAAGCATCCACGGGCACTTCCCGAAGGGCTGACACCTGCTGCGCCTCAGCAGCCAGCCAACCTCCCTCCCTCTGGTCGGGCACTGCAAGCCACACAGCCACTTGTGTCCCCTGTGTCCCTCCCTGGAGGCCGCAGCGCGTTTTGGGTTTTGGCGTGGACGGGCCCCTCTCGGCTTCCGTAATCCATTTGGCCCCGGAGCCTGCCAGACCCCTGGCTCTAGGAGGCTGCCCAGGGGCGCTGCCAACAGCCCCCAGGTGCTGGCTAGCCGCCTCGGCCGGCCACGGGGGGAGCACACACACCTGCGGGTGTCCCCGGGCCGCACACACGAACTGCCCCGCGCTTCCCGGCGTTGCAAATAGGTCCCCCGGGAAGCCCCGCCCGCCCTAGGGGCTTGTCGGGCGGGGCCGACGCACGGTGGGTGAGTGGGGAGGGCTGCTGCTGGCACACACCCACTCCTGAAGCCCACTGGGGCGGTCCAAGGGCGAGGAGCTCGGAGCTCGGTCAGGGCTGTCCCAGCAGAACTTTTTGAGGGTGGACGGACACGCCCGCGGGCAATCAGGTGTTGCGGGCAGGCCCCGGGGGCAGGCCCTGCTGAGTCCCCGAGCGCCACCTGGGTTCCTGCCACCACCCTTGGGCCGGGATGAGGTGCCACCTTGTGCGTAGAAGCCCTGCACACAGGCAAGAAGCCCCCCAGGCCCGCGGCGCACCCGACCCTGGAGCCCCCTGGCCGGCTGCAGCCACAGGGAACGGGGGTTCTGAGTTGGCGGGCCCCATTCCCGAAGCATCCACGGGCACTTCCCGAAGGGCTGACACCTGCTGCGCCTCAGCAGCCAGCCAACCTCCCTCCCTCTGGTCGGGCACTGCAAGCCACACAGCCACTTGTGTCCCCTGTGTCCCTCCCTGGAGGCCGCAGCGCGTTTTGGGTTTTGGTGCGGACGGGCCCCTCTCGGCTTCCGTAGTCCATTTGGCCCCGGAGCCTGCCAGACCCCCGGCTCTAGGAGGCTGCCCAGGGGCGCTGCCAACAGCCCCCAGGTGCTGGCTAGCCGCCTCGGCCGGCCACGGGGGGAGCACACACACCTGCGGGTGTCCCCGGGCCGCACACACGAACTGCCCCGCGCTTCCCGGCGTTGCAAATAGGTCCCCCGGGAAGCCCCGCCGGCCCTAGGGGCTTGTCGGGTGGGGCCGACGCACGGTGGGTGAGTGGGGAGGGCTGCTGCTGGCACACACCCACTCCTGAAGCCCACTGGGGCGGTCCAAGGGCGAGGAGCTCGGAGCTCGGTCAGGGCTGTCCCAGCAGAACTTTTTGAGGGTGGACGGACACGCCCGCGGGCAATCAGGTGTTGCGGGCAGGCCCCGGGGGCAGGCCCTGCTGAGTCCCCGAGCGCCACCTGGGTTCCTGCCACCACCCTTGGGCCGGGATGAGGTGCCACCTTGTGCGTAGAAGCCCTGCACACAGGCAAGAAGCCCCCCAGGCCCGCGGCGCACCCGACCCTGGAGCCCCCTGGCCGGCTGCAGCCACAGGGAACGGGGGTTCTGAGTTGGCGGGCCCCATTCCCGAAGCATCCACGGGCACTTCCCGAAGGGCTGACACCTGCTGCGCCTCAGCAGCCAGCCAACCTCCCTCCCTCTGGTCGGGCACTGCAAGCCACACAGCCACTTGTGTCCCCTGTGTCCCTCCCTGGAGGCCGCAGCGCGTTTTGGGTTTTGGCGCGGACGGGCCCCTCTCGGCTTCCGTAGTCCATTTGGCCCCGGAGCCTGCCAGACCCCTGGCTCTAGGAGGCTGCCCAGGGGCGCTGCCAACAGCCCCCAGGTGCTGGCTAGCCGCCTCGGCCGGCCACGGGGGGAGCACACACACCTGCGGGTGTCCCCGGGCCGCACACACGAACTGCCCCGCGCTTCCCGGCATTGCAAATAGGTCCCCCGGGAAGCCCCGCCGGCCCTAGGGGCTTGTCGGGCGGGGCCGACGCACGGTGGGTGAGTGGGGAGGGCTGCTGCTGGCACACACCCACTCCTGAAGCCCACTGGGGCGGTCCAAGGGCGAGGAGCTCGGAGCTCGGTCAGGGCTGTCCCAGCAGAACTTTTTGAGGGTGGACGGACACGCCCGCGGGCAATCAGCTGTTGCGGGCAGGCCCCGGGGGCAGGCCCTGCTGAGTCCCCGAGCGCCACCTGGGTTCCTGCCACCACCCTTGGGCCGGGATGAGGTGCCACCTTGTGCGTAGAAGCCCTGCACACAGGCAAGAAGCCCCCCAGGCCCGCGGCGCACCCGACCCTGGAGCCCCCTGGCCGGCTGCAGCCACAGGGAACGGGGGTTCTGAGTTGGCGGGCCCCATTCCCGAAGCATCCACGGGCACTTCCCGAAGGGCTGACACCTGCTGCGCCTCAGCAGCCAGCCAACCTCCCTCCCTCTGGTCGGGCACTGCAAGCCACACAGCCACTTGTGTCCCCTGTGTCCCTCCCTGGAGGCCGCAGCGCGTTTTGGGTTTTGGCGCGGACGGGCCCCTCTCGGCTTCCGTAATCCATTTGGCCCCGGAGCCTGCCAGACCCCTGGCTCTAGGAGGCTGCCCAGGGGCGCTGCCAACAGCCCCCAGGTGCTGGCTAGCCGCCTCGGCCGGCCACGGGGGGAGCACACACACCTGCGGGTGTCCCCGGGCCGCACACACGAACTGCCCCGCGCTTCCCGGCGTTGCAAATAGGTCCCCCGGGAAGCCCCGCCCGCCCTAGGGGCTTGTCGGGCGGGGCCGACGCACGGTGGGTGAGTGGGGAGGGCTGCTGCTGGCACACACCCACTCCTGAAGCCCACTGGGGCGGTCCAAGGGCGAGGAGCTCGGAGCTCGGTCAGGGCTGTCCCAGCAGAACTTTTTGAGGGTGGACGGACACGCCCGCGGGCAATCAGGTGTTGCGGGCAGGCCCCGGGGGCAGGCCCTGCTGAGTCCCCGAGCGCCACCTGGGTTCCTGCCACCACCCTTGGGCCGGGATGAGGTGCCACCTTGTGCGTAGAAGCCCTGCACACAGGCAAGAAGCCCCCCAGGCCCGCGGCGCACCCGACCCTGGAGCCCCCTGGCCGGCTGCAGCCACAGGGAACGGGGGTTCTGAGTTGGCGGGCCCCATTCCCGAAGCATCCACGGGCACTTCCCGAAGGGCTGACACCTGCTGCGCCTCAGCAGCCAGCCAACCTCCCTCCCTCTGGTCGGGCACTGCAAGCCACACAGCCACTTGTGTCCCCTGTGTCCCTCCCTGGAGGCCGCAGCGCGTTTTGGGTTTTGGCGCGGACGGGCCCCTCTCGGCTTCCGTAATCCATTTGGCCCCGGAGCCTGCCAGACCCCTGGCTCTAGGAGGCTGCCCAGGGGCGCTGCCAACAGCCCCCAGGTGCTGGCTAGCCGCCTCGGCCGGCCACGGGGGGAGCACACACACCTGCGGGTGTCCCCGGGCCGCACACACGAACTGCCCCGCGCTTCCCGGCGTTGCAAATAGGTCCCCCGGGAAGCCCCGCCGGCCCTAGGGGCTTGTCGGGCGGGGCCGACGCACGGTGGGTGAGTGGGGAGGGCTGCTGCTGGCACACACCCACTCCTGAAGCCCACTGGGGCGGTCCAAGGGCGAGGAGCTCGGAGCTCGGTCAGGGCTGTCCCAGCAGAACTTTTTGAGGGTGGACGGACACGCCCGCGGGCAATCAGGTGTTGCGGGCAGGCCCCGGGGGCAGGCCCTGCTGAGTCCCCGAGCGCCACCTGGGTTCCTGCCACCACCCTTGGGCCGGGATGAGGTGCCACCTTGTGCGTAGAAGCCCTGCACACAGGCAAGAAGCCCCCCAGGCCCGCGGCGCACCCGACCCTGGAGCCCCCTGGCCGGCTGCAGCCACAGGGAACGGGGGTTCTGAGTTGGCGGGCCCCATTCCCGAACCATCCACGGGCACTTCCCGAAGGGCTGACACCTGCTGCGCCTCAGCAGCCAGCCAACCTCCCTCCCTCTGGTCGGGCACTGCAAGCCACACAGCCACTTGTGTCCCCTGTGTCCCTCCCTGGAGTCCGCAGCGCGTTTTGGGTTTTGGTGCGGACGGGCCCCTCTCGGCTTCCGTAGTCCATTTGGCCCCGGAGCCTGCCAGACCCCCGGCTCTAGGAGGCTGCCCAGGGGCGCTGCCAACAGCCCCCAGGTGCTGGCTAGCCGCCTCGGCCGGCCACGGGGGGAGCACACACACCTGCGGGTGTCCCCGGGCCGCACACACGAACTGCCCCGCGCTTCCCGGCGTTGCAAATAGGTCCCCCGGGAAGCCCCGCCGGCCCTAGGGGCTTGTCGGGTGGGGCCGACGCACGGTGGGTGAGTGGGGAGGGCTGCTGCTGGCACACACCCACTCCTGAAGCCCACTGGGGCGGTCCAAGGGCGAGGAGCTCGGAGCTCGGTCAGGGCTGTCCCAGCAGAACTTTTTGAGGGTGGACGGACACGCCCGCGGGCAATCAGGTGTTGCGGGCAGGCCCCGGGGGCAGGCCCTGCTGAGTCCCCGAGCGCCACCTGGGTTCCTGCCACCACCCTTGGGCCGGGATGAGGTGCCACCTTGTGCGTAGAAGCCCTGCACACAGGCAAGAAGCCCCCCAGGCCCGCGGCGCACCCGACCCTGGAGCCCCCTGGCCGGCTGCAGCCACAGGGAACGGGGGTTCTGAGTTGGCGGGCCCCATTCCCGAAGCATCCACGGGCACTTCCCGAAGGGCTGACACCTGCTGCGCCTCAGCAGCCAGCCAACCTCCCTCCCTCTGGTCGGGCACTGCAAGCCACACAGCCACTTGTGTCCCCTGTGTCCCTCCCTGGAGGCCGCAGCGCGTTTTGGGTTTTGGCGCGGACGGGCCCCTCTCGGCTTCCGTAGTCCATTTGGCCCCGGAGCCTGCCAGACCCCTGGCTCTAGGAGGCTGCCCAGGGGCGCTGCCAACAGCCCCCAGGTGCTGGCTAGCCGCCTCGGCCGGCCACGGGGGGAGCACACACACCTGCGGGTGTCCCCGGGCCGCACACACGAACTGCCCCGCGCTTCCCGGCGTTGCAAATAGGTCCCCCGGGAAGCCCCGCCGGCCCTAGGGGCTTGTCGGGCGGGGCCGACGCACGGTGGGTGAGTGGGGAGGGCTGCTGCTGGCACACACCCACTCCTGAAGCCCACTGGGGCGGTCCAAGGGCGAGGAGCTCGGAGCTCGGTCAGGGCTGTCCCAGCAGAACTTTTTGAGGGTGGACGGACACGCCCGCGGGCAATCAGCTGTTGCGGGCAGGCCCCGGGGGCAGGCCCTGCTGAGTCCCCGAGCGCCACCTGGGTTCCTGCCACCACCCTTGGGCCGGGATGAGGTGCCACCTTGTGCGTAGAAGCCCTGCACACAGGCAAGAAGCCCCCCAGGCCCGCGGCGCACCCGACCCTGGAGCCCCCTGGCCGGCTGCAGCCACAGGGAACGGGGGTTCTGAGTTGGCGGGCCCCATTCCCGAAGCATCCACGGGCACTTCCCGAAGGGCTGACACCTGCTGCGCCTCAGCAGCCAGCCAACCTCCCTCCCTCTGGTCGGGCACTGCAAGCCACACAGCCACTTGTGTCCCCTGTGTCCCTCCCTGGAGGCCGCAGCGCGTTTTGGGTTTTGGCGCGGACGGGCCCCTCTCGGCTTCCGTAATCCATTTGGCCCCGGAGCCTGCCAGACCCCTGGCTCTAGGAGGCTGCCCAGGGGCGCTGCCAACAGCCCCCAGGTGCTGGCTAGCCGCCTCGGCCGGCCACGGGGGGAGCACACACACCTGCGGGTGTCCCCGGGCCGCACACACGAACTGCCCCGCGCTTCCCGGCGTTGCAAATAGGTCCCCCGGGAAGCCCCGCCCGCCCTAGGGGCTTGTCGGGCGGGGCCGACGCACGGTGGGTGAGTGGGGAGGGCTGCTGCTGGCACACACCCACTCCTGAAGCCCACTGGGGCGGTCCAAGGGCGAGGAGCTCGGAGCTCGGTCAGGGCTGTCCCAGCAGAACTTTTTGAGGGTGGACGGACACGCCCGCGGGCAATCAGGTGTTGCGGGCAGGCCCCGGGGGCAGGCCCTGCTGAGTCCCCGAGCGCCACCTGGGTTCCTGCCACCACCCTTGGGCCGGGATGAGGTGCCACCTTGTGCGTAGAAGCCCTGCACACAGGCAAGAAGCCCCCCAGGCCCGCGGCGCACCCGACCCTGGAGCCCCCTGGCCGGCTGCAGCCACAGGGAACGGGGGTTCTGAGTTGGCGGGCCCCATTCCCGAAGCATCCACGGGCACTTCCCGAAGGGCTGACACCTGCTGCGCCTCAGCAGCCAGCCAACCTCCCTCCCTCTGGTCGGGCACTGCAAGCCACACAGCCACTTGTGTCCCCTGTGTCCCTCCCTGGAGGCCGCAGCGCGTTTTGGGTTTTGGCGCGGACGGGCCCCTCTCGGCTTCCGTAATCCATTTGGCCCCGGAGCCTGCCAGACCCCTGGCTCTAGGAGGCTGCCCAGGGGCGCTGCCAACAGCCCCCAGGTGCTGGCTAGCCGCCTCGGCCGGCCACGGGGGGAGCACACACACCTGCGGGTGTCCCCGGGCCGCACACACGAACTGCCCCGCGCTTCCCGGCGTTGCAAATAGGTCCCCCGGGAAGCCCCGCCGGCCCTAGGGGCTTGTCGGGCGGGGCCGACGCACGGTGGGTGAGTGGGGAGGGCTGCTGCTGGCACACACCCACTCCTGAAGCCCACTGGGGCGGTCCAAGGGCGAGGAGCTCGGAGCTCGGTCAGGGCTGTCCCAGCAGAACTTTTTGAGGGTGGACGGACACGCCCGCGGGCAATCAGGTGTTGCGGGCAGGCCCCGGGGGCAGGCCCTGCTGAGTCCCCGAGCGCCACCTGGGTTCCTGCCACCACCCTTGGGCCGGGATGAGGTGCCACCTTGTGCGTAGAAGCCCTGCACACAGGCAAGAAGCCCCCCAGGCCCGCGGCGCACCCGACCCTGGAGCCCCCTGGCCGGCTGCAGCCACAGGGAACGGGGGTTCTGAGTTGGCGGGCCCCATTCCCGAACCATCCACGGGCACTTCCCGAAGGGCTGACACCTGCTGCGCCTCAGCAGCCAGCCAACCTCCCTCCCTCTGGTCGGGCACTGCAAGCCACACAGCCACTTGTGTCCCCTGTGTCCCTCCCTGGAGTCCGCAGCGCGTTTTGGGTTTTGGTGCGGACGGGCCCCTCTCGGCTTCCGTAGTCCATTTGGCCCCGGAGCCTGCCAGACCCCCGGCTCTAGGAGGCTGCCCAGGGGCGCTGCCAACAGCCCCCAGGTGCTGGCTAGCCGCCTCGGCCGGCCACGGGGGGAGCACACACACCTGCGGGTGTCCCCGGGCCGCACACACGAACTGCCCCGCGCTTCCCGGCGTTGCAAATAGGTCCCCCGGGAAGCCCCGCCGGCCCTAGGGGCTTGTCGGGTGGGGCCGACGCACGGTGGGTGAGTGGGGAGGGCTGCTGCTGGCACACACCCACTCCTGAAGCCCACTGGGGCGGTCCAAGGGCGAGGAGCTCGGAGCTCGGTCAGGGCTGTCCCAGCAGAACTTTTTGAGGGTGGACGGACACGCCCGCGGGCAATCAGGTGTTGCGGGCAGGCCCCGGGGGCAGGCCCTGCTGAGTCCCCGAGCGCCACCTGGGTTCCTGCCACCACCCTTGGGCCGGGATGAGGTGCCACCTTGTGCGTAGAAGCCCTGCACACAGGCAAGAAGCCCCCCAGGCCCGCGGCGCACCCGACCCTGGAGCCCCCTGGCCGGCTGCAGCCACAGGGAACGGGGGTTCTGAGTTGGCGGGCCCCATTCCCGAAGCATCCACGGGCACTTCCCGAAGGGCTGACACCTGCTGCGCCTCAGCAGCCAGCCAACCTCCCTCCCTCTGGTCGGGCACTGCAAGCCACACAGCCACTTGTGTCCCCTGTGTCCCTCCCTGGAGGCCGCAGCGCGTTTTGGGTTTTGGCGCGGACGGGCCCCTCTCGGCTTCCGTAGTCCATTTGGCCCCGGAGCCTGCCAGACCCCTGGCTCTAGGAGGCTGCCCAGGGGCGCTGCCAACAGCCCCCAGGTGCTGGCTAGCCGCCTCGGCCGGCCACGGGGGGAGCACACACACCTGCGGGTGTCCCCGGGCCGCACACACGAACTGCCCCGCGCTTCCCGGCGTTGCAAATAGGTCCCCCGGGAAGCCCCGCCGGCCCTAGGGGCTTGTCGGGCGGGGCCGACGCACGGTGGGTGAGTGGGGAGGGCTGCTGCTGGCACACACCCACTCCTGAAGCCCACTGGGGCGGTCCAAGGGCGAGGAGCTCGGAGCTCGGTCAGGGCTGTCCCAGCAGAACTTTTTGAGGGTGGACGGACACGCCCGCGGGCAATCAGCTGTTGCGGGCAGGCCCCGGGGGCAGGCCCTGCTGAGTCCCCGAGCGCCACCTGGGTTCCTGCCACCACCCTTGGGCCGGGATGAGGTGCCACCTTGTGCGTAGAAGCCCTGCACACAGGCAAGAAGCCCCCCAGGCCCGCGGCGCACCCGACCCTGGAGCCCCCTGGCCGGCTGCAGCCACAGGGAACGGGGGTTCTGAGTTGGCGGGCCCCATTCCCGAAGCATCCACGGGCACTTCCCGAAGGGCTGACACCTGCTGCGCCTCAGCAGCCAGCCAACCTCCCTCCCTCTGGTCGGGCACTGCAAGCCACACAGCCACTTGTGTCCCCTGTGTCCCTCCCTGGAGGCCGCAGCGCGTTTTGGGTTTTGGCGCGGACGGGCCCCTCTCGGCTTCCGTAATCCATTTGGCCCCGGAGCCTGCCAGACCCCTGGCTCTAGGAGGCTGCCCAGGGGCGCTGCCAACAGCCCCCAGGTGCTGGCTAGCCGCCTCGGCCGGCCACGGGGGGAGCACACACACCTGCGGGTGTCCCCGGGCCGCACACACGAACTGCCCCGCGCTTCCCGGCGTTGCAAATAGGTCCCCCGGGAAGCCCCGCCCGCCCTAGGGGCTTGTCGGGCGGGGCCGACGCACGGTGGGTGAGTGGGGAGGGCTGCTGCTGGCACACACCCACTCCTGAAGCCCACTGGGGCGGTCCAAGGGCGAGGAGCTCGGAGCTCGGTCAGGGCTGTCCCAGCAGAACTTTTTGAGGGTGGACGGACACGCCCGCGGGCAATCAGGTGTTGCGGGCAGGCCCCGGGGGCAGGCCCTGCTGAGTCCCCGAGCGCCACCTGGGTTCCTGCCACCACCCTTGGGCCGGGATGAGGTGCCACCTTGTGCGTAGAAGCCCTGCACACAGGCAAGAAGCCCCCCAGGCCCGCGGCGCACCCGACCCTGGAGCCCCCTGGCCGGCTGCAGCCACAGGGAACGGGGGTTCTGAGTTGGCGGGCCCCATTCCCGAAGCATCCACGGGCACTTCCCGAAGGGCTGACACCTGCTGCGCCTCAGCAGCCAGCCAACCTCCCTCCCTCTGGTCGGGCACTGCAAGCCACACAGCCACTTGTGTCCCCTGTGTCCCTCCCTGGAGGCCGCAGCGCGTTTTGGGTTTTGGCGCGGACGGGCCCCTCTCGGCTTCCGTAATCCATTTGGCCCCGGAGCCTGCCAGACCCCTGGCTCTAGGAGGCTGCCCAGGGGCGCTGCCAACAGCCCCCAGGTGCTGGCTAGCCGCCTCGGCCGGCCACGGGGGGAGCACACACACCTGCGGGTGTCCCCGGGCCGCACACACGAACTGCCCCGCGCTTCCCGGCGTTGCAAATAGGTCCCCCGGGAAGCCCCGCCGGCCCTAGGGGCTTGTCGGGCGGGGCCGACGCACGGTGGGTGAGTGGGGAGGGCTGCTGCTGGCACACACCCACTCCTGAAGCCCACTGGGGCGGTCCAAGGGCGAGGAGCTCAGAGCTCGGTCAGGGCTGTCCCAGCAGAACTTTTTGAGGGTGGACGGACACGCCCGCGGGCAATCAGGTGTTGCGGGCAGGCCCCGGGGGCAGGCCCTGCTGAGTCCCCGAGCGCCACCTGGGTTCCTGCCACCACCCTTGGGCCGGGATGAGGTGCCACCTTGTGCGTAGAAGCCCTGCACACAGGCAAGAAGCCCCCCAGGCCCGCGGCGCACCCGACCCTGGAGCCCCCTGGCCGGCTGCAGCCACAGGGAACGGGGGTTCTGAGTTGGCGGGCCCCATTCCCGAACCATCCACGGGCACTTCCCGAAGGGCTGACACCTGCTGCGCCTCAGCAGCCAGCCAACCTCCCTCCCTCTGGTCGGGCACTGCAAGCCACACAGCCACTTGTGTCCCCTGTGTCCCTCCCTGGAGTCCGCAGCGCGTTTTGGGTTTTGGTGCGGACGGGCCCCTCTCGGCTTCCGTAGTCCATTTGGCCCCGGAGCCTGCCAGACCCCCGGCTCTAGGAGGCTGCCCAGGGGCGCTGCCAACAGCCCCCAGGTGCTGGCTAGCCGCCTCGGCCGGCCACGGGGGGAGCACACACACCTGCGGGTGTCCCCGGGCCGCACACACGAACTGCCCCGCGCTTCCCGGCGTTGCAAATAGGTCCCCCGGGAAGCCCCGCCGGCCCTAGGGGCTTGTCGGGTGGGGCCGACGCACGGTGGGTGAGTGGGGAGGGCTGCTGCTGGCACACACCCACTCCTGAAGCCCACTGGGGCGGTCCAAGGGCGAGGAGCTCGGAGCTCGGTCAGGGCTGTCCCAGCAGAACTTTTTGAGGGTGGACGGACACGCCCGCGGGCAATCAGGTGTTGCGGGCAGGCCCCGGGGGCAGGCCCTGCTGAGTCCCCGAGCGCCACCTGGGTTCCTGCCACCACCCTTGGGCCGGGATGAGGTGCCACCTTGTGCGTAGAAGCCCTGCACACAGGCAAGAAGCCCCCCAGGCCCGCGGCGCACCCGACCCTGGAGCCCCCTGGCCGGCTGCAGCCACAGGGAACGGGGGTTCTGAGTTGGCGGGCCCCATTCCCGAAGCATCCACGGGCACTTCCCGAAGGGCTGACACCTGCTGCGCCTCAGCAGCCAGCCAACCTCCCTCCCTCTGGTCGGGCACTGCAAGCCACACAGCCACTTGTGTCCCCTGTGTCCCTCCCTGGAGGCCGCAGCGCGTTTTGGGTTTTGGCGCGGACGGGCCCCTCTCGGCTTCCGTAGTCCATTTGGCCCCGGAGCCTGCCAGACCCCTGGCTCTAGGAGGCTGCCCAGGGGCGCTGCCAACAGCCCCCAGGTGCTGGCTAGCCGCCTCGGCCGGCCACGGGGGGAGCACACACACCTGCGGGTGTCCCCGGGCCACACACACGAACTGCCCCGCGCTTCCCGGCGTTGCAAATAGGTCCCCCGGGAAGCCCCGCCGGCCCTAGGGGCTTGTCGGGCGGGGCCGACGCACGGTGGGTGAGTGGGGAGGGCTGCTGCTGGCACACACCCACTCCTGAAGCCCACTGGGGCGGTCCAAGGGCGAGGAGCTCGGAGCTCGGTCAGGGCTGTCCCAGCAGAACTTTTTGAGGGTGGACGGACACGCCCGCGGGCAATCAGGTGTTGCGGGCAGGCCCCGGGGGCAGGCCCTGCTGAGTCCCCGAGCGCCACCTGGGTTCCTGCCACCACCCTTGGGCCGGGATGAGGTGCCACCTTGTGCGTAGAAGCCCTGCACACAGGCAAGAAGCCCCCCAGGCCCGCGGCGCACCCGACCCTGGAGCCCCCTGGCCGGCTGCAGCCACAGGGAACGGGGGTTCTGAGTTGGCAGGCCCCATTCCCGAAGCATCCACGGGCACTTCCCGAAGGGCTGACACCTGCTGCGCCTCAGCAGCCAGCCAACCTCCCTCCCTCTGGTCGGGCACTGCAAGCCACACAGCCACTTGTGTCCCCTGTGTCCCTCCCTGGAGGCCGCAGCGCGTTTTGGGTTTTGGCGCGGACGGGCCCCTCTCGGCTTCCGTAGTCCATTTGGCCCCGGAGCCTGCCAGACCCCTGGCTCTAGGAGGCTGCCCAGGGGCGCTGCCAACAGCCCCCAGGTGCTGGCTAGCCGCCTCGGCCGGCCACGGGGGGAGCACACACACCTGCGGGTGTCCCCGGGCCGCACACACGAACTGCCCCGCGCTTCCCGGCATTGCAAATAGGTCCCCCGGGAAGCCCCGCCGGCCCTAGGGGCTTGTCGGGCGGGGCCGACGCACGGTGGGTGAGTGGGGAGGGCTGCTGCTGGCACACACCCACTCCTGAAGCCCACTGGGGCGGTCCAAGGGCGAGGAGCTCGGAGCTCGGTCAGGGCTGTCCCAGCAGAACTTTTTGAGGGTGGACGGACACGCCCGCGGGCAATCAGCTGTTGCGGGCAGGCCCCGGGGGCAGGCCCTGCTGAGTCCCCGAGCGCCACCTGGGTTCCTGCCACCACCCTTGGGCCGGGATGAGGTGCCACCTTGTGCGTAGAAGCCCTGCACACAGGCAAGAAGCCCCCCAGGCCCGCGGCGCACCCGACCCTGGAGCCCCCTGGCCGGCTGCAGCCACAGGGAACGGGGGTTCTGAGTTGGCGGGCCCCATTCCCGAAGCATCCACGGGCACTTCCCGAAGGGCTGACACCTGCTGCGCCTCAGCAGCCAGCCAACCTCCCTCCCTCTGGTCGGGCACTGCAAGCCACACAGCCACTTGTGTCCCCTGTGTCCCTCCCTGGAGGCCGCAGCGCGTTTTGGGTTTTGGCGCGGACGGGCCCCTCTCGGCTTCCGTAATCCATTTGGCCCCGGAGCCTGCCAGACCCCTGGCTCTAGGAGGCTGCCCAGGGGCGCTGCCAACAGCCCCCAGGTGCTGGCTAGCCGCCTCGGCCGGCCACGGGGGGAGCACACACACCTGCGGGTGTCCCCGGGCCGCACACACGAACTGCCCCGCGCTTCCCGGCGTTGCAAATAGGTCCCCCGGGAAGCCCCGCCCGCCCTAGGGGCTTGTCGGGCGGGGCCGACGCACGGTGGGTGAGTGGGGAGGGCTGCTGCTGGCACACACCCACTCCTGAAGCCCACTGGGGCGGTCCAAGGGCGAGGAGCTCGGAGCTCGGTCAGGGCTGTCCCAGCAGAACTTTTTGAGGGTGGACGGACACGCCCGCGGGCAATCAGGTGTTGCGGGCAGGCCCCGGGGGCAGGCCCTGCTGAGTCCCCGAGCGCCACCTGGGTTCCTGCCACCACCCTTGGGCCGGGATGAGGTGCCACCTTGTGCGTAGAAGCCCTGCACACAGGCAAGAAGCCCCCCAGGCCCGCGGCGCACCCGACCCTGGAGCCCCCTGGCCGGCTGCAGCCACAGGGAACGGGGGTTCTGAGTTGGCGGGCCCCATTCCCGAAGCATCCACGGGCACTTCCCGAAGGGCTGACACCTGCTGCGCCTCAGCAGCCAGCCAACCTCCCTCCCTCTGGTCGGGCACTGCAAGCCACACAGCCACTTGTGTCCCCTGTGTCCCTCCCTGGAGGCCGCAGCGCGTTTTGGGTTTTGGCGCGGACGGGCCCCTCTCGGCTTCCGTAGTCCATTTGGCCCCGGAGCCTGCCAGACCCCTGGCTCTAGGAGGCTGCCCAGGGGCGCTGCCAACAGCCCCCAGGTGCTGGCTAGCCGCCTCGGCCGGCCACGGGGGGAGCACACACACCTGCGGGTGTCCCCGGGCCACACACACGAACTGCCCCGCGCTTCCCGGCGTTGCAAATAGGTCCCCCGGGAAGCCCCGCCGGCCCTAGGGGCTTGTCGGGCGGGGCCGACGCACGGTGGGTGAGTGGGGAGGGCTGCTGCTGGCACACACCCACTCCTGAAGCCCACTGGGGCGGTCCAAGGGCGAGGAGCTCGGAGCTCGGTCAGGGCTGTCCCAGCAGAACTTTTTGAGGGTGGACGGACACGCCCGCGGGCAATCAGGTGTTGCGGGCAGGCCCCGGGGGCAGGCCCTGCTGAGTCCCCGAGCGCCACCTGGGTTCCTGCCACCACCCTTGGGCCGGGATGAGGTGCCACCTTGTGCGTAGAAGCCCTGCACACAGGCAAGAAGCCCCCCAGGCCCGCGGCGCACCCGACCCTGGAGCCCCCTGGCCGGCTGCAGCCACAGGGAACGGGG
Source organism: Lepus europaeus (assembly GCF_033115175.1). Lineage (NCBI taxonomy): Eukaryota > Metazoa > Chordata > Mammalia > Lagomorpha > Leporidae > Lepus > Lepus europaeus. The sequence continues at coordinate 365,111 of NW_026909548.1, read as the reverse complement.
GTTCTGAGTTGGCAGGCCCCATTCCCGAAGCATCCACGGGCACTTCCCGAAGGGCTGACACCTGCTGCGCCTCAGCAGCCAGCCAACCTCCCTCCCTCTGGTCGGGCACTGCAAGCCACACAGCCACTTGTGTCCCCTGTGTCCCTCCCTGGAGGCCGCAGCGCGTTTTGGGTTTTGGCGCGGACGGGCCCCTCTCGGCTTCCGTAGTCCATTTGGCCCCGGAGCCTGCCAGACCCCTGGCTCTAGGAGGCTGCCCAGGGGCGCTGCCAACAGCCCCCAGGTGCTGGCTAGCCGCCTCGGCCGGCCACGGGGGGAGCACACACACCTGCGGGTGTCCCCGGGCCGCACACACGAACTGCCCCGCGCTTCCCGGCATTGCAAATAGGTCCCCCGGGAAGCCCCGCCGGCCCTAGGGGCTTGTCGGGCGGGGCCGACGCACGGTGGGTGAGTGGGGAGGGCTGCTGCTGGCACACACCCACTCCTGAAGCCCACTGGGGCGGTCCAAGGGCGAGGAGCTCGGAGCTCGGTCAGGGCTGTCCCAGCAGAACTTTTTGAGGGTGGACGGACACGCCCGCGGGCAATCAGCTGTTGCGGGCAGGCCCCGGGGGCAGGCCCTGCTGAGTCCCCGAGCGCCACCTGGGTTCCTGCCACCACCCTTGGGCCGGGATGAGGTGCCACCTTGTGCGTAGAAGCCCTGCACACAGGCAAGAAGCCCCCCAGGCCCGCGGCGCACCCGACCCTGGAGCCCCCTGGCCGGCTGCAGCCACAGGGAACGGGGGTTCTGAGTTGGCGGGCCCCATTCCCGAAGCATCCACGGGCACTTCCCGAAGGGCTGACACCTGCTGCGCCTCAGCAGCCAGCCAACCTCCCTCCCTCTGGTCGGGCACTGCAAGCCACACAGCCACTTGTGTCCCCTGTGTCCCTCCCTGGAGGCCGCAGCGCGTGTTGGGTTTTGGCGCGGACGGGCCCCTCTCGGCTTCCGTAATCCATTTGGCCCCGGAGCCTGCCAGACCCCTGGCTCTAGGAGGCTGCCCAGGGGCGCTGCCAACAGCCCCCAGGTGCTGGCTAGCCGCCTCGGCCGGCCACGGGGGGAGCACACACACCTGCGGGTGTCCCCGGGCCGCACACACGAACTGCCCCGCGCTTCCCGGCGTTGCAAATAGGTCCCCCGGGAAGCCCCGCCGGCCCTAGGGGCTTGTCGGGCGGGGCCGACGCACGGTGGGTGAGTGGGGAGGGCTGCTGCTGGCACACACCCACTCCTGAAGCCCACTGGGGCGGTCCAAGGGCGAGGACTCGGAGCTCGGTCAGGGCTGTCGCAGCAGAACTTTTTGAGGGTGGACGGACACGCCCGCGGGCAATCAGGTGTTGCGGGCAGGCCCCGGGGGCAGGCCCTGCTGAGTCCCCGAGCACCACCTGGGTTCCTGCCACCACCCTTGGGCCGGGATGAGGTGCCACCTTGTGCGTAGAAGCCCTGCACACAGGCAAGAAGCCCCCCAGGCCCGCGGCGCACCCGACCCTGGAGCCCCCTGGCCGGATGCAGCCACAGGGTACGGGGGTTCTGAGTTGGCAGGCCCCATTCCCGAAGCATCCACGGGCACTTCCCGAAGGGCTGACACCTGCTGCGCCTCAGCAGCCAGCCAACCTCCCTCCCTCTGGTCGGGCACTGCAAGCCACACAGCCACTTGTGTCCCCTGTGTCCCTCCCTGGAGGCCGCAGCGCGTTTTGGGTTTTGGCGCGGACGGGCCCCTCTCGGCTTCCGTAGTCCATTTGGCCCCGGAGCCTGCCAGACCCCTGGCTCTAGGAGGCTGCCCAGGGGCGCTGCCAACAGCCCCCAGGTGCTGGCTAGCCGCCTCGGCCGGCCACGGGGGGAGCACACACACCTGCGGGTGTCCCCGGGCCGCACACACGAACTGCCCCGCGCTTCCCGGCATTGCAAATAGGTCCCCCGGGAAGCCCCGCCGGCCCTAGGGGCTTGTCGGGCGGGGCCGACGCACGGTGGGTGAGTGGGGAGGGCTGCTGCTGGCACACACCCACTCCTGAAGCCCACTGGGGCGGTCCAAGGGCGAGGAGCTCGGAGCTCGGTCAGGGCTGTCCCAGCAGAACTTTTTGAGGGTGGACGGACACGCCCGCGGGCAATCAGCTGTTGCGGGCAGGCCCCGGGGGCAGGCCCTGCTGAGTCCCCGAGCGCCACCTGGGTTCCTGCCACCACCCTTGGGCCGGGATGAGGTGCCACCTTGTGCGTAGAAGCCCTGCACACAGGCAAGAAGCCCCCCAGGCCCGCGGCGCACCCGACCCTGGAGCCCCCTGGCCGGCTGCAGCCACAGGGAACGGGGGTTCTGAGTTGGCGGGCCCCATTCCCGAAGCATCCACGGGCACTTCCCGAAGGGCTGACACCTGCTGCGCCTCAGCAGCCAGCCAACCTCCCTCCCTCTGGTCGGGCACTGCAAGCCACACAGCCACTTGTGTCCCCTGTGTCCCTCCCTGGAGGCCGCAGCGCGTTTTGGGTTTTGGCGCGGACGGGCCCCTCTCGGCTTCCGTAATCCATTTGGCCCCGGAGCCTGCCAGACCCCTGGCTCTAGGAGGCTGCCCAGGGGCGCTGCCAACAGCCCCCAGGTGCTGGCTAGCCGCCTCGGCCGGCCACGGGGGGAGCACACACACCTGCGGGTGTCCCCGGGCCTCACACACGAACTGCCCCGCGCTTCCCGGCGTTGCAAATAGGTCCCCCGGGAAGCCCCGCCCGCCCTAGGGGCTTGTCGGGCGGGGCCGACGCACGGTGGGTGAGTGGGGAGGGCTGCTGCTGGCACACACCCACTCCTGAAGCCCACTGGGGCGGTCCAAGGGCGAGGAGCTCGGAGCTCGGTCAGGGCTGTCCCAGCAGAACTTTTTGAGGGTGGACGGACACGCCCGCGGGCAATCAGGTGTTGCGGGCAGGCCCCGGGGGCAGGCCCTGCTGAGTCCCCGAGCGCCACCTGGGTTCCTGCCACCACCCTTGGGCCGGGATGAGGTGCCACCTTGTGCGTAGAAGCCCTGCACACAGGCAAGAAGCCCCCCAGGCCCGCGGCGCACCCGACCCTGGAGCCCCCTGGCCGGCTGCAGCCACAGGGAACGGGGGTTCTGAGTTGGCGGGCCCCATTCCCGAAGCATCCACGGGCACTTCCCGAAGGGCTGACACCTGCTGCGCCTCAGCAGCCAGCCAACCTCCCTCCCTCTGGTCGGGCACTGCAAGCCACACAGCCACTTGTGTCCCCTGTGTCCCTCCCTGGAGGCCGCAGCGCGTTTTGGGTTTTGGCGCGGACGGGCCCCTCTCGGCTTCCGTAATCCATTTGGCCCCGGAGCCTGCCAGACCCCTGGCTCTAGGAGGCTGCCCAGGGGCGCTGCCAACAGCCCCCAGGTGCTGGCTAGCCGCCTCGGCCGGCCACGGGGGGAGCACACACACCTGCGGGTGTCCCCGGGCCTCACACACGAACTGCCCCGCGCTTCCCGGCGTTGCAAATAGGTCCCCCGGGAAGCCCCGCCGGCCCTAGGGGCTTGTCGGGCGGGGCCGACGCACGGTGGGTGAGTGGGGAGGGCTGCTGCTGGCACACACCCACTCCTGAAGCCCACTGGGGCGGTCCAAGGGCGAGGACTCGGAGCTCGGTCAGGGCTGTCGCAGCAGAACTTTTTGAGGGTGGACGGACACGCCCGCGGGCAATCAGGTGTTGCGGGCAGGCCCCGGGGGCAGGCCCTGCTGAGTCCCCGAGCACCACCTGGGTTCCTGCCACCACCCTTGGGCCGGGATGAGGTGCCACCTTGTGCGTAGAAGCCCTGCACACAGGCAAGAAGCCCCCCAGGCCCGCGGCGCACCCGACCCTGGAGCCCCCTGGCCGGATGCAGCCACAGGGTACGGGGGTTCTGAGTTGGCAGGCCCCATTCCCGAAGCATCCACGGGCACTTCCCGAAGGGCTGACACCTGCTGCGCCTCAGCAGCCAGCCAACCTCCCTCCCTCTGGTCGGGCACTGCAAGCCACACAGCCACTTGTGTCCCCTGTGTCCCTCCCTGGAGGCCGCAGCGCGTTTTGGGTTTTGGCGCGGACGGGCCCCTCTCGGCTTCCGTAGTCCATTTGGCCCGGAGCCTGCCAGACCCCTGGCTCTAGGAGGCTGCCCAGGGGCGCTGCCAACAGCCCCCAGGTGCTGGCTAGCCGCCTCGGCCGGCCACGGGGGGAGCACACACACCTGCGGGTGTCCCCGGGCCGCACACACGAACTGCCCCGCGCTTCCCGGTGTTGCAAATAGGTCCCCCGGGAAGCCCCGCCCGCCCTAGGGGCTTGTCGGGCGGGGCCGACGCACGGTGGGTGAGTGGGGAGGGCTGCTGCTGGCACACACCCACTCCTGAAGCCCACTGGGGCGGTCCAAGGGCGAGGAGCTCGGAGCTCGGTCAGGGCTGTCCCAGCAGAACTTTTTGAGGGTGGACGGACACGCCCGCGGGCAATCAGCTGTTGCGGGCAGGCCCCGGGGGCAGGCCCTGCTGAGTCCCCGAGCACCACCTGGGTTCCTGCCACCACCCTTGGGCCGGGATGAGGTGCCACCTTGTGCGTAGAAGCCCTGCACACAGGCAAGAAGCTCCCCAGGCCCGCGGCGCACCCGACCCTGGAGCCCCCTGGCCGGCTGCAGCCACAGGGAACGGGGATTCTGAGTTGGCGGGCCCCATTCCCGAAGCATCCACGGGCACTTCCCGAAGGGCTGACACCTGCTGCGCCTCAGCAGCCAGCCAACCTCCCTCCCTCTGGTCGGGCACTGCAAGCCACACAGCCACTTGTGTCCCCTGTGTCCCTCCCTGGAGGCCGCAGCGCGTTTTGGGTTTTGGCGCGGACGGGCCCCTCTCGGCTTCCGTAGTCCATTTGGCCCCGGAGCCTGCCAGACCCCCGGCTCTAGGAGGCTGCCCAGGGGCGCTGCCAACAGCCCCCAGGTGCTGGCTAGCCGCCTCGGCCGGCCACGGGGGGAGCACACACACCTGCGGGTGTCCCCGGGCCGCACACACGAACTGCCCCGCGCTTCCCGGCGTTGCAAATAGGTCCCCCGGGAAGCCCCGCCGGCCCTAGGGGCTTGTCGGGCGGGGCCGACGCACGGTGGGTGAGTGGGGAGGGCTGCTGCTGGCACACACCCACTCCTGAAGCCCACTGGGGCGGTCCAAGGGCGAGGAGCTCGGAGCTCGGTCAGGGCTGTCCCAGCAGAACTTTTTGAGGGTGGACGGACACGCCCGCGGGCAATCAGGTGTTGCGGGCAGGCCCCGGGGGCAGGCCCTGCTGAGTCCCCGAGCGCCACCTGGGTTCCTGCCACCACCCTTGGGCCGGGATGAGGTGCCACCTTGTGCGTAGAAGCCCTGCACACAGGCAAGAAGCCCCCCAGGCCCGCGGCGCACCCGACCCTGGAGCCCCCTGGCCGGATGCAGCCACAGGGAACGGGGGTTCTGAGTTGGCAGGCCCCATTCCCGAAGCATCCACGGGCACTTCCCGAAGGGCTGACACCTGCTGCGCCTCAGCAGCCAGCCAACCTCCCTCCCTCTGGTCGGGCACTGCAAGCCACACAGCCACTTGTGTCCCCTGTGTCCCTCCCTGGAGGCCGCAGCGCGTTTTGGGTTTTGGCGCGGACGGGCCCCTCTCGGCTTCCGTAGTCCATTTGGCCCCGGAGCCTGCCAGACCCCTGGCTCTAGGAGGCTGCCCAGGGGCGCTGCCAACAGCCCCCAGGTGCTGGCTAGCCGCCTCGGCCGGCCACGGGGGGAGCACACACACCTGCGGGTGTCCCCGGGCCGCACACACGAACTGCCCCGCGCTTCCCGGCGTTGCAAATAGGTCCCCCGGGAAGCCCCGCCGGCCCTAGGGGCTTGTCGGGCGGGGCCGACGCACGGTGGGTGAGTGGGGAGGGCTGCTGCTGGCACACACCCACTCCTGAAGCCCACTGGGGCGGTCCAAGGGCGAGGAGCTCGGAGCTCGGTCAGGGCTGTCCCAGCAGAACTTTTTGAGGGTGGACGGACACGCCCGCGGGCAATCAGGTGTTGCGGGCAGGCCCCGGGGGCAGGCCCTGCTGAGTCCCCGAGCGCCACCTGGGTTCCTGCCACCACCCTTGGGCCGGGATGAGGTGCCACCTTGTGCGTAGAAGCCCTGCACACAGGCAAGAAGCCCCCCAGGCCCGCGGCGCACCCGACCCTGGAGCCCCCTGGCCGGATGCAGCCACAGGGAACGGGGGTTCTGAGTTGGCGGGCCCCATTCCCGAAGCATCCACGGGCACTTCCCGAAGGGCTGACACCTGCTGCGCCTCAGCAGCCAGCCAACCTCCCTCCCTCTGGTCGGGCACTGCAAGCCACACAGCCACTTGTGTCCCCTGTGTCCCTCCCTGGAGGCCGCAGCGCGTTTTGGGTTTTGGCGCGGACGGGCCCCTCTCGGCTTCCGTAGTCCATTTGGCCCCGGAGCCTGCCAGACCCCTGGCTCTAGGAGGCTGCCCAGGGGCGCTGCCAACAGCCCCCAGGTGCTGGCTAGCCGCCTCGGCCGGCCACGGGGGGAGCACACACACCTGCGGGTGTCCCCGGGCCGCACACACGAACTGCCCCGCGCTTCCCGGCGTTGCAAATAGGTCCCCCGGGAAGCCCCGCCGGCCCTAGGGGCTTGTCGGGCGGGGCCGACGCACGGTGGGTGAGTGGGGAGGGCTGCTGCTGGCACACACCCACTCCTGAAGCCCACTGGGGCGGTCCAAGGGCGAGGAGCTCGGAGCTCGGTCAGGGCTGTCCCAGCAGAACTTTTTGAGGGTGGACGGACACGCCCGCGGGCAATCAGGTGTTGCGGGCAGGCCCCGGGGGCAGGCCCTGCTGAGTCCCCGAGCGCCACCTGGGTTCCTGCCACCACCCTTGGGCCGGGATGAGGTGCCACCTTGTGCGTAGAAGCCCTGCACACAGGCAAGAAGCCCCCCAGGCCCGCGGCGCACCCGACCCTGGAGCCCCCTGGCCGGCTGCAGCCACAGGGAACGGGGGTTCTGAGTTGGCAGGCCCCATTCCCGAAGCATCCACGGGCACTTCCCGAAGGGCTGACACCTGCTGCGCCTCAGCAGCCAGCCAACCTCCCTCCCTCTGGTCGGGCACTGCAAGCCACACAGCCACTTGTGTCCCCTGTGTCCCTCCCTGGAGGCCGCAGCGCGTTTTGGGTTTTGGCGCGGACGGGCCCCTCTCGGCTTCCGTAGTCCATTTGGCCCCGGAGCCTGCCAGACCCCTGGCTCTAGGAGGCTGCCCAGGGGCGCTGCCAACAGCCCCCAGGTGCTGGCTAGCCGCCTCGGCCGGCCACGGGGGGAGCACACACACCTGCGGGTGTCCCCGGGCCGCACACACGAACTGCCCCGCGCTTCCCGGCGTTGCAAATAGGTCCCCCGGGAAGCCCCGCCGGCCCTAGGGGCTTGTCGGGCGGGGCCGATGCACGGTGGGTGAGTGGGGAGGGCTGCTGCTGGCACACACCCACTCCTGAAGCCCACTGGGGCGGTCAAAGGGCGATGAGCTCGGAGCTCGGTCAGGGCTGTCCCAGCAGAACTTTTTGAGGGTGGACGGACACGCCCGCGGGCAATCAGGTGTTGCGGGCAGGCCCCGGGGGCAGGCCCTGCTGAGTCCCCGAGCGCCACCTGGGTTCCTGCCACCACCCTTGGGCCGGGATGAGGTGCCACCTTGTGCGTAGAAGCCCTGCACACAGGCAAGAAGCCCCCCAGGCCCGCGGCGCACCCGACCCTGGAGCCCCCTGGCCGGCTGCAGCCACAGGGAACGGGGGTTCTGAGTTGGCGGGCCCCATTCCCGAAGCATCCACGGGCACTTCCCGAAGGGCTGACACCTGCTGCGCCTCAGCAGCCAGCCAACCTCCCTCCCTCTGGTCGGGCACTGCAAGCCACACAGCCACTTGTGTCCCCTGTGTCCCTCCCTGGAGGCCGCAGCGCGTTTTGGGTTTTGGCGCGGACGGGCCCCTCTCGGCTTCCGTAGTCCATTTGGCCCCGGAGCCTGCCAGACCCCTGGCTCTAGGAGGCTGCCCAGGGGCGCTGCCAACAGCCCCCAGGTGCTGGCTAGCCGCCTCGGCCGGCCACGGGGGGAGCACACACACCTGCGGGTGTCCCCGGGCCGCACACACGAACTGCCCCGCGCTTCCCGGCGTTGCAAATAGGTCCCCCGGGAAGCCCCGCCGGCCCTAGGGGCTTGTCGGGCGGGGCCGACGCACGGTGGGTGAGTGGGGAGGGCTGCTGCTGGCACACACCCACTCCTGAAGCCCACTGGGGCGGTCAAAGGGCGATGAGCTCGGAGCTCGGTCAGGGCTGTCCCAGCAGAACTTTTTGAGGGTGGACGGACACGCCCGCGGGCAATCAGGTGTTGCGGGCAGGCCCCGGGGGCAGGCCCTGCTGAGTCCCCGAGCGCCACCTGGGTTCCTGCCACCACCCTTGGGCCGGGATGAGGTGCCACCTTGTGCGTAGAAGCCCTGCACACAGGCAAGAAGCCCCCCAGGCCCGCGGCGCACCCGACCCTGGAGCCCCCTGGCCGGCTGCAGCCACAGGGAACGGGGGTTCTGAGTTGGCGGGCCCCATTCCCGAAGCATCCACGGGCACTTCCCGAAGGGCTGACACCTGCTGCGCCTCAGCAGCCAGCCAACCTCCCTCCCTCTGGTCGGGCACTGCAAGCCACACAGCCACTTGTGTCCCCTGTGTCCCTCCCTGGAGGCCGCAGCGCGTTTTGGGTTTTGGCGCGGACGGGCCCCTCTCGGCTTCCGTAGTCCATTTGGCCCCGGAGCCTGCCAGACCCCTGGCTCTAGGAGGCTGCCCAGGGGCGCTGCCAACAGCCCCCAGGTGCTGGCTAGCCGCCTCGGCCGGCCACGGGGGGAGCACACACACCTGCGGGTGTCCCCGGGCCGCACACACGAACTGCCCCGCGCTTCCCGGCGTTGCAAATAGGTCCCCCGGGAAGCCCCGCCCGCCCTAGGGGCTTGTCGGGCGGGGCCGACGCACGGTGGGTGAGTGGGGAGGGCTGCTGCTGGCACACACCCACTCCTGAAGCCCACTGGGGCGGTCAAAGGGCGATGAGCTCGGAGCTCGGTCAGGGCTGTCCCAGCAGAACTTTTTGAGGGTGGACGGACACGCCCGCGGGCAATCAGGTGTTGCGGGCAGGCCCCGGGGGCAGGCCCTGCTGAGTCCCCGAGCGCCACCTGGGTTCCTGCCACCACCCTTGGGCCGGGATGAGGTGCCACCTTGTGCGTAGAAGCCCTGCACACAGGCAAGAAGCCCCCCAGGCCCGCGGCGCACCCGACCCTGGAGCCCCCTGGCCGGCTGCAGCCACAGGGAACGGGGGTTCTGAGTTGGCGGGCCCCATTCCCGAAGCATCCACGGGCACTTCCCGAAGGGCTGACACCTGCTGCGCCTCAGCAGCCAGCCAACCTCCCTCCCTCTGGTCGGGCACTGCAAGCCACACAGCCACTTGTGTCCCCTGTGTCCCTCCCTGGAGGCCGCAGCGCGTTTTGGGTTTTGGCGCGGACGGGCCCCTCTCGGCTTCCGTAGTCCATTTGGCCCCGGAGCCTGCCAGACCCCTGGCTCTAGGAGGCTGCCCAGGGGCGCTGCCAACAGCCCCCAGGTGCTGGCTAGCCGCCTCGGCCGGCCACGGGGGGAGCACACACACCTGCGGGTGTCCCCGGGCCGCACACACGAACTGCCCCGCGCTTCCCGGCGTTGCAAATAGGTCCCCCGGGAAGCCCCGCCGGCCCTAGGGGCTTGTCGGGCGGGGCCGACGCACGGTGGGTGAGTGGGGAGGGCTGCTGCTGGCACACACCCACTCCTGAAGCCCACTGGGGCGGTCCAAGGGCGATGAGCTCGGAGCTCGGTCAGGGCTGTCCCAGCAGAACTTTTTGAGGGTGGACGGACACGCCCGCGGGCAATCGCAATCAGGTGTTGCGGGCAGGCCCCGGGGGCAGGCCCTGCTGAGTCCCCGAGCGCCACCTGGGTTCCTGCCACCACCCTTGGGCCGGGATGAGGTGCCACCTTGTGCGTAGAAGCCCTGCACACAGGCAAGAAGCCCCCCAGGCCCGCGGCGCACCCGACCCTGGAGCCCCCTGGCCGGCTGCAGCCACAGGGAACGGGGGTTCTGAGTTGGCGGGCCCCATTCCCGAAGCATCCACGGGCACTTCCCGAAGGGCTGACACCTGCTGCGCCTCAGCAGCCAGCCAACCTCCCTCCCTCTGGTCGGGCACTGCAAGCCACACAGCCACTTGTGTCCCCTGTGTCCCTCCCTGGAGGCCGCAGCGCGTTTTGGGTTTTGGCGCGGACGGGCCCCTCTCGGCTTCCGTAGTCCATTTGGCCCCGGAGCCTGCCAGACCCCTGGCTCTAGGAGGCTGCCCAGGGGCGCTGCCAACAGCCCCCAGGTGCTGGCTAGCCGCCTCGGCCGGCCACGGGGGGAGCACACACACCTGCGGGTGTCCCCGGGCCGCACACACGAACTGCCCCGCGCTTCCCGGCGTTGCAAATAGGTCCCCCGGGAAGCCCCGCCTGCCCTAGGGGCTTGTCGGGCGGGGCCGACGCACGGTGGGTGAGTGGGGAGGGCTGCTGCTGGCACACACCCACTCCTGAAGCCCACTGGGGCGGTCCAAGGACGAGGAGCTCGGAGCTCGGTCAGGGCTGTCCCAGCAGAACTTTTTGAGGGTGGACGGACACGCCCGCGGGCAATCAGGTGTTGCGGGCAGGCCCCGGGGGCAGGCCCTGCTGAGTCCCCGAGCGCCACCTGGGTTCCTGCCACCACCCTTGGGCCGGGATGAGGTGCCACCTTGTGCGTAGAAGCCCTGCACACAGGCAAGAAGCCCCCCAGGCCCGCGGCGCACCCGACCCTGGAGCCCCCTGGCCGGCTGCAGCCACAGGGAACGGGGGTTCTGAGTTGGCGGGCCCCATTCCCGAAGCATCCACGGGCACTTCCCGAAGGGCTGACACCTGCTGCGCCTCAGCAGCCAGCCAACCTCCCTCCCTCTGGTCGGGCACTGCAAGCCACACAGCCACTTGTGTCCCCTGTGTCCCTCCCTGGAGGCCGCAGCGCGTTTTGGGTTTTGGCGCGGACGGGCCCCTCTCGGCTTCCGTAGTCCATTTGGCCCCGGAGCCTGCCAGACCCCTGGCTCTAGGAGGCTGCCCAGGGGCGCTGCCAACAGCCCCCAGGTGCTGGCTAGCCGCCTCGGCCGGCCACGGGGGGAGCACACACACCTGCGGGTGTCCCCGGGCCGCACACACGAACTGCCCCGCGCTTCCCGGCGTTGCAAATAGGTCCCCCGGGAAGCCCCGCCGGCCCTAGGGGCTTGTCGGGCAGGGCCGACGCACGGTGGGTGAGTGGGGAGGGCTGCTGCTGGCACACACCCACTCCTGAAGCCCACTGGGGCGGTCCAAGGGCGAGGAGCTCGGAGCTCGGTCAGGGCTGTCCCAGCAGAACTTTTTGAGGGTGGACGGACACGCCCGCGGGCAATCAGGTGTTGCGGGCAGGCCCCGGGGGCAGGCCCTGCTGAGTCCCCGAGCGCCACCTGGGTTCCTGCCACCACCCTTGGGCCGGGATGAGGTGCCACCTTGTGCGTAGAAGCCCTGCACACAGGCAAGAAGCCCCCCAGGCCCGCGGCGCACCCGACCCTGGAGCCCCCTGGCCGGCTGCAGCCACAGGGAACGGGGGTTCTGAGTTGGCGGGCCCCATTCCCGAAGCATCCACGGGCACTTCCCCAAGGGCTGACACCTGCTGCGCCTCAGCAGCCAGCCAACCTCCCTCCCTCTGGTCGGGCACTGCAAGCCACACAGCCACTTGTGTCCCCTGTGTCCCTCCCTGGAGGCCGCAGCGCGTTTTGGGTTTTGGCGCGGACGGGCCCCTCTCGGCTTCCGTAGTCCATTTGGCCCCGGAGCCTGCCAGACCCCTGGCTCTAGGAGGCTGCCCAGGGGCGCTGCCAACAGCCCCCAGGTGCTGGCTAGCCGCCTCGGCCGGCCACGGGGGGAGCACACACACCTGCGGGTGTCCCCGGGCCGCACACACGAACTGCCCCGCGCTTCCCGGCGTTGCAAATAGGTCCCCCGGGAAGCCCCGCCGGCCCTAGGGGCTTGTCGGGCGGGGCCGACGCACGGTGGGTGAGTGGGGAGGGCTGCTGCTGGCACACACCCACTCCTGAAGCCCACTGGGGCGGTCCAAGGGCGAGGAGCTCGGAGCTCGGTCAGGGCTGTCCCAGCAGAACTTTTTGCGGGTGGACGGACACGCCCGCGGGCAATCAGGTGTTGCGGGCAGGCCCCGGGGGCAGGCCCTGCTGAGTCCCCGAGCGCCACCTGGGTTCCTGCCACCACCCTTGGGCCGGGATGAGGTGCCACCTTGTGCGTAGAAGCCCTGCACACAGGCAAGAAGCCCCCCAGGCCCGCGGCGCACCCGACCCTGGAGCCCCCTGGCCAGATGCAGCCACAGGGAACGGGGGTTCTGAGTTGGCAGGCCCCATTCCCGAAGCATCCACGGGCAGTTCCCGAAGGGCTGACACCTGCTGCGCCTCAGCAGCCAGCCAACCTCCCTCCCTCTGGTCGGGCACTGCAAGCCACACAGCCACTTGTGTCCCCTGTGTCCCTCCCTGGAGGCCGCAGCGCGTTTTGGGTTTTGGCGCGGACGGGCCCCTCTCGGCTTCCGTAGTCCATTTGGCCCCGGAGCCTGCCAGACCCCTGGCTCTAGGAGGCTGCCCAGGGGCGCTGCCAACAGCCCCCAGGTGCTGGCTAGCCGCCTCGGCCGGCCACGGGGGGAGCACACACACCTGCGGGTGTCCCCGGGCCACACACACGAACTGCCCCGCGCTTCCCGGCGTTGCAAATAGGTCCCCCGGGAAGCCCCGCCGGCCCTAGGGGCTTGTCGGGCGGGGCCGACGCACGGTGGGTGAGTGGGGAGGGCTGCTGCTGGCACACACCCACTCCTGAAGCCCACTGGGGCGGTCCAAGGGCGAGGAGCTCGGAGCTCGGTCAGGGCTGTCCCAGCAGAACTTTTTGCGGGTGGACGGACACGCCCGCGGGCAATCAGGTGTTGCGGGCAGGCCCCGGGGGCAGGCCCTGCTGAGTCCCCGAGCGCCACCTGGGTTCCTGCCACCACCCTTGGGCCGGGATGAGGTGCCACCTTGTGCGTAGAAGCCCTGCACACAGGCAAGAAGCCCCCCAGGCCCGCGGCGCACCCGACCCTGGAGCCCCCTGGCCGGCTGCAGCCACAGGGAACGGGGGTTCTGAGTTGGCGGGCCCCATTCCCGAAGCATCCACGGGCACTTCCCCAAGGGCTGACACCTGCTGCGCCTCAGCAGCCAGCCAACCTCCCTCCCTCTGGTCGGGCACTGCAAGCCACACAGCCACTTGTGTCCCCTGTGTCCCTCCCTGGAGGCCGCAGCGCGTTTTGGGTTTTGGCGCGGACGGGCCCCTCTCGGCTTCCGTAGTCCATTTGGCCCCGGAGCCTGCCAGACCCCTGGCTCTAGGAGGCTGCCCAGGGGCGCTGCCAACAGCCCCCAGGTGCTGGCTAGCCGCCTCGGCCGGCCACGGGGGGAGCACACACACCTGCGGGTGTCCCCGGGCCGCACACACGAACTGCCCCGCGCTTCCCGGCGTTGCAAATAGGTCCCCCGGGAAGCCCCGCCGGCCCTAGGGGCTTGTCGGGCGGGGCCGACGCACGGTGGGTGAGTGGGGAGGGCTGCTGCTGGCACACACCCACTCCTGAAGCCCACTGGGGCGGTCCAAGGGCGAGGAGCTCGGAGCTCGGTCAGGGCTGTCCCAGCAGAACTTTTTGAGGGTGGACGGACACGCCCGCGGGCAATCAGGTGTTGCGGGCAGGCCCCGGGGGCAGGCCCTGCTGAGTCCCCGAGCGCCACCTGGGTTCCTGCCACCACCCTTGGGCCGGGATGAGGTGCCACCTTGTGCGTAGAAGCCCTGCACACAGGCAAGAAGCCCCCCAGGCCCGCGGCGCACCCGACCCTGGAGCCCCCTGGCCGGCTGCAGCCACAGGGAACGGGGGTTCTGAGTTGGCAGGCCCCATTCCCGAAGCATCCACGGGCACTTCCCGAAGGGCTGACACCTGCTGCGCCTCAGCAGCCAGCCAACCTCCCTCCCTCTGGTCGGGCACTGCAAGCCACACAGCCACTTGTGTCCCCTGTGTCCCTCCCTGGAGGCCGCAGCGCGTTTTGGGTTTTGGCGCGGACGGGCCCCTCTCGGCTTCCGTAGTCCATTTGGCCCCGGAGCCTGCCAGACCCCTGGCTCTAGGAGGCTGCCCAGGGGCGCTGCCAACAGCCCCCAGGTGCTGGCTAGCCGCCTCGGCCGGCCACGGGGGGAGCACACACACCTGCGGGTGTCCCCGGGCCGCACACACGAACTGCCCCGCGCTTCCCGGCGTTGCAAATAGGTCCCCCGGGAAGCCCCGCCGGCCCTAGGGGCTTGTCGGGCGGGGCCGACGCACGGTGGGTGAGTGGGGAGGGCTGCTGCTGGCACACACCCACTCCTGAAGCCCACTGGGGCGGTCCAAGGGCAAGGAGCTCGGAGCTCGGTCAGGGCTGTCCCAGCAGAACTTTTTGAGGGTGGACGGACACGCCCGCGGGCAATCAGGTGTTGCGGGCAGGCCCCGGGGGCAGGCCCTGCTGAGTCCCCGAGCGCCACCTGGGTTCCTGCCACCACCCTTGGGCCGGGATGAGGTGCCACCTTGTGCGTAGAAGCCCTGCACACAGGCAAGAAGCCCCCCAGGCCCGCGGCGCACCCGACCCTGGAGCCCCCTGGCCGGCTGCAGCCACAGGGAACGGGGGTTCTGAGTTGGCGGGCCCCATTCCCGAAGCATCCACGGGCACTTCCCGAAGGGCTGACACCTGCTGCGCCTCAGCAGCCAGCCAACCTCCCTCCCTCTGGTCGGGCACTGCAAGCCACACAGCCACTTGTGTCCCCTGTGTCCCTCCCTGGAGGCCGCAGCGCGTTTTGGGTTTTGGCGCGGACGGGCCCCTCTCGGCTTCCGTAGTCCATTTGGCCCCGGAGCCTGCCAGACCCCTGGCTCTAGGAGGCTGCCCAGGGGCGCTGCCAACAGCCCCCAGGTGCTGGCTAGCCGCCTCGGCCGGCCACGGGGGGAGCACACACACCTGCGGGTGTCCCCGGGCCGCACACACGAACTGCCCCGCGCTTCCCGGCGTTGCAAATAGGTCCCCCGGGAAGCCCCGCCGGCCCTAGGGGCTTGTCGGGCGGGGCCGACGCACGGTGGGTGAGTGGGGAGGGCTGCTGCTGGCACACACCCACTCCTGAAGCCCACTGGGGCGGTCCAAGGGCGATGAGCTCGGAGCTCGGTCAGGGCTGTCCCAGCAGAACTTTTTGAGGGTGGACGGACACGCCCGCGGGCAATCGCAATCAGGTGTTGCGGGCAGGCCCCGGGGGCAGGCCCTGCTGAGTCCCCGAGCGCCACCTGGGTTCCTGCCACCACCCTTGGGCCGGGATGAGGTGCCACCTTGTGCGTAGAAGCCCTGCACACAGGCAAGAAGCCCCCCAGGCCCGCGGCGCACCCGACCCTGGAGCCCCCTGGCCGGCTGCAGCCACAGGGAACGGGGGTTCTGAGTTGGCAGGCCCCATTCCCGAAGCATCCACGGGCACTTCCCGAAGGGCTGACACCTGCTGCGCCTCAGCAGCCAGCCAACCTCCCTCCCTCTGGTCGGGCACTGCAAGCCACACAGCCACTTGTGTCCCCTGTGTCCCTCCCTGGAGGCCGCAGCGCGTTTTGGGTTTTGGCGTGGACGGGCCCCTCTCGGCTTCCGTAGTCCATTTGGCCCCGGAGCCTGCCAGACCCCTGGCTCTAGGAGGCTGCCCAGGGGCGCTGCCAACAGCCCCCAGGTGCTGGCTAGCCGCCTCGGCCGGCCACGGGGGGATCACACACACCTGCGGGTGTCCCCGGGCCGCACACACGAACTGCCCCGCGCTTCCCGGCGTTGCAAATAGGTCCCCCGGGAAGCCCCGCCGGCCCTAGGGGCTTGTCGGGCGGGGCCGACGCACGGTGGGTGAGTGGGGAGGGCTGCTGCTGGCACACACCCACTCCTGAAGCCCACTGGGGCGGTCCAAGGACGAGGAGCTCGGAGCTCGGTCAGGGCTGTCCCAGCAGAACTTTTTGAGGGTGGACGGACACGCCCGCGGGCAATCAGGTGTTGCGGGCAGGCCCCGGGGGCAGGCCCTGCTGAGTCCCCGAGCGCCACCTGGGTTCCTGCCACCACCCTTGGGCCGGGATGAGGTGCCACCTTGTGCGTAGAAGCCCTGCACACAGGCAAGAAGCCCCCCAGGCCCGCGGCGCACCCGACCCTGGAGCCCCCTGGCCGGCTGCAGCCACAGGGAACGGGGGTTCTGAGTTGGCGGGCCCCATTCCCGAAGCATCCACGGGCACTTCCCGAAGGGCTGACACCTGCTGCGCCTCAGCAGCCAGCCAACCTCCCTCCCTCTGGTCGGGCACTGCAAGCCACACAGCCACTTGTGTCCCCTGTGTCCCTCCCTGGAGGCCGCAGCGCGTTTTGGGTTTTGGCGCGGACGGGCCCCTCTCGGCTTCCGTAGTCCATTTGGCCCCGGAGCCTGCCAGACCCCTGGCTCTAGGAGGCTGCCCAGGGGCGCTGCCAACAGCCCCCAGGTGCTGGCTAGCCGCCTCGGCCGGCCACGGGGGGAGCACACACACCTGCGGGTGTCCCCGGGCCGCACACACGAACTGCCCCGCGCTTCCCGGCGTTGCAAATAGGTCCCCCGGGAAGCCCCGCCGGCCCTAGGGGCTTGTCGGGCAGGGCCGACGCACGGTGGGTGAGTGGGGAGGGCTGCTGCTGGCACACACCCACTCCTGAAGCCCACTGGGGCGGTCCAAGGGCGAGGAGCTCGGAGCTCGGTCAGGGCTGTCCCAGCAGAACTTTTTGAGGGTGGACGGACACGCCCGCGGGCAATCAGGTGTTGCGGGCAGGCCCCGGGGGCAGGCCCTGCTGAGTCCCCGAGCGCCACCTGGGTTCCTGCCACCACCCTTGGGCCGGGATGAGGTGCCACCTTGTGCGTAGAAGCCCTGCACACAGGCAAGAAGCCCCCCAGGCCCGCGGCGCACCCGACCCTGGAGCCCCCTGGCCGGCTGCAGCCACAGGGAACGGGGGTTCTGAGTTGGCGGGCCCCATTCCCGAAGCATCCACGGGCACTTCCCGAAGGGCTGACACCTGCTGCGCCTCAGCAGCCAGCCAACCTCCCTCCCTCTGGTCGGGCACTGCAAGCCACACAGCCACTTGTGTCCCCTGTGTCCCTCCCTGGAGGCCGCAGCGCGTTTTGGGTTTTGGCGCGGACGGGCCCCTCTCGGCTTCCGTAGTCCATTTGGCCCCGGAGCCTGCCAGACCCCTGGCTCTAGGAGGCTGCCCAGGGGCGCTGCCAACAGCCCCCAGGTGCTGGCTAGCCGCCTCGGCCGGCCACGGGGGGAGCACACACACCTGCGGGTGTCCCCGGGCCGCACACACGAACTGCCCCGCGCTTCCCGGCGTTGCAAATAGGTCCCCCGGGAAGCCCCGCCGGCCCTAGGGGCTTGTCGGGCGGGGCCGACGCACGGTGGGTGAGTGGGGAGGGCTGCTGCTGGCACACACCCACTCCTGAAGCCCACTGGGGCGGTCCAAGGGCGAGGAGCTCGGAGCTCGGTCAGGGCTGTCCCAGCAGAACTTTTTGCGGGTGGACGGACACGCCCGCGGGCAATCAGGTGTTGCGGGCAGGCCCCGGGGGCAGGCCCTGCTGAGTCCCCGAGCGCCACCTGGGTTCCTGCCACCACCCTTGGGCCGGGATGAGGTGCCACCTTGTGCGTAGAAGCCCTGCACACAGGCAAGAAGCCCCCCAGGCCCGCGGCGCACCCGACCCTGGAGCCCCCTGGCCGGCTGCAGCCACAGGGAACGGGGGTTCTGAGTTGGCGGGCCCCATTCCCGAAGCATCCACGGGCACTTCCCGAAGGGCTGACACCTGCTGCGCCTCAGCAGCCAGCCAACCTCCCTCCCTCTGGTCGGGCACTGCAAGCCACACAGCCACTTGTGTCCCCTGTGTCCCTCCCTGGAGGCCGCAGCGCGTTTTGGGTTTTGGCGCGGACGGGCCCCTCTCGGCTTCCGTAGTCCATTTGGCCCCGGAGCCTGCCAGACCCCTGGCTCTAGGAGGCTGCCCAGGGGCGCTGCCAACAGCCCCCAGGTGCTGGCTAGCCGCCTCGGCCGGCCACGGGGGGAGCACACACACCTGCGGGTGTCCCCGGGCCGCACACACGAACTGCCCCGCGCTTCCCGGCGTTGCAAATAGGTCCCCCGGGAAGCCCCGCCGGCCCTAGGGGCTTGTCGGGCGGGGCCGACGCACGGTGGGTGAGTGGGGAGGGCTGCTGCTGGCACACACCCACTCCTGAAGCCCACTGGGGCGGTCCAAGGGCGAGGAGCTCGGAGCTCGGTCAGGGCTGTCCCAGCAGAACTTTTTGAGGGTGGACGGACACGCCCGCGGGCAATCAGGTGTTGCGGGCAGGCCCCGGGGGCAGGCCCTGCTGAGTCCCCGAGCGCCACCTGGGTTCCTGCCACCACCCTTGGGCCGGGATGAGGTGCCACCTTGTGCGTAGAAGCCCTGCACACAGGCAAGAAGCCCCCCAGGCCCGCGGCGCACCCGACCCTGGAGCCCCCTGGCCGGATGCAGCCACAGGGAACGGGGGTTCTGAGTTGGCGGGCCCCATTCCCGAAGCATCCACGGGCACTTCCCCAAGGGCTGACACCTGCTGCGCCTCAGCAGCCAGCCAACCTCCCTCCCTCTGGTCGGGCACTGCAAGCCACACAGCCACTTGTGTCCCCTGTGTCCCTCCCTGGAGGCCGCAGCGCGTTTTGGGTTTTGGCGCGGACGGGCCCCTCTCGGCTTCCGTAGTCCATTTGGCCCCGGAGCCTGCCAGACCCCTGGCTCTAGGAGGCTGCCCAGGGGCGCTGCCAACAGCCCCCAGGTGCTGGCTAGCCGCCTCGGCCGGCCACGGGGGGAGCACACACACCTGCGGGTGTCCCCGGGCCGCACACACGAACTGCCCCGCGCTTCCCGGCGTTGCAAATAGGTCCCCCGGGAAGCCCCGCCGGCCCTAGGGGCTTGTCGGGCGGGGCCGACGCACGGTGGGTGAGTGGGGAGGGCTGCTGCTGGCACACACCCACTCCTGAAGCCCACTGGGGCGGTCCAAGGGCGAGGAGCTCGGAGCTCGGTCAGGGCTGTCCCAGCAGAACTTTTTGCGGGTGGACGGACACGCCCGCGGGCAATCAGGTGTTGCGGGCAGGCCCCGGGGGCAGGCCCTGCTGAGTCCCCGAGCGCCACCTGGGTTCCTGCCACCACCCTTGGGCCGGGATGAGGTGCCACCTTGTGCGTAGAAGCCCTGCACACAGGCAAGAAGCCCCCCAGGCCCGCGGCGCACCCGACCCTGGAGCCCCCTGGCCGGCTGCAGCCACAGGGAACGGGGGTTCTGAGTTGGCGGGCCCCATTCCCGAAGCATCCACGGGCACTTCCCGAAGGGCTGACACCTGCTGCGCCTCAGCAGCCAGCCAACCTCCCTCCCTCTGGTCGGGCACTGCAAGCCACACAGCCACTTGTGTCCCCTGTGTCCCTCCCTGGAGGCCGCAGCGCGTTTTGGGTTTTGGCGCGGACGGGCCCCTCTCGGCTTCCGTAGTCCATTTGGCCCCGGAGCCTGCCAGACCCCTGGCTCTAGGAGGCTGCCCAGGGGCGCTGCCAACAGCCCCCAGGTGCTGGCTAGCCGCCTCGGCCGGCCACGGGGGGAGCACACACACCTGCGGGTGTCCCCGGGCCGCACACACGAACTGCCCCGCGCTTCCCGGCGTTGCAAATAGGTCCCCCGGGAAGCCCCGCCGGCCCTAGGGGCTTGTCGGGCGGGGCCGACGCACGGTGGGTGAGTGGGGAGGGCTGCTGCTGGCACACACCCACTCCTGAAGCCCACTGGGGCGGTCCAAGGGCGAGGAGCTCGGAGCTCGGTCAGGGCTGTCCCAGAACTTTTTGAGGGTGGACGGACACGCCCGCGGGCAATCAGGTGTTGCGGGCAGGCCCCGGGGGCAGGCCCTGCTGAGTCCCCGAGCGCCACCTGGGTTCCTGCCACCACCCTTGGGCCGGGATGAGGTGCCACCTTGTGCGTAGAAGCCCTGCACACAGGCAAGAAGCCCCCCAGGCCCGCGGCGCACCCGACCCTGGAGCCCCCTGGCCGGCTGCAGCCACAGGGAACGGGGGTTCTGAGTTGGCAGGCCCCATTCCCGAAGCATCCACGGGCACTTCCCGAAGGGCTGACACCTGCTGCGCCTCAGCAGCCAGCCAACCTCCCTCCCTCTGGTCGGGCACTGCAAGCCACACAGCCACTTGTGTCCCCTGTGTCCCTCCCTGGAGGCCGCAGCGCGTTTTGGGTTTTGGCGCGGACGGGCCCCTCTCGGCTTCCGTAGTCCATTTGGCCCCGGAGCCTGCCAGACTCCTGGCTCTAGGAGGCTGCCCAGGGGCGCTGCCAACAGCCCCCAGGTGCTGGCTAGCCGCCTCGGCCGGCCACGGGGGGAGCACACACACCTGCGGGTGTCCCCGGGCCGCACACACGAACTGCCCCGCGCTTCCCGGCGTTGCAAATAGGTCCCCCGGGAAGCCCCGCCGGCCCTAGGGGCTTGTCGGGCGGGGCCGACGCACGGTGGGTGAGTGGGGAGGGCTGCTGCTGGCACACACCCACTCCTGAAGCCCACTGGGGCGGTCCAAGGGCGAGGAGCTCGGAGCTCGGTCAGGGCTGTCCCAGCAGAACTTTTTGAGGGTGGACGGACACGCCCGCGGGCAATCAGGTGTTGCGGGCAGGCCCCGGGGGCAGGCCCTGCTGAGTCCCCGAGCGCCACCTGGGTTCCTGCCACCACCCTTGGGCCGGGATGAGGTGCCACCTTGTGCGTAGAAGCCCTGCACACAGGCAAGAAGCCCCCCAGGCCCGCGGCGCACCCGACCCTGGAGCCCCCTGGCCGGATGCAGCCACAGGGAACGGGGGTTCTGAGTTGGCAGGCCCCATTCCCGAAGCATCCACGGGCACTTCCCGAAGGGCTGACACCTGCTGCGCCTCAGCAGCCAGCCAACCTCCCTCCCTCTGGTCGGGCACTGCAAGCCACACAGCCACTTGTGTCCCCTGTGTCCCTCCCTGGAGGCCGCAGCGCGTTTTGGGTTTTGGCGCGGACGGGCCCCTCTCGGCTTCCGTAGTCCATTTGGCCCCGGAGCCTGCCAGACCCCTGGCTCTAGGAGGCTGCCCAGGGGCGCTGCCAACAGCCCCCAGGTGCTGGCTAGCCGCCTCGGCCGGCCACGGGGGGAGCACACACACCTGCGGGTGTCCCCGGGCCTCACAAACGAACTGCCCCGCGCTTCCCGGCGTTGCAAATAGGTCCCCCGGGAAGCCCCGCCGGCCCTAGGGGCTTGTCGGGCGGGGCCGACGCACGGTGGGTGAGTGGGGAGGGCTGCTGCTGGCACACACCCACTCCTGAAGCCCACTGGGGCGGTCCAAGGGCGAGGAGCTCGGAGCTCGGTCAGGGCTGTCCCAGCAGAACTTTTTGAGGGTGGACGGACACGCCCGCGGGCAATCAGGTGTTGCGGGCAGGCCCCGGGGGCAGGCCCTGCTGAGTCCCCGAGCGCCACCTGGGTTCCTGCCACCACCCTTGGGCCGGGATGAGGTGCCACCTTGTGCGTAGAAGCCCTGCACACAGGCAAGAAGCCCCCCAGGCCCGCGGCGCACCCGACCCTGGAGCCCCCTGGCCGGATGCAGCCACAGGGAACGGGGGTTCTGAGTTGGCGGGCCCCATTCCCGAAGCATCCACGGGCACTTCCCCAAGGGCTGACACCTGCTGCGCCTCAGCAGCCAGCCAACCTCCCTCCCTCTGGTCGGGCACTGCAAGCCACACAGCCACTTGTGTCCCCTGTGTCCCTCCCTGGAGGCCGCAGCGCGTTTTGGGTTTTGGCGCGGACGGGCCCCTCTCGGCTTCCGTAGTCCATTTGGCCCCGGAGCCTGCCAGACCCCTGGCTCTAGGAGGCTGCCCAGGGGCGCTGCCAACAGCCCCCAGGTGCTGGCTAGCCGCCTCGGCCGGCCACGGGGGGAGCACACACACCTGCGGGTGTCCCCGGGCCGCACACACGAACTGCCCCGCGCTTCCCGGCGTTGCAAATAGGTCCCCCGGGAAGCCCCGCCGGCCCTAGGGGCTTGTCGGGCGGGGCCGACGCACGGTGGGTGAGTGGGGAGGGCTGCTGCTGGCACACACCCACTCCTGAAGCCCACTGGGGCGGTCCAAGGGCGAGGAGCTCGGAGCTCGGTCAGGGCTGTCCCAGCAGAACTTTTTGCGGGTGGACGGACACGCCCGCGGGCAATCAGGTGTTGCGGGCAGGCCCCGGGGGCAGGCCCTGCTGAGTCCCCGAGCGCCACCTGGGTTCCTGCCACCACCCTTGGGCCGGGATGAGGTGCCACCTTGTGCGTAGAAGCCCTGCACACAGGCAAGAAGCCCCCCAGGCCCGCGGCGCACCCGACCCTGGAGCCCCCTGGCCGGCTGCAGCCACAGGGAACGGGGGTTCTGAGTTGGCGGGCCCCATTCCCGAAGCATCCACGGGCACTTCCCGAAGGGCTGACACCTGCTGCGCCTCAGCAGCCAGCCAACCTCCCTCCCTCTGGTCGGGCACTGCAAGCCACACAGCCACTTGTGTCCCCTGTGTCCCTCCCTGGAGGCCGCAGCGCGTTTTGGGTTTTGGCGCGGACGGGCCCCTCTCGGCTTCCGTAGTCCATTTGGCCCCGGAGCCTGCCAGACCCCTGGCTCTAGGAGGCTGCCCAGGGGCGCTGCCAACAGCCCCCAGGTGCTGGCTAGCCGCCTCGGCCGGCCACGGGGGGAGCACACACACCTGCGGGTGTCCCCGGGCCGCACACACGAACTGCCCCGCACTTCCCGGCGTTGCAAATAGGTCCCCCGGGAAGCCCCGCCGGCCCTAGGGGCTTGTCGGGCGGGGCCGACGCACGGTGGGTGAGTGGGGAGGGCTGCTGCTGGCACACACCCACTCCTGAAGCCCACTGGGGCGGTCCAAGGGCGAGGAGCTCGGAGCTCGGTCAGGGCTGTCCCAGAACTTTTTGAGGGTGGACGGACACGCCCGCGGGCAATCAGGTGTTGCGGGCAGGCCCCGGGGGCAGGCCCTGCTGAGTCCCCGAGCGCCACCTGGGTTCCTGCCACCACCCTTGGGCCGGGATGAGGTGCCACCTTGTGCGTAGAAGCCCTGCACACAGGCAAGAAGCCCCCCAGGCCCGCGGCGCACCCGACCCTGGAGCCCCCTGGCCGGCTGCAGCCACAGGGAACGGGGGTTCTGAGTTGGCAGGCCCCATTCCCGAAGCATCCACGGGCACTTCCCGAAGGGCTGACACCTGCTGCGCCTCAGCAGCCAGCCAACCTCCCTCCCTCTGGTCGGGCACTGCAAGCCACACAGCCACTTGTGTCCCCTGTGTCCCTCCCTGGAGGCCGCAGCGCGTTTTGGGTTTTGGCGCGGACGGGCCCCTCTCGGCTTCCGTAGTCCATTTGGCCCCGGAGCCTGCCAGACCCCTGGCTCTAGGAGGCTGCCCAGGGGCGCTGCCAACAGCCCCCAGGTGCTGGCTAGCCGCCTCGGCCGGCCACGGGGGGAGCACACACACCTGCGGGTGTCCCCGGGCCGCACACACGAACTGCCCCGCGCTTCCCGGCGTTGCAAATAGGTCCCCCGGGAAGCCCCGCCGGCCCTAGGGGCTTGTCGGGCGGGGCCGACGCACGGTGGGTGAGTGGGGAGGGCTGCTGCTGGCACACACCCACTCCTGAAGCCCACTGGGGCGGTCCAAGGGCGAGGAGCTCGGAGCTCGGTCAGGGCTGTCCCAGCAGAACTTTTTGAGGGTGGACGGACACGCCCGCGGGCAATCAGGTGTTGCGGGCAGGCCCCGGGGGCAGGCCCTGCTGAGTCCCCGAGCGCCACCTGGGTTCCTGCCACCACCCTTGGGCCGGGATGAGGTGCCACCTTGTGCGTAGAAGCCCTGCACACAGGCAAGAAGCCCCCCAGGCCCGCGGCGCACCCGACCCTGGAGCCCCCTGGCCGGATGCAGCCACAGGGAACGGGGGTTCTGAGTTGGCAGGCCCCATTCCCGAAGCATCCACGGGCACTTCCCGAAGGGCTGACACCTGCTGCGCCTCAGCAGCCAGCCAACCTCCCTCCCTCTGGTCGGGCACTGCAAGCCACACAGCCACTTGTGTCCCCTGTGTCCCTCCCTGGAGGCCGCAGCGCGTTTTGGGTTTTGGCGCGGACGGGCCCCTCTCGGCTTCCGTAGTCCATTTGGCCCCGGAGCCTGCCAGACCCCTGGCTCTAGGAGGCTGCCCAGGGGCGCTGCCAACAGCCCCCAGGTGCTGGCTAGCCGCCTCGGCCGGCCAAGGGGGGAGCACACACACCTGCGGGTGTCCCCGGGCCGCACACACGAACTGCCCCGCGCTTCCCGGCGTTGCAAATAGGTCCCCCGGGAAGCCCCGCCGGCCCTAGGGGCTTGTCGGGCGGGGCCGACGCACGGTGGGTGAGTGGGGAGGGCTGCTGCTGGCACACACCCACTCCTGAAGCCCACTGGGGCGGTCCAAGGGCGAGGAGCTCGGAGCTCGGTCAGGGCTGTCCCAGCAGAACTTTTTGCAGGTGGACGGACACGCCCGCGGGCAATCAGGTGTTGCGGGCAGGCCCCGGGGGCAGGCCCTGCTGAGTCCCCGAGCGCCACCTGGGTTCCTGCCACCACCCTTGGGCCGGGATGAGGTGCCACCTTGTGCGTAGAAGCCCTGCACACAGGCAAGAAGCCCCCCAGGCCCGCGGCGCACCCGACCCTGGAGCCCCCTGGCCAGATGCAGCCACAGGGAACGGGGGTTCTGAGTTGGCAGGCCCCATTCCCGAAGCATCCACGGGCACTTCCCCAAGGGCTGACACCTGCTGCGCCTCAGCAGCCAGCCAACCTCCCTCCCTCTGGTCGGGCACTGCAAGCCACACAGCCACTTGTGTCCCCTGTGTCCCTCCCTGGAGGCCGCAGCGCGTTTTGGGTTTTGGCGCGGACGGGCCCCTCTCGGCTTCCGTAGTCCATTTGGCCCCGGAGCCTGCCAGACCCCTGGCTCTAGGAGGCTGCCCAGGGGCGCTGCCAACAGCCCCCAGGTGCTGGCTAGCCGCCTCGGCCGGCCACGGGGGGAGCACACACACCTGCGGGTGTCCCCGGGCCGCACACACGAACTGCCCCGCGCTTCCCGGCGTTGCAAATAGGTCCCCCGGGAAGCCCCGCCGGCCCTAGGGGCTTGTCGGGCGGGGCCGACGCACGGTGGGTGAGTGGGGAGGGCTGCTGCTGGCACACACCCACTCCTGAAGCCCACTGGGGCGGTCCAAGGGCGAGGAGCTCGGAGCTCGGTCAGGGCTGTCCCAGCAGAACTTTTTGAGGGTGGACGGACACGCCCGCGGGCAATCAGGTGTTGCGGGCAGGCCCCGGGGGCAGGCCCTGCTGAGTCCCCGAGCGCCACCTGGGTTCCTGCCACCACCCTTGGGCCGGGATGAGGTGCCACCTTGTGCGTAGAAGCCCTGCACACAGGCAAGAAGCCCCCCAGGCCTGCGGCGCACCCGACCCTGGAGCCCCCTGGCCGGCTGCAGCCACAGGGAACGGGGGTTCTGAGTTGGCGGGCCCCATTCCCGAAGCATCCACGGGCACTTCCCGAAGGGCTGACACCTGCTGCGCCTCAGCAGCCAGCCAACCTCCCTCCCTCTGGTCGGGCACTGCAAGCCACACAGCCACTTGTGTCCCCTGTGTCCCTCCCTGGAGGCCGCAGCGCGTTTTGGGTTTTGGCGCGGACGGGCCCCTCTCGGCTTCCGTAGTCCATTTGGCCCCGGAGCCTGCCAGACCCCTGGCTCTAGGAGGCTGCCCAGGGGCGCTGCCAACAGCCCCCAGGTGCTGGCTAGCCGCCTCGGCCGGCCACGGGGGGAGCACACACACCTGCGGGTGTCCCCGGGCCGCACACACGAACTGCCCCGCGCTTCCCGGCGTTGCAAATAGGTCCCCCGGGAAGCCCCGCCGGCCCTAGGGGCTTGTCGGGCGGGGCCGACGCACGGTGGGTGAGTGGGGAGGGCTGCTGCTGGCACACACCCACTCCTGAAGCCCACTGGGGCGGTCCAAGGGCGAGGAGCTCGGAGCTCGGTCAGGGCTGTCCCAGCAGAACTTTTTGAGGGTGGACGGACACGCCCGCGGGCAATCAGGTGTTGCGGGCAGGCCCCGGGGGCAGGCCCTGCTGAGTCCCCGAGCGCCACCTGGGTTCCTGCCACCACCCTTGGGCCGGGATGAGGTGCCACCTTGTGCGTAGAAGCCCTGCACACAGGCAAGAAGCCCCACAGGCCCGCGGCGCACCCGACCCTGGAGCCCCCTGGCCGGATGCAGCCACAGGGAACGGGGGTTCTGAGTTGGCAGGCCCCATTCCCGAAGCATCCACGGGCAGTTCCCGAAGGGCTGACACCTGCTGCGCCTCAGCAGCCAGCCAACCTCCCTCCCTCTGGTCGGGCACTGCAAGCCACACAGCCACTTGTGTCCCCTGTGTCCCTCCCTGGAGGCCGCAGCGCGTTTTGGGTTTTGGCGCGGACGGGCCCCTCTCGGCTTCCGTAGTCCATTTGGCCCCGGAGCCTGCCAGACCCCTGGCTCTAGGAGGCTGCCCAGGGGCGCTGCCAACAGCCCCCAGGTGCTGGCTAGCCGCCTCGGCCGGCCACGGGGGGAGCACACACACCTGCGGGTGTCCCCGGGCCGCACACACGAACTGCCCCGCGCTTCCCGGCGTTGCAAATAGGTCCCCCGGGAAGCCCCGCCGGCCCTAGGGGCTTGTCGGGCGGGGCCGACGCACGGTGGGTGAGTGGGGAGGGCTGCTGCTGGCACACACCCACTCCTGAAGCCCACTGGGGCGGTCCAAGGGCGAGGAGCTCGGAGCTCGGTCAGGGCTGTCCCAGCAGAACTTTTTGAGGGTGGACGGACACGCCCGCGGGCAATCAGGTGTTGCGGGCAGGCCCCGGGGGCAGGCCCTGCTGAGTCCCCGAGCGCCACCTGGGTTCCTGCCACCACCCTTGGGCCGGGATGAGGTGCCACCTTGTGCGTAGAAGCCCTGCACACAGGCAAGAAGCCCCCCAGGCCCGCGGCGCACCCGACCCTGGAGCCCCCTGGCCGGCTGCAGCCACAGGGAACGGGGGTTCTGAGTTGGCGGGCCCCATTCCCGAAGCATCCACGGGCACTTCCCGAAGGGCTGACACCTGCTGCGCCTCAGCAGCCAGCCAACCTCCCTCCCTCTGGTCGGGCACTGCAAGCCACACAGCCACTTGTGTCCCCTGTGTCCCTCCCTGGAGGCCGCAGCGCGTTTTGGGTTTTGGCGCGGACGGGCCCCTCTCGGCTTCCGTAGTCCATTTGGCCCCGGAGCCTGCCAGACCCCTGGCTCTAGGAGGCTGCCCAGGGGCGCTGCCAACAGCCCCCAGGTGCTGGCTAGCCGCCTCGGCCGGCCACGGGGGGAGCACACACACCTGCGGGTGTCCCCGGGCCGCACACACGAACTGCCCCGCGCTTCCCGGCGTTGCAAATAGGTCCCCCGGGAAGCCCCGCCGGCCCTAGGGGCTTGTCGGGCGGGGCCGACGCACGGTGGGTGAGTGGGGAGGGCTGCTGCTGGCACACACCCACTCCTGAAGCCCACTGGGGCGGTCCAAGGGCGAGGAGCTCGGAGCTCGGTCAGGGCTGTCCCAGCAGAACTTTTTGAGGGTGGACGGACACGCCCGCGGGCAATCAGGTGTTGCGGGCAGGCCCCGGGGGCAGGCCCTGCTGAGTCCCCGAGCGCCACCTGGGTTCCTGCCACCACCCTTGGGCCGGGATGAGGTGCCACCTTGTGCGTAGAAGCCCTGCACACAGGCAAGAAGCCCCCCAGGCCCGCGGCGCACCCGACCCTGGAGCCCCCTGGCCGGCTGCAGCCACAGGGAACGGGGGTTCTGAGTTGGCGGGCCCCATTCCCGAAGCATCCACGGGCACTTCCCGAAGGGCTGACACCTGCTGCGCCTCAGCAGCCAGCCAACCTCCCTCCCTCTGGTCGGGCACTGCAAGCCACACAGCCACTTGTGTCCCCTGTGTCCCTCCCTGGAGGCCGCAGCGCGTTTTGGGTTTTGGCGCGGACGGGCCCCTCTCGGCTTCCGTAGTCCATTTGGCCCCGGAGCCTGCCAGACCCCTGGCTCTAGGAGGCTGCCCAGGGGCGCTGCCAACAGCCCCCAGGTGCTGGCTAGCCGCCTCGGCCGGCCACGGGGGGAGCACACACACCTGCGGGTGTCCCCGGGCCGCACACACGAACTGCCCCGCGCTTCCCGGCGTTGCAAATAGGTCCCCCGGGAAGCCCCGCCGGCCCTAGGGGCTTGTCGGGCGGGGCCGACGCACGGTGGGTGAGTGGGGAGGGCTGCTGCTGGCACACACCCACTCCTGAAGCCCACTGGGGCGGTCCAAGGGCGAGGAGCTCGGAGCTCGGTCAGGGCTGTCCCAGCAGAACTTTTTGAGGGTGGACGGACACGCCCGCGGGCAATCAGGTGTTGCGGGCAGGCCCCGGGGGCAGGCCCTGCTGAGTCCCCGAGCGCCACCTGGGTTCCTGCCACCACCCTTGGGCCGGGATGAGGTGCCACCTTGTGCGTAGAAGCCCTGCACACAGGCAAGAAGCCCCCCAGGCCCGCGGCGCACCCGACCCTGGAGCCCCCTGGCCGGATGCAGCCACAGGGAACGGGGGTTCTGAGTTGGCAGGCCCCATTCCCGAAGCATCCACGGGCACTTCCCCAAGGGCTGACACCTGCTGCGCCTCAGCAGCCAGCCAACCTCCCTCCCTCTGGTCGGGCACTGCAAGCCACACAGCCACTTGTGTCCCCTGTGTCCCTCCCTGGAGGCCGCAGCGCGTTTTGGGTTTTGGCGCGGACGGGCCCCTCTCGGCTTCCGTAGTCCATTTGGCCCCGGAGCCTGCCAGACCCCTGGCTCTAGGAGGCTGCCCAGGGGCGCTGCCAACAGCCCCCAGGTGCTGGCTAGCCGCCTCGGCCGGCCACGGGGGGAGCACACACACCTGCGGGTGTCCCCGGGCCGCACACACGAACTGCCCCGCGCTTCCCGGCGTTGCAAATAGGTCCCCCGGGAAGCCCCGCCGGCCCTAGGGGCTTGTCGGGCGGGGCCGACGCACGGTGGGTGAGTGGGGAGGGCTGCTGCTGGCACACACCCACTCCTGAAGCCCACTGGGGCGGTCCAAGGGCGAGGAGCTCGGAGCTCGGTCAGGGCTGTCCCAGCAGAACTTTTTGAGGGTGGACGGACACGCCCGCGGGCAATCAGGTGTTGCGGGCAGGCCCCGGGGGCAGGCCCTGCTGAGTCCCCGAGCGCCACCTGGGTTCCTGCCACCACCCTTGGGCCGGGATGAGGTGCCACCTTGTGCGTAGAAGCCCTGCACACAGGCAAGAAGCCCCCCAGGCCCGCGGCGCACCCGACCCTGGAGCCCCCTGGCCGGCTGCAGCCACAGGGAACGGGGGTTCTGAGTTGGCGGGCCCCATTCCCGAAGCATCCACGGGCACTTCCCGAAGGGCTGACACCTGCTGCGCCTCAGCAGCCAGCCAACCTCCCTCCCTCTGGTCGGGCACTGCAAGCCACACAGCCACTTGTGTCCCCTGTGTCCCTCCCTGGAGGCCGCAGCGCGTTTTGGGTTTTGGCGCGGACGGGCCCCTCTCGGCTTCCGTAGTCCATTTGGCCCCGGAGCCTGCCAGACCCCTGGCTCTAGGAGGCTGCCCAGGGGCGCTGCCAACAGCCCCCAGGTGCTGGCTAGCCGCCTCGGCCGGCCACGGGGGGAGCACACACACCTGCGGGTGTCCCCGGGCCGCACACACGAACTGCCCCGCGCTTCCCGGCGTTGCAAATAGGTCCCCCGGGAAGCCCCGCCGGCCCTAGGGGCTTGTCGGGCGGGGCCGACGCACGGTGGGTGAGTGGGGAGGGCTGCTGCTGGCACACACCCACTCCTGAAGCCCACTGGGGCGGTCCAAGGGCGAGGAGCTCGGAGCTCGGTCAGGGCTGTCCCAGCAGAACTTTTTGAGGGTGGACGGACACGCCCGCGGGCAATCAGGTGTTGCGGGCAGGCCCCGGGGGCAGGCCCTGCTGAGTCCCCGAGCGCCACCTGGGTTCCTGCCACCACCCTTGGGCCGGGATGAGGTGCCACCTTGTGCGTAGAAGCCCTGCACACAGGCAAGAAGCCCCCCAGGCCCGCGGCGCACCCGACCCTGGAGCCCCCTGGCCGGCTGCAGCCACAGGGAACGGGGGTTCTGAGTTGGCGGGCCCCATTCCCGAAGCATCCACGGGCACTTCCCGAAGGGCTGACACCTGCTGCGCCTCAGCAGCCAGCCAACCTCCCTCCCTCTGGTCGGGCACTGCAAGCCACACAGCCACTTGTGTCCCCTGTGTCCCTCCCTGGAGGCCGCAGCGCGTTTTGGGTTTTGGCGCGGACGGGCCCCTCTCGGCTTCCGTAGTCCATTTGGCCCCGGAGCCTGCCAGACCCCTGGCTCTAGGAGGCTGCCCAGGGGCGCTGCCAACAGCCCCCAGGTGCTGGCTAGCCGCCTCGGCCGGCCACGGGGGGAGCACACACACCTGCGGGTGTCCCCGGGCCGCACACACGAACTGCCCCGCGCTTCCCGGCGTTGCAAATAGGTCCCCCGGGAAGCCCCGCCGGCCCTAGGGGCTTGTCGGGCGGGGCCGACGCACGGTGGGTGAGTGGGGAGGGCTGCTGCTGGCACACACCCACTCCTGAAGCCCACTGGGGCGGTCCAAGGGCGAGGAGCTCGGAGCTCGGTCAGGGCTGTCCCAGCAGAACTTTTTGAGGGTGGACGGACACGCCCGCGGGCAATCAGGTGTTGCGGGCAGGCCCCGGGGGCAGGCCCTGCTGAGTCCCCGAGCGCCACCTGGGTTCCTGCCACCACCCTTGGGCCGGGATGAGGTGCCACCTTGTGCGTAGAAGCCCTGCACACAGGCAAGAAGCCCCCCAGGCCCGCGGCGCACCCGACCCTGGAGCCCCCTGGCCGGCTGCAGCCACAGGGAACGGGGGTTCTGAGTTGGCGGGCCCCATTCCCGAAGCATCCACGGGCACTTCCCGAAGGGCTGACACCTGCTGCGCCTCAGCAGCCAGCCAACCTCCCTCCCTCTGGTCGGGCACTGCAAGCCACACAGCCACTTGTGTCCCCTGTGTCCCTCCCTGGAGGCCGCAGCGCGTTTTGGGTTTTGGCGCGGACGGGCCCCTCTCGGCTTCCGTAGTCCATTTGGCCCCGGAGCCTGCCAGACCCCTGGCTCTAGGAGGCTGCCCAGGGGCGCTGCCAACAGCCCCCAGGTGCTGGCTAGCCGCCTCGGCCGGCCACGGGGGGAGCACACACACCTGCGGGTGTCCCCGGGCCGCACACACGAACTGCCCCGCGCTTCCCGGCGTTGCAAATAGGTCCCCCGGGAAGCCCCGCCGGCCCTAGGGGCTTGTCGGGCGGGGCCGACGCACGGTGGGTGAGTGGGGAGGGCTGCTGCTGGCACACACCCACTCCTGAAGCCCACTGGGGCGGTCCAAGGGCGAGGAGCTCGGAGCTCGGTCAGGGCTGTCCCAGCAGAACTTTTTGAGGGTGGACGGACACGCCCGCGGGCAATCAGGTGTTGCGGGCAGGCCCCGGGGGCAGGCCCTGCTGAGTCCCCGAGCGCCACCTGGGTTCCTGCCACCACCCTTGGGCCGGGATGAGGTGCCACCTTGTGCGTAGAAGCCCTGCACACAGGCAAGAAGCCCCCCAGGCCCGCGGCGCACCCGACCCTGGAGCCCCCTGGCCGGCTGCAGCCACAGGGAACGGGGGTTCTGAGTTGGCGGGCCCCATTCCCGAAGCATCCACGGGCACTTCCCGAAGGGCTGACACCTGCTGCGCCTCAGCAGCCAGCCAACCTCCCTCCCTCTGGTCGGGCACTGCAAGCCACACAGCCACTTGTGTCCCCTGTGTCCCTCCCTGGAGGCCGCAGCGCGTTTTGGGTTTTGGCGCGGACGGGCCCCTCTCGGCTTCCGTAGTCCATTTGGCCCCGGAGCCTGCCAGACCCCTGGCTCTAGGAGGCTGCCCAGGGGCGCTGCCAACAGCCCCCAGGTGCTGGCTAGCCGCCTCGGCCGGCCACGGGGGGAGCACACACACCTGCGGGTGTCCCCGGGCCGCACACACGAACTGCCCCGCGCTTCCCGGCGTTGCAAATAGGTCCCCCGGGAAGCCCCGCCGGCCCTAGGGGCTTGTCGGGCGGGGCCGACGCACGGTGGGTGAGTGGGGAGGGCTGCTGCTGGCACACACCCACTCCTGAAGCCCACTGGGGCGGTCCAAGGGCGAGGAGCTCGGAGCTCGGTCAGGGCTGTCCCAGCAGAACTTTTTGAGGGTGGACGGACACGCCCGCGGGCAATCAGGTGTTGCGGGCAGGCCCCGGGGGCAGGCCCTGCTGAGTCCCCGAGCGCCACCTGGGTTCCTGCCACCACCCTTGGGCCGGGATGAGGTGCCACCTTGTGCGTAGAAGCCCTGCACACAGGCAAGAAGCCCCCCAGGCCCGCGGCGCACCCGACCCTGGAGCCCCCTGGCCGGATGCAGCCACAGGGAACGGGGGTTCTGAGTTGGCAGGCCCCATTCCCGAAGCATCCACGGGCACTTCCCCAAGGGCTGACACCTGCTGCGCCTCAGCAGCCAGCCAACCTCCCTCCCTCTGGTCGGGCACTGCAAGCCACACAGCCACTTGTGTCCCCTGTGTCCCTCCCTGGAGGCCGCAGCGCGTTTTGGGTTTTGGCGCGGACGGGCCCCTCTCGGCTTCCGTAGTCCATTTGGCCCCGGAGCCTGCCAGACCCCTGGCTCTAGGAGGCTGCCCAGGGGCGCTGCCAACAGCCCCCAGGTGCTGGCTAGCCGCCTCGGCCGGCCACGGGGGGAGCACACACACCTGCGGGTGTCCCCGGGCCGCACACACGAACTGCCCCGCGCTTCCCGGCGTTGCAAATAGGTCCCCCGGGAAGCCCCGCCGGCCCTAGGGGCTTGTCGGGCGGGGCCGACGCACGGTGGGTGAGTGGGGAGGGCTGCTGCTGGCACACACCCACTCCTGAAGCCCACTGGGGCGGTCCAAGGGCGAGGAGCTCGGAGCTCGGTCAGGGCTGTCCCAGCAGAACTTTTTGAGGGTGGACGGACACGCCCGCGGGCAATCAGCTGTTGCGGGCAGGCCCCGGGGGCAGGCCCTGCTGAGTCCCCGAGCGCCACCTGGGTTCCTGCCACCACCCTTGGGCCGGGATGAGGTGCCACCTTGTGCGTAGAAGCCCTGCACACAGGCAAGAAGCCCCCCAGGCCCGCGGCGCACCCGACCCTGGAGCCCCCTGGCCGGCTGCAGCCACAGGGAACGGGGGTTCTGAGTTGGCGGGCCCCATTCCCGAAGCATCCACGGGCACTTCCCGAAGGGCTGACACCTGCTGCGCCTCAGCAGCCAGCCAACCTCCCTCCCTCTGGTCGGGCACTGCAAGCCACACAGCCACTTGTGTCCCCTGTGTCCCTCCCTGGAGGCCGCAGCGCGTTTTGGGTTTTGGCGCGGACGGGCCCCTCTCGGCTTCCGTAGTCCATTTGGCCCCGGAGCCTGCCAGACCCCTGGCTCTAGGAGGCTGCCCAGGGGCGCTGCCAACAGCCCCCAGGTGCTGGCTAGCCGCCTCGGCCGGCCACGGGGGGAGCACACACACCTGCGGGTGTCCCCGGGCCGCACACACGAACTGCCCCGCGCTTCCCGGCGTTGCAAATAGGTCCCCCGGGAAGCCCCGCCGGCCCTAGGGGCTTGTCGGGCGGGGCCGACGCACGGTGGGTGAGTGGGGAGGGCTGCTGCTGGCACACACCCACTCCTGAAGCCCACTGGGGCGGTCCAAGGGCGAGGAGCTCGGAGCTCGGTCAGGGCTGTCCCAGCAGAACTTTTTGAGGGTGGACGGACACGCCCGCGGGCAATCAGGTGTTGCGGGCAGGCCCCGGGGGCAGGCCCTGCTGAGTCCCCGAGCGCCACCTGGGTTCCTGCCACCACCCTTGGGCCGGGATGAGGTGCCACCTTGTGCGTAGAAGCCCTGCACACAGGCAAGAAGCCCCCCAGGCCCGCGGCGCACCCGACCCTGGAGCCCCCTGGCCGGCTGCAGCCACAGGGAACGGGGGTTCTGAGTTGGCGGGCCCCATTCCCGAAGCATCCACGGGCACTTCCCGAAGGGCTGACACCTGCTGCGCCTCAGCAGCCAGCCAACCTCCCTCCCTCTGGTCGGGCACTGCAAGCCACACAGCCACTTGTGTCCCCTGTGTCCCTCCCTGGAGGCCGCAGCGCGTTTTGGGTTTTGGCGCGGACGGGCCCCTCTCGGCTTCCGTAGTCCATTTGGCCCCGGAGCCTGCCAGACCCCTGGCTCTAGGAGGCTGCCCAGGGGCGCTGCCAACAGCCCCCAGGTGCTGGCTAGCCGCCTCGGCCGGCCACGGGGGGAGCACACACACCTGCGGGTGTCCCCGGGCCGCACACACGAACTGCCCCGCGCTTCCCGGCGTTGCAAATAGGTCCCCCGGGAAGCCCCGCCGGCCCTAGGGGCTTGTCGGGCGGGGCCGACGCACGGTGGGTGAGTGGGGAGGGCTGCTGCTGGCACACACCCACTCCTGAAGCCCACTGGGGCGGTCCAAGGGCGAGGAGCTCGGAGCTCGGTCAGGGCTGTCCCAGCAGAACTTTTTGAGGGTGGACGGACACGCCCGCGGGCAATCAGGTGTTGCGGGCAGGCCCCGGGGGCAGGCCCTGCTGAGTCCCCGAGCGCCACCTGGGTTCCTGCCACCACCCTTGGGCCGGGATGAGGTGCCACCTTGTGCGTAGAAGCCCTGCACACAGGCAAGAAGCCCCCCAGGCCCGCGGCGCACCCGACCCTGGAGCCCCCTGGCCGGATGCAGCCACAGGGAACGGGGGTTCTGAGTTGGCAGGCCCCATTCCCGAAGCATCCACGGGCACTTCCCCAAGGGCTGACACCTGCTGCGCCTCAGCAGCCAGCCAACCTCCCTCCCTCTGGTCGGGCACTGCAAGCCACACAGCCACTTGTGTCCCCTGTGTCCCTCCCTGGAGGCCGCAGCGCGTTTTGGGTTTTGGCGCGGACGGGCCCCTCTCGGCTTCCGTAGTCCATTTGGCCCCGGAGCCTGCCAGACCCCTGGCTCTAGGAGGCTGCCCAGGGGCGCTGCCAACAGCCCCCAGGTGCTGGCTAGCCGCCTCGGCCGGCCACGGGGGGAGCACACACACCTGCGGGTGTCCCCGGGCCGCACACACGAACTGCCCCGCGCTTCCCGGCGTTGCAAATAGGTCCCCCGGGAAGCCCCGCCGGCCCTAGGGGCTTGTCGGGCGGGGCCGACGCACGGTGGGTGAGTGGGGAGGGCTGCTGCTGGCACACACCCACTCCTGAAGCCCACTGGGGCGGTCCAAGGGCGAGGAGCTCGGAGCTCGGTCAGGGCTGTCCCAGCAGAACTTTTTGAGGGTGGACGGACACGCCCGCGGGCAATCAGGTGTTGCGGGCAGGCCCCGGGGGCAGGCCCTGCTGAGTCCCCGAGCGCCACCTGGGTTCCTGCCACCACCCTTGGGCCGGGATGAGGTGCCACCTTGTGCGTAGAAGCCCTGCACACAGGCAAGAAGCCCCCCAGGCCTGCGGCGCACCCGACCCTGGAGCCCCCTGGCCGGCTGCAGCCACAGGGAACGGGGGTTCTGAGTTGGCGGGCCCCATTCCCGAAGCATCCACGGGCACTTCCCGAAGGGCTGACACCTGCTGTGCCTCAGCAGCCAGCCAACCTCCCTCCCTCTGGTCGGGCACTGCAAGCCACACAGCCACTTGTGTCCCCTGTGTCCCTCCCTGGAGGCCGCAGCGCGTTTTGGGTTTTGGCGCGGACGGGCCCCTCTCGGCTTCCGTAGTCCATTTGGCCCCGGAGCCTGCCAGACCCCTGGCTCTAGGAGGCTGCCCAGGGGCGCTGCCAACAGCCCCCAGGTGCTGGCTAGCCGCCTCGGCCGGCCACGGGGGGAGCACACACACCTGCGGGTGTCCCCGGGCCGCACACACGAACTGCCCCGCGCTTCCCGGCGTTGCAAATAGGTCCCCCGGGAAGCCCCGCCGGCCCTAGGGGCTTGTCGGGCGGGGCCGACGCACGGTGGGTGAGTGGGGAGGGCTGCTGCTGGCACACACCCACTCCTGAAGCCCACTGGGGCGGTCCAAGGGCGAGGAGCTCGGAGCTCGGTCAGGGCTGTCCCAGCAGAACTTTTTGCGGGTGGACGGACACGCCCGCGGGCAATCAGGTGTTGCGGGCAGGCCCCGGGGGCAGGCCCTGCTGAGTCCCCGAGCGCCACCTGGGTTCCTGCCACCACCCTTGGGCCGGGATGAGGTGCCACCTTGTGCGTAGAAGCCCTGCACACAGGCAAGAAGCCCCCCAGGCCCGCGGCGCACCCGACCCTGGAGCCCCCTGGCCGGCTGCAGCCACAGGGAACGGGGGTTCTGAGTTGGCAGGCCCCATTCCCGAAGCATCCACGGGCAGTTCCCGAAGGGCTGACACCTGCTGCGCCTCAGCAGCCAGCCAACCTCCCTCCCTCTGGTCGGGCACTGCAAGCCACACAGCCACTTGTGTCCCCTGTGTCCCTCCCTGGAGGCCGCAGCGCGTTTTGGGTTTTGGCGCGGACGGGCCCCTCTCGGCTTCCGTAGTCCATTTGGCCCCGGAGCCTGCCAGACCCCTGGCTCTAGGAGGCTGCCCAGGGGCGCTGCCAACAGCCCCCAGGTGCTGGCTAGCCGCCTCGGCCGGCCACGGGGGGAGCACACACACCTGCGGGTGTCCCCGGGCCGCACACACGAACTGCCCCGCGCTTCCCGGCGTTGCAAATAGGTCCCCCGGGAAGCCCCGCCGGCCCTAGGGGCTTGTCGGGCGGGGCCGACGCACGGTGGGTGAGTGGGGAGGGCTGCTGCTGGCACACACCCACTCCTGAAGCCCACTGGGGCGGTCCAAGGGCGAGGAGCTCGGAGCTCGGTCAGGGCTGTCCCAGCAGAACTTTTTGAGGGTGGACGGACACGCCCGCGGGCAATCAGGTGTTGCGGGCAGGCCCCGGGGGCAGGCCCTGCTGAGTCCCCGAGCGCCACCTGGGTTCCTGCCACCACCCTTGGGCCGGGATGAGGTGCCACCTTGTGCGTAGAAGCCCTGCACACAGGCAAGAAGCCCCCCAGGCCCGCGGCGCACCCGACCCTGGAGCCCCCTGGCCGGATGCAGCCACAGGGAACGGGGGTTCTGAGTTGGCAGGCCCCATTCCCGAAGCATCCACGGGCACTTCCCGAAGGGCTGACACCTGCTGCGCCTCAGCAGCCAGCCAACCTCCCTCCCTCTGGTCGGGCACTGCAAGCCACACAGCCACTTGTGTCCCCTGTGTCCCTCCCTGGAGGCCGCAGCGCGTTTTGGGTTTTGGCGCGGACGGGCCCCTCTCGGCTTCCGTAGTCCATTTGGCCCCGGAGCCTGCCAGACCCCTGGCTCTAGGAGGCTGCCCAGGGGCGCTGCCAACAGCCCCCAGGTGCTGGCTAGCCGCCTCGGCCGGCCACGGGGGGAGCACACACACCTGCGGGTGTCCCCGGGCCGCACACACGAACTGCCCCGCGCTTCCCGGCGTTGCAAATAGGTCCCCCGGGAAGCCCCGCCGGCCCTAGGGGCTTGTCGGGCGGGGCCGACGCACGGTGGGTGAGTGGGGAGGGCTGCTGCTGGCACACACCCACTCCTGAAGCCCACTGGGGCGGTCCAAGGGCGAGGAGCTCGGAGCTCGGTCAGGGCTGTCCCAGCAGAACTTTTTGAGGGTGGACGGACACGCCCGCGGGCAATCAGGTGTTGCGGGCAGGCCCCGGGGGCAGGCCCTGCTGAGTCCCCGAGCGCCACCTGGGTTCCTGCCACCACCCTTGGGCCGGGATGAGGTGCCACCTTGTGCGTAGAAGCCCTGCACACAGGCAAGAAGCCCCCCAGGCCCGCGGCGCACCCGACCCTGGAGCCCCCTGGCCGGATGCAGCCACAGGGAACGGGGGTTCTGAGTTGGCAGGCCCCATTCCCGAAGCATCCACGGGCACTTCCCGAAGGGCTGACACCTGCTGCGCCTCAGCAGCCAGCCAACCTCCCTCCCTCTGGTCGGGCACTGCAAGCCACACAGCCACTTGTGTCCCCTGTGTCCCTCCCTGGAGGCCGCAGCGCGTTTTGGGTTTTGGCGCGGACGGGCCCCTCTCGGCTTCCGTAGTCCATTTGGCCCCGGAGCCTGCCAGACCCCTGGCTCTAGGAGGCTGCCCAGGGGCGCTGCCAACAGCCCCCAGGTGCTGGCTAGCCGCCTCGGCCGGCCAAGGGGGGAGCACACACACCTGCGGGTGTCCCCGGGCCGCACACACGAACTGCCCCGCGCTTCCCGGCGTTGCAAATAGGTCCCCCGGGAAGCCCCGCCGGCCCTAGGGGCTTGTCGGGCGGGGCCGACGCACGGTGGGTGAGTGGGGAGGGCTGCTGCTGGCACACACCCACTCCTGAAGCCCACTGGGGCGGTCCAAGGGCGAGGAGCTCGGAGCTCGGTCAGGGCTGTCCCAGCAGAACTTTTTGCAGGTGGACGGACACGCCCGCGGGCAATCAGGTGTTGCGGGCAGGCCCCGGGGGCAGGCCCTGCTGAGTCCCCGAGCGCCACCTGGGTTCCTGCCACCACCCTTGGGCCGGGATGAGGTGCCACCTTGTGCGTAGAAGCCCTGCACACAGGCAAGAAGCCCCCCAGGCCCGCGGCGCACCCGACCCTGGAGCCCCCTGGCCAGATGCAGCCACAGGGAACGGGGGTTCTGAGTTGGCAGGCCCCATTCCCGAAGCATCCACGGGCACTTCCCGAAGGGCTGACACCTGCTGCGCCTCAGCAGCCAGCCAACCTCCCTCCCTCTGGTCGGGCACTGCAAGCCACACAGCCACTTGTGTCCCCTGTGTCCCTCCCTGGAGGCCGCAGCGCGTTTTGGGTTTTGGCGCGGACGGGCCCCTCTCGGCTTCCGTAGTCCATTTGGCCCCGGAGCCTGCCAGACCCCTGGCTCTAGGAGGCTGCCCAGGGGCGCTGCCAACAGCCCCCAGGTGCTGGCTAGCCGCCTCGGCCGGCCACGGGGGGAGCACACACACCTGCGGGTGTCCCCGGGCCGCACACACGAACTGCCCCGCGCTTCCCGGCGTTGCAAATAGGTCCCCCGGGAAGCCCCGCCGGCCCTAGGGGCTTGTCGGGCGGGGCCGACGCACGGTGGGTGAGTGGGGAGGGCTGCTGCTGGCACACACCCACTCCTGAAGCCCACTGGGGCGGTCCAAGGGCGAGGAGCTCGGAGCTCGGTCAGGGCTGTCCCAGCAGAACTTTTTGAGGGTGGACGGACACGCCCGCGGGCAATCAGGTGTTGCGGGCAGGCCCCGGGGGCAGGCCCTGCTGAGTCCCCGAGCGCCACCTGGGTTCCTGCCACCACCCTTGGGCCGGGATGAGGTGCCACCTTGTGCGTAGAAGCCCTGCACACAGGCAAGAAGCCCCCCAGGCCTGCGGCGCACCCGACCCTGGAGCCCCCTGGCCGGCTGCAGCCACAGGGAACGGGGGTTCTGAGTTGGCGGGCCCCATTCCCGAAGCATCCACGGGCACTTCCCGAAGGGCTGACACCTGCTGCGCCTCAGCAGCCAGCCAACCTCCCTCCCTCTGGTCGGGCACTGCAAGCCACACAGCCACTTGTGTCCCCTGTGTCCCTCCCTGGAGGCCGCAGCGCGTTTTGGGTTTTGGCGCGGACGGGCCCCTCTCGGCTTCCGTAGTCCATTTGGCCCCGGAGCCTGCCAGACCCCTGGCTCTAGGAGGCTGCCCAGGGGCGCTGCCAACAGCCCCCAGGTGCTGGCTAGCCGCCTCGGCCGGCCACGGGGGGAGCACACACACCTGCGGGTGTCCCCGGGCCGCACACACGAACTGCCCCGCGCTTCCCGGCGTTGCAAATAGGTCCCCCGGGAAGCCCCGCCGGCCCTAGGGGCTTGTCGGGCGGGGCCGACGCACGGTGGGTGAGTGGGGAGGGCTGCTGCTGGCACACACCCACTCCTGAAGCCCACTGGGGCGGTCCAAGGGCGAGGAGCTCGGAGCTCGGTCAGGGCTGTCCCAGCAGAACTTTTTGAGGGTGGACGGACACGCCCGCGGGCAATCAGGTGTTGCGGGCAGGCCCCGGGGGCAGGCCCTGCTGAGTCCCCGAGCGCCACCTGGGTTCCTGCCACCACCCTTGGGCCGGGATGAGGTGCCACCTTGTGCGTAGAAGCCCTGCACACAGGCAAGAAGCCCCACAGGCCCGCGGCGCACCCGACCCTGGAGCCCCCTGGCCGGATGCAGCCACAGGGAACGGGGGTTCTGAGTTGGCAGGCCCCATTCCCGAAGCATCCACGGGCACTTCCCGAAGGGCTGACACCTGCTGCGCCTCAGCAGCCAGCCAACCTCCCTCCCTCTGGTCGGGCACTGCAAGCCACACAGCCACTTGTGTCCCCTGTGTCCCTCCCTGGAGGCCGCAGCGCGTTTTGGGTTTTGGCGCGGACGGGCCCCTCTCGGCTTCCGTAGTCCATTTGGCCCCGGAGCCTGCCAGACCCCTGGCTCTAGGAGGCTGCCCAGGGGCGCTGCCAACAGCCCCCAGGTGCTGGCTAGCCGCCTCGGCCGGCCAAGGGGGGAGCACACACACCTGCGGGTGTCCCCGGGCCGCACACACGAACTGCCCCGCGCTTCCCGGCGTTGCAAATAGGTCCCCCGGGAAGCCCCGCCGGCCCTAGGGGCTTGTCGGGCGGGGCCGACGCACGGTGGGTGAGTGGGGAGGGCTGCTGCTGGCACACACCCACTCCTGAAGCCCACTGGGGCGGTCCAAGGGCGAGGAGCTCGGAGCTCGGTCAGGGCTGTCCCAGCAGAACTTTTTGCAGGTGGACGGACACGCCCGCGGGCAATCAGGTGTTGCGGGCAGGCCCCGGGGGCAGGCCCTGCTGAGTCCCCGAGCGCCACCTGGGTTCCTGCCACCACCCTTGGGCCGGGATGAGGTGCCACCTTGTGCGTAGAAGCCCTGCACACAGGCAAGAAGCCCCCCAGGCCCGCGGCGCACCCGACCCTGGAGCCCCCTGGCCAGATGCAGCCACAGGGAACGGGGGTTCTGAGTTGGCAGGCCCCATTCCCGAAGCATCCACGGGCACTTCCCGAAGGGCTGACACCTGCTGCGCCTCAGCAGCCAGCCAACCTCCCTCCCTCTGGTCGGGCACTGCAAGCCACACAGCCACTTGTGTCCCCTGTGTCCCTCCCTGGAGGCCGCAGCGCGTTTTGGGTTTTGGCGCGGACGGGCCCCTCTCGGCTTCCGTAGTCCATTTGGCCCCGGAGCCTGCCAGACCCCTGGCTCTAGGAGGCTGCCCAGGGGCGCTGCCAACAGCCCCCAGGTGCTGGCTAGCCGCCTCGGCCGGCCACGGGGGGAGCACACACACCTGCGGGTGTCCCCGGGCCGCACACACGAACTGCCCCGCGCTTCCCGGCGTTGCAAATAGGTCCCCCGGGAAGCCCCGCCGGCCCTAGGGGCTTGTCGGGCGGGGCCGACGCACGGTGGGTGAGTGGGGAGGGCTGCTGCTGGCACACACCCACTCCTGAAGCCCACTGGGGCGGTCCAAGGGCGAGGAGCTCGGAGCTCGGTCAGGGCTGTCCCAGCAGAACTTTTTGAGGGTGGACGGACACGCCCGCGGGCAATCAGGTGTTGCGGGCAGGCCCCGGGGGCAGGCCCTGCTGAGTCCCCGAGCGCCACCTGGGTTCCTGCCACCACCCTTGGGCCGGGATGAGGTGCCACCTTGTGCGTAGAAGCCCTGCACACAGGCAAGAAGCCCCCCAGGCCTGCGGCGCACCCGACCCTGGAGCCCCCTGGCCGGCTGCAGCCACAGGGAACGGGGGTTCTGAGTTGGCGGGCCCCATTCCCGAAGCATCCACGGGCACTTCCCGAAGGGCTGACACCTGCTGCGCCTCAGCAGCCAGCCAACCTCCCTCCCTCTGGTCGGGCACTGCAAGCCACACAGCCACTTGTGTCCCCTGTGTCCCTCCCTGGAGGCCGCAGCGCGTTTTGGGTTTTGGCGCGGACGGGCCCCTCTCGGCTTCCGTAGTCCATTTGGCCCCGGAGCCTGCCAGACCCCTGGCTCTAGGAGGCTGCCCAGGGGCGCTGCCAACAGCCCCCAGGTGCTGGCTAGCCGCCTCGGCCGGCCACGGGGGGAGCACACACACCTGCGGGTGTCCCCGGGCCGCACACACGAACTGCCCCGCGCTTCCCGGCGTTGCAAATAGGTCCCCCGGGAAGCCCCGCCGGCCCTAGGGGCTTGTCGGGCGGGGCCGACGCACGGTGGGTGAGTGGGGAGGGCTGCTGCTGGCACACACCCACTCCTGAAGCCCACTGGGGCGGTCCAAGGGCGAGGAGCTCGGAGCTCGGTCAGGGCTGTCCCAGCAGAACTTTTTGAGGGTGGACGGACACGCCCGCGGGCAATCAGGTGTTGCGGGCAGGCCCCGGGGGCAGGCCCTGCTGAGTCCCCGAGCGCCACCTGGGTTCCTGCCACCACCCTTGGGCCGGGATGAGGTGCCACCTTGTGCGTAGAAGCCCTGCACACAGGCAAGAAGCCCCACAGGCCCGCGGCGCACCCGACCCTGGAGCCCCCTGGCCGGATGCAGCCACAGGGAACGGGGGTTCTGAGTTGGCAGGCCCCATTCCCGAAGCATCCACGGGCACTTCCCGAAGGGCTGACACCTGCTGCGCCTCAGCAGCCAGCCAACCTCCCTCCCTCTGGTCGGGCACTGCAAGCCACACAGCCACTTGTGTCCCCTGTGTCCCTCCCTGGAGGCCGCAGCGCGTTTTGGGTTTTGGCGCGGACGGGCCCCTCTCGGCTTCCGTAGTCCATTTGGCCCCGGAGCCTGCCAGACCCCTGGCTCTAGGAGGCTGCCCAGGGGCGCTGCCAACAGCCCCCAGGTGCTGGCTAGCCGCCTCGGCCGGCCACGGGGGGAGCACACACACCTGCGGGTGTCCCCGGGCCGCACACACGAACTGCCCCGCGCTTCCCGGCGTTGCAAATAGGTCCCCCGGGAAGCCCCGCCGGCCCTAGGGGCTTGTCGGGCGGGGCCGACGCACGGTGGGTGAGTGGGGAGGGCTGCTGCTGGCACACACCCACTCCTGAAGCCCACTGGGGCGGTCCAAGGGCGAGGAGCTCGGAGCTCGGTCAGGGCTGTCCCAGCAGAACTTTTTGAGGGTGGACGGACACGCCCGCGGGCAATCAGGTGTTGCGGGCAGGCCCTGCTGAGTCCCCGAGCGCCACCTGGGTTCCTGCCACCACCCTTGGGCTGGGATGAGGTGCCACCTTGTGCGTAGAAGCCCTGCACACAGGCAAGAAGCCCCCCAGGCCCGCGGCGCACCCGACCCTGGAGCCCCCTGGCCGGCTGCAGCCACAGGGAACGGGGGTTCTGAGTTGGCGGGCCCCATTCCCGAAGCATCCACGGGCACTTCCCGAAGGGCTGACACCTGCTGCGCCTCAGCAGCCAGCCAACCTCCCTCCCTCTGGTCGGGCACTGCAAGCCACACAGCCACTTGTGTCCCCTGTGTCCCTCCCTGGAGGCCGCAGCGCGTTTTGGGTTTTGGCGCGGACGGGCCCCTCTCGGCTTCCGTAGTCCATTTGGCCCCGGAGCCTGCCAGACCCCTGGCTCTAGGAGGCTGCCCAGGGGCGCTGCCAACAGCCCCCAGGTGCTGGCTAGCCGCCTCGGCCGGCCACGGGGGGAGCACACACACCTGCGGGTGTCCCCGGGCCGCACACACGAACTGCCCCGCGCTTCCCGGCGTTGCAAATAGGTCCCCCGGGAAGCCCCGCCGGCCCTAGGGGCTTGTCGGGCGGGGCCGACGCACGGTGGGTGAGTGGGGAGGGCTGCTGCTGGCACACACCCACTCCTGAAGCCCACTGGGGCGGTCCAAGGGCGAGGAGCTCGGAGCTCGGTCAGGGCTGTCCCAGCAGAACTTTTTGAGGGTGGACGGACACGCCCGCGGGCAATCAGGTGTTGCGGGCAGGCCCCGGGGGCAGGCCCTGCTGAGTCCCCGAGCGCCACCTGGGTTCCTGCCACCACCCTTGGGCCGGGATGAGGTGCCACCTTGTGCGTAGAAGCCCTGCACACAGGCAAGAAGCCCCCCAGGCCCGCGGCGCACCCGACCCTGGAGCCCCCTGGCCGGCTGCAGCCACAGGGAACGGGGGTTCTGAGTTGGCGGGCCCCATTCCCGAAGCATCCACGGGCACTTCCCGAAGGGCTGACACCTGCTGCGCCTCAGCAGCCAGCCAACCTCCCTCCCTCTGGTCGGGCACTGCAAGCCACACAGCC
Organism: Lepus europaeus; assembly: GCF_033115175.1. Taxonomy (NCBI): domain Eukaryota; kingdom Metazoa; phylum Chordata; class Mammalia; order Lagomorpha; family Leporidae; genus Lepus; species Lepus europaeus. Next base: position 320,650 of record NW_026909548.1, on the reverse strand, counting down.
ACTTGTGTCCCCTGTGTCCCTCCCTGGAGGCCGCAGCGCGTTTTGGGTTTTGGCGCGGACGGGCCCCTCTCGGCTTCCGTAGTCCATTTGGCCCCGGAGCCTGCCAGACCCCTGGCTCTAGGAGGCTGCCCAGGGGCGCTGCCAACAGCCCCCAGGTGCTGGCTAGCCGCCTCGGCCGGCCACGGGGGGAGCACACACACCTGCGGGTGTCCCCGGGCCTCACACACGAACTGCCCCGCGCTTCCCGGCGTTGCAAATAGGTCCCCCGGGAAGCCCCGCCGGCCCTAGGGGCTTGTCGGGCGGGGCCGACGCACGGTGGGTGAGTGGGGAGGGCTGCTGCTGGCACACACCCACTCCTGAAGCCCACTGGGGCGGTCCAAGGGCGAGGAGCTCGGAGCTCGGTCAGGGCTGTCCCAGCAGAACTTTTTGAGGGTGGACGGACACGCCCGCGGGCAATCAGGTGTTGCGGGCAGGCCCCGGGGGCAGGCCCTGCTGAGTCCCCGAGCGCCACCTGGGTTCCTGCCACCACCCTTGGGCCGGGATGAGGTGCCACCTTGTGCGTAGAAGCCCTGCACACAGGCAAGAAGCCCCCCAGGCCCACGGCGCACCCGACCCTGGAGCCCCCTGGCCGGATGCAGCCACAGGGAACGGGGGTTCTGAGTTGGCAGGCCCCATTCCCGAAGCATCCACGGGCAGTTCCCGAAGGGCTGACACCTGCTGCGCCTCAGCAGCCAGCCAACCTCCCTCCCTCCATCCCTCCTTCCCTGCCTCCCTCTGGTCGGGCACTGCAAGCCACACAGCCACTTGTGTCCCCTGTGTCCCTGGAGGCCGCAGCGCGTTTTGGGTTTTGGCGCGGACGGGCCCTCCTCAGCTTCCATCTTCTACTGCTATCCCAGGCCATAGCTGAGAGCTGGATTGGAAGAGGAACAGCCAGGACTAGAATTAGTGCCCATATGGGATACCGGCGCTTCAGGCCAGGGCTTTAACCTGCTGTACCACGGCGCCAGCTCCTCGATTCTTCTGTAAGTTTCCACTAGAACCATGTAAATCATCTTGAACTATGACAATAAAAAAAATTGAAACTAATGTGCATTCAGCTCAGATGGCTTTAAATCTTGCAGCCATGATTTGTTTGTCCTGATTCTGAATTATATTTCTTTATGCTTTTCCAACCTAACTAAATCTTATAAACATCTTAAAATACAATGTAGACCGGAACCGCAGCTCACTAGGGTAATCCTCTGCCTGCGGTGCTGGTACCCTGGGTTCTAGTCCCGGTTGGGGTGCCAGATTCTGGCCCACTTGCTCCTCTTTCAGTCCAGCTCTCTGCTGTGGCCTGGGAAGGCAGTGGAGGATGGCCCAAGTCCTTGGGCCCCGCACATGTATGGGAGACCAGCAGGAAGTATCTGGCTCCTGGTTTCGGATTGGCACAGCGTGCCAGCCGTAGCGACCATTTGGGGGGTAAACCAATGGAAGAAAAACCTTTCTCTCTCTCTCTCTGCCTGTTTCTAACTCTGCCTGTCAAACATAAATACAATGTGAAAGAAGCTGAGGAATAAACAACTTACTGGCAACATATTCTTTTTTGTTGGTCTTGGGTACATGAAGATTTCTCCAGGATCTTATCTGCAAGAGAAATTATTCAGAGAATGTGGTGAGACAAATAGTCTAGATTCTCCCTAGATTCCATTGTGCTAGCAAGATCATGAAGGAACGGCATAGAGACAAATGGGCATATTAGCTGGGCAACAGAAATAAAGTACCCGCCCTATGGGGGAATATAGGCTTTACACATGGGAAGAGCAGCAAGGCCCTGAAAGAGCACACACAACTCTACCAATCCCTCAGGTTAAACAGAAACTATTGTTAGGCTAATTAAAATATTCATTTGTTACCAATTCTGTAAAAAAAAAAAAAATCAGTGCCAGGGCCATCACTGTGGGGTAGTGGGTAAAGCTTCCTGCTCCAGTGTGGGCGTCTCACATGGACACCAAATTGAGTCCTACCTGCTCCACTTCTGAGCTAGCTCTCTGCTATGGACTGGGAAAGCAGTGGATGAAAACCCAAGTCCTGGGACCAGCACTGTGGCACACTGGGTTAGTCTTCCACCTGCAGGACTGGCATCCCACATGGGCACTGGTTCTAGTCCCAGTTGCTTCTCTTCCAGTACAGCTCTCTGCTGTGGCCCGGGAGGGCAGTGGAGAACGGCCCCGGTGCTTGGGCTCCTGCACCCATGTGGGAGACCAGAAAGGGTCACCTGGCTCCTGTCTTCAGGTTGGCGCAGCTCCAGCTATGGTGGCCATTTGCAGGGTGAACCAATGGAAGGAAGACCTTTCTCTTTGTCTCTCTCTCTCACGGTCTATAACCCTTCTGTGGTGACTGTTCCTCGCCACTGCCGGAGAATTAGGCAGGCTGCCCACGGCTTGCCTTAACCGAGGAGCGGAAAGTGCGCCACCTGCCACTCAGCCTTCCCCAAACCCAGGGGACAATCAGGCGCGGTGTGGAGCCCAGTCGAAGCAGGGTCTCACTTTATTGTAAAAGAGAGGTTGTATAGGCTGGCGCCGTGGCTTAACAGGCTAATCCTCCGCCTTGCGGCGCCGGCACACCGGCTTCTATTCCCGGTTGCCCCTCTTCCAGGCCAGCTCTCTGCTATGGCCCGGGAAGGCAGTGGAGGATGGCCCAAGTCCTTGGGCCCTGCACCCACATGGGAGACCAGGAGAAGCACCTGGCTCCTGGCTTCGGATCAGAGAGATGTGCTGGCCGCAGTGGCCACTGGAGGGTGAACCAACGGCAAAAAGGAAGACCTTTCTTTCTCTCTCTCTCTCTCTCTCTCTCTCTCACTACCCACTCTGCCTGTCAAAAAAAAGAGAGGTGGTGTATATAGCTGAGGTACAGGTTGGATGGTACAGAGTGGATGAGGGCATGTGGGCAAGGGGTGGGGTGTTGTGATGCAAAAGGGCCTTAGCAACTCCTATTGTACCACCTTAATGATCCTTAGGGAGAAGCACCCTGGGGCTGGGGTGTTTGCTACCAGGGAATTGAAACTTAAAGACAGGTTTTCAAATTTGAGGCAGGCTCAGGAAGTTCCTCTAGGCCTTTCCGGATTCAGCTTCCCCCACACCCTACCTGTCAAATGAGGGGAGGGGAGGGGAGAGGAGGGGAGAGGAGGAGAGGGGAGAGAAGACCCAAGTCCTTGGGTCCCTTGCACCAACATGGGAGATTTGGAAAAAATCTCCAGGCTCCTGGCTTCAGATTGGCCCAGCCTCAGCCAATGAGGCCATTTGGGGAGTGATCAGCAGATGTAAAACCATCTCTCTTTCTGCCTCTGCCTCTCTGTAACAGCCTTTGAAATAAATAAATAAATAAATAAACCATAAAAAAAGTCACTGCCTAAATAATTTATACTATTCATCAGGATTGTCCAATATTTAATTAGCAGTACACCAAAAAGAAACCTGTTTTCATTAGTATCTATATTACACAGAAAATTACTCAGGCAATACTAACTGTTTTCCTTGCAGCATCTCTCGTTTTTATGTATCTAAAATTCCATTAAAGTATACAGCTTAAAGTTAGTTTTTGGCCACAATTATATGTATAGGAAAAATCGACATAATATATCTATTACAGCTTTCTTTAACTGTTCAATGACACTCCTCTCTGTATACAAACCTTGATAGAATTCTTCTCCACAGGGACCCCTGACATTTTCCAGCTCACTTTTGTTCTAGCCCATGAGACAACAGTCAATAGGATACCAACATAATTTGAAAAGTATTTTGCCTTTGGGAGTTTGCCTTCTTGTACAGTAATCATGTGGAGCAGCCTGAGACTTGCCTGTTGGGCACATGGGGCCTAGGTCACAGGCTGCACAAACCAGACATTGGAAGCGTAGGCATCATGATACACTAGGTTAAGCTACTTCTCTGGACATACCACATTTATATCAGAGTGCTTGGTGTGTCTCCTGGCTATTTCAGACCTCCAAACCAACTTACTTCAAGTATTTTTTTAAGTTATTTTTAAAAGTTTTAGTTATTTATTTGAAATGCATAGTTACAGAGACACAGAGACAGAGAGAGAGGTCTTCCATTTGCTGGTTCACTCCCCAGGTGGCTGCAATGGCTAGAGCTACACTGATCCAAAACCAGGAGCCAGGGGCTTCTTCCAGGTCTCCCTCCCACACAGGCACAAGGGCCCAAGGCCATGGGCCATCTTCTACTTTCTCAGGCCATAACAGAGAGCTGGATTGGAAGCGGGCAGCCAGAACTCAATCTGATGCCCATATGGATTGCTGGCAATGCAGGTGGTGACTTTACTCATGACACCAACAGCACCGGCACCACAAGTGTTCTTTTGAGTCAACAGGTCATGGTGCAAAAACTTGGATTTTTGCCATCTGCATGGAAACCCACATGGAGTCCCTGCATCCTGGCTTTCATAGATAGCACCCTGGCTGTTGTGGGCTTTTGCAGAGTGATCAGGCAGCCTTGGTTGGCAGTGTTCATATTTTTAAATATTTCACTTTTCTAGATTTTTGAGTCCGTATTCTGAGTCCTATTGCTTCTTTATTACCAAGAATTCCAAGACCTAACTCAGCATGGGTGCTATGGATAGCATAATGTGAGAGTTAAGATGAGGTGAGAGAACTCCCAGCATTGTATCTAGTTAGCATACCTTAGAAATAGTGGCAGTCTGTAGAAGTTACAAATCTACCTACCAGAGTGGTGGGACATTTAGGGGATTTTAATGATTTCCCAAAATTTATTACAAGGAAAAATGGTAACATGGTTAAGGGCTTGCTTCCCATGATTCCTAACCATCTTCATCTTCCTGCACTACACACCCTCACCCATCACTCCCATCCATCCATGATCCATACCCACCCTGCCATGGCTTGCCTGGGCCACAGCTGGGTGCCCAGCCATGGCTGTGGGAGGGAGCTCCAATAGGAGAATAGCAGCTGTCCTAGGCACCTGATCACAGCTGGGGGAGGGACATGGATAGCAGAGCACCACCACTCCAGTGGGCCCGGTGGGTGCTTGCCTGTGCTAAGGGTGGAGACTAAGCCCCGACCTCCCTGTCCCCAGTTTTGGGCTTGCCAGAGTACACCTGTGAAATGCATGTCAGTAGAGAATTGTGGTTACCAATGAGTGAGGGGAGAAATGGTGGGGTAAGGACAAAGGAGATACATTGGTCATGGGGCACAAAGTTTCCAGTAGACAGGAGAAATGAGTCTACAGCTGTACTGCAAAGCATGGAAACTACAATGCTGTATTTCATATTTCAGCTTGTTAAGAGAGGCTTTTGAAAGTACTCACCATACAGTATAGGAGGTGATGAATGAGTTATTCTGATTAGACAATTCCAGAATTAACACTCATCAAATGATTGCGTTGTATTCCACAGGTATCTATAGCTATTTCTCAGTTGAATAGTTTAAAAAGGCAAGATTGGCTGGCGCCATGGCTTAACAGGCTAATCCTCCGCCTTGCAGAGCTGGCACACCGGCTTCTAGTCCTGGTTGGGGCGCCGGATTCTGTCCCGGTTGCCCCTCTTCCAGGCCAGCTCTCTGCTATGGCCCAGGAAGGCAGTGGAGGATGGCCCAAGTCCTTGGGCCCTGCACCCGCATGGGAGACCAGGAGAAGCACCTGGCTCCTGGCTTCGGATCAGAGAGATGTGCTGGCTGCAGCGGCCATTGGAGGGTGAACCAACGGCAAAAAGGAAGACCTTTCTCTCTGTCTCTCCCTCTCTCACTATCCACACTGCTTGTCAAAAAAAAAAGAAAAGGCAAAAAGATTACCAGGCTACACTAAAAAAGCTAGGAACAATACAATGTGTATTAATATAAAGAGAAATGTTTAATGATTTCACAGTAGGACAAAAATGATTCTTGAAGATTTGTTAAATTGAAAGGCAGAGTTAGAGAGAAGAGATATAGATCTTCCATCCACTGGTTCACTCTCCAGATGGCCACAACAGACAGAGCTGTGCCAATCCAAAGCCAGGAAGCACAGGCTTATTCTGGGTCTCATATGTGGGTGCAGGTGTCCAAGTACTTGGGTCATCTTCTGCTGCTTTTCCAGGCACATTAGCCAGGAGCTGGATTGGAAATGGAGCAGCTGGGACTTGAACCTGGGCCTGTATGGGATGCCAGTGCTGTAAGCTGCAGTTTATCTTGGTTTAACACAGCAGTGCCCCCCCCCAAAAAAAAAAAAAAAACAGGTCAGGGATACAAAGAGTTCAAAAGCTGAATGATGAAAACAATACATATAGAAGGGGCTGGGGCCACGGCTTAGAGGGTAAAGCCACCCTTCTGCAGTGTTGGAATTCCACAAGGGCACCACTTCAAGTCCCACCTCCAGTGCTGGCATCCCATATGGGCACCGGTTTGAATCCCGATTGCTCCACTTCCAATCTAGTTCTGTTATGCCCTGGAAAAGCAGTAGAAGATGGCCCAAGTCTTTGGGCCCCTGCTCCTATGTGGGGGACCTGGAAGAAGCTCCTGGCTCTGGGTCGGCAGAGCTCTAGCTGTTGCAGCCAACTAGGGAGTGAACCATTGGATAGAAGACCTCCCCCTCTCTCTCTCTCTCTCTCTGCTTCTCTGTGCGTAACTGACTTTTAAATAGAAAAATAAATCCTTAAAAAACAAATGTGTAACTGTTCATATAGATAGGCTCAAAGGGATCACATAAATAAGATCAAGTGTCTACTAATAACAATAGATAGAATTAAAAAGGAGAGAATGATCCAACATGGAAAGCAGGCCACACAGCAGACTCATAGAATGACACATGCCCTAAACAGCACAATGACATCAGCATCTAGCTAAAAATCCCATGAGAGCATTTTAGGCATGGAAATCCAAGACAGTGTAGAAAAAAGAAAATCTACATAAATGATCTCTGTGAGTGAGACCCCAGTGGAAAGAAGAGGACATCAAAGGAGGTACCTTTTTCAGAAGGCTAGAGAGAACTTTCCACTTTTCTTATGGCCCTGTCTACATCGTAACAGAGTTTGTGGACTCAAAAGGCTTCTATAGCTTTGGCAGCTCATGACAAGAGCCTCAGGTGATCACTGACATCATAAATAAAAGTGTCAATTGTTAAATCAACAATAGGAGTCACTGTGTACTTACTCCCTATGTAGGACCTCTGTCCTTAATGAGTTGTGCTATGAGAATTAACAGTAAAACTCATCTTCAAAAGTACTTTAGACATTGTGTGTCTCTGCAAACTGTTGAAATCTTTACTTAGTACAGAGTTGGCCTTCTGTATATAAAGATAATTACAAATGAATCTTTATGAAGAATGGGCTAGCAGAGGGAGTAGAAGGTGGGACAGGAGTGGGGGTGCGAGGGTGGGAAGGGGGGAAGAACTGCTATATTCCTAAAGGTGTACCTATGAAATGTGTATTCATTAAATAAAAGCTTTCTAAAAGAAAAAGAAAGAGCCAAGAATGGGCCAAGTACCTGGAGCCCTTTCTATCCATGGTACAAACCCGGCTTGAGTTCTAAGTGCTAGCCCTTAGGCGAGTGGAGTCCAGGTATTGTGGTAGCTGGAGAAAGTCAGTTGATGGGAGAGAGAAGCACAGGGATCTCCTTTTTGCTCTGTCTCTTAGTTCCTCAAATAAAAAAAAATTAAAAATTTACATCCCTGGAAACCAAAACCAGAAAGATATTGAAGAATTCTTCAAACTTGTAGTAAATAAGAATCATATTCCTAAATGGACAGTGACTTATTGAAGAAACCACATGGGAAATTCAGATGTAAGATGATTAGAATCAAAGTACAACACAAATTAATGGAATAAATGCAAAGCAAGGCTTAGGAGGAAATAGCTGTAAAGATCTATATTTCATAGTAAGATATGAAATCAATTATCTACAATTCTACCTTAAGAAACCAAAAAGCAAAATCAGAGAAAACTGGAGCCAAAAAAGGCAGAAGAAACAAAGAGTGAAGTGGAGTAGGGTGGAGAAAGGAATGTGTGGTGCTCCCCACTTTGTGTAAAAGACACAGTGCTGTGCTTCTGGCACATAGCAAGGGATGCTTCTCCCACCAAGAGCCTACAGCCTCTGCACCATGATATCAAGCTACCCTACCCAAATCTTATTTTTCAAATTAAGAAATCTTGAAAAACACAGATGTAAATAATCAAGCCCTCTTATTATCCTAGGCTTCTAATGTAAACATTTTAACATTTCTTATTAACATTTTTAACATTTATTTATTTATTTTAAAGGCAGAGTTACAGAGAGAGAAAACAAAGAGACCTTCCATCTGTTGGTTCACTTCCCCAATGGCCACCACTACAGGGATGGGCCAGGCTGAAGCCACAGACAGAAGCTTCATCCTTGTCTCCTACAGGGGTACAGAGACCCAAGGACTTAGGCCATCCTCTCCTGCTTTCCCAGGTGCATTAGCTAGGAGATGGATCAGAATCGGGCCACCCGGAATCAGACCAGTGCCCATATGGGTTGCTACTGTCACTGGCAGCAGCTTAACCTGCTATGCCACAATGTCATAAAGGTAAGCGTTTCTAACTCAGGCCACAGTAAAGGAGGAGAAAATAGCTTACAGGAGAGGACTAGAAATTTGAAAGCAGTCAATCAAATGGAAACAAAAAAAGCTGCACTTCAGAAGATGATTGAAAATGTTATTAGAGGTTGCCCTCATTGGGGCCTAAAATGTTAAATAAACCTCCCCCTTCAGTGCCGGCATCGCATATGGCCACTGATTCAAATCAAGTCCTGGCTGCTCCACTTCTGATCCAACTCTCTGGGGTGGTCTGGAAAAGCAGAAGATGGCTCAAGACCTTGGGCCTCTGCACCCATGTGAGAGACCCTGAAGAAGCTGCTGGCTACTGGTTTCGGATTGGCCCAGCTCAGGCCATTATGGCCATTTGGGGAGTGAACCAGTGGATGGAAAACCTCTCTACCCATGCCTCTCTGTAACACTGCTTTTCAAATAAATAAATAAATCATTTTAAAAAATAGAATAATGTCTTAACTAAGACATTAAAAACCCACAAATTTCACCAGTTCATTGAGTCTCCTATAATTACTTTTTTCTCTTTTTTTTCTCTTTTGATCTCCATTAGCAGTTTCACGATTCTGTTTTATTTTTCAGAATTCTAGAAATTCATGGTTACCCCATTGATCTTCCATAAGAAACCCATATTTATAATAATTTTTAATGGTCTTATGAATATAAATCTTCCTGGAGAAGAACTAGAACTGTGAATGACAAAGACAAATCATCACAATTGAAATGTTTAAAGTAATTTAGCAATTTAGCAAAGGAGATGCCCACAGGATTTGAAAAAGCACAGCAGTATTTTACAAACCAGTTCATCATTTCAGGCAATGATAGCACTGGAGCAATTTCAAAATTCTTCTAAAGTACCCAAGGAACCCCCCTCCGCTTTTTGAAGAACAGCAGCTTGTTAGATTTCACCATTGGACTTCTCCATGTTACATAACCCCTGGGAAACTCACATCAATAGCATTTCTATATCAATGTAACAACTTGAAATTTATGATATTACAACTAGATAATACTTTTCATGTAAAGGGAGCCTAATTAACCATCATCTCTGCAAGTTGAAAACTACATCTTTTGTTGATTCCCAGGGATCCACAAAGAAATCAAGGTCAAAGCAGTTTAGAACTTTGATTTTGAAAAAAATGTCAAAGATATCAAAAATTAAAAAATACTTGGTTAACATAGGATCTCTGATCATTTTATGAGACAATAATCATTCACTTATATAGAGTCAAATTATGTTTAAATATATTTATTACATATTAAGTATATTTAATAGTTGATTAGTAGAAAGATACACTTAAAAGATATTAAAAATCAATTCTTAACATTCAGTTTTCTAAACCCAAAGATAGAAAATACATGAGATTATCTTGACAAAACACAAAATTTCTTTCCCTCATGTAATTAGCTACCAAAAGATGAAGAAAATCCTTTTGTACTGTGCTTCTTCTAATGGGAAGCTCCCCCAGATAACTTAGAAGTTAAACCTAGTGGAAAGATACCCCAACTTAGACATTGAAATAGTATGTGTGCAGGCTGTAAGCATTCAACCTTATAAAAGAATGAGAACACTTAGAAACAAGTACACCCGAGGCCGGTGCTGTGGCACTGCAGGTAAAGCCACCACCTGCAGTGCCTGACTCCCATAGGACTGCTCTACTTCTGATCCAGCTCTCTGCTATGGCCTGGAAAAGCAGTAGATGGCCCGAGTACTTAGCCTCTCTGCACTAGTGTTGGAGACCCAAAAGATGTTCCTGGCTCCTGGCTTCAGACTGGCAGAACTCCAGCCATTGCAGCCTTTTGGGGAGTGAACCAGCACTCTCTCTGCCTCTCTGTAACTCTGCCTTTCAAATGAATATATAAATCTTTAACAAAAAAGACAATACCATATCTTAGAAACAAAAGCATAAAACTCCATAGAACAGTTTAAATACATCTAGAAAAGTCAAGTATAGGGGCCAGTGTTGTGGCATGTTGTGTAAAGCCAGCCCCTGTGACACAGGCATCCCATCCTACATGGGCACTTGTTCCAGTCCTGACTATTCCATTTCAGATCCAGATCCCTGCTAATGTGCCAAGGAACATAATGAAAAATGGCCAAGTCCTTGGGCCCCTGCCACTCAGGTGTGAGACCCAGAAGAAGCTCCTGGCCATTGTGGCTCAGCTCCAGCCATTGTGGCCATCTGGGGAATGAACCAGTAGACCAAAGATCTCTGTCTCTTCTCTCCCTCTGTGAACTCTGGCTTACAAATGAAAAAATCTTTAACAAAAAAAATTAGGTACTCTTAGTATCCTAGTCTCTAAGATAAAAATTTCTCTTTAAGATTTATTAATTACAAAGGTAGAGTTACAGAGAGAGAGAGAAAGATCTTCCATCTGCTAGTTCATTAGCTAAATGGCCACTACAACCAGAACTGGGCCCGGCAGAAGCCACTGCCAGGAGACTCATCCAGGTCTCCCACGTGGGTGCAGGGTCCCAAAGATTTGGGCCATCCTCTCCTGTGTGCCAGGTGGATTAGCTAGGAGATGAATCAGAAGTGGGCCACGAGGAATCAAACCAGTGCTCATATGGGTTGCTGCCATCACAGGCAGCATCTTAACCTGCTGTGCCACAATGTCAGCTGTAAGGACAAGCATTTTTAATGACAGGCCATAACTAAACAATAAAGGAGGAGAAAATAGCTTATAAGAGATGGCTAGTTGTTGGGAAGGAGTCAATCAAATGGAAATTTTAAAAAATTACAGTTGAGGAGATAGAGGGGCCAGGCACTGTAGCGTAGTAGGCTAATCCTAGAAAAGCAGTTGGTGGCTCACTTGGTTAACCCTCCACCTGCAGTGCTGGCAACCCATATGGGTGCTGGGTATAGTCCCAGTTGCTCCTCTTCCAGTCCAGCTCTCTTCTGTGGCCCAGGAAGGCAGTGGAGGATGCCCCAAGTGCACGGACCCCTGCACCCACATGGGAGACCTGGGAGACAGGGAGGAAGCACCTGGCTCCTGGCTTCGGATCCACACAGCAACAGCCGTAGCAGCCATTTGGGGGTGAAGCAATGGAAGGAAGACCTTTCTGTCTCTCTCACTGTCTAACTCTGTCAAATAAATAAAAACAATAAAAAACAAGAAGATGCAGTTGACTAGATGGTTGAAAATGTTATTTAGAGGGGCATTGTAGGCTAATCTTAGGAAAGCAGTGCAAGATGTGCTTGAGCTTGGGGGATCTGCAAGAAGCTCCTGGCTCCTGTTCTGGATTGGCTCAGCTCCAGCCATTGTGGGTATTTGAAGAGTGAACTAGTAGATGGAAGACATTTCACTCTACCTCTCCCTCTCTTTCTCTCTCTCAAAAATTTTTAAAGTTATTAGACTGGGGCAGGCACTGTGGCATAGAAGGCTAAGCCTCCACCTCAGTGCCAGCACCTCATGTGGGTACCAGCTCAGCTGAACCCCAGCAGCTCAACTTCCAATCCAGCTCTTTACTAATGCACCTGGGCAAAGCAGAGAAATGTGGTACTTGAGCCCCTGAACCTGTATGGGAGACCCAGAAGAAGCTCCTGGCTCCTGCCTGACCCAACCCCCAGTCATTTGGGTAGTGTCATTGGATGGAAGATCTCTTTCTTTCCCTCTATGTATCTCTGCCTTTCAAATAAATAAATGTGTTGTAGAAAGTTATTCGACTTTGAAATCAAATATGAAAAACCTCTTGCAAAAATTATCATTAATATTTATATTTTTGTAAAAAAATTACTAACTTAATATAGGGTATAAATCCTGATTTTATTTATTTGAAAGAATTCCAAAAAAGACAATGAGAAAGTGATCATCGGGATCACTTCCCAACTGATTGCAGCCAGAGCTGGGACAGATTGAAGAAGCCGGAAGCCAGGGAAATCCATGTGGTTCTCCCACATGTGTGGCAGGGGTCCCAGCACTTGGGCCATCTTCTGCTATCCCAGGCACATTCACAGGGTGCTAGATTAGAAGTGCAGCAGTCTGGACTCAAAGAAGCACTCTTAAGGGGTGCAGGTATGATAGACTGCACTTAACCTACGATGCTGGCTGAACCTTGAACATTTTTAATGTCAGGGCTGGAATTGTGATGTTGTGGGTAAGGCCACCACCTGTGATGCTGGCATCCATAGGGTCACATGTCACAGCTGCTCTACTTCAGATCAAGCTCCCTGCTAATGGCCTGGGAAGAGCAGAGGAAAATGGCACAAGTGTTTAGGCCCCTGCTACTGATGTAGGAGGCCTGAATGGAGCTCCAGGCTCCTGCCTTCAGTCTGGCCCAGTGCTTGCTTGCTGCAGAGATCTGGGATTGAACCAGTAGGTTGACGATGTCTGTCCCACTCTCTAACTCAGCCTTTCAAATACATAAATAAAACTTTAAACAATTCTAAATTTTGGTAAGTTCATTTAGAATTCTTTTTATTGGGGCCAGCACTGTGGCATAGTAGGTTAAGCCTCCACCTGCAGTGCTGGCATTTCATAAGAGCACTGGTTCAAAATGCCCTAGAAAAGCAGTGGAGGATGGCACAAATCCTTTGGCCACTGCACCCATGTGGGAGACTTGGATGAGGGTCCTGGCTCTTGGCTTCAGATCAGCAAGATCCAGCCATTGTAGCCCTCTGGGGAGGGAACCTGTGGATGGAGGACCTCTCTCTCTCTCTCTCTCTCTCTCTCTCTCTCTCTGTTATTCTGCTTTGCAAATACTTAAATAAATATTAAAAAAATTTCTTATCCTTGATAACTTGATTTTTTTTTACTTTGAACTTTTATTTGGCAAAGCAACACTGCATAAACTGTGCAGTAACAAATGACAGTTTACACAGAATGTTAAATTCATATACATTATCAGCAGCAAATTAGAAATAAACAAAAAACCACTAAGCTACAAATCCCCTATCACTTTTAGAGAGAATGAACAAACTCTGTCAGTTGTGTCCAATCTGAACAGCAGAGTCTATAGGACATCACCTGCCATCTTAAGTTTCAGGATTTACAGATGCCTAGTTGGAAGGTAACAAAGCAGTTGACTGTATCTACAACACGCTATTCTGTGACACCACCTCAAAAGCTTTAAAAAGAAAGCTCATCTCTACTTTCTTAGTAGCATCTAACAGATATCCAAATACCAAGAAGCTTAACTTGTGAATGGTGGTGTTATCTGATACACAGAAGAAACTCAGAAATTCAGGTAATTCAGAATATCAGTAAATGGTTTTTGCTATAACAAAATGTGAAAACGAAAAGGGAAGGAAGATGGTTTTATTATGGTTACTCCTCCTTTTTAAAACTCCCAAAGAAAAATGAATAAAAGTTCTAATCAATTAAATAGAATTACTTCTTGCTGTTAGTAACCTCAGTTAACCCTATTGTTCCACAGTTGAAACCTGAAAAACTTACTTGAGCATTTAATTTGGAAAGCAACTCTAGTCCCAGTGATGGTACTGGACACCAACATACATAAAGATAACTATATCCTCATTACAGACTCAGTGGGCACTCTGCTCGCAAAACACCTTTTATTGCATTAATTCTTGTTCCTCACAGTCAATTTCATCAGAGGCATCTGTGGAAATTTACAATAGGTTTGTAAGAGATCAAGGAGCCAGGAAAGTGAGGGTTTAGTTCAGGTAGGAGAGAGGGGAAAAGTCTGGAAACTAGGGTAGTATCCATACCACTCAGAGAGCAGGCCAAAACCACATGCAGCAAGCACTTTGAGCTGCTCTCCACCGCTTATCACCAGCAGCAAAGCAGAGGCAGAGAGCGTTATTTAAGAAAGAGAGGTCAATGTGGGATCATACTGAGCACCAGGAACCAGCTACATGGAGGAGTATCTAGGCCTGGAAGCCTAGGGCGTGGGGCTACAGCAAGCCCCCTCCTGGCAAGAGGTCAGGGGAAAGAGAAGGGCCAGACACATCATGTCCTAGGAGTTTAACCCACTTCCAAAGGGGAGTGGTTAATTAACCTGATTGGCTGGTTGGCAGGCACCCAGATGTGGCCAGGTAGGGGGATGAGGTCACCCAGGGGCGTGGCAAAGGCGTGGTCTTCCAGCTCACAAACCTAATCAATTTTAAGCTGTATGCCTGCCTGCTTCAACTCTGACTTTCAAATGAAATAAATATTTTAAAAATCCACTTACCAGCCACCTTCTCTTAACTTTAACACATACACGGGCCATGCAGTATGACAACAGAACACCACTTTCTTCTTAGAAATAGGATGGTAACTGTAAGCTGCTCAATCAGCCACAACGCAACTCAAGGTGCTTTTGGATGGAAATTAAATTGAACCACTCGTATTTCACCACATGAGTACTCTTCCAAACCATATCCCAATCTTCCTCACAGAGGGGCTGAGGCAAAAATCTTGGAATCTTGTCTCCCACATGAAGCAGGCAAGCATACGGGTAAAGATAGATTAGGTTTGTGAGCTGGAAGACCACACCTCTGCCACGCCCCTGTGTGGCCTCAGGCCCCTACCTGATGCCTTTGCCATGCCCCTGTGTGGCCTCATTCCCCTACCTGCCCACACCTGGGTGCCCACCAGCCAAGCAGGTTAATTAACCACTCCCCTTTGGAAGTGGGTTAAAAGCCCAGCCAGGGTGTGGCCCCGGCTGCTCTTCTTCCCTGGCCTCTTGCCAGGACAGGGCTTGCTGTAGCCCTGCACCTCCAGGGTGCATGGCCTTCTGGCCATGTGCTCTAGGCTTCCTGGCCTAGAGGCTCATCCATGTGGCTGGTTCCTGGTGCTTGGTATGAACCCTACTCACCTCTCTCCCTTAAATAGCTCTCACTCTCCTATGCATCTTTCTCACTAAATAAAAGCTTAAAACGTGCCATGCTGCCTCGTTTATCTGTACCAGTATTTAGAATTCTTCTCTAAATATTAGGCAAGAACCCTCTTGGGCTTATTAATATTGGGGATTTAGTCATAAGCCTGTGGTGAAATCGTATGGCACCCCAAATTCCGGTAGTACACGTGGCACCCCGGATAGCATTTCTAGGGAACTTTAAGGGGGGGCTACAATTTAGTGTGGATTTTATGGGGTCTTCTCCAGTTTCACACAAACCAGTACCACAAAAAATGACCTAAGCCAGGTCCCAATTCCATAAACCCAAAGAGCAGAGACAGAAATTTCAGTCTCAGAGCTGTTGACTCCGTACACAAATGGAAGCCATTGTGCTAGTAGGTAGCTAATGCGCAGCAGGAAGAGAAAGGACAGCTGCTGGATGTCCCCAGAGTCCCAACCACCACATTAGCTCACAAGCTGCTCTGGGGATGGAGTACAAGTGGCCACTGCCCTCCTTACCAGCGTGAGAGGGTCAGGCCACTTGAAGAATATACCCCAGACCTCTGGGCTAGCTCACCAATGTGGTTACCGAGGGAATAGTCCAGCTCTTGATGCTCGCCGCTTCAATTCACCAAAGATGAGGCATGGCCAGAGGTAAAGGTTTATTGCAAGAAGGCAGCAGCAGCCTTGGGGAAAGAAAAAGAAGTTTCTCTCAATCCAAACAGGTGCTTTTCTACCAAACCACCCAGTACAGAGGATTTTTTAAAGAGACAGGGTGGGCCGGCGCCATGGCTCAACAGGCTAATCCTCCTCCTAGCGGTGCCAGCACACTGGGTTCTAGTCCTGGTCGGGGCGCCAGATTCTGTCCCGGTTGCACCTCTTCCAGGCCAGCTTTCTGCTGTGGCCAGGGAGTGCAGTGGAGGATGGCCCAAGTGCTTGGGCCCTGCACCCCATGGGAGACCATGACCAGCATGGTGTGCTGGCCACAGCACGCCGGCTGCAGCGGCCATTGGAAGATGAACCACCGGCAAAGGAAGACCTTTCTGTCTCTCTCTCTCACTGTCCACTCTGCCTGTCAAAAAAAATAAATAAATAAAGAGACAGGGTAATTGGAGGGTGAGGATTCAAAGAAAACAGTCTATTCACTTGACAATTATGCAGATTTTCAGGCTTTGTTCTGAGGCACATCCCACCACCCAGTCAGAGGAGTCCTGGGTGTAACCCCAGGGGCTTTCTGCCTCAGTTGGGGGAGGGGGGAAGGGTTCTTTGTCAGTTGGGGCAACAGCCTGCCATTCCTAATCATCTCCTTTTTTCAGTGGGCTTTTGAAATTCTTATGCAAATATTATTCACTAGATTACAGCAACAGCAAGTGTCTTCATTAAGGTAAACATTTGAAAAGGAAAAATGCATTTATTGTGGTTACAGGAGTACCATTCTGTTGGAGGAGGGTATTTGGGGGCTTATAAAGAGGTCATAAGGCAGGGGGTGGCTGCTGTAAGGACTAGATGACCTAATGAGGAGTCCTTTTAAGAGTGGGTAAGACCTGTCTACTAGCAAGACAGTGAGTTTCTAGTTTTTGTTTTTTTTTTTTTTTGACAGGCAGAGTGGACAGTGAGAGAAAGAGACAGAGAAAGGTCTTCCTTGGCCGTTGGTTCACCCTCCAATAGCCGCCGTGGCCGGCGCACCGTCCTGATCTGAAGGCAGGAGCCAGGTGCTTCCCCTGGTCTCCCATGGGGTGCAGGGCCCAAGCACTTGGGGCCATCCTCCACTGCCCTCCCTGGCCACAGCAGAAAGCTGGCCTGGAAGAGGTGCAACCGGGACAGAATCCAGTGCCCTGACCGGGACTAGAACCAGGTGTGCTGGTGCCGCAAGGCAGAGGATTAGCGTGTTGAGCCAAGGGGCCAGCCCAGTGAGTTTCTAGTTTTATCATGAGAATAGAAGGGAAGTTAACAATCCCACCCTTCTAACCTAGTTTTACCAAGAGAATTTGCCTATTGCATAGTTCCCAAGGTTTTTGGTTTTAACAAGAGCAGGCTAGACAAGATTATGATTCTGTCCTTCTGATGAGATTGTTAGCTGTTATTATTCTGCTCATCCAAATCGTGGTTCAAAAACTGCACTCCATTTTTCAGGTGTCCCTCTTTGGAGACCCCCTAGTGGCTGCTGTGGCAAGAGCTTTCTCATGTAAATAAATCTTGCTTTGCTCACTGCCTGTCCACATGGAAATTCCTTGTGAGACAGGCACCCCAGGCACCTTCCTTCATCGCCATTTTCCCCCATTAATTTGGTGTGGTGATTCATGGCAGAGTTGCCAGTCTCTGGTTTCAGATGTCATGGCTTGTCGCTAGATCAATGACAGTGCTTAAGTTCTCTGATTCCTCCTGGTGGTCCTCAAACCTTCCAGCACCTGTGTCCTTCAGCTCTGTCTCAGCCTAACAGAGACCTGGGGCTCCCTTGCTCTCTTAAAAACCTACTGTAAATTTCGACAGATGCCCCTATGAAGTTGATTATGAGGAGGACTTAATAATAACTCGGATTTCTAAGGGTTGGGTGTCTACTTCTCACTGTTTCTACACACACACACACACACCCCACTCATGAACAAAATATTTCTCAGGTGCAAAAGTAGGTAACGTTATCAGACTCAGTACCCTCCTTTGCACCAAGCAAGCAGGTTTCTCCTGGTGTGCCTTTATTGGAGGGGCAGGGTTTTGTAGTGTAAAGTGCTGGGCTGCTTTCCCAGGCCTGCCTCTAAGGCTGCTGCATTCCTTCTGCAGAGCACATGTTTTGTTTCCCATGGCTGCTTTCACACACATAGGCTAATTTCTATCTTCCTGTCTAAAAATAGTATTAAGAGCATGAAAATCTTTTTTTTTTTAATTTATTTGACAGATAGAGTTAGTGAGAAAGACAGAGAGAAAGGTCTTCCTTCTGTTGGTTCACCCCCCGAAATGGCCGCTATGGCAGAAGCTACACCAATCCAAAGCTAGGAGCCTGGTGCTTCCTCCTGGTCTCCCATGTGGGTGCAGGGGCCCAAGCACCTGGACCATCCTCCATTGCCTTCCTGGGACACAGCAGAGAGCTGGACTGGAAGAGGAGCTACCTGGACTAGAACCCAACACCCATATGAGATGCCCGCAGATGGAGGATTAGCCAAGTGAGCCATGGCACCGGCCCCATGAAAACCTTGAATAGAAGAATACCCTTAGAAACAAAAGCTGAAGGAATTGTCTGAGTACATGAAAAAAATTAAACACATTAAGAAAAGACAGAAGAATGACTTTAGGCTTCTAAGATAAACAGTTTGAATGTCAGGTCACAGGAGTCAGAACTAAGGAGGAAGAAATACCTTACAGGAGATGCCTAGAAATTTGAAAAGAAAATCACCAATTAAGTAGAAACTACTAAAAGGAGAAACTGCATTAAAAATAGATTTCAAAATGAAACAGCAAGATTATTACAAATATGTATGTTACTGGAGGGAAGGCCATGGAAACTGTGGGTTCTTATCTTCAGGCAAGAAAGAATTCAGGTGTGAGACAGAGGGCAGAGTGCTAAGGCTTTGTTGGGGACAGGGCATCCATCAGGATGGAAGGGACAGAAAGAGCGCCCAGTCGCTCAGACTGGGGAGAGTGAGGTTATGAAGTAGCACCTTGACAGTAGGGACTCCATTTTGGAGAACCTGAGACTCCATTCTGGGAAGGTGCCCCCCCACACCGTGAGACTCTGGTCTGAAACTATGATCTAAAACAGTTGAACAATAGCAGTCCACTACATCACACTTGGCAGAGCACAGAAACCCCCTACCATGATCACTCAAGCTTGAAAGTGAGTAGGCTACACCTGGGTTAATAATAAAAATGTAATTTGTCTATGTCCTACATATGATTAAACCAATACCTGGATTAATGTCAAGATTATAATTAAAATTGTTAAGATTGTAACTGGTATTGTCAAGATTATAATTGATACTAGTTTTGCATAGGTTTAAGTCAGCTTGACCCCAGTAACCATGTATTCCCCCCCGATCCTAGCAACCATGTATTCCCCTCCCGATTTTGCAGTTTTTGCCTTTATAAACCTTTATAAACCTTTATAAACCCTACTCTCCTCCCCACCACTTCTCTCATCCCCTTGAACCCCATTCCTGTCCTGACTTCCTTGACTTTTCCTAACTACATTTCACCATCTCAGACACTCCTATTCCCAGAGGCCTGGATTGGGTCATTGGTGGTAGTGCTTCTAAAGCTCCCCCTTTTCCCACTGGATATGCAATAATTGAGGGGGCATCCTGATGTCACCTCCTCCTCTTCCCTGCATAGGGCCATGGAGGCCAGGCCCCTACCTCAAGGCACTACCTCCCAACAGGCCGAGTTATTAGCCTTGGTTCAAGCCTTCCCCTTAGCCAAAGGAAAGACAGTCAATTATATATACAGATTCCTGATATGCCTATCATATCATGCACTCCAAAGCCCAGATGTGGCAAGCCCGAGGGACCCCTATAATAAATGGCAAGCTGATTAAAGCTCTTCTTGATGCTGCCCAGTTGCCAACAAAAGCTGCTATTATTCACTGCAAAGGACACCAGAAAGGTAAACAATCCCTATCTGAAGCTAATAACAAGGCTGATCTGACAGCTAACACAGCGACCCTGAAGGAAGAAAAGAAATCTAAAATCTGTCCCTTTAATACTAGAAACTGCTTCACTTGTTTTCCTTTGGCTCCTTTTGTTATGCTTTCTCTGAACTGCTTTCTCTGAATAAAGAACCAAGAAAGTAACCTTAGTGTGACCCTCCCCTGTTCTCTCCCCAGCCAGGTTTCACTTGATTAATGCAGATGTAACAAGGGCTTGTACAACAGACTGCTTGTACCTGCTTTGTGCTACTAAGGAGTTATGGTTTATATTATCCCAAGATTTGGATTGCCTGCTTCCATCAGTCAGACAGTGGACCAGAGTTTACCTCTAAAATTACTCAAATAGTATCTGCCTCCCTTCATAGCTCATGGCATTTTCACATTCCCTATCGTCCCCCCTCCTCAGGCAAAGTAGAATGGATGAATGGAATTTTAGAACAGGCTCTAACTAAACTCTCCACCCAGGTTTACTTGGACTGGGTAAAACTCCTCCCTTTAGCTCTGTTAAGAATCAGATCTCTTCCCAAGAAGTCCTTAATGCTTAGCCCATTTGAAATTCCCTATGGAAGGCCTGTCCTTCTGTTACCGGAGAAATTGCAGGGTTCTTGTCTTCACGCAAGAAAGAATTCAGGCGTGAGACAGAGAGTAGTGGGAGGTAAAATAGCAAGGTTTATTAGGAAGGGACATCTGTAGGTGATATCGGACAAGACCCCCTAAAATTCACACTAAAACGTGGCCCCTTAAGGTTCCATAGACATGCTAGCCGGGGTGCCACATGTACTACCAGAATTTGGGGCGCCTTACGATTTTACCACGGGCTTATTACTAAATCCCTGATATTAATAAGCCCAAGAGGGTTCTTGCCTAATATTTAGAGAAGAATTCTAAATACCGGCACAGATAAACGAGGCAGCATGGTACGTTTTAAGCTTTTATTTAGTAAGAAAGATGCATAGGAGAGTAAGAGCTTTATTTAAGAAAGAGAGGTAATTAGGGGTTCATACCGAGCACCAGGAACCAGCCACCTGGAAGAGCATCTAGGCCAGGAAGCCCAGAGCACATGGCCCGAAGGCCATGCGCCCTGGAGGCGTGGGGCTACAGCAAGCCCCTTCCTAGCAAGACGCCAGGGAAAA
This sequence comes from Lepus europaeus, assembly GCF_033115175.1. Taxonomy (NCBI): domain Eukaryota; kingdom Metazoa; phylum Chordata; class Mammalia; order Lagomorpha; family Leporidae; genus Lepus; species Lepus europaeus. The sequence continues at coordinate 299,548 of NW_026909548.1, read as the reverse complement.
AGAGCAGGCTGGGCACACTGTGCCCCAGGCTTTTAACCCACTCCAAAGGGGAGTGGTCAATTAACCTGATTGGCTGGTGGGCACCCCGGTAAGGTCATGTAGGGGAATGAAGCCACACAAGGGCGTGGCCAAGGCATCAGGTAGGAGCATGAGGTCACACAGGGGCGTGGTCTTCCAGTTCAGCTCCAACCTGTATGCCTGCCTACTTCATTCCCCCCTCAGAGACTCCAGACCTTAATCTTAAGGGGATGTTGATGAGCGTTGAGTCTCCATCTTCTGTAGCTACTTCCTGCTGATTAGGGGCGCAGACCCTGCCTGTTCTCGGTCTGGGAGTTCTGCCTATCTCATCTAAGTTCACTTCACGAGCTGGATCTCCTTCAGTCACCGCCATTCTCACTGTCTCCTGCATGGTCATAATTATTTTCAGAAGTTGCCGGGTTCTGCTGGGTTATTTTAGATATAAATGAAGGTCCATTGTAACTCTGGAGTGACCGTGGGAGTCCAAAGTGTGGCACGATGTCTTTTAACATGGCTTTAAGCACCTTGTGTGCTTTCTCCGTTTAGGTTGAAAAGGCCTCCATCCATCCTGTAAGAGTAACAATAAAGACTAGGAGGTACCTATAATTACTAATTGGGAGCATATTGGTAAAATCAACCTGCCAATCTACACCTGTCTGTTCCCTTCCTCTGCACAGGAGTCAACAGGGGAGGTGGCCTTACATGGGGAGGGTTATTCTGTAAACACAGTGGCCAAGAGCGAGTCATTTTCTTTATGACTGTATTTAGTCCCTTTTCTCCAAAAGCTTGGGAGATTAGTTGTACCATCCATTTGCATTTTTAGTATAGCCTCGCTGTTGGGTCCATTCAACTCAGGCTCCATATAGTGCATTTCCTTAACGACTTCCACAGATTGAGGTATAAGGGCCCTTTTCAAACTTTCCTGTGTAGCTGTTCTATCTGTTAATGCATTTCTCTGGTTAACATAATTATTTCCCTTCTGATGTCCCTTGCAGTGGATGACAGCCACCTCTAAAAGCTCCAGTACTGCCTGAAATAGAGCCAGTATCTTTTTTTTTTTTTTCATATTTAACAGGGGTCAGTAAGCCCCTCTCTTTCCAGATTGCTGCATGTGCATGTAACACAAGGAAAGCATATTTGGAATCTATCTATCTATCTATCTATCTACCTATTTATATTAACTCACTGACCTTTTCCCAGTTGTAAAGCCCTAGTCAATGCAATAAGCTCCACCTTTTGGGCTAAAGTATTGTGTGGTAGTGCTTGGGCTTCTATTGTCTGTCTTTCTAACTCCTTCCTTCATATAGCTGTTGCCATCAGTAAACCATTCGGCATCTGGATTTTCCAGGGTCCCATCTCGTAGGTCTGGCCTACTACGGTACACCTGCCTACTTCATTCCCCCCTCAGAGACTCCATCCCCTTCGTCCTAAGGGGAGTTGATTGCCGTCAGCTCATCTCTTCTGTGATTGCTTCCTGTTCATGAGGGGTGTAGTACAGTCCCTGCCTATCCAGTGTCTGTAAGTCTCTGTCTATCCTGTCTAACAAATTTGCTTTGTGGGTTGGAGCAGTCTCAATCATTGCCAAGGTCTGTGTCCCTGCATAGTCAGTTTCTCCCAGAAGTCTAGTTCTAAGGTTTTTGATTGGCTTATAGGAATAGTCAGGAATGTCTTTTGTATACACCTGTGAAGACTTAAGAGGTAGAAGTTTAGTTCTAATTTTACAGAAGTAGTCATGTTCACTAGCACCTGGTCAGGTCCCTTTTATTTAAGCTGAAACTGATCTGAAGAGGATCTTCATATGAATGGCTTGCTCAGGAATTTCTAATGTTGGAGTTTTTGTTATAAACCCCTTGATTCCTTGGAACACTTTGTAGCTCCCCTGTCCAGCACAGTGTCTGTTTCAGAGGCTTTTAAGCAAACACAAGGCTTAGAATCCAGATCCTGGAATCCATAACTCTTGTAGCTACCCTTCTCAGTACAGAGTCTGCATCAGGGCCTTTTTAAAGCTGTACACAAAAGTTTAGAATCCATATCCTGGAATCCAAGTTCCGTAGAATCCTGTCATCAGCAATTCCCAATACTGGAGCTTTTATTTAGAAGCTCCTTAGTTCTCTGGAACCACTTTTGCAGCTACCCCTTTTCAGTATGCACTGTATCAGGGTATCTTTAAAGCTATACACAAAAGCCTGGAATCCAAATCTTGGAATCCGAAGTCCATAGAACTTTGCCATTCTCAGAAATCTCCTTAACTACCTTTAAATATCTGACCCTATGTTAAAACATATTAGATAGTAATTTCACAGAGAGACACATATGCAAGATTTCACATTTGAGGCACTTACTAAACCTTAAATACCTAAAAACACAGTTAAAACTTAAGATGTTAACATTACCATCTAGCCCACGGGGATTTGTAATTTTATAGCAAATTTTAAACTGTACCCTTCGAAGTAACTCCATAAGAGTGCATGCAGAGCTATACCACTTTACAGGACCTGAGAAAATAAAAACAGACACAGCTCTTTACGAGCTTAATTATTCTTAAGTATTTTACATGGATATATTGTATTAGCTATAATACTTAATCAGATCTAGTTGAAGGGACTCCCAATTATTAAGTGTAGATCTTCTAGGGAGTCTCCAAATGAGCACATGTAGAGCTGCCTATGTTAAACTACTTTGTCTAGTGTATAAATCATACCAAGGATATATAAACCTCTCAGTCTGAGAGTGTCATTTCAGACTGTTATAATCCTTCCTCAGAAACAAAAAAAATTTAAAAAAAGAAAAAACAGGTAAAAAAAACGTCCTGAAGCAAAAATAACAAATGCCTATCCATGCTAATACCGCCTCAGAGCGAAAATAACAAACGAGGAAGATAACCGTCTGAGGACGAAAATAACAAATGCCTATCCATGCTAATACCGCCTCAGAACGAAAATAAAAAAACGAAGGAGGATAACCGTCTGAGGACGAAAATAACAAATGCCTATCCATGCTAATACCGCCTCAGAACGAAAATAAAAAAACGAAGGAGGATAACCGTCTGAGGACGAAAATAACAAACGCCTATCCATGCTAATACCGCCTCAGAGCGAAAATAACAAACGAGGAGCATAACCGTCTGAGGACGAAAATAACAAACGAGCTAAGTATGCTAATTCTGCTTCAGGAATGAAAATAACAAAAAGAAGTGAATAATAACATGACTTAATGTTGTTATATAATTATAGTGATATATATATAACACACATACATGTTACGTGTAGGTTATATACATATACAACACCTATATTATAGCATGTACATACACAGATACACCCTACACATGTGCTATATAAATTACGATTTGAAATGTATAGCTCTATTAACCAGGCATGCAACATGCTATATATATATATGCAAAACTACACATGCTATATATATATATATATATACAAAACACAATATAAATCATAATATGATCTAGAATACATAGCAATATTAACTAGCTATATTATTGACTACATGTAGCATATATATTTATGCACATACATACCCACACATAGACTATGCATATACTATATATATAAAATACAATGTAAATCATACTAATATTATATGAAATATGTCTATTGACCAGGCATGTAGCATGTGTATATGTATACACTCTACACATGACATATATATACTATGCACATACACACAATATAATATAAATCATTTTTAGATACCCCACCTCTGCTATATGTATTATATATTATAGCTATTACAATCTAAATCATAACATGCTCTAAAATATATATTTTTATTTACCAAGCATAGTAGCATGTGTATATACATATATACACCACACATATGCCATACATATACTATATATAAAAAACATAATATAAATTGTAATATTATTTAACTGTATTAACTATGTATGCAATATATATTTACCAATACACACTACACATATGCTGTATACACACATACCATATACAATAAATTATTATAATAGTATATGTATATACATACTACACATATATATGCACAACACAATATAAATCAAAATATAATTTAGAATACATGTTTATATTATCTAGCTATAGTAACTATATTAACTATGAATGTAGCAAGTATACACAAATACCTATCCCTTATATGATATATATTATAGCTATCACAATATAAATTGTAATATGATATGAAATATGTCTTTATCCACCAGGCATCGTAGCATGTGTATATACATATACATGCAACACCTATACATAATACAATATTAATCATAATAATATAATCTAGAATACACATCTGTTAACCAGGCATTGTACACACAATATAAATTATAAAATATATCTCTCAACCAGGCATGTAGGTGTATATACAAATGCACACAACACCTATGCTGTATGTGTATATTACTACATATACAATATAAATCATAATAATGATTTGAAATATATAGCTCTATTAACCAGACTCATAGCATATATATGTATACACATACACTGCTCCTATGCCGTATATATATACATATAAAATACACTACAAATCATGTAATAAAAACGACTTAGCACACATATCACACCCATACTGTATATACATATATATATATATACAATACAGTATAAATCATGATTTGTATTAACCGGGCATGTCATATATACATATATATATATACCTATGTTATAGATATATAATACAATATTTATTAACCAGGCATGCCGCAGACACACACATATATATACATCCCATACTTATGCGGAATATATATATATATCATATATATATATATATACATCCACTATAAATCCTATAATAAAATGGATTAAAAGATATGGCTCTATTAACCAGGCATATAGCACGTGGTGGGCCATGGGGGCCGCCATCTTGGGGTGGAGTCTATTGCCCTTCTTCCTGTGAGGGCGGAAGTTCCTATAGTGGGCCGCCATATTGGGGCGGAACTCCCAAACTTTGTCAGGAAGTAGGGCATCAGCCAGGTTTAAAACTCCTCCTCCCTGACGCCAACACGTTTCTAAGCAACCAAAATCAATTCTCCAGTTTGAAATTAGCATCTGAACCACATGTTTTTAAGCAACCAAAGCAATTCATCAACTTGAAATTAGCATTTGAAAGCTTACTTGTTACCGCCCTGGACTGAGAAGTTTCAAACTTTTTAGCCACTGACACTAGTTAAGACTTAGCCCTAGAAAGCAGGTAAATTGTCTTTGATACACACTAATCTCTTTGCACTAACAACATCACCAAAGAACAAGAGAAAAAAAAAATTCCTTAAAGCCAAAACTGCCAAAGAAACTCAATCAGCGTCTTTCCTTCTTGAAACTACCAGCAAAACAGGGCTAGTTTGCGCCTCTGCCGAGCCGCTGCTGGCCAAATTGGCCTTATGGAGCTCGGCAGGGGTCCTGCGCTCCCACAGGCTGCAGGTCGCCTGCGGCCTGCAGGCAGGCTCAGCCCCAGAGAACCTGGCCTGAACTCGTGCCTGCTCCATAGGAGCTGCAGCAGGCTGAGCTCGCTCCCCTGAGCTGCGGCGGGTCGCCGCCTGCGGGCAGGACCCCAGAGAGCACGGGCTGAACCCGTGCCTGCTCCGAAGGAGCTGCAGCAGGCTGCTTGCACTCCCTTGAGCTGCGGCGGGTCGCCGCCTGTAGGCAGGCTCGACCCCAGAGAACCCAGTCTGAACCCGTGCCTGCTCCGGAGCGAGCTGCAGCAGGCTGCTTGCACTCCCTTGAGCTGCGGCGGGTCGCCGCCTGTAGGCAGGCTCGACCCCAGAGAACCCAGTCTGAACCCGTGCCTGCTCCGAGCGAGCTGCAGCGGGCTGCACATGCTCCCATGAGCTGCGGTGGGCAGCCCCCACTCTTGGGATGCTACCACCACGTAGGGCGCAGCCCCAGGAGCCCAGCGCGAACCACACGCATTCCCGCCGAGCTGCCGCAGGTCACTGCATTTGGAGTCCCAGCGCGGGAAAGCCACGTGGGTCGGCCATGTTCTAAAGGGCTGGGGAAAATCGCACTTGCCCCCACTGGGCTGGCAAAGCCCCCCTGGGGGCTCCACAGAAACCACCCTTGAGACCCCAGCGCAGAAAAGCTGCGTATGGCGCCTGGATCTGGTGCTGAGCCTGGGGCAACGTGGGGCCAAAGGCCTGGCATTTGACCACCTGCCCCGCAACCAGCACCAGGGCAGGAGAAAAAGACGCACCCCTCCCCCAGCAAAGTTCGTGAAAGCAACACACCAGGGCGGGTGCTTTGGAGCCCTGCAGGAAAGCACCAACCAAGATGGAGGAGACAGAGGATGCAGGCAGAGAGATAGAGTCAGAAGCCACAGTAACTTCACCACCACCATGCTGCCTAGTTTTAGAAATTCTTCGCCATATGATATCGGACAAGACCCCCTAAAATTCACACTAAAACGTGGCCCCTTAAAGTTCCATAGACATGCTAGCCGGGGTGCCACATGTACTACCAAAATTTGGGGCGCCTTACGATTTTACCACGGGCTTATTACTAAATCCCTGATATTAATAAGCCCAAGAGGGTTCTTGCCTAATATTTAGAGAAGAATTCTAAATACCGGCACAGATAAACGAGGCAGCATGGTACGTTTTAAGCTTTTATTTAGTAAGAAAGATGCATAGGAGAGTAAGAGCTTTATTTAAGAAAGAGAGGTAATTAGGGGTTCATACCGAGCACCAGGAACCAGCCACCTGGAAGAGCATCTAGGCCAGGAAGCCCAGAGCACATGGCCCGAAGGCCATGCGCCCTGGAGGCGTGGGGCTACAGCAAGCCCCTTCCTAGCAAGACGCCAGGGAAAAAGAGCAGGCTGGGCACACTGTGCCCCAGGCTTTTAACCCACTCCAAAGGGGAGTGGTCAATTAACCTGATTGGCTGGTGGGCACCCCGGTAAGGTCAGGTAGGGGAATGAAGCCACACAAGGGCGTGGCCAAGGCATCAGGTAGGAGCATGAGGTCACACAGGGGCGTGGTCTTCCAGTTCAGCTCCAACCTGTATGCCTGCCTACTTCATAGGGACCGATGGGCACCTCTCCTGACAGAGTCTGAGAGTTGGGGGAGGAGGAAGGAGGGAGGTTCCATGTTGAGTGGAGAGATTACACATGACCAGGCCAGGCGGGCGGCTCAGCAAAGATGCAGAGAGCTGAGCGCGCCGTCCAGTTGAGGCTGGGGGTTTTTAAGGAGATGGGTCTTGCTTCCCCACCTCTGCTCCTCTTGGAACAAAGGGCTTTTTGGATGTAAATAGAAAAACTTCTCTTGAAGGTCTGAAACAAAGGACTTTATGGATGCAAATGTTAGCAGACAGGAGGAAGCTAGCAGGGTGTTTGAGATGCAGATACTAGGCTGCACCTGGGAGATTGTGGAAGCTTGTCAGGCAGAAGGGGTGGGAACCGCCACCTGGCAGGTTATCAGGTAGAAGGGGGCAGGGCAGGATGCGAACTCTGGGCTGCCCCTGAAACATTGTCATGATGACTTTGAGATGCAGATGCATCTCATGCTGGACATAGATGTCTTCTCTTTAGGCCTGTTACACACACATAAGCTCATAACTGACTTCCTACCTAACACTTCCACCCAGCTTCCCTCCTCTACAGAGCACTGAAGCTATTCCTCCTCCTCTGGCTTTCTCTCTTCTTACTGAAATGTGCTCTGACTTAGGGATGTATGCAGACACACACCTACCCAAACCACACTCTCTGCCTCCCGACTATATTCCTATCTTTCCACCTGGTGACTGGGTTTATCTAAAACAAAATGAGGCTGCTCTAAAAACAAAGTGGAGTGGGCCCTACCAGGTGATATTGACTACCCCCACTGCAGCCAAACTCAAAGGGCACCCTCCCTGGGTGCATTTTACTTCATTAAAACTAGTTACATCTCCCTCATAAGAGTCCACCCCGACAGGACCCATCTCGCTCAGGCCGACATACTAACACGATGCATTTACAAGGTAACTCTGCCTCATTTTGGCCGTTGTTTCCACCATGGGCCATGGCTCTAGTGTCTCCTTTTGCCCTCATAATCATCGTGCTCCTATTTCTGCCATGCATAATTAATCCATTCCAAAGGTTCTTGCAGGAACAAATAACTGCTCTATCTCAAGCCAACTCACAGGAGCAATGCAAGACTGCTCTTCTCCAATCAATCTGATCCCAAGTATAGGTCACTGCTCAAGTCCTGGCTCCATGGCTAAGCCCCCTCTCAGCAGGAAGTAGCCAGACAGAAATTGGCACCCCTCTCCTTATCTGTACTCAGAGTCAGGATTGATGGAACAATGACAGAAGCCTCAGGTATTCTCCCTCATTGCCCACAATAGGTAAACACTGGAATGTATTCCTTGTCCTCGAAACTCAACTGGATTTCATACCCTATTGCCTTCATACTCCACTCCTTACAGCCACCTGAAAGACCAGCTGCTCTCAACACCTGAAAGACCAGTTCCAGGAATTCCCCTCTGCCTGCTGGCCCCTACCCAAAATATAAAAAGGCCCAGCCCCTGGGGTTGGGGCCTTCTGTTCCGTGCTCCACTAGTGTGCATGTGGGCAGTTGATCACCCACCTCTACAGACTTATTTTCTCTGAATAAGTTCAGTCTGGCTGTAAATTTGTACACTGCCCCCTCTCTATTCTGCACCTCTTTCCCTAACATTTTGGTGCCCTGTGTGGGGAAGCAAAAATCGGCAACTTTTTTCCTAACAATTACCAATGCTCAATTTTGAGAAACTCATTTAGAAGTAATTTCCTTCTAATCTCAGCCAAAGTAATCTCACACAAAATTATCTGCTACAAATCTTCTGTAACATTCTTATATTACCTAAGTTATCTATTGTTTTGTACCTCCTTCTCCTTGCCAAACACCAGTTTTATTTCAGGTTAGACAAAGATCACTTGCTTCCTTTGTTATTCAAAACACATCTTGAGCACCAAAACACATTCTCATGTTTATAGATTCCTTAACATTTCTCTCCCCTATCTATTGGTTCCTTAATTTGCAATTTAAAGTGATCCTAAAAAGCCTCTAAAATAAGAACAAAGCATTTTAATAAAACATAAATTTCAAATTATTTTAAAGTAGTCAAATCCAAAAGTCCATTGTCTTTTACAACTTTTACAAGGCCAACAGTACAAAAGTTTGAAAACATTTCTTTTATGTTTACCAATTTATTATTAACAAGTACAGACTTTTTAAGAAACTAAAATATTGGACTAGCATGGTTATAATCTTGAGTCATGTTTTGCCAAAGAACAACTCGAGGAGTTAAATTTTACTTCAAACAGGAATTAATGAACATTGCATTATACCACTAACCTGTATCATTTTTTTCTTGTCCAAATTGAACATTTATGACTGAGTATCCAAAAAAAGTAAGTATGACTTTTGCTTGACCAGCAAACCCAGGGACAAAACCCTGACAATATTTCAATTTGTATCTATCAACCAAGTTAAAACAACCTATCAGATGCTTACTTAGGTCGCATGAATCAAAAGATATTTTTGGCCGGTGCCACAGCTCACTAGGCTAATCCTCCACCTGTAGAACCCGCACACCAGGTTCTAGTCCCAGTCAGAGTGCCGCATTGATTGCCTGTATTTTAACCAAGACAAACAAATTTTCACACAGTGACTCTTCCAAACAATATTTCCCTTGTGGAGGGACTGATCAGAGTCTTAGAATATCATCTCCCCAGGGCCGAGGCTGTGGTGCACTAGGCTAAAGCCTCTGCCTGAGGTGCCGACCTCCCATCTTAGAGCTGGTGTCCCATACGGGTGCCAGTTCTGTTCCTGGCTGCTCCTCTTCTGATGCAGCTCTCTGCTATGGCCTGAGAAAGCAGTCAAAAATGGCCCCAAGTCCTTGGCCTCTGCACCCATGTGGGAGACCTGGAAGAAGCTTCTGGCTTCAGATCAGCCCATCTCCGGCTGTTGCAACCATTTGAGAAGTGAACCAGTGGATGTAAGACCTTTCTCTTTGTCTCTCCCTCTCTCTGTAACTCTACCTCTCAAATAAATAAATAAAAATCTTTAAAAAAAAAATCTACCACCAGTGGGTACTGGAACAAATGACCTAAGCCAGGTCCAAATGGCATGAAACCTAAATGTCAGAGAAAGAGGATTCCCAGTGAGTATCCTGTTTGATCTAGCCAGTCTTGGAGCCTCAACTGCCCAGCAAATACCATTTCTTTGTGTCAACAGATATTCAGAGGGAGCTGATGCCAAGGCAGGGAGAAAAGGGAGAGTCTCCCAGAAAGGATTCTTGGCCTCTGCTTGGGCTGTCTCTGAAATCCCTGCCCAGGGTCCGCTCATAACCAGCAGCCACAGGCTGAGAGCTGATGCAGGGAGACAGCCTCACACCCCTAGGAAGAGCTGTGCTAAGAGGACTGGCTTGTGGACTTGGTGACCTGCTTTCTAGCTGAGGGGAATTCTGTGATCCAGGAGGAGAAAGAAGGGACAGGGATCCCAAACTCACAGCTTCTCCCCCAATGCCGTGTATGAAGTCTGGATTCTCCCTGAGGACCCACGAACCCTAACCACACAATTTGGAAAAATACAGAGCTCTAGGGCTGAGCCAAAGTCACCACATTCAGGAATGAAACAAGATATCCAGGGTCCCATGCCAGCTGCCATCCTGCAAGCCAGAAGCACCTGGCCCCCACACACTCACCTCATTCCAGATTCTGAGCTGCCCAGGCATCCTTCTGAGGGCTCTTGTACTGACAGAAGTGCACAGAGAGGGAAGGGCTGAGCATCGTGGCACCTCCATGAGCATCAGACTGGAGAAGCTGTTTAGCAGCATACAGAAAGAGACCTCACTCCCATGAGTCTGATTGGACAGCTTGCTGAGCCAGTGAGCAGGCAGCACATCAGATGATGCAGCCAATCAGAGTCACACCTACCAGATTGCCCCGAGGGGTTGGGGGGAGGGGTGCAGTTCATCCAGGCTGTGGCTGGTGGGGGAAGTGAGGGTTGAGTCTTGGGCTCAGGTCTGGTGGTGCTCACGGGGGGCCTAGCTATCCTAAGAGCCAGGGCTGCTGTCACCTTCCTGCTGACCCAACCACACAAGATTGGAGACCCTCCCTCCACTGTCTGTGATCCTGCTGGGAGCTTAGGACCTGGAGCTTCCAATAACCTCCTTCACAAGGGATGCAAGTCACTCACAATTTACTGAATGTTGAGCTTTTCATCCTCTTCATGTTGTTGGCTTAATTTCCTTTTAGGTTTTCAATTTTTTTTTTTTATGATTAAAAAATATTTGCTGGCTCCACAGCTCACTAGGCCTGCAGCACTGGTACTCCGGGTTCTAGTCCCAGTTGGGGCACCGGTTCTGTCCTGGTTGCTCCTCTTCCTGTCCAGCTCTCTGCTGTGGCCCTCCTGGCAGTGGAGGATGGCCCAAGTGCTTGGGCCCTACACCCACATGGGAGACCAGGAGGAGGCACCTGGCTCCTAGCTTCAGATCAGCACAGCACACTGGCTATGGTGGCCGGCCATTTGGGGGGTGAACCAATGGAAGGAAGACCTTTCTCTCTGTCTCTCTCTCACTAAGTCTGCCTGTCAAAAAAAAAAAAGAAAGAAAGAAAATATCTAAAGGTATTCTATAGAGGTTTTCTAGTCTGTATTGTGTCCTTTAAAATGGCTTTCTATTTTTTCCTGCTGCTCCATGGGAAGCCAGTTGACATATATTGATCTTGTACTCACTCATATCACTTAATTCTCTTAGCTTAAATTTTGTTTTGCATTGCCTCTGTAGATTGTAGAGTGATCCACATATATTGAAAATTTTGTTGCTTAAAAATTGAATCTGGGGCTGGCACCATGGTGCAGTGGGTTAATCCTCCACCTGTGGTGCCGGCATTCCATGGGTGCCAATTCCAGTCCCGGCTGCTCCTCTTCCAGTCCAGCTCTCTGCTATGGCCTGGGAAAACAGTAGAAGATGGCCCAAGTGCTTGGGCCCCTGTACCCATGTGGGAGACCAGGAAGAAGCTCATGCTCCTGGTTTCAGATCAGCCCATCTCCAGCCATTGCAACCATTTGGGGAGTAAACCAATGGAAGGAAGAGTTTTCTCTCTGTCTCTTCCTCTCTCAGTCTGTAACTCTACCTCTCAAATAAATAAACCTTAAACATAAATTAATTAATCCTTTTACTTAATGCTTCCATTTTTTGTTTCACTTTCCTAACTACACTTCCAGTACAATGTTGGAGAACAAGAATTTAAGGAGTCAGCTTTGGGTAAACTCCCAGGAAAAGAGGTGTTTTTTTTTTTTTTAAGATTTTATTTTACTTATTCCAAAGTCAGAGTTACACACACACACAGAGAAGTAGAGGCAGAGGGAGAGAGAAAGAGAGAGAGAGAGAGAGAGAGAGAGAGAGAGGTCTTCCATCTGCTGGTTCACTCCCTGGTTGGACTCAATGGCCAGAGCTATGTTGATCCAAAGCCAGGAGCCAGGAACTTCTGTGTCTCCTACATGAGGACAGAAGCTCAAGGGCTTGGGCCATCTTCCACTGCATTCCCAGGCAACAGCAGAGAGCTGAATCAGAAGTGGAGCAGCTGGGATTTCAACTGACACCCATATGGGATGCTGGTGCTGGCCCCAAGAGCTTTCAATGTCATGTTATTTATACTGGTTGCTATAGGTTCATCATAGACAATTTTAATTATAATAAAGAAATTCTGATATTTTACTTCTCTGCTTACAGGGTTTTTTTTTTTTAAAGGCCAGATGCTGAATTTAATCAAATGCTTCCTAGCATTTAATTTAAATAATCACGTGATTTTTCTCCTTGAATTTTTATGATTTATTTGGAAGGCATACTGACAGAGAATTTGATCCATTGGTTCATGTCCCAAATGATCACAACAACCAAGCTAGGCTAAGCTGAAGCCAAAAGTCAGGAACACCAACTAGGTCTCACACATGAGTGTCAGAGACTCAAGTATTTGGGTCATTTTCTGCTTTCCTAGGTACAACAGCAGGGAACTGGGCAAAATGTCAATCATTCAGGATTCAAACCACTCTGATATGGGACTCCAACATCGCAACTGGCATCACAACTGGCATCACTGTGCCACAAGGGCAGCCATTGATTTTGAGTGTTTTTCTTTTTTAGGAAATAGCTTGATTGACCAGATTTGTATATACTTGAAAGGCAGTTATGAACACACACACACACACACACAGAAAGAGAGAGAGGATGAATCTATCAGTGATGGCTAGGTCTGGGACAGGTTGAAGCAGGAGTCTTGACCTCCATCTGGGTCTCCACAAGGGTGCAGAGGGCCAAAGCCTTAGGTCATCTTTCACTGCATTCTCAGGCCTATTAGCAGGGAACTAGATCAGAAGTGCAGAAGGGGCTGGCGCTGTGGCATAGCAGGTAAAACCACTGCCTGCAGTGCCAGCTTCCCAAATGGATTCCAGTTTGAGTTCCAGCTGCTCCATTACTGATCCAGCTCTCTGCTGAAGTCTGGGAAAGCAGTAGAAAGTGATCCAAGTCCTTGGGCCCCTGCACCCATGTGGGAGACCCAGAGAAAGCTCCTGGCTCCTGAATTAGCTCAGACCCAATCATTGCGGCCGTCTGGGGAGTGAACTAATGGATGGAAGACCTCTTTCTCTCTCTCTCTGACTCTGTCTCTCTGTAGCTCTGCCTTTCAAATAAATAAATACATCTTAAAAAATAAAGAAATACAGCAGTTAGTACACTAAGCCGTGCCCATGTAAGATGTCATCCTTGCAGGCAGTGGCCCCAAGAGATATTTTTAATAACTGTAATGCTTGATATCTTAAGACTATTTCAATAGGTAAACACACACATAAATGGCATGCATCCCAGGGTTCATCCTTACCGTTTGGGTAGGGGCTAAACACCAAGGACTCCTCAGCACCTCAACTCAGAACCACTCTCAGTGGGCTTATACATTACACTAAAGAATAAACTTGCTTTAAGTGTTCCACAAATAAAAATCAACAAAATGTGGCAATTGAACTCTCTAGGGAGCAACAGTGATGATGCAGTAAAACTGCCATCCAGTGAAGTATTGGCGCCTGTCTGTGGGGTCTTGTACCTACTCATGTGGGTTAAGGGAGCACAGGGAGGCTGAGGAGACTTCAGCTGACAAAACCTGTCCTTTGGAGGTTCAGAAAAGGGAGCAGCAGCATCTTTCTGTAACTTGGGGTCCCAGCAGGGAAATCTTGTGATGTTTCCTCCCAGTAGCCCAGGGGCTGCTTCTCTCCTCCAGAGTCAGGCCCCAGATTTCAGGTCTCTACAACATTTAAATGTTCTTTTGCACCCCCAGCCAGTGCTGAAGTCTTCTATGACCCCTTGCTAGCTGACAGCAGCTGTCATTTCAGCATCCCTTGTGACCTGGAGGATGGATGGGCTCTTGTGGCAACAGTGTCCTGTTCAAAACTGAATCTCAGAGGAAACAGGTTTGGAGGAGTGGTATCTCGGTTTCAGAATATGAGGAACACTGTCAACATGTTAAGGTACTGTAGTGTCTGACACATATAACACCCCTTGACAAATACTTGCTATCCAAGGAGAACTCTCGAAACTTCTGGGGGGTGGGAGAATGCTGTTGTGGCATAGTGGGTTAAGCCACTTCCTGTGATGCCAGCATTCCCATGTGGGTGCCAATTTGAGTCTTGGATGCTCCATTCTGATTCAGCTCCATGCTAGTGTGGCGTGTGGGAGATCTGGATGAAGCTCCTTGTTCGGGCTTCAGTTTGGCCCAATCCTGGATTTTGCAGGGATTTGTGGAGTGAACCAGTGCAAGGAAGGTCTCTCTCTGTCTCATCTCTCTCTCTCTCTCTCTCTCTCTCTCTCTCTCTCTCTCTCTCTGTAACTCTGTGTTTCAAATAAGTAAATTTTTAAAAAGGACATTAAAAAAAACTGCCAAATATTCTACATGCTGGGCACAGGCCCAGCTCCCAATGTCTTGGTTCCCCTTCATTGTAGCATTGTTATCACACCATTGCATTTGTTAGCTAGATGATTTCACAGACACAATCAGGAAGATACAGATTTCATTTAAAAAATATTTATTTATGTATTTATTTGAAAGGCAGAATGGCTGGCATTGTGGAGTAATGGGGAAAGCCACTGCCTGTGATGCTGGCATGCCATATGTTTATGTTCTGGCTGCTCCATTCCAATCCAGCTCCCTGCTAATGGTCTGGAAAAAGCAACAGAGGATGGCACAAGTGTTTGAGCCCCAACCACTCACATGGAGACTAGAAGAATCTCCAAACTCATGGCTTTAGCCTGAACCAGCACCAGCCATTGTAGCCATCTGGAGGGAGGGAACAAGCAGATGGAAGATTTCTCCCTCTGTATCTCTCCCTCTCTCTGTGGAACTCTGACTTTCAAAAGAAACAAATAAATATTTTAAAAATTAAAAAAGGGTGAGTGATACAGAAGGAGAGAGACAGAGAGATATAGTTGAGAGAGAGAGAGAGAGAGAGAGAGAGAGATCTTCAATCTACTAATCTACTATTCAAATGGCCACAGTATCTGAGGCTGAGCTAGGACAAATCCAGGAGCCTGCAACTCCATTCAGGTCTCCCATGTGAGTGTAGGGGCCAAAGTACTTAGGTGATGACTCCAGTGCTTTCCCACATGTATTAACAGGGAGTTGGATTGGAAGAAGAGAAATAAGGACTCAAATGAATGCTCATACAAGATGCTGGTATTGCAGGTTGTGGCTGAACATTTGCACCACAGTGCTGAACATGGTTTTCACAGATTTCTGTTGGTCACTGTGGATGTCATGTAGAAAGCATATTTTCTTGGAAGCAAGCAGTTAGACGGTTGCTCCAAAGACACCATGCTAATCTGTCATACAGATCTACATGTACTAGAAATCTCACATTGAGTATGCACACTGTCACCAAATGTCAGACAATAGTAACATTTACTATGACAGTTTAGAGTGTGAACCAAACTTTGAAAAGTCGGTGGATGTTGGTGAAGCATGAAGACCTGCATAGTAGACATTCCTGTAATTTCAGTATTTGTCTAAGAAAGATACTTGCTTACAACAGCTTGAATTAGAGCATCTCCCTGAGTCTTATCCTTCTGTTGAAAGGATTCTGGGATGCAGCATTGACATCATTGCTGAGGGTTTGCAATATGCTTAGTGTCTTGATCTATAAATATGCGCATCTCCGCTGAATGGTGTGTGACTTGTCTGTGGGCTTTTTGTTGGGTCAGTCCATGTTGGGCTGTTTTGTTGCACTGGAGCTTACCCATGTCATGCAAAAGCTGGAAGTGATAAGTGATATCACATGGAG
This sequence comes from Lepus europaeus, assembly GCF_033115175.1. Lineage (NCBI taxonomy): Eukaryota > Metazoa > Chordata > Mammalia > Lagomorpha > Leporidae > Lepus > Lepus europaeus. The sequence continues at coordinate 283,257 of NW_026909548.1, read as the reverse complement.
GCTGCTAAAGTAGCATGTGTGGCACTTTTCCTGCATCAAGTCAAAAGCCTATGCCCTCATTTACACCATGAGGAGAGTTAGAGACAGTGGGAGGATGTTAATAGGTGAGAAAACAAGAGCCCTGGGAACAGACCATCCAGAGAGGGGAGCACAAGAAGGAGACTAATATGTGAAAGAGCCTGAGACACTGGAACATTTGGAAGAAAAGACAAGCAAAGAAACAACCTGAGATGTGTTAAATATCCTCCAAGAACAAATCTGACTGAAACTTACATTTGTTCTCAGGAAAATAGACTTTTCTTCACCTTCCACTGCAGTTTAGCTCACAGGTTCCAGTGCAAATCTAGAATAGGAAATAATCATCGAGAACATGAACATAAAACTCACTTGCTGGGACTGGCATTGTGGTACAGCACATTAAACTATCACTTATGATGCCTGCATCCCCTATCAGAGTGCCAACTTGAATTCTAGCTGTGTTCTTTCTGATCCAATCTCCTAACCTGTGCCTAGGAATTCGCAGATAATGGCCTGATTACTTGACTCCTTGCCACCCACATGAAATACTCAGATGGGGTTCTTGACTTCTGGCTTCAGTCTGGCCCAGGTTCAACTGTTGAAGCCATTTAGGAGAGGGAACCAGTGAATGGAAATCTCTCTCTTTATCCCTCCCCTATGTATGTGTATCTCCCTTCTCACTCTGCCTTTCAGCAAAATAAATGAATCTCTAAAATATCTCCCTTCAGGATCAAGCATCTGGGGGATATTACACTTTAGGAAGAAGTGGATTGATTTGTTCAGAGTACTCAAAGCAGTTTCTTTTTTTTTTTTCTTTTTTGACAGGCAGAGTGGACAGTGAGAGAAAGAGACAGAGAGAAAGGTCTTCCTTTGCCATTGGTTCACCCTCCAATGGCTGCTGTGGCTGGTGCACCACGCCTACTCAAAGGCAGGAGCCAGGTGCTTATGCTGGTCTCCCATGGGGTGCAGGGCCCAAGCACTTGGGCCATCCTCCACTGTACTCCCTGGCCACAGCAGAGAGCTGGCCTGGAAGAGGGGCAACCAGGACAGTATCCGGTGCCCTGAACAGGACTAGAACCCAGTGTGCCGGCACTGCAAGGTGGAGGATTAGCCTATTGAGCTGCGGTGCCGACCCTCAAAGCAGTTTCTTTATATCCCCATTCTTTGTACATACTTATGTTTTTATAGTACTTATTATAGCATCAGTGTGAATTTTCATTCATTTTCTCAAATCTAGTGTGTGACCTATTAAAAAGCAGCCTTCCTGATTGTGTGTCTTTTTGCTGCTCCATCCCAAATACTTAGAATAGTGTCTAGTGACTGACATGTGAAGATCATTTGTTGAATGAACAAACTGAACTATTTACTAAATGTTAATGAAGGAGCTTATGTGCAATCATTCCATTTATAAAATAAAGCTCAGCCAACTATGAAATGTTTATATTGTATAGAAAATATATATGAATTTGCAATCTGCCTTTGAACTCAGTCATAAGCATCAGCATCCTGGTCTCCTTAATTTGTTGTGGGCAGTAAGAAGACTTCTGCCTGCTCTGTTTAAAGATCCCCATGGTTCTCAGTGTTCAGAGAGCTTTTCTGCTGGTGACCTTCCATGTCCACCTGGTTTCTCTTTGTACCAAGCCTGGACTTGAGGATTGTGATTGTGGCTATGGATCCCAGGTCAAAACTCAAAATGTACCTACTGAAATATTCTCTGATTTCCTTTTTGATTTCCTCTTCAAGCCAATGGCTGTTTGACACTGTGTGGATTGACATCCACATATGTGTGACTTTTCCCATTTTTCTGGAATTGATTTCTGTTTTTATTCTATTAGAGTTATGAAAGACAATGATATGACTCCAATTTTCTAAATGTTGTTGATGCATATTTTCTGAATTAACAGATGATCCCACCTGGAGACTTTAGACAGCTGTTGAGAAGAACACATGTTCTGCCTCTGCCAGGTAGAATGCTCTCTGTGTAACTGTTAGGAAAAGTTGATTTATAATATTGTTCAAATCTACCATTCTTTACTGATTTCCCACCTAGGTATTCTATTCTGTGTTGAAAGTGGAGTATTGACATGTTCTGCTTGTTCCCTTGCTGTTTATCTCTTCAGAGCTGTCAACATTTGCTTATATATTCTGATGATCTGAGGTTGGGTATGCATGTTGTTCAACCTAGAAAAGTACACAGAGGAACACGCAAGAATATCAAGAATAATATGGAAACAAAATGAGGAATTCAAAAAACACATAGAACAATGAAGAAGAATCAATCGATTTTCAAGATGTAGAAAATGGTGAATAAAAAGAAAAAAATCAAATAGAAAACTTTTACTCCAAGGAACACAACAGAAGAAATATTTTGTTATGCAGAAATGGGGTTGGACTTGTATGATCCTCCAGCTTTGATGCATTTCCCTGGCACAAATCCATGTCTTCTACTGAGAGCATCATTCCAGGACTTCTTCAGGGAGGGATCCATCCCACCTGTCAGTGCAAGTGGTAAGTGAGGATAGAACTAGCTCCTGCTGCAGGGGCAAGGGTCATGCTTGTTCTTCCTGCTGTGGCATTGTTGGTGCATGAGGAGTTGGGGCTCAGGGGTGCACATTTTAGGAGGGAATGTATAGGGCCCAGGATTTAGCCCTGGCTATGGACATCTCTGTGTTCAGCTCAAGGCACACCTGCTTCCACCTAAGTGTAAGATGCCCAGTGGTGACCACATTATGTTTCCCTCAAACACAGCCAGGAGGGAGGGAACCCAGGCCACACCCACACAGAACATGGCTTCTGCACTCTGTCATCAGTGTCTTTAGTGAGAGAGGATTGCATCTGATTCTTATTTAAAAAAAAATGACATAGCAACTCAGCAAAATGGAATCAGGGATGTTACTATTTTGAAAATGGGCAAATATAAGCGATTATACAAAATTAATAAGTATTAACTGCACTTCTGAGAAAGCATAACATTAACTTTTATGAGATGTGTATTTGGCCACTTTTCAAATCAACTTTTTTTTTAAAAGAGCTGTGTTGTTTATTTGAAAGGCAGAGTTAGAGAAAGAGAGGTAGACAGAAAGAGATCTTCATCTGCTGGTTCACTCCCCAAATGCCCAGAGTGGGCTGAGCTAGGCCAATCTGAATCCAGGAGCCAGGAGTTTCTTCCAGGTCCCCCATGTGGGTGAAGGGGCCCAAGTATTTGGGCCATCTTCCTCTGCTTTCCCAGGCACATTAGCAGAGAGTTGGATGCGAAGTGGAGCACCCAGGACTTGAACCGGCACCCTTGTGGGATGCTGACATTGCAGGCCAGGGCTTTAACCTGTTGTGCCACAGCTCTAGCCCCCATTTGACCACTTTTAAAATGTACTGTTAGTGTGGTCCTGACCAAAAAAAAATATAGCTGATGAATTTTATCATCTTAAGTATTTCTGAGTGTATGGTTGAGTAGTATTGAGTATATGCACATTGCTGTGGGACCAATATTCAGAACTGTTTTTCCTTATGAGACTGAAACTCTCTACCCATTGAATGAAAGTTTTTTATCATTTCACCACCTCCAGATCCCAGCAATTGCCATTCTACTTGCCATTGCCCAGACTATGGAGTCTTTAGGAGGTATGGTGATATTTCAGGGTCACATAACTGAGAGGGTAGAGGGAACCCTCCTGGATCTCAGTTTGTCTCTGCAAAGCTGGGTTCGGATTATACCTGGAAACTCCCTGGGGTTTTCAGATTGGGCAATGTGGCATATATGTGTGTGACTATGGACATGGCATGAGGCAGATGGAGGATGAGACTTTGGAGAGGTCTTTTCTGCTGAGGAATCCCATGAAAGAGGATCCCAAGAAATGAAATCAATTTCTTGAGGAAAATCTACAATAGGACCTGGAACTCAGGGTGTCTAAGCTTTCTTCGCTGAAGCCCCACTAGAGAAAGCCATCTGTTCTGCTGCTTTGTCCTGACTTTCCAGGGGCCCAGACTCAAGATTTCCTGGATGTGAATACTTTATAACTGAGATATTGACTCAGCTCTTGCTATTGACACCTCGGGCATTTGGGCAGGAAGCATCCCATGGTGACATGGGTTGTCCCGAAGAAGGAAACTCTAGGCAAGGTCACCACTCTGATCCCATTTGGGCATTGCAACACTACTTCCCCTTTTGTGGGTATTTTTTGGGAGCCTCATGTAGGGTGTCCTGTCCCATCTAGGAACAATTTATTGGAAGAATTAAAATCTGGGTCAGCCTGTTAGGCCTGCAATCTAGGTCATGACGGCAGAATGGGAAGAGGAATGTTGTGCTGGCACTCATGTTTTATGTGAATCCTAAGCTAGAGAAATGTTCACACAGAAATCTCTGCTCCACCTTGCTAACAGAAAGTTACCTGGAACAGAAAGAGTATTAATAGCCAGATGGGGTTAGGATACCTCCAGACCTGGCTTTAGAACCACTGCAGGAAGTTGAAAATGTATTTAACGGAGTCATACACTTCTCCCTGGGTGATGGGCAATTTCACCACACTGACAATGAAGCCCAATGCTGATTCACCTTGAGTGCAAATGCAGAGGGATCTTCATAACCATGGCCAGTAATGGCCAATAAGACCTCCTGCTCCTGTTCTTTAAAAACAAACAAACAAAAAACCCAGGTGCATAATTTGATGAAGATATAAAGATTTTCAGCTACATGTCCAGTGTCGGTGGTAATGTAAAATGATGCAACCACCACAGAAAACAGTTTGTTCTTCATTACATTGAAAATAAAATTTTTATATGATCTGATAATCTCAGTTCTGATTATATATCTAAAGTTATTTAAAGTTCAATATAAATAAGGTATTAGCACTATTTGCCACAGCATAATTCACTGTAGCCAAGACTTCTAGTGTGGCCTGCACTCAACAGTGGAAAGTTATGCAGGCACAGAAGAAAAGAAAATTCTATGCCATGGATGAACAGTGAGGTTATTTTCCTAAGTGAAATTAGCCACAACTATCAGTCCCCCAAGGACAAGGATTCCAACATATGAAGTATTTAAAGTAGTCAGAGAGGCCAGTGCTGTAGTGCAGTAGTTTAAAGCCCCACCTGCAGTGTCGGCAATCCATATGGGTGCCTATTCAATTCCTGGCTATTCCACTTCTGACCCAGCTCTCTGTTATGGCCTGGGGAAGCAGTAGAAGATGGCCCAAGTCCTTGGTCCCCTGCACCTGTGTGGGAGATCTGGAAGAAGCTTCCAGAGCTCCTGGCTCCTGGCTTCAGATTGGCTCAGCTCTAGCTGTTGTGGTCATTTGGGGAGTGAACCAGTGGATGGAAGATCGCTCTCTGGCTCCACCTCTCTCTGTAACTCTTTCAATTAAATAAAATAAATCTTTTTTAAAAAATAGAATATGAGAAGCATAAAGTAGAAGGGTAGTTATGGATGGTGGGGGGGTATGCTATTCAGTAGAAATGGAATTTTTAGATGAAAAAATCCTAGAGATCTGGTGTGTGTGTGTAGACACATGTACATGTCACTTACCTTAGAGTGACATCTGTGCTTGTGAGATACAGTACTCAAGCCCTCTTCTACCTGACCTTGTATAAGAAAAGGGCTCCCCCTCTTGGTCTTTGGTCACTCTTCAGGTGCTTGTGAGTAGGATTGGTGGCAAGCTATTCCAAAATATGTGGAGATTCATGATTAGAGTCATCTAGGAATACTGGGAAAGACTGCAATGCAATATCTCCTCTCTCCCCAGCTTGGTCTCCTTAGTTTCTACACTGTATTTTGGTGAGAATACAAGAAGATACACCAATCTCTGATGAGTTTATGACAATACAATTGAAATAGAATCCTATGAATGGATCTTCCTTTACAGAAAAGTCTCATCTTGGCCTGAGACTTCTAAATGCATCCAACAATATTAGTTCCAGTTTTATTTATTTTATTTTATTTGTTTAAAGATTTATTGACTTATTTGAAAATCAGAGCTACATAGAGAGGCAGAGAGAGAGACAGAGAGACAGAGAGAGAGGTCTTCCTCTGATGGTTTACTCCCCTATTGGCTGCGACAGCCAGAACTGAACCAATCTGAAGCCAGGAGCTAGGAGCTTCTTTCAGTTCTCCTACATGGGTGCAGGGGCTCAAGGACTTGGGCCATCTTCCACTGCCTTCCCATGCCACAGCAGAAAGCTGGACTGGAAGAGGAGCAACCAGGACAGAATCCAGCACCCCAACCAGGACTAGAACCTGGGGTGCCAGCGCCGCAGGTGGAAGATTAACCAAATGAGCTGTGGTGCTGGCCTCCCAGGCAGGTTTGTAAAGATGGCCAAATGTGACTGTGGAGAATAAGATTTCTGCCAAAGCAAAGACATTTTCTTCCTAGTACACAGTGTGTGGCTGCTAAACATGTTCGAGAGAATCCTTGGAGTTAGATGAACACATGCATGAGCTGTACAATATGTGGTTGTAATCCTTTTTTTTATTATTATTTTTTTTCTCACAGACATAGTGAAAGAGAGAGACAGGGAGAAAGGTCTTCCTTCCATTGGTTCACACCCAAATAGCAGCTGTGGCTAGTGCTGCAAAGATCCTAAGCCAAGAGCCAGGTGCATCCTTCTGGTCTCCCATGGGTGCAGGGCCCAAGTACTTGGGCCATCCTCCACTACACTCACGGAACACAGCAGAAAGCTGGACTACAGGAGGAGAAACCAGGACAGAATCTGGCCACAAACATGGACTAGAACCAATGGTGCCAGCGCTACAGGTGCCTCCTCTGGCAGTTAACCGAAGGGTTGGCACCAGCTGCACCTCAGCAGCCAGCCTCCCTCCCACCCTCGCTCCCTGCCTCCCTCTGGTCGGGCACTGCAAGCCACACAGCCACTTGTGTCCCCTGTGTCCCTGGAGGCCGCAGCGCCTTTTGGGTTTGGCGCGGACGGGCCCCTCTCGGCTTCCGTAGTCCATATGGCCCCGGAGCCTGCCAGACCCCTGGCTCTAGGAGGCTGCCCAGGCGGCGCTGCCAACAGCCCCCAGGTGCTGGCTAGCCGCCTCGGCCGGCCACGGGGGGAGCACACACACCTGCGGGTGTCCCCGGGCCGCACACACGGACTGCCCCGCGCTTCCCGGTGTTGCAAATAGGTCCCCCGGGAAGCCCCGCCAGCCTTAGGGGCTTGTCGGGCGGGGCCGACGCACGGTGGGTGAGTGGGGAGGGCTGCTGCTGGCACACACCCACTCCTGAAGCCCACTGGGGCGGTCCAAGGGCGAGGAGCTCGGAGCTCGGTCAGGGCTGTCCCAGCAGAGCTTTCTGAGGGTGGACGGACACGCCCGCGGGCAATCGCAATCAGGTGTTGCGGGCAGGCCCCGGGGGCAGGCCCTGCTGAGTCCCCGAGCGCCACCTGGGTTCCTGCCACCACCCTTGGGCCGGGATGAGGTGCCACCTTGTGCGTAGAAGCCCTGCACACAGGCAAGAAGCCCCCCAGGCCCGCGGCGCACCCGACCCTGGAGCCCCCTGGCCGGCTGCAGCCACAGGGAACGGGGGTTCTGAGTTGGCAGGCCCCATTCCCGAAGCATCCACGGGCACTTCCCGAAGGGCTGACACCTGCTGCGCCTCAGCAGCCAGCCAACCTCCCTCCCTCTGGTCGGGCACTGCAAGCCACACAGCCACTTGTGTCCCCTGTGTCCCTCCCTGGAGGCCGCAGTGCGTTTTGGGTTTTGGCGCGGACGGGCCCCTCTCGGCTTCCGTAGTCCATTTGGCCCCGGAGCCTGCCAGACCCCTGGCTCTAGGAGGATGCCCAGGGGCGCTGCCAACAGCCCCCAGGTGCTGGCTAGCCGCCTCGGCCGGCCACGGGGGGAGCACACACACCTGCGGGTGTCCCTGGGCCGCACACACGAACTGCCCCGCGCTTCCCCGCGTTGCAAATAGGTCCCCCGGGAAGCCCCGCCGGCCCTAGGGGCTTGTCGGGCGGGGCCGACGCACGGTGGGTGAGTGGGGAGGGCTGCTGCTGGCACACACCCACTCCTGAAGCCCACTGGGGCGGTCCAAGGGCGAGGAGCTCGGAGCTCGGTCAGGGCTGTCCCAGCAGAACTTTTTGAGGGTGGACGGACACGCCCGCGGGCAATCAGGTGTTGCGGGCAGGCCCCGGGGGCAGGCCCTGCTGAGTCCCCGAGCGCCACCTGGGTTCCTGCCACCACCCTTGGGCCGGGATGAGGTGCCACCTTGTGCGTAGAAGCCCTGCACACAGGCAAGAAGCCCCCCAGGCCCGCGGCGCACCCGACCCTGGAGCCCCCTGGCCGGATGCAGCCACAGGGAACGGGGGTTCTGAGTTGGCAGGCCCCATTCCCGAAGCATCCACGGGCACTTCCCGAAGGGCTGACACCTGCTGCGCCTCAGCAGCCAGCCAACCTCCCTCCCTCTGGTCGGGCACTGCAAGCCACACAGCCACTTGTGTCCCCTGTGTCCCTCCCTGGAGGCCGCAGCGCGTTTTGGGTTTTGGCGCGGACGGGCCCCTCTCGGCTTCCGTAGTCCATTTGGCCCCGGAGCCTGCCAGACCCCTGGCTCTAGGAGGCTGCCCAGGGGCGCTGCCAACAGCCCCCAGGTGCTGGCTAGCCGCCTCGGCCGGCCACGGGGGGAGCACACACACCTGCGGGTGTCCCCGGGCCGCACACACGAACTGCCCCGCGCTTCCCGGCGTTGCAAATAGGTCCCCCGGGAAGCCCCGCCGGCCCTAGGGGCTTGTCGGGCGGGGCCGACGCACGGTGGGTGAGTGGGGAGGGCTGCTGCTGGCACACACCCACTCCTGAAGCCCACTGTGGCGGTCCAAGGGTGAGGAGCTCGGAGCTCGGTCAGGACTGTCCCAGCAGAACTTTTTGAGGGTGGACGGACACGCCCGCGGGCAATCAGGTGTTGCGGGCAGGCCCCGGGGGCAGGCCCTGCTGAGTCCCCGAGCGCCACCTGGGTTCCTGCCACCACCCTTGGGCCGGGATGAGGTGCCACCTTGTGCGTAGAAGCCCTGCACACAGGCAAGAAGCCCCCCAGGCCCGCGGCGCACCCGACCCTGGAGCCCCCTGGCCGGCTGCAGCCACAGGGAACGGGGGTTCTGAGTTGGCAGGCCCCATTCCCGAAGCATCCACGGGCACTTCCCGAAGGGCTGACACCTGCTGCGCCTCAGCAGCCAGCCAACCTCCCTCCCTCTGGTCGGGCACTGCAAGCCACACAGCCACTTGTGTCCCCTGTGTCCCTCCCTGGAGGCCGCAGCGCGTTTTGGGTTTTGGCGCAGACGGGCCCCTCTCGGCTTCCGTAGTCCATTTGCCCCCGGAGCCTGCCAGACCCCTGGCTCTAGGAGGCTGCCCAGGGGCGCTGCCAACAGCCCCCAGGTGCTGGCTAGCCGCCTCGGCCGGCCACGGGGGGAGCACACACACCTGCGGGTGTCCCCGGGCCGCACACACGAACTGCCCCGCGCTTCCCGGTGTTGCAAATAGGTCCCCCGGGAAGCCCCGCCGGCCCTAGGGGCTTGTCGGGCGGGGCCGACGCACGGTGGGTGAGTGGGGAGGGCTGCTGCTGGCACACACCCACTCCTGAAGCCCACTGGGGCGGTCCAAGGGCGAGGAGCTCGGAGCTCGGTCAGGGCTGTCCCAGCAGAACTTTTTGAGGGTGGACGGACACGCCCGCGGGCAATCGCAATCAGGTGTTGCGGGCAGGCCCCGGGGGCAGGCCCTGCTGAGTCCCCGAGCGCCACCTGGGTTCCTGCCACCACCCTTGGGCCGGGATGAGGTGCCACCTTGTGCGTAGAAGCCCTGCACACAGGCAAGAAGCCCCCCAGGCCCGCGGCGCACCCGACCCTGGAGCCTCCTGGCCGGATGCAGCCACAGGGAACGGGAGTTCTGAGTTGGCAGGCCCCATTCCCGAAGCATCCACGGGCACTTCCCGAAGGGCTGACACCTGCTGCGCCTCAGCAGCCAGCCAACCTCCCTCCCTCTGGTCGGGCACTGCAAGCCACACAGCCACTTGTGTCCCCTGTGTCCCTCCCTGGAGGCCGCAGCGCGTTTTGGGTTTTGGCGCGGACGGGCCCCTCTCGGCTTCCGTAGTCCATTTGGCCCCGGAGCCTGCCAGACCCCTGGCTCTAGGAGGCTGCCCAGGGGCGCTGCCAACAGCCCCCAGGTGCTGGCTAGCCGCCTCGGCCGGCCACGGGGGGAGCACACACACCTGCGGGTGTCCCCGGGCCGCACACACGAACTGCCCCGCGCTTCCCGGCGTTGCAAATAGGTCCCCCGGGAAGCCCCGCCGGCCCTAGGGGCTTGTCGGGCGGGGCCGACGCACGGTGGGTGAGTGGGGAGGGCTGCTGCTGGCACACACCCACTCCTGAAGCCCACTGGGGCGGTCCAAGGGCGAGGAGCTCGGAGCTCAGTCAGGGCTGTCCCAGCAGAACTTTTTGAGGGTGGACGGACACGCCCGCGGGCAATCGCAATCAGGTGTTGCGGGCAGGCCCCGGGGGCAGGCCCTGCTGAGTCCCCGAGCGCCACCTGGGTTCCTGCCACCACCCTTGGGCCGGGATGAGGTGCCACCTTGTGCGTAGAAGCCCTGCACACAGGCAAGAAGCCCCCCAGGCCCGCGGCGCACCCGACCCTGGAGCCCCCTGGCCGGCTGCAGCCACAGGGAACGGGGGTTCTGAGTTGGCAGGCCCCATTCCCGAAGCATCCACGGGCACTTCCCGAAGGGCTATCACCTGCTGCGCCTCAGCAGCTAGCCAACCTCCCTCCCTCTGGTCCGGCACTGCAAGCCACACAGCCACTTGTGTCCCCTGTGTCCCTCCCTGGAGGCCGCAGCGCGTTTTGGGTTTTGGCGCGGACGGGCCCCTCTCGGCTTCCGTAGTCCATTTGGCCCCGGAGCCTGCCAGACCCCTGGCTCTAGGAGGCTGCCCAGGGGCGCTGCCAACAGCCCCCAGGTGCTGGCTAGCCGCCTCGGCCGGCCACGGGGGGAGCACACACACCTGCGGGTGTCCCCGGGCCGCACACACGAACTGCCCCGCGCTTCCCGGCGTTGCAAATAGGTCCCCCGGGAAGCCCCGCCGGCCCTAGGGGCTTGTCGGGCGGGGCCGACGCACGGTGGGTGAGTGGGGAGGGCTGCTGCTGGCACACACCCACTCCTGAAGCCCACTGGGGTGGTCCAAGGGCGAGGAGCTCGGAGCTCGGTCAGGGCTGTCCCAGCAGAACTTTTTGAGGGTGGACGGACACGCCCGCGGGCAATCAGGTGTTGCGGGCAGGCCCCGGGGGCAGGCCCTGCTGAGTCCCCGAGCGCCACCTGGGTTCCTGCCACCACCCTTGGGCCGGGATGAGGTGCCACCTTGTGCGTAGAAGCCCTGCACACAGGCAAGAAGCCCCCCAGGCCCGCGGCGCACCCGACCCTGGAGCCCCCTGGCCGGATGCAGCCACAGGGAACGGGGGTTCTGAGTTGGCAGGCCCCATTCCCGAAGCATCCACGGGCACTTCCCGAAGGGCTGACACCTGCTGCGCCTCAGCAGCCAGCCAACCTCCCTCCCTCTGGTCGGGCACTGCAAGCCACACAGCCACTTGTGTCCCCTGTGTCCCTCCCTGGAGGCCGCAGCGCGTTTTGGGTTTTGGCGCGGACGGGCCCCTCTCGGCTTCCGTAGTCCATTTGGTGCCGGAGCCTGCCAGACCCCTGGCTCTAGGAGGCTGCCCAGGGGCGCTGCCAACAGCCCCCAGGTGCTGGCTAGCCGCCTCGGCCGGCCACGGGGGGAGCACACACACCTGCGGGTGTCCCCGGGCCGCACACACGAACTGCCCCGCGCTTCCCGGTGTTGCAAATAGGTCCCCCGGGAAGCCCCGCCGGCCCTAGGGGCTTGTCGGGCGGGGCCGACGCACGGTGGGTGAGTGGGGAGGGCTGCTGCTGGCACACACCCACTCCTGAAGCCCACTGGGGCGGTCCAAGGGCGAGGAGCTCGGAGCTCGGTCAGGGCTGTCCCAGCAGAACTTTTTGAGGGTGGACGGACACGCCCGCGGGCAATCGCAATCAGGTGTTGCGGGCAGGCCCCGGGGGCAGGCCCTGCTGAGTCCCCGAGCGCCACCTGGGTTCCTGCCACCACCCTTGGGCCGGGATGAGGTGCCACCTTGTGCGTAGAAGCCCTGCACACAGGCAAGAAGCCCCCCAGGCCCGCGGCGCACCCGACCCTGGAGCCCCCTGGCCGGCTGCAGCCACAGGGAACGGGGGTTCTGAGTTGGCAGGCCCCATTCCCGAAGCATCCACGGGCACTTCCCGAAGGGCTATCACCTGCTGCGCCTCAGCAGCTAGCCAACCTCCCTCCCTCTGGTCCGGCACTGCAAGCCACACAGCCACTTGTGTCCCCTGTGTCCCTCCCTGGAGGCCGCAGCGCGTTTTGGGTTTTGGCGCGGACGGGCCCCTCTCGGCTTCCGTAGTCCATTTGGCCCCGGAGCCTGCCAGACCCCTGGCTCTAGGAGGCTGCCCAGGGGCGCTGCCAACAGCCCCCAGGTGCTGGCTAGCCGCCTCGGCCGGCCACGGGGGGAGCACACACACCTGCGGGTGTCCCCGGGCCGCACACACGAACTGCCCCGCGCTTCCCGGCGTTGCAAATAGGTCCCCCGGGAAGCCCCGCCGGCCCTAGGGGCTTGTCGGGCGGGGCCGACGCACGGTGGGTGAGTGGGGAGGGCTGCTGCTGGCACACACCCACTCCTGAAGCCCACTGGGGTGGTCCAAGGGCGAGGAGCTCGGAGCTCGGTCAGGGCTGTCCCAGCAGAACTTTTTGAGGGTGGACGGACACGCCCGCGGGCAATCAGGTGTTGCGGGCAGGCCCCGGGGGCAGGCCCTGCTGAGTCCCCGAGCGCCACCTGGGTTCCTGCCACCACCCTTGGGCCGGGATGAGGTGCCACCTTGTGCGTAGAAGCCCTGCACACAGGCAAGAAGCCCCCCAGGCCCGCGGCGCACCCGACCCTGGAGCCCCCTGGCCGGATGCAGCCACAGGGAACGGGGGTTCTGAGTTGGCAGGCCCCATTCCCGAAGCATCCACGGGCACTTCCCGAAGGGCTGACACCTGCTGCGCCTCAGCAGCCAGCCAACCTCCCTCCCTCTGGTCGGGCACTGCAAGCCACACAGCCACTTGTGTCCCCTGTGTCCCTCCCTGGAGGCCGCAGCGCGTTTTGGGTTTTGGCGCGGACGGGCCCCTCTCGGCTTCCGTAGTCCATTTGGCGCCGGAGCCTGCCAGACCCCTGGCTCTAGGAGGCTGCCCAGGGGCGCTGCCAACAGCCCCCAGGTGCTGGCTAGCCGCCTCGGCCGGCCACGGGGGGAGCACACACACCTGCGGGTGTCCCCGGGCCGCACACACGAACTGCCCCGCGCTTCCCGGTGTTGCAAATAGGTCCCCCGGGAAGCCCCGCCGGCCCTAGGGGCTTGTCGGGCGGGGCCGACGCACGGTGGGTGAGTGGGGAGGGCTGCTGCTGGCACACACCCACTCCTGAAGCCCACTGGGGCGGTCCAAGGGCGAGGAGCTCGGAGCTCGGTCAGGGCTGTCCCAGCAGAACTTTTTGAGGGTGGACGGACACGCCCGCGGGCAATCAGGTGTTGCGGGCAGGCCCCGGGGGCAGGCCCTGCTGAGTCCCCGAGCGCCACCTGGGTTCCTGCCACCACCCTTGGGCCGGGATGAGGTGCCACCTTGTGCGTAGAAGCCCTGCACACAGGCAAGAAGCCCCCCAGGCCCGCGGCGCACCCGACCCTGGAGCCCCCTGGCCGGCTGCAGCCACAGGGAACGGGGGTTCTGAGTTGGCAGGCCCCATTCCCGAAGCATCCACGGGCACTTCCCGAAGGGCTGACACCTGCTGCGCCTCAGCAGCCAGCCAACCTCCCTCCCTCTGGTCGGGCACTGCAAGCCACACAGCCACTTGTGTCCCCTGTGTCCCTCCCTGGAGGCCGCAGCGCGTTTTGGGTTTTGGCGCGGACGGGCCCCTCTCGGCTTCCGTAGTCCATTTGGCCCCGGAGCCTGCCAGACCCCTGGCTCTAGGAGGCTGCCCAGGGGCGCTGCCAACAGCCCCCAGGTGCTGGCTAGCCGCCTCGGCCGGCCACGGGGGGAGCACACACACCTGCGGGTGTCCCCGGGCCGCACACACGAACTGCCCCGCGCTTCCCGGCGTTGCAAATAGGTCCCCCGGGAAGCCCCGCCGGCCCTAGGGGCTTGTCGGGCGGGGCCGACGCACGGTGGGTGAGTGGGGAGGGCTGCTGCTGGCACACACCCACTCCTGAAGCCCACTGGGGCGGTCCAAGGGCGAGGAGCTCGGAGCTCGGTCAGGGCTGTCCCAGCAGAACATTTTGAGGGTGGACGGACACGCCCGCGGGCAATCGCAATCAGGTGTTGCGGGCAGGCCCCGGGGGCAGGCCCTGCTGAGTCCCCGAGCGCCACCTGGGTTCCTGCCACCACCCTTGGGCCGGGATGAGGTGCCACCTTGTGCGTAGAAGCCCTGCACACAGGCAAGAAGCCCCCCAGGCCCGCGGCGCACCCGACCCTGGAGCCCCCTGGCCGGCTGCAGCCACAGGGAACGGGGGTTCTGAGTTGGCAGGCCCCATTCCCGAAGCATCCACGGGCACTTCCCGAAGGGCTGACACCTGCTGCGCCTCAGCAGCCAGCCAACCTCCCTCCCTCTGGTCGGGCACTGCAAGCCACACAGCCACTTGTGTCCCCTGTGTCCCTCCCTGGAGGCCGCAGCGCATTTTGGGTTTTGGCGCGGACGGGCCCCTCTCGGCTTCCGTAGTCCATTTGGCCCCGGAGCCTGCCAGACCCCTGGCTCTAGGAGGCTGCCCAGGGGCGCTGCCAACAGCCCCCAGGTGCTGGCTAGCCGCCTCGGCCGGCCACGGGGGGAGCACACACACCTGCGGGTGTCCCCGGGCCGCACACACGAACTGCCCCGCGCTTCCCGGCGTTGCAAATAGGTCCCCCGGGAAGCCCCGCCGGCCCTAGGGGCTTGTCGGGCGGGGCCGACGCACGGTGGGTGAGTGGGGAGGGCTGCTGCTGGCACACACCCACTCCTGAAGCCCACTGGGGCGGTCCAAGGGCGAGGAGCTCGGAGCTCGGTCAGGGCTGTCCCAGCAGAACTTTTTGAGGGTGGACGGACACGCCCGCGGGCAATCAGGTGTTGCGGGCAGGCCCCAGGGGCAGGCCCTGCTGAGTCCCCGAGCGCCACCTGGGTTCCTGCCACCACCCTTGGGCCGGGATGAGGTGCCACCTTGTGCGTAGAAGCCCTGCACACAGGCAAGAAGCCCCCCAGGCCCGCGGCGCACCCGACCCTGGAGCCCCCTGGCCGGCTGCAGCCACAGGGAACGGGGGTTCTGAGTTGGCAGGCCCCATTCCCGAAGCATCCACGGGCACTTCCCGAAGGGCTGACACCTGCTGCGCCTCAGCAGCTAGCCAACCTCCCTCCCTCTGGTCCGGCACTGCAAGCCACACAGCCACTTGTGTCCCCTGTGTCCCTCCCTGGAGGCCGCAGCGCGTTTTGGGTTTTGGCGCGGACGGGCCCCTCTCGGCTTCCGTAGTCCATTTGGCCCCGGAGCCTGCCAGACCCCTGGCTCTAGGAGGCTGCCCAGGGGCGCTGCCAACAGCCCCCAGGTGCTGGCTAGCCGCCTCGGCCGGCCACGGGGGGAGCACACACACCTGCGGGTGTCCCCGGGCCGCACACACGAACTGCCCCGCGCTTCCCGGCGTTGCAAATAGGTCCCCCGGGAAGCCCCGCCGGCCCTAGGGTCTTGTCGGGCGGGGCCGACGCACGGTGGGTGAGTGGGGAGGGCTGCTGCTGGCACACACCCACTCCTGAAGCCCACTGGGGTGGTCCAAGGGCGAGGAGCTCGGAGCTCGGTCAGGGCTGTCCCAGCAGAACTTTTTGAGGGTGGACGGACACGCCCGCGGGCAATCAGGTGTTGCGGGCAGGCCCCGGGGGCAGGCCCTGCTGAGTCCCCGAGCGCCACCTGGGTTCCTGCCACCACCCTTGGGCCGGGATGAGGTGCCACCTTGTGCGTAGAAGCCCTGCACACAGGCAAGAAGCCCCCCAGGCCCGCGGCGCACCCGACCCTGGAGCCCCCTGGCCGGATGCAGCCACAGGGAACGGGGGTTCTGAGTTGGCAGGCCCCATTCCCGAAGCATCCACGGGCACTTCCCGAAGGGCTGACACCTGCTGCGCCTCAGCAGCCAGCCAACCTCCCTCCCTCTGGTCGGGCACTGCAAGCCACACAGCCACTTGTGTCCCCTGTGTCCCTCCCTGGAGGCCGCAGCGCGTTTTGGGTTTTGGCGCGGACGGGCCCCTCTCGGCTTCCGTAGTCCATTTGGCCCCGGAGCCTGCCAGACCCCTGGCTCTAGGAGGCTGCCCAGGGGCGCTGCCAACAGCCCCCAGGTGCTGGCTAGCCGCCTCGGCCGGCCACGGGGGGAGCACACACACCTGCGGGTGTCCCCGGGCCGCACACACGAACTGCCCCGCGCTTCCCGGTGTTGCAAATAGGTCCCCCGGGAAGCCCCGCCGGCCCTAGGGGCTTGTCGGGCGGGGCCGACGCACGGTGGGTGAGTGGGGAGGGCTGCTGCTGGCACACACCCACTCCTGAAGCCCACTGGGGCGGTCCAAGGGCGAGGAGCTCGGAGCTCGGTCAGGGCTGTCCCAGCAGAACTTTTTGAGGGTGGACGGACACGCCCGCGGGCAATCAGGTGTTGCGGGCAGGCCCCGGGGGCAGGCCCTGCTGAGTCCCCGAGCGCCACCTGGGTTCCTGCCACCACCCTTGGGCCGGGATGAGGTGCCACCTTGTGCGTAGAAGCCCTGCACACAGGCAAGAAGCCCCCCAGGCCCGCGGCGCACCCGACCCTGGAGCCCCCTGGCCGGATGCAGCCACAGGGAACGGGGGTTCTGAGTTGGCAGGCCCCATTCCCGAAGCATCCACGGGCACTTCCCGAAGGGCTGACACCTGCTGCGCCTCAGCAGCCAGCCAACCTCCCTCCCTCTGGTCGGGCACTGCAAGCCACACAGCCACTTGTGTCCCCTGTGTCCCTCCCTGGAGGCCGCAGCACGTTTTGGGTTTTGGCGCGGACGGGCCCCTCTCGGCTTCCGTAGTCCATTTGGCCCCGGAGCCTGCCAGACCCCTGGCTCTAGGAGGCTGCCCAGGGGCGCTGCCAACAGCCCCCAGGTGCTGGCTAGCCGCCTCGGCCGGCCACGGGGGGAGCACACACACCTGCGGGTGTCCCCGGGCCGCACACACGAACTGCCCCGCGCTTCCCGGCGTTGCAAATAGGTCCCCCGGGAAGCCCCGCCGGCCCTAGGGGCTTGTCGGGCGGGGCCGACGCACGGTGGGTGAGTGGGGAGGGCTGCTGCTGGCACACACCCACTCCTGAAGCCCACTGGGGCGGTCCAAGGGCGAGGAGCTCGGAGCTCGGTCAGGGCTGTCCCAGCAGAACTTTTTGAGGGTGGACGGACACGCCCGCGGGCAATCAGGTGTTGCGGGCAGGCCCCGGGGGCAGGCCCTGCTGAGTCCCCGAGCGCCACCTGGGTTCCTGCCACCACCCTTGGGCCGGGATGAGGTGCCACCTTGTGCGTAGAAGCCCTGCACACAGGCAAGAAGCCCCCCAGGCCCGCGGCGCACCCGACCCTGGAGCCCCCTGGCCGGATGCAGCCACAGGGAACGGGGGTTCTGAGTTGGCAGGCCCCATTCCCGAAGCATCCACGGGCACTTCCCGAAGGGCTGACACCTGCTGCGCCTCAGCAGCCAGCCAACCTCCCTCCCTCTGGTCGGGCACTGCAAGCCACACAGCCACTTGTGTCCCCTGTGTCCCTCCCTGGAGGCCGCAGCGCGTTTTGGGTTTTGGCGCGGACGGGCCCCTCTCGGCTTCCGTAGTCCATTTGGCCCCGGAGCCTGCCAGACCCCTGGCTCTAGGAGGCTGCCCAGGGGCGCTGCCAACAGCCCCCAGGTGCTGGCTAGCCGCCTCGGCCGGCCACGGGGGGAGCACACACACCTGCAGGTGTCCCCGGGCCGCACACACGAACTGCCCCGCGCTTCCCGGCGTTGCAAATAGGTCCCCCGGGAAGCCCCGCCGGCCCTAGGGTCTTGTCGGGCGGGGCCGACGCACGGTGGGTGAGTGGGGAGGGCTGCTGCTGGCACACACCCACTCCTGAAGCCCACTGGGGCGGTCCAAGGGCGAGGAGCTCGGAGCTCGGTCAGGGCTGTCCCAGCAGAACTTTTTGAGGGTGGACGGACACGCCCGCGGGCAATCAGGTGTTGCGGGCAGGCCCCGGGGGCAGGCCCTGCTGAGTCCCCGAGCGCCACCTGGGTTCCTGCCACCACCCTTGGGCCGGGATGAGGTGCCACCTTGTGCGTAGAAGCCCTGCACACAGGCAAGAAGCCCCCCAGGCCCGCGGCGCACCCGACCCTGGAGCCCCCTGGCCGGATGCAGCCACAGGGAACGGGGGTTCTGAGTTGGCAGGCCCCATTCCCGAAGCATCCACGGGCACTTCCCGAAGGGCTGACACCTGCTGCGCCTCAGCAGCCAGCCAACCTCCCTCCCTCTGGTCGGGCACTGCAAGCCACACAGCCACTTGTGTCCCCTGTGTCCCTCCCTGGAGGCCGCAGCGCGTTTTGGGTTTTGGCGCGGACGGGCCCCTCTCGGCTTCCGTAGTCCATTTGGCCCCGGAGCCTGCCAGACCCCTGGCTCTAGGAGGCTGCCCAGGGGCGCTGCCAACAGCCCCCAGGTGCTGGCTAGCCGCCTCGGCCGGCCACGGGGGGAGCACACACACCTGCGGGTGTCCCCGGGCCGCACACACGAACTGCCCCGCGCTTCCCGGCGTTGCAAATAGGTCCCCCGGGAAGCCCCGCCGGCCCTAGGGGCTTGTCGGGCGGGGCCGACGCACGGTGGGTGAGTGGGGAGGGCTGCTGCTGGCACACACCCACTCCTGAAGCCCACTGGGGCGGTCCAAGGGCGAGGAGCTCAGAGCTCGGTCAGGGCTGTCCCAGCAGAACTTTTTGAGGGTGGACGGACACGCCCGCGGGCAATCAGGTGTTGCGGGCAGGCCCCGGGGGCAGGCCCTGCTGAGTCCCCGAGCGCCACCTGGGTTCCTGCCACCACCCTTGGGCCGGGATGAGGTGCCACCTTGTGCGTAGAAGCCCTGCACACAGGCAAGAAGCCCCCCAGGCCCGCGGCGCACCCGACCCTGGAGCCCCCTGGCCGGCTGCAGCCACAGGGAACGGGGGTTCTGAGTTGGCAGGCCCCATTCCCGAAGCATCCACGGGCACTTCCCGAAGGGCTGACACCTGCTGCGACTCAGCAGCCAGCCAACCTCCCTCCCTCTGGTCGGGCACTGCAAGCCACACAGCCACTTGTGTCCCCTGTGTCCCTCCCTGGAGGCCGCAGCGCGTTTTGGGTTTTGGCGCGGACGGGCCCCTCTCGGCTTCCGTAGTCCATTTGGCCCCGGAGCCTGCCAGACCCCTGGCTCTAGGAGGCTGCCCAGGGGCGCTGCCAACAGCCCCCAGGTGCTGGCTAGCCGCCTCGGCCGGCCACGGGGGGAGCACACACACCTGCGGGTGTCCCCGGGCCGCACACACGAACTGCCCCGCGCTTCCCGGCGTTGCAAATAGGTCCCCCGGGAAGCCCCGCCGGCCCTAGGGGCTTGTCGGGCGGGGCCGACGCACGGTGGGTGAGTGGGGAGGGCTGCTGCTGGCACACACCCACTCCTGAAGCCCACTGGGGCGGTCCAAGGGCGAGGAGCTCGGAGCTCGGTCAGGGCTGTCCCAGCAGAACTTTTTGAGGGTGGACGGACACGCCCGCGGGCAATCAGGTGTTGCGGGCAGGCCCCGGGGGCAGGCCCTGCTGAGTCCCCGAGTGCCACCTGGGTTCCTGCCACCACCCTTGGGCCGGGATGAGGTGCCACCTTGTGCGTAGAAGCCCTGCACACAGGCAAGAAGACCCCAGGCCCGCGGCGCACCCGACCCTGGAGCCCCCTGGCCGGCTGCAGCCACAGGGAACGGGGGTTCTGAGTTGGCAGGCCCCATTCCCGAAGCATCCACGGGCACTTCCCGAAGGGCTGACACCTGCTGCGCCTCAGCAGCTAGCCAACCTCCCTCCCTCTGGTCCGGCACTGCAAGCCACACAGCCACTTGTGTCCCCTGTGTCCCTCCCTGGAGGCCGCAGCGCGTTTTGGGTTTTGGCGCGGACGGGCCCCTCTCGGCTTCCGTAGTCCATTTGGCCCCGGAGCCTGCCAGACCCCTGGCTCTAGGAGGCTGCCCAGGGGCGCTGCCAACAGCCCCCAGGTGCTGGCTAGCCGCCTCGGCCGGCCACGGGGGGAGCACACACACCTGCGGGTGTCCCCGGGCCGCACACACGAACTGCCCCGCGCTTCCCGGCGTTGCAAATAGGTCCCCCGGGAAGCCCCGCCGGCCCTAGGGGCTTGTCGGGCGGGGCCGACGCACGGTGGGTGAGTGGGGAGGGCTGCTGCTGGCACACACCCACTCCTGAAGCCCACTGGGGCGGTCCAAGGGCGAGGAGCTCGGAGCTCGGTCAGGGCTGTCCCAGCAGAACTTTTTGAGGGTGGACGGACACGCCCGCGGGCAATCAGGTGTTGCGGGCAGGCCCCGGGGGCAGGCCCTGCTGAGTCCCCGAGCGCCACCTGGGTTCCTGCCACCACCCTTGGGCCGGGATGAGGTGCCACCTTGTGCGTAGAAGCCCTGCACACAGGCAAGAAGCCCCCCAGGCCCGCGGCGCACCCGACCCTGGAGCCCCCTGGCCGGATGCAGCCACAGGGAACGGGGGTTCTGAGTTGGCAGGCCCCATTCCCGAAGCATCCACGGGCACTTCCCGAAGGGCTGACACCTGCTGCGCCTCAGCAGCCAGCCAACCTCCCTCCCTCTGGTCGGGCACTGCAAGCCACACAGCCACTTGTGTCCCCTGTGTCCCTCCCTGGAGGCCGCAGCGCGTTTTGGGTTTTGGCGCGGACGGGCCCCTCTCGGCTTCCGTAGTCCATTTGGCCCCGGAGCCTGCCAGACCCCTGGCTCTAGGAGGCTGCCCAGGGGCGCTGCCAACAGCCCCCAGGTGCTGGCTAGCCGCCTCGGCCGGCCACGGGGGGAGCACACACACCTGCGGGTGTCCCCGGGCCGCACACACGAACTGCCCCGCGCTTCCCGGCGTTGCAAATAGGTCCCCCGGGAAGCCCCGCCGGCCCTAGGGGCTTGTCGGGCGGGGCCGACGCACGGTGGGTGAGTGGGGAGGGCTGCTGCTGGCACACACCCACTCCTGAAGCCCACTGGGGCGGTCCAAGGGCGAGGAGCTCGGAGCTCGGTCAGGGCTGTCCCAGCAGAACTTTTTGAGGGTGGACGGACACGCCCGCGGGCAATCAGGTGTTGCGGGCAGGCCCCGGGGGCAGGCCCTGCTGAGTCCCCGAGCGCCACCTGGGTTCCTGCCACCACCCTTGGGCCGGGATGAGGTGCCACCTTGTGCGTAGAAGCCCTGCACACAGGCAAGAAGCCCCCCAGGCCCACGGCACACCCGACCCTGGAGCCCCCTGGCCGGATGCAGCCACAGGGAACGGGGGTTCTGAGTTGGCAGGCCCCATTCCCGAAGCATCCACGGGCACTTCCCGAAGGGCTGACACCTGCTGCGCCTCAGCAGCCAGCCAACCTCCCTCCCTCTGGTCGGGCACTGCAAGCCACACAGCCACTTGTGTCCCCTGTGTCCCTCCCTGGAGGCCGCAGCGCGTTTTGGGTTTTGGCGCGGACGGGCCCCTCTCGGCTTCCGTAGTCCATTTGGCCCCGGAGCCTGCCAGACCCCTGGCTCTAGGAGGCTGCCCAGGGGCGCTGCCAACAGCCCCCAGGTGCTGGCTAGCCGCCTCGGCCGGCCACGGGGGGAGCACACACACCTGCGGGTGTCCCCGGGCCGCACACACGAACTGCCCCGCGCTTCCCGGCGTTGCAAATAGGTCCCCCGGGAAGCCCCCCCGGCCCTAGGGGCTTGTCGGGCGGGGCCGACGCACGGTGGGTGAGTGGGGAGGGCTGCTGCTGGCACACACCCACTCCTGAAGCCCACTGGGGCGGTCCAAGGGCGAGGAGCTCGGAGCTCGGTCAGGGCTGTCCCAGCAGAACTTTTTGAGGGTGGACGGACACGCCCGCGGGCAATCAGGTGTTGCGGGCAGGCCCCGGGGGCAGGCCCTGCTGAGTCCCCGAGCGCCACCTGGGTTCCTGCCACCACCCTTGGGCCGGGATGAGGTGCCACCTTGTGCGTAGAAGCCCTGCACACAGGCAAGAAGCCCCCCAGGCCCGCGGCGCACCCGACCCTGGAGCCCCCTGGCCGGATGCAGCCACAGGGAACGGGGGTTCTGAGTTGGCAGGCCCCATTCCCGAAGCATCCACGGGCACTTCCCGAAGGGCTGACACCTGCTGCGCCTCAGCAGCCAGCCAACCTCCCTCCCTCTGGTCGGGCACTGCAAGCCACACAGCCACTTGTGTCCCCTGTGTCCCTCCCTGGAGGCCGCAGCGCGTTTTGGGTTTTGGCGCGGACGGGCCCCTCTCGGCTTCCGTAGTCCATTTGGCCCCGGAGCCTGCCAGACCCCTGGCTCTAGGAGGCTGCCCAGGGGCGCTGCCAACAGCCCCCAGGTGCTGGCTAGCCGCCTCGGCCGGCCACGGGGGGAGCACACACACCTGCGGGTGTCCCCGGGCCGCACACACGAACTGCCCCGCGCTTCCCGGCGTTGCAAATAGGTCCCCCGGGAAGCCCCGCCGGCCCTAGGGGCTTGTCGGGCGGGGCCGACGCACGGTGGGTGAGTGGGGAGGGCTGCTGCTGGCACACACCCACTCCTGAAGCCCACTGGGGCGGTCCAAGGGCGAGGAGCTCGGAGCTCGGTCAGGGCTGTCCCAGCAGAACTTTTTGAGGGTGGACGGACACGCCCGCGGGCAATCAGGTGTTGCGGGCAGGCCCCGGGGGCAGGCCCTGCTGAGTCCCCGAGCGCCACCTGGGTTCCTGCCACCACCCTTGGGCCGGGATGAGGTGCCACCTTGTGCGTAGAAGCCCTGCACACAGGCAAGAAGCCCCCCAGGCCCGCGGCGCACCCGACCCTGGAGCCCCCTGGCCGGATGCAGCCACAGGGAACGGGGGTTCTGAGTTGGCAGGCCCCATTCCCGAAGCATCCACGGGCACTTCCCGAAGGGCTGACACCTGCTGCGCCTCAGCAGCCAGCCAACCTCCCTCCCTCTGGTCGGGCACTGCAAGCCACACAGCCACTTGTGTCCCCTGTGTCCCTCCCTGGAGGCCGCAGCGCGTTTTGGGTTTTGGCGCGGACGGGCCCCTCTCGGCTTCCGTAGTCCATTTGGCCCCGGAGCCTGCCAGACCCCTGGCTCTAGGAGGCTGCCCAGGGGCGCTGCCAACAGCCCCCAGGTGCTGGCTAGCCGCCTCGGCCGGCCACGGGGGGAGCACACACACCTGCGGGTGTCCCCGGGCCGCACACACGAACTGCCCCGCGCTTCCCGGCGTTGCAAATAGGTCCCCCGGGAAGCCCCGCCGGCCCTAGGGGCTTGTCGGGCGGGGCCGACGCACGGTGGGTGAGTGGGGAGGGCTGCTGCTGGCACACACCCACTCCTGAAGCCCACTGGGGCGGTCCAAGGGCGAGGAGCTCAGAGCTCGGTCAGGGCTGTCCCAGCAGAACTTTTTGAGGGTGGACGGACACGCCCGCGGGCAATCAGGTGTTGCGGGCAGGCCCCGGGGGCAGGCCCTGCTGAGTCCCCGAGCGCCACCTGGGTTCCTGCCACCACCCTTGGGCCGGGATGAGGTGCCACCTTGTGCGTAGAAGCCCTGCACACAGGCAAGAAGCCCCCCAGGCCCGCGGCGCACCCGACCCTGGAGCCCCCTGGCCGGCTGCAGCCACAGGGAACGGGGGTTCTGAGTTGGCAGGCCCCATTCCCGAAGCATCCACGGGCACTTCCCGAAGGGCTGACACCTGCTGCGACTCAGCAGCCAGCCAACCTCCCTCCCTCTGGTCGGGCACTGCAAGCCACACAGCCACTTGTGTCCCCTGTGTCCCTCCCTGGAGGCCGCAGCGCGTTTTGGGTTTTGGCGCGGACGGGCCCCTCTCGGCTTCCGTAGTCCATTTGGCCCCGGAGCCTGCCAGACCCCTGGCTCTAGGAGGCTGCCCAGGGGCGCTGCCAACAGCCCCCAGGTGCTGGCTAGCCGCCTCGGCCGGCCACGGGGGGAGCACACACACCTGCGGGTGTCCCCGGGCCGCACACACGAACTGCCCCGCGCTTCCCGGCGTTGCAAATAGGTCCCCCGGGAAGCCCCGCCGGCCCTAGGGGCTTGTCGGGCGGGGCCGACGCACGGTGGGTGAGTGGGGAGGGCTGCTGCTGGCACACACCCACTCCTGAAGCCCACTGGGGCGGTCCAAGGGCGAGGAGCTCGGAGCTCGGTCAGGGCTGTCCCAGCAGAACTTTTTGAGGGTGGACGGACACGCCCGCGGGCAATCAGGTGTTGCGGGCAGGCCCCGGGGGCAGGCCCTGCTGAGTCCCCGAGCGCCACCTGGGTTCCTGCCACCACCCTTGGGCCGGGATGAGGTGCCACCTTGTGCGTAGAAGCCCTGCACACAGGCAAGAAGACCCCAGGCCCGCGGCGCACCCGACCCTGGAGCCCCCTGGCCGGCTGCAGCCACAGGGAACGGGGGTTCTGAGTTGGCAGGCCCCATTCCCGAAGCATCCACGGGCACTTCCCGAAGGGCTGACACCTGCTGCGCCTCAGCAGCCAGCCAACCTCCCTCCCTCTGGTCCGGCACTGCAAGCCACACAGCCACTTGTGTCCCCTGTGTCCCTCCCTGGAGGCCGCAGCGCGTTTTGGGTTTTGGCGCGGACGGGCCCCTCTCGGCTTCCGTAGTCCATTTGGCCCCGGAGCCTGCCAGACCCCTGGCTCTAGGAGGCTGCCCAGGGGCGCTGCCAACAGCCCCCAGGTGCTGGCTAGCCGCCTCGGCCGGCCACGGGGGGAGCACACACACCTGCGGGTGTCCCCGGGCCGCACACACGAACTGCCCCGCGCTTCCCGGCGTTGCAAATAGGTCCCCCGGGAAGCCCCGCCGGCCCTAGGGGCTTGTCGGGCGGGGCCGACGCACGGTGGGTGAGTGGGGAGGGCTGCTGCTGGCACACACCCACTCCTGAAGCCCACTGGGGCGGTCCAAGGGCGAGGAGCTCGGAGCTCGGTCAGGGCTGTCCCAGCAGAACTTTTTGAGGGTGGACGGACACGCCCGCGGGCAATCAGGTGTTGCGGGCAGGCCCCGGGGGCAGGCCCTGCTGAGTCCCCGAGCGCCACCTGGGTTCCTGCCACCACCCTTGGGCCGGGATGAGGTGCCACCTTGTGCGTAGAAGCCCTGCACACAGGCAAGAAGCCCCCCAGGCCCGCGGCGCACCCGACCCTGGAGCCCCCTGGCCGGATGCAGCCACAGGGAACGGGGGTTCTGAGTTGGCAGGCCCCATTCCCGAAGCATCCACGGGCACTTCCCGAAGGGCTGACACCTGCTGCGCCTCAGCAGCCAGCCAACCTCCCTCCCTCTGGTCGGGCACTGCAAGCCACACAGCCACTTGTGTCCCCTGTGTCCCTCCCTGGAGGCCGCAGCGCGTTTTGGGTTTTGGCGCGGACGGGCCCCTCTCGGCTTCCGTAGTCCATTTGGCCCCGGAGCCTGCCAGACCCCTGGCTCTAGGAGGCTGCCCAGGGGCGCTGCCAACAGCCCCCAGGTGCTGGCTAGCCGCCTCGGCCGGCCACGGGGGGAGCACACACACCTGCGGGTGTCCCCGGGCCGCACACACGAACTGCCCCGCGCTTCCCGGCGTTGCAAATAGGTCCCCCGGGAAGCCCCGCCGGCCCTAGGGGCTTGTCGGGCGGGGCCGACGCACGGTGGGTGAGTGGGGAGGGCTGCTGCTGGCACACACCCACTCCTGAAGCCCACTGGGGCGGTCCAAGGGCGAGGAGCTCGGAGCTCGGTCAGGGCTGTCCCAGCAGAACTTTTTGAGGGTGGACGGACACGCCCGCGGGCAATCAGGTGTTGCGGGCAGGCCCCGGGGGCAGGCCCTGCTGAGTCCCCGAGCGCCACCTGGGTTCCTGCCACCACCCTTGGGCCGGGATGAGGTGCCACCTTGTGCGTAGAAGCCCTGCACACAGGCAAGAAGCCCCCCAGGCCCGCGGCGCACCCGACCCTGGAGCCCCCTGGCCGGATGCAGCCACAGGGAACGGGGGTTCTGAGTTGGCAGGCCCCATTCCCGAAGCATCCACGGGCACTTCCCGAAGGGCTGACACCTGCTGCGCCTCAGCAGCCAGCCAACCTCCCTCCCTCTGGTCGGGCACTGCAAGCCACACAGCCACTTGTGTCCCCTGTGTCCCTCCCTGGAGGCCGCAGCGCGTTTTGGGTTTTGGCGCGGACGGGCCCCTCTCGGCTTCCGTAGTCCATTTGGCCCCGGAGCCTGCCAGACCCCTGGCTCTAGGAGGCTGCCCAGGGGCGCTGCCAACAGCCCCCAGGTGCTGGCTAGCCGCCTCGGCCGGCCACGGGGGGAGCACACACACCTGCGGGTGTCCCCGGGCCGCACACACGAACTGCCCCGCGCTTCCCGGCGTTGCAAATAGGTCCCCCGGGAAGCCCCGCCGGCCCTAGGGGCTTGTCGGGCGGGGCCGACGCACGGTGGGTGAGTGGGGAGGGCTGCTGCTGGCACACACCCACTCCTGAAGCCCACTGGGGCGGTCCAAGGGCGAGGAGCTCGGAGCTCGGTCAGGGCTGTCCCAGCAGAACTTTTTGAGGGTGGACGGACACGCCCGCGGGCAATCAGGTGTTGCGGGCAGGCCCCGGGGGCAGGCCCTGCTGAGTCCCCGAGCGCCACCTGGGTTCCTGCCACCACCCTTGGGCCGGGATGAGGTGCCACCTTGTGCGTAGAAGCCCTGCACACAGGCAAGAAGCCCCCCAGGCCCGCGGCGCACCCGACCCTGGAGCCCCCTGGCCGGATGCAGCCACAGGGAACGGGGGTTCTGAGTTGGCAGGCCCCATTCCCGAAGCATCCACGGGCACTTCCCGAAGGGCTGACACCTGCTGCGCCTCAGCAGCCAGCCAACCTCCCTCCCTCTGGTCGGGCACTGCAAGCCACACAGCCACTTGTGTCCCCTGTGTCCCTCCCTGGAGGCCGCAGCGCGTTTTGGGTTTTGGCGCGGACGGGCCCCTCTCGGCTTCCGTAGTCCATTTGGCCCCGGAGCCTGCCAGACCCCTGGCTCTAGGAGGCTGCCCAGGGGCGCTGCCAACAGCCCCCAGGTGCTGGCTAGCCGCCTCGGCCGGCCACGGGGGGAGCACACACACCTGCGGGTGTCCCCGGGCCGCACACACGAACTGCCCCGCGCTTCCCGGCGTTGCAAATAGGTCCCCCGGGAAGCCCCCCCGGCCCTAGGGGCTTGTCGGGCGGGGCCGACGCACGGTGGGTGAGTGGGGAGGGCTGCTGCTGGCACACACCCACTCCTGAAGCCCACTGGGGCGGTCCAAGGGCGAGGAGCTCGGAGCTCGGTCAGGGCTGTCCCAGCAGAACTTTTTGAGGGTGGACGGACACGCCCGCGGGCAATCAGGTGTTGCGGGCAGGCCCCGGGGGCAGGCCCTGCTGAGTCCCCGAGCGCCACCTGGGTTCCTGCCACCACCCTTGGGCCGGGATGAGGTGCCACCTTGTGCGTAGAAGCCCTGCACACAGGCAAGAAGCCCCCCAGGCCCGCGGCGCACCCGACCCTGGAGCCCCCTGGCCGGATGCAGCCACAGGGAACGGGGGTTCTGAGTTGGCAGGCCCCATTCCCGAAGCATCCACGGGCACTTCCCGAAGGGCTGACACCTGCTGCGCCTCAGCAGCCAGCCAACCTCCCTCCCTCTGGTCGGGCACTGCAAGCCACACAGCCACTTGTGTCCCCTGTGTCCCTCCCTGGAGGCCGCAGCGCGTTTTGGGTTTTGGCGCGGACGGGCCCCTCTCGGCTTCCGTAGTCCATTTGGCCCCGGAGCCTGCCAGACCCCTGGCTCTAGGAGGCTGCCCAGGGGCGCTGCCAACAGCCCCCAGGTGCTGGCTAGCCGCCTCGGCCGGCCACGGGGGGAGCACACACACCTGCGGGTGTCCCCGGGCCGCACACACGAACTGCCCCGCGCTTCCCGGCGTTGCAAATAGGTCCCCCGGGAAGCCCCGCCGGCCCTAGGGGCTTGTCGGGCGGGGCCGACGCACGGTGGGTGAGTGGGGAGGGCTGCTGCTGGCACACACCCACTCCTGAAGCCCACTGGGGCGGTCCAAGGGCGAGGAGCTCGGAGCTCGGTCAGGGCTGTCCCAGCAGAACTTTTTGAGGGTGGACGGACACGCCCGCGGGCAATCAGGTGTTGCGGGCAGGCCCCGGGGGCAGGCCCTGCTGAGTCCCCGAGCGCCACCTGGGTTCCTGCCACCACCCTTGGGCCGGGATGAGGTGCCACCTTGTGCGTAGAAGCCCTGCACACAGGCAAGAAGCCCCCCAGGCCCGCGGCACACCCGACCCTGGAGCCCCCTGGCCGGATGCAGCCACAGGGAACGGGGGTTCTGAGTTGGCAGGCCCCATTCCCGAAGCATCCACGGGCACTTCCCGAAGGGCTGACACCTGCTGCGCCTCAGCAGCCAGCCAACCTCCCTCCCTCTGGTCGGGCACTGCAAGCCACACAGCCACTTGTGTCCCCTGTGTCCCTCCCTGGAGGCCGCAGCGCGTTTTGGGTTTTGGCGCGGACGGGCCCCTCTCGGCTTCCGTAGTCCATTTGGCCCCGGAGCCTGCCAGACCCCTGGCTCTAGGAGGCTGCCCAGGGGCGCTGCCAACAGCCCCCAGGTGCTGGCTAGCCGCCTCGGCCGGCCACGGGGGGAGCACACACACCTGCGGGTGTCCCCGGGCCGCACACACGAACTGCCCCGCGCTTCCCGGCGTTGCAAATAGGTCCCCCGGGAAGCCCCGCCGGCCCTAGGGGCTTGTCGGGCGGGGCCGACGCACGGTGGGTGAGTGGGGAGGGCTGCTGCTGGCACACACCCACTCCTGAAGCCCACTGGGGCGGTCCAAGGGCGAGGAGCTCGGAGCTCGGTCAGGGC
Source organism: Lepus europaeus (assembly GCF_033115175.1). Lineage (NCBI taxonomy): Eukaryota > Metazoa > Chordata > Mammalia > Lagomorpha > Leporidae > Lepus > Lepus europaeus. The sequence continues at coordinate 254,164 of NW_026909548.1, read as the reverse complement.
TGTCCCAGCAGAACTTTTTGAGGGTGGACGGACACGCCCGCGGGCAATCAGGTGTTGCGGGCAGGCCCCGGGGGCAGGCCCTGCTGAGTCCCCGAGCGCCACCTGGGTTCCTGCCACCACCCTTGGGCCGGGATGAGGTGCCACCTTGTGCGTAGAAGCCCTGCACACAGGCAAGAAGCCCCCCAGGCCCGCGGCGCACCCGACCCTGGAGCCCCCTGGCCGGCTGCAGCCACAGGGAACGGGGGTTCTGAGTTGGCGGGCCCCATTCCCGAAGCATCCACGGGCACTTCCCGAAGGGCTGACACCTGCTGCGCCTCAGCAGCCAGCCAACCTCCCTCCCTCTGGTCGGGCACTGCAAGCCACACAGCCACTTGTGTCCCCTGTGTCCCTCCCTGGAGGCCGCAGCGCGTTTTGGGTTTTGGCGCGGACGGGCCCCTCTCGGCTTCCGTAGTCCATTTGGCCCCGGAGCCTGCCAGACCCCTGGCTCTAGGAGGCTGCCCAGGGGCGCTGCCAACAGCCCCCAGGTGCTGGCTAGCCGCCTCGGCCGGCCACGGGGGGAGCACACACACCTGCGGGTGTCCCCGGGCCGCACACACGAACTGCCCCGCGCTTCCCGGCGTTGCAAATAGGTCCCCCGGGAAGCCCCGCCGGCCCTAGGGGCTTGTCGGGCGGGGCCGACGCACGGTGGGTGAGTGGGGAGGGCTGCTGCTGGCACACACCCACTCCTGAAGCCCACTGGGGCGGTCCAAGGGCGAGGAGCTCGGAGCTCGGTCAGGGCTGTCCCAGCAGAACTTTTTGAGGGTGGACGGACACGCCCGCGGGCAATCAGGTGTTGCGGGCAGGCCCCGGGGGCAGGCCCTGCTGAGTCCCCGAGCGCCACCTGGGTTCCTGCCACCACCCTTGGGCCGGGATGAGGTGCCACCTTGTGCGTAGAAGCCCTGCACACAGGCAAGAAGCCCCCCAGGCCCGCGGCGCACCCGACCCTGGAGCCCCCTGGCCGGATGCAGCCACAGGGAACGGGGGTTCTGAGTTGGCAGGCCCCATTCCCGAAGCATCCACGGGCACTTCCCGAAGGGCTGACACCTGCTGCGCCTCAGCAGCCAGCCAACCTCCCTCCCTCTGGTCGGGCACTGCAAGCCACACAGCCACTTGTGTCCCCTGTGTCCCTCCCTGGAGGCCGCAGCGCGTTTTGGGTTTTGGCGCGGACGGGCCCCTCTCGGCTTCCGTAGTCCATTTGGCCCCGGAGCCTGCCAGACCCCTGGCTCTAGGAGGCTGCCCAGGGGCGCTGCCAACAGCCCCCAGGTGCTGGCTAGCCGCCTCGGCCGGCCACGGGGGGAGCACACACACCTGCGGGTGTCCCCGGGCCGCACACACGAACTGCCCCGCGCTTCCCGGCGTTGCAAATAGGTCCCCCGGGAAGCCCCGCCGGCCCTAGGGGCTTGTCGGGCGGGGCCGACGCACGGTGGGTGAGTGGGGAGGGCTGCTGCTGGCACACACCCACTCCTGAAGCCCACTGGGGCGGTCCAAGGGCGAGGAGCTCGGAGCTCGGTCAGGGCTGTCCCAGCAGAACTTTTTGAGGGTGGACGGACACGCCCGCGGGCAATCAGGTGTTGCGGGCAGGCCCCGGGGGCAGGCCCTGCTGAGTCCCCGAGCGCCACCTGGGTTCCTGCCACCACCCTTGGGCCGGGATGAGGTGCCACCTTGTGCGTAGAAGCCCTGCACACAGGCAAGAAGCCCCCCAGGCCCGCGGCGCACCCGACCCTGGAGCCCCCTGGCCGGATGCAGCCACAGGGAACGGGGGTTCTGAGTTGGCAGGCCCCATTCCCGAAGCATCCACGGGCACTTCCCGAAGGGCTGACACCTGCTGCGCCTCAGCAGCCAGCCAACCTCCCTCCCTCTGGTCGGGCACTGCAAGCCACACAGCCACTTGTGTCCCCTGTGTCCCTCCCTGGAGGCCGCAGCGCGTTTTGGGTTTTGGCGCGGACGGGCCCCTCTCGGCTTCCGTAGTCCATTTGGCCCCGGAGCCTGCCAGACCCCTGGCTCTAGGAGGCTGCCCAGGGGCGCTGCCAACAGCCCCCAGGTGCTGGCTAGCCGCCTCGGCCGGCCACGGGGGGAGCACACACACCTGCGGGTGTCCCCGGGCCGCACACACGAACTGCCCCGCGCTTCCCGGCGTTGCAAATAGGTCCCCCGGGAAGCCCCGCCGGCCCTAGGGGCTTGTCGGGCGGGGCCGACGCACGGTGGGTGAGTGGGGAGGGCTGCTGCTGGCACACACCCACTCCTGAAGCCCACTGGGGCGGTCCAAGGGCGAGGAGCTCGGAGCTCGGTCAGGGCTGTCCCAGCAGAACTTTTTGAGGGTGGACGGACACGCCCGCGGGCAATCAGGTGTTGCGGGCAGGCCCCGGGGGCAGGCCCTGCTGAGTCCCCGAGCGCCACCTGGGTTCCTGCCACCACCCTTGGGCCGGGATGAGGTGCCACCTTGTGCGTAGAAGCCCTGCACACAGGCAAGAAGCCCCCCAGGCCCGCGGCGCACCCGACCCTGGAGCCCCCTGGCCGGATGCAGCCACAGGGAACGGGGGTTCTGAGTTGGCAGGCCCCATTCCCGAAGCATCCACGGGCACTTCCCGAAGGGCTGACACCTGCTGCGCCTCAGCAGCCAGCCAACCTCCCTCCCTCTGGTCGGGCACTGCAAGCCACACAGCCACTTGTGTCCCCTGTGTCCCTCCCTGGAGGCCGCAGCGCGTTTTGGGTTTTGGCGCGGACGGGCCCCTCTCGGCTTCCGTAGTCCATTTGGCCCCGGAGCCTGCCAGACCCCTGGCTCTAGGAGGCTGCCCAGGGGCGCTGCCAACAGCCCCCAGGTGCTGGCTAGCCGCCTCGGCCGGCCACGGGGGGAGCACACACACCTGCGGGTGTCCCCGGGCCGCACACACGAACTGCCCCGCGCTTCCCGGCGTTGCAAATAGGTCCCCCGGGAAGCCCCCCCGGCCCTAGGGGCTTGTCGGGCGGGGCCGACGCACGGTGGGTGAGTGGGGAGGGCTGCTGCTGGCACACACCCACTCCTGAAGCCCACTGGGGCGGTCCAAGGGCGAGGAGCTCGGAGCTCGGTCAGGGCTGTCCCAGCAGAACTTTTTGAGGGTGGACGGACACGCCCGCGGGCAATCAGGTGTTGCGGGCAGGCCCCGGGGGCAGGCCCTGCTGAGTCCCCGAGCGCCACCTGGGTTCCTGCCACCACCCTTGGGCCGGGATGAGGTGCCACCTTGTGCGTAGAAGCCCTGCACACAGGCAAGAAGCCCCCCAGGCCCGCGGCGCACCCGACCCTGGAGCCCCCTGGCCGGATGCAGCCACAGGGAACGGGGGTTCTGAGTTGGCAGGCCCCATTCCCGAAGCATCCACGGGCACTTCCCGAAGGGCTGACACCTGCTGCGCCTCAGCAGCCAGCCAACCTCCCTCCCTCTGGTCGGGCACTGCAAGCCACACAGCCACTTGTGTCCCCTGTGTCCCTCCCTGGAGGCCGCAGCGCGTTTTGGGTTTTGGCGCGGACGGGCCCCTCTCGGCTTCCGTAGTCCATTTGGCCCCGGAGCCTGCCAGACCCCTGGCTCTAGGAGGCTGCCCAGGGGCGCTGCCAACAGCCCCCAGGTGCTGGCTAGCCGCCTCGGCCGGCCACGGGGGGAGCACACACACCTGCGGGTGTCCCCGGGCCGCACACACGAACTGCCCCGCGCTTCCCGGCGTTGCAAATAGGTCCCCCGGGAAGCCCCGCCGGCCCTAGGGGCTTGTCGGGCGGGGCCGACGCACGGTGGGTGAGTGGGGAGGGCTGCTGCTGGCACACACCCACTCCTGAAGCCCACTGGGGCGGTCCAAGGGCGAGGAGCTCGGAGCTCGGTCAGGGCTGTCCCAGCAGAACTTTTTGAGGGTGGACGGACACGCCCGCGGGCAATCAGGTGTTGCGGGCAGGCCCCGGGGGCAGGCCCTGCTGAGTCCCCGAGCGCCACCTGGGTTCCTGCCACCACCCTTGGGCCGGGATGAGGTGCCACCTTGTGCGTAGAAGCCCTGCACACAGGCAAGAAGCCCCCCAGGCCCGCGGCACACCCGACCCTGGAGCCCCCTGGCCGGATGCAGCCACAGGGAACGGGGGTTCTGAGTTGGCAGGCCCCATTCCCGAAGCATCCACGGGCACTTCCCGAAGGGCTGACACCTGCTGCGCCTCAGCAGCCAGCCAACCTCCCTCCCTCTGGTCGGGCACTGCAAGCCACACAGCCACTTGTGTCCCCTGTGTCCCTCCCTGGAGGCCGCAGCGCGTTTTGGGTTTTGGCGCGGACGGGCCCCTCTCGGCTTCCGTAGTCCATTTGGCCCCGGAGCCTGCCAGACCCCTGGCTCTAGGAGGCTGCCCAGGGGCGCTGCCAACAGCCCCCAGGTGCTGGCTAGCCGCCTCGGCCGGCCACGGGGGGAGCACACACACCTGCGGGTGTCCCCGGGCCGCACACACGAACTGCCCCGCGCTTCCCGGCGTTGCAAATAGGTCCCCCGGGAAGCCCCCCCGGCCCTAGGGGCTTGTCGGGCGGGGCCGACGCACGGTGGGTGAGTGGGGAGGGCTGCTGCTGGCACACACCCACTCCTGAAGCCCACTGGGGCGGTCCAAGGGCGAGGAGCTCGGAGCTCGGTCAGGGCTGTCCCAGCAGAACTTTTTGAGGGTGGACGGACACGCCCGCGGGCAATCAGGTGTTGCGGGCAGGCCCCGGGGGCAGGCCCTGCTGAGTCCCCGAGCGCCACCTGGGTTCCTGCCACCACCCTTGGGCCGGGATGAGGTGCCACCTTGTGCGTAGAAGCCCTGCACACAGGCAAGAAGCCCCCCAGGCCCGCGGCGCACCCGACCCTGGAGCCCCCTGGCCGGCTGCAGCCACAGGGAACGGGGGTTCTGAGTTGGCAGGCCCCATTCCCGAAGCATCCACGGGCACTTCCCGAAGGGCTGACACCTGCTGCGCCTCAGCAGCCAGCCAACCTCCCTCCCTCTGGTCGGGCACTGCAAGCCACACAGCCACTTGTGTCCCCTGTGTCCCTCCCTGGAGGCCGCAGCGCGTTTTGGGTTTTGGCGCGGACGGGCCCCTCTCGGCTTCCGTAGTCCATTTGGCCCCGGAGCCTGCCAGACCCCTGGCTCTAGGAGGCTGCCCAGGGGCGCTGCCAACAGCCCCCAGGTGCTGGCTAGCCGCCTCGGCCGGCCACGGGGGGAGCACACACACCTGCGGGTGTCCCCGGGCCGCACACACGAACTGCCCCGCGCTTCCCGGCGTTGCAAATAGGTCCCCCGGGAAGCCCCGCCGGCCCTAGGGGCTTGTCGGGCGGGGCCGACGCACGGTGGGTGAGTGGGGAGGGCTGCTGCTGGCACACACCCACTCCTGAAGCCCACTGGGGCGGTCCAAGGGCGAGGAGCTCGGAGCTCGGTCAGGGCTGTCCCAGCAGAACTTTTTGAGGGTGGACGGACACGCCCGCGGGCAATCAGGTGTTGCGGGCAGGCCCCGGGGGCAGGCCCTGCTGAGTCCCCGAGCGCCACCTGGGTTCCTGCCACCACCCTTGGGCCGGGATGAGGTGCCACCTTGTGCGTAGAAGCCCTGCACACAGGCAAGAAGCACCCCAGGCCCGCGGCGCACCCGACCCTGGAGCCCCCTGGCCGGATGCAGCCACAGGGAACGGGGGTTCTGAGTTGGCAGGCCCCATTCCCGAAGCATCCACGGGCACTTCCCGAAGGGCTGACACCTGCTGCGCCTCAGCAGCCAGCCAACCTCCCTCCCTCTGGTCGGGCACTGCAAGCCACACAGCCACTTGTGTCCCCTGTGTCCCTCCCTGGAGGCCGCAGCGCGTTTTGGTTTTGGCGCGGACGGGCCCCTCTCGGCTTCCGTAGTCCATTTGGCCCCGGAGCCTGCCAGACCCCTGGCTCTAGGAGGCTGCCCAGGGGCGCTGCCAACAGCCCCCAGGTGCTGGCTAGCCGCCTCGGCCGGCCACGGGGGGAGCACACACACCTGCGGGTGTCCCCGGGCCGCACACACGAACTGCCCCGCGCTTCCCGGCGTTGCAAATAGGTCCCCCGGGAAGCCCCGCCGGCCCTAGGGGCTTGTCGGGCGGGGCCGACGCACGGTGGGTGAGTGGGGAGGGCTGCTGCTGGCACACACCCACTCCTGAAGCCCACTGGGGCGGTCCAAGGGCGAGGAGCTCAGAGCTCGGTCAGGGCTGTCCCAGCAGAACTTTTTGAGGGTGGACGGACACGCCCGCGGGCAATCAGGTGTTGCGGGCAGGCCCCGGGGGCAGGCCCTGCTGAGTCCCCGAGCGCCACCTGGGTTCCTGCCACCACCCTTGGGCTGGGATGAGGTGCCACCTTGTGCGTAGAAGCCCTGCACACAGGCAAGAAGCCCCCCAGGCCCGCGGCGCACCCGACCCTGGAGCCCCCTGGCCGGCTGCAGCCACAGGGAACGGGGGTTCTGAGTTGGCAGGCCCCATTCCCGAAGCATCCACGGGCACTTCCCGAAGGGCTGACACCTGCTGCGACTCAGCAGCCAGCCAACCTCCCTCCCTCTGGTCGGGCACTGCAAGCCACACAGCCACTTGTGTCCCCTGTGTCCCTCCCTGGAGGCTGCAGCGCGTTTTGGGTTTTGGCGCGGACGGGCCCCTCTCGGCTTCCGTAGTCCATTTGGCCCCGGAGCCTGCCAGACCCCTGGCTCTAGGAGGCTGCCCAGGGGCGCTGCCAACAGCCCCCAGGTGCTGGCTAGCCGCCTCGGCCGGCCACGGGGGGAGCACACACACCTGCGGGTGTCCCCGGGCCGCACACACGAACTGCCCCGCGCTTCCCGGCGTTGCAAATAGGTCCCCCGGGAAGCCCCGCCGGCCCTAGGGGCTTGTCGGGCGGGGCCGACGCACGGTGGGTGAGTGGGGAGGGCTGCTGCTGGCACACACCCACTCCTGAAGCCCACTGGGGCGGTCCAAGGGCGAGGAGCTCGGAGCTCGGTCAGGGCTGTCCCAGCAGAACTTTTTGAGGGTGGACGGACACGCCCGCGGGCAATCAGGTGTTGCGGGCAGGCCCCGGGGGCAGGCCCTGCTGAGTCCCCGAGCGCCACCTGGGTTCCTGCCACCACCCTTGGGCCGGGATGAGGTGCCACCTTGTGCGTAGAAGCCCTGCACACAGGCAAGAAGACCCCAGGCCCGCGGCGCACCCGACCCTGGAGCCCCCTGGCCGGCTGCAGCCACAGGGAACGGGGGTTCTGAGTTGGCAGGCCCCATTCCCGAAGCATCCACGGGCACTTCCCGAAGGGCTGACACCTGCTGCGCCTCAGCAGCTAGCCAACCTCCCTCCCTCTGGTCCGGCACTGCAAGCCACACAGCCACTTGTGTCCCCTGTGTCCCTCCCTGGAGGCCGCAGCGCGTTTTGGGTTTTGGCGCGGACGGGCCCCTCTCGGCTTCCGTAGTCCATTTGGCCCCGGAGCCTGCCAGACCCCTGGCTCTAGGAGGCTGCCCAGGGGCGCTGCCAACAGCCCCCAGGTGCTGGCTAGCCGCCTCGGCCGGCCACGGGGGGAGCACACACACCTGCGGGTGTCCCCGGGCCGCACACACGAACTGCCCCGCGCTTCCCGGCGTTGCAAATAGGTCCCCCGGGAAGCCCCGCCGGCCCTAGGGGCTTGTCGGGCGGGGCCGACGCACGGTGGGTGAGTGGGGAGGGCTGCTGCTGGCACACACCCACTCCTGAAGCCCACTGGGGCGGTCCAAGGGCGAGGAGCTCGGAGCTCGGTCAGGGCTGTCCCAGCAGAACTTTTTGAGGGTGGACGGACACGCCCGCGGGCAATCAGGTGTTGCGGGCAGGCCCCGGGGGCAGGCCCTGCTGAGTCCCCGAGCGCCACCTGGGTTCCTGCCACCACCCTTGGGCCGGGATGAGGTGCCACCTTGTGCGTAGAAGCCCTGCACACAGGCAAGAAGCCCCCCAGGCCCGCGGCGCACCCGACCCTGGAGCCCCCTGGCCGGATGCAGCCACAGGGAACGGGGGTTCTGAGTTGGCAGGCCCCATTCCCGAAGCATCCACGGGCACTTCCCGAAGGGCTGACACCTGCTGCGCCTCAGCAGCCAGCCAACCTCCCTCCCTCTGGTCGGGCACTGCAAGCCACACAGCCACTTGTGTCCCCTGTGTCCCTCCCTGGAGGCCGCAGCGCGTTTTGGGTTTTGGCGCGGACGGGCCCCTCTCGGCTTCCGTAGTCCATTTGGCCCCGGAGCCTGCCAGACCCCTGGCTCTAGGAGGCTGCCCAGGGGCGCTGCCAACAGCCCCCAGGTGCTGGCTAGCCGCCTCGGCCGGCCACGGGGGGAGCACACACACCTGCGGGTGTCCCCGGGCCGCACACACGAACTGCCCCGCGCTTCCCGGCGTTGCAAATAGGTCCCCCGGGAAGCCCCGCCGGCCCTAGGGGCTTGTCGGGCGGGGCCGACGCACGGTGGGTGAGTGGGGAGGGCCGCTGCTGGCACACACCCACTCCTGAAGCCCACTGGGGCGGTCCAAGGGCGAGGAGCTCGGAGCTCGGTCAGGGCTGTCCCAGCAGAACTTTTTGAGGGTGGACGGACACGCCCGCGGGCAATCAGGTGTTGCGGGCAGGCCCCGGGGGCAGGCCCTGCTGAGTCCCCGAGCGCCACCTGGGTTCCTGCCACCACCCTTGGGCCGGGATGAGGTGCCACCTTGTGCGTAGAAGCCCTGCACACAGGCAAGAAGCCCCCCAGGCCCGCGGCGCACCCGACCCTGGAGCCCCCTGGCCGGATGCAGCCACAGGGAACGGGGGTTCTGAGTTGGCAGGCCCCATTCCCGAAGCATCCACGGGCACTTCCCGAAGGGCTGACACCTGCTGCGCCTCAGCAGCCAGCCAACCTCCCTCCCTCTGGTCGGGCACTGCAAGCCACACAGCCACTTGTGTCCCCTGTGTCCCTCCCTGGAGGCCGCAGCGCGTTTTGGGTTTTGGCGCGGACGGGCCCCTCTCGGCTTCCGTAGTCCATTTGGCCCCGGAGCCTGCCAGACCCCTGGCTCTAGGAGGCTGCCCAGGGGCGCTGCCAACAGCCCCCAGGTGCTGGCTAGCCGCCTCGGCCGGCCACGGGGGGAGCACACACACCTGCGGGTGTCCCCGGGCCGCACACACGAACTGCCCCGCGCTTCCCGGCGTTGCAAATAGGTCCCCCGGGAAGCCCCGCCGGCCCTAGGGGCTTGTCGGGCGGGGCCGACGCACGGTGGGTGAGTGGGGAGGGCTGCTGCTGGCACACACCCACTCCTGAAGCCCACTGGGGCGGTCCAAGGGCGAGGAGCTCGGAGCTCGGTCAGGGCTGTCCCAGCAGAACTTTTTGAGGGTGGACGGACACGCCCGCGGGCAATCAGGTGTTGCGGGCAGGCCCCGGGGGCAGGCCCTGCTGAGTCCCCGAGCGCCACCTGGGTTCCTGCCACCACCCTTGGGCCGGGATGAGGTGCCACCTTGTGCGTAGAAGCCCTGCACACAGGCAAGAAGCCCCCCAGGCCCGCGGCACACCCGACCCTGGAGCCCCCTGGCCGGATGCAGCCACAGGGAACGGGGGTTCTGAGTTGGCAGGCCCCATTCCCGAAGCATCCACGGGCACTTCCCGAAGGGCTGACACCTGCTGCGCCTCAGCAGCCAGCCAACCTCCCTCCCTCTGGTCGGGCACTGCAAGCCACACAGCCACTTGTGTCCCCTGTGTCCCTCCCTGGAGGCCGCAGCGCGTTTTGGGTTTTGGCGCGGACGGGCCCCTCTCGGCTTCCGTAGTCCATTTGGCCCCGGAGCCTGCCAGACCCCTGGCTCTAGGAGGCTGCCCAGGGGCGCTGCCAACAGCCCCCAGGTGCTGGCTAGCCGCCTCGGCCGGCCACGGGGGGAGCACACACACCTGCGGGTGTCCCCGGGCCGCACACACGAACTGCCCCGCGCTTCCCGGCGTTGCAAATAGGTCCCCCGGGAAGCCCCGCCGGCCCTAGGGGCTTGTCGGGCGGGGCCGACGCACGGTGGGTGAGTGGGGAGGGCTGCTGCTGGCACACACCCACTCCTGAAGCCCACTGGGGCGGTCCAAGGGCGAGGAGCTCGGAGCTCGGTCAGGGCTGTCCCAGCAGAACTTTTTGAGGGTGGACGGACACGCCCGCGGGCAATCAGGTGTTGCGGGCAGGCCCCGGGGGCAGGCCCTGCTGAGTCCCCGAGCGCCACCTGGGTTCCTGCCACCACCCTTGGGCCGGGATGAGGTGCCACCTTGTGCGTAGAAGCCCTGCACACAGGCAAGAAGCCCCCCAGGCCCGCGGCGCACCCGACCCTGGAGCCCCCTGGCCGGATGCAGCCACAGGGAACGGGGGTTCTGAGTTGGCAGGCCCCATTCCCGAAGCATCCACGGGCACTTCCCGAAGGGCTGACACCTGCTGCGCCTCAGCAGCCAGCCAACCTCCCTCCCTCTGGTCGGGCACTGCAAGCCACACAGCCACTTGTGTCCCCTGTGTCCCTCCCTGGAGGCCGCAGCGCGTTTTGGGTTTTGGCGCGGACGGGCCCCTCTCGGCTTCCGTAGTCCATTTGGCCCCGGAGCCTGCCAGACCCCTGGCTCTAGGAGGCTGCCCAGGGGCGCTGCCAACAGCCCCCAGGTGCTGGCTAGCCGCCTCGGCCGGCCACGGGGGGAGCACACACACCTGCGGGTGTCCCCGGGCCGCACACACGAACTGCCCCGCGCTTCCCGGCATTGCAAATAGGTCCCCCGGGAAGCCCCGCCGGACCTAGGGGCTTGTCGGGCGGGGCCGACGCACGGTGGGTGAGTGGGGAGGGCTGCTGCTGGCACACACCCACTCCTGAAGCCCACTGGGGCGGTCCAAGGGCGAGGAGCTCGGAGCTCGGTCAGGGCTGTCCCAGCAGAACTTTTTGAGGGTGGACGGACACGCCCGCGGGCAATCAGGTGTTGCGGGCAGGCCCCGGGGGCAGGCCCTGCTGAGTCCCCGAGCGCCACCTGGGTTCCTGCCACCACCCTTGGGCCGGGATGAGGTGCCACCTTGTGCGTAGAAGCCCTGCACACAGGCAAGAAGCCCCCAAGGCCCGCGGCGCACCCGACCCTGGAGCCCCCTGGCCGGCTGCAGCCACAGGGAACGGGGGTTCTGAGTTGGCGGGCCCCATTCCCGAAGCATCCACGGGCACTTCCCGAAGGGCTGACACCTGCTGCGCCTCAGCAGCCAGCCAACCTCCCTCCCTCTGGTCGGGCACTGCAAGCCACACAGCCACTTGTGTCCCCTGTGTCCCTCCCTGGAGGCCGCAGCGCGTTTTGGGTTTTGGCGCGGACGGGCCCCTCTCGGCTTCCGTAGTCCATTTGGCCCCGGAGCCTGCCAGACCCCTGGCTCTAGGAGGCTGCCCAGGGGCGCTGCCAACAGCCCCCAGGTGCTGGCTAGCCGCCTCGGCCGGCCACGGGGGGAGCACACACACCTGCGGGTGTCCCCGGGCCGCACACACGAACTGCCCCGTGCTTCCCGGCGTTGCAAATAGGTCCCCCGGGAAGCCCCGCCGGCCCTAGGGGCTTGTCGGGCGGGGCCGACGCACGGTGGGTGAGTGGGGAGGGCTGCTGCTGGCACACACCCACTCCTGAAGCCCACTGGGGCGGTCCAAGGGCGATGAGCTCGGAGCTCGGTCAGGGCTGTCCCAGCAGAACTTTTTGAGGGTGGACGGACACGCCCGCGGGCAATCGCAATCAGGTGTTGCGGGCAGGCCCCGGGGGCAGGCCCTGCTGAGTCCCCGAGCGCCACCTGGGTTCCTGCCACCACCCTTGGGCCGGGATGAGGTGCCACCTTGTGCGTAGAAGCCCTGCACACAGGCAAGAAGCCCCCCAGGCCCGCGGCGCACCCGACCCTGGAGCCCCCTGGCCGGCTGCAGCCACAGGGAACGGGGGTTCTGAGTTGGCGGGCCCCATTCCCGAAGCATCCACGGGCACTTCCCGAAGGGCTGACACCTGCTGCGCCTCAGCAGCCAGCCAACCTCCCTCCCTCTGGTCGGGCACTGCAAGCCACACAGCCACTTGTGTCCCCTGTGTCCCTCCCTGGAGGCCGCAGCGCGTTTTGGGTTTTGGCGCGGACGGGCCCCTCTCGGCTTCCGTAGTCCATTTGGCCCCGGAGCCTGCCAGACCCCTGGCTCTAGGAGGCTGCCCAGGGGCGCTGCCAACAGCCCCCAGGTGCTGGCTAGCCGCCTCGGCCGGCCACGGGGGGAGCACACACACCTGCGGGTGTCCCCGGGCCGCACACACGGACTGCCCCGCGCTTCCCGGCGTTGCAAATAGGTCCCCCGGGAAGCCCCGCCGGCCCTAGGGGCTTGTCGGGCGGGGCCGACGCACGGTGGGTGAGTGGGGAGGGCTGCTGCTGGCACACACCCACTCCTGAAGCCCACTGGGGCGGTCCAAGGGCGAGGAGCTCGGAGCTCGGTCAGGGCTGTCCCAGCAGAACTTTTTGAGGGTGGACGGACACGCCCGCGGGCAATCAGGTGTTGCGGGCAGGCCCCGGGGGCAGGCCCTGCTGAGTCCCCGAGCGCCACCTGGGTTCCTGCCACCACCCTTGGGCCGGGATGAGGTGCCACCTTGTGCGTAGAAGCCCTGCACACAGGCAAGAAGCCCCCCAGGCCCGCGGCGCACCCGACCCTGGAGCCCCCTGGCCGGCTGCAGCCACAGGGAACGGGGGTTCTGAGTTGGCGGGCCCCATTCCCGAAGCATCCACGGGCACTTCCCGAAGGGCTGACACCTGCTGCGCCTCAGCAGCCAGCCAACCTCCCTCCCTCTGGTCGGGCACTGCAAGCCACACAGCCACTTGTGTCCCCTGTGTCCCTCCCTGGAGGCCGCAGCGCGTTTTGGGTTTTGGCGCGGACGGGCCCCTCTCGGCTTCCGTAGTCCATTTGGCCCCGGAGCCTGCCAGACCCCTGGCTCTAGGAGGCTGCCCAGGGGCGCTGCCAACAGCCCCCAGGTGCTGGCTAGCCGCCTCGGCCGGCCACGGGGGGAGCACACACACCTGCGGGTGTCCCCGGGCCGCACACACGAACTGCCCCGCGCTTCCCGGCGTTGCAAATAGGTCCCCCGGGAAGCCCCGCCGGCCCTAGGGGCTTGTCGGGCGGGGCCGACGCACGGTGGGTGAGTGGGGAGGGCTGCTGCTGGCACACACCCACTCCTGAAGCCCACTGGGGCGGTCCAAGGGCGAGGAGCTCGGAGCTCGGTCAGGGCTGTCCCAGCAGAACTTTTTGAGGGTGGACGGACACGCCCGCGGGCAATCAGGTGTTGCGGGCAGGCCCCGGGGGCAGGCCCTGCTGAGTCCCCGAGCGCCACCTGGGTTCCTGCCACCACCCTTGGGCCGGGATGAGGTGCCACCTTGTGCGTAGAAGCCCTGCACACAGGCAAGAAGCCCCCCAGGCCCGCGGCGCACCCGACCCTGGAGCCCCCTGGCCGGCTGCAGCCACAGGGAACGGGGGTTCTGAGTTGGCGGGCCCCATTCCCGAAGCATCCACGGGCACTTCCCGAAGGGCTGACACCTGCTGCGCCTCAGCAGCCAGCCAACCTCCCTCCCTCTGGTCGGGCACTGCAAGCCACACAGCCACTTGTGTCCCCTGTGTCCCTCCCTGGAGGCCGCAGCGCGTTTTGGGTTTTGGCGCGGACGGGCCCCTCTCGGCTTCCGTAGTCCATTTGGCCCCGGAGCCTGCCAGACCCCTGGCTCTAGGAGGCTGCCCAGGGGCGCTGCCAACAGCCCCCAGGTGCTGGCTAGCCGCCTCGGCCGGCCACGGGGGGAGCACACACACCTGCGGGTGTCCCCGGGCCGCACACACGAACTGCCCCGTGCTTCCCGGCGTTGCAAATAGGTCCCCCGGGAAGCCCCGCCGGCCCTAGGGGCTTGTCGGGCGGGGCCGACGCACGGTGGGTGAGTGGGGAGGGCTGCTGCTGGCACACACCCACTCCTGAAGCCCACTGGGGCGGTCCAAGGGCGAGGAGCTCGGAGCTCGGTCAGGGCTGTCCCAGCAGAACTTTTTGAGGGTGGACGGACACGCCCGCGGGCAATCGCAATCAGGTGTTGCGGGCAGGCCCCGGGGCAGGCCCTGCTGAGTCCCCGAGCGCCACCTGGGTTCCTGCCACCACCCTTGGGCCGGGATGAGGTGCCACCTTGTGCGTAGAAGCCCTGCACACAGGCAAGAAGCCCCCCAGGCCCGCGGCGCACCCGACCCTGGAGCCCCCTGGCCGGCTGCAGCCACAGGGAACGGGGGTTCTGAGTTGGCGGGCCCCATTCCTGAAGCATCCACGGGCACTTCCCGAAGGGCTGACACCTGCTGCGCCTCAGCAGCCAGCCAACCTCCCTCCCTCTGGTCGGGCACTGCAAGCCACACAGCCACTTGTGTCCCCTGTGTCCCTCCCTGGAGGCCGCAGCGCGTTTTGGGTTTTGGCGCGGACGGGCCCCTCTCGGCTTCCGTAGTCCATTTGGCCCCGGAGCCTGCCAGACCCCTGGCTCTAGGAGGCTGCCCAGGGGCGCTGCCAACAGCCCCCAGGTGCTGGCTAGCCGCCTCGGCCGGCCACGGGGGGAGCACACACACCTGCGGGTGTCCCCGGGCCGCACACACGGACTGCCCCGCGCTTCCCGGCATTGCAAATAGGTCCCCCGGGAAGCCCCGCCGGCCCTAGGGGCTTGTCGGGCGGGGCCGACGCACGGTGGGTGAGTGGGGAGGGCTGCTGCTGGCACACACCCACTCCTGAAGCCCACTGGGGCGGTCCAAGGGCGAGGAGCTCGGAGCTCGGTCAGGGCTGTCCCAGCAGAACTTTTTGAGGGTGGACGGACACGCCCGCGGGCAATCAGGTGTTGCGGGCAGGCCCCGGGGGCAGGCCCTGCTGAGTCCCCGAGCGCCACCTGGGTTCCTGCCACCACCCTTGGGCCGGGATGAGGTGCCACCTTGTGCGTAGAAGCCCTGCACACAGGCAAGAAGCCCCCCAGGCCCGCGGCGCACCCGACCCTGGAGCCCCCTGGCCGGCTGCAGCCACAGGGAACGGGGGTTCTGAGTTGGCGGGCCCCATTCCCGAAGCATCCACGGGCACTTCCCGAAGGGCTGACACCTGCTGCGCCTCAGCAGCCAGCCAACCTCCCTCCCTCTGGTCGGGCACTGCAAGCCACACAGCCACTTGTGTCCCCTGTGTCCCTCCCTGGAGGCCGCAGCGCGTTTTGGGTTTTGGCGCGGACGGGCCCCTCTCGGCTTCCGTAGTCCATTTGGCCCCGGTGCCTGCCAGACCCCTGGCTCTAGGAGGCTGCCCAGGGGCGCTGCCAACAGCCCCCAGGTGCTGGCTAGCCGCCTCGGCCGGCCACGGGGGGAGCACACACACCTGCGGGTGTCCCCGGGCCGCACACACGAACTGCCCCGCGCTTCCCGGCGTTGCAAATAGGTCCCCCGGGAAGCCCCGCCGGCCCTAGGGGCTTGTCGGGCGGGGCCGACGCACGGTGGGTGAGTGGGGAGGGCTGCTGCTGGCACACACCCACTCCTGAAGCCCACTGGGGCGGTCCAAGGGCGAGGAGCTCGGAGCTCGGTCAGGGCTGTCCCAGCAGAACTTTTTGAGGGTGGACGGACACGCCCGCGGGCAATCAGGTGTTGCGGGCAGGCCCCGGGGGCAGGCCCTGCTGAGTCCCCGAGCGCCACCTGGGTTCCTGCCACCACCCTTGGGCCGGGATGAGGTGCCACCTTGTGCGTAGAAGCCCTGCACACAGGCAAGAAGCCCCCCAGGCCCGCGGCGCACCCGACCCTGGAGCCCCCTGGCCGGCTGCAGCCACAGGGAACGGGGGTTCTGAGTTGGCGGGCCCCATTCCCGAAGCATCCACGGGCACTTCCCGAAGGGCTGACACCTGCTGCGCCTCAGCAGCCAGCCAACCTCCCTCCCTCTGGTCGGGCACTGCAAGCCACACAGCCACTTGTGTCCCCTGTGTCCCTCCCTGGAGGCCGCAGCGCGTTTTGGGTTTTGGCGCGGACGGGCCCCTCTCGGCTTCCGTAGTCCATTTGGCCCCGGAGCCTGCCAGACCCCTGGCTCTAGGAGGCTGCCCAGGGGCGCTGCCAACAGCCCCCAGGTGCTGGCTAGCCGCCTCGGCCGGCCACGGGGGGAGCACACACACCTGCGGGTGTCCCCGGGCCGCACACACGAACTGCCCCGTGCTTCCCGGCGTTGCAAATAGGTCCCCCGGGAAGCCCCGCCGGCCCTAGGGGCTTGTCGGGCGGGGCCGACGCACGGTGGGTGAGTGGGGAGGGCTGCTGCTGGCACACACCCACTCCTGAAGCCCACTGGGGCGGTCCAAGGGCGAGGAGCTCGGAGCTCGGTCAGGGCTGTCCCAGCAGAACTTTTTGAGGGTGGACGGACACGCCCGCGGGCAATCGCAATCAGGTGTTGCGGGCAGGCCCCGGGGGCAGGCCCTGCTGAGTCCCCGAGCGCCACCTGGGTTCCTGCCACCACCCTTGGGCCGGGATGAGGTGCCACCTTGTGCGTAGAAGCCCTGCACACAGGCAAGAAGCCCCCCAGGCCCGCGGCGCACCCGACCCTGGAGCCCCCTGGCCGGCTGCAGCCACAGGGAACGGGGGTTCTGAGTTGGCGGGCCCCATTCCCGAAGCATCCACGGGCACTTCCCGAAGGGCTGACACCTGCTGCGCCTCAGCAGCCAGCCAACCTCCCTCCCTCTGGTCGGGCACTGCAAGCCACACAGCCACTTGTGTCCCCTGTGTCCCTCCCTGGAGGCCGCAGCGCGTTTTGGGTTTTGGCGCGGACGGGCCCCTCTCGGCTTCCGTAGTCCATTTGGCCCCGGAGCCTGCCAGACCCCTGGCTCTAGGAGGCTGCCCAGGGGCGCTGCCAACAGCCCCCAGGTGCTGGCTAGCCGCCTCGGCCGGCCACGGGGGGAGCACACACACCTGCGGGTGTCCCCGGGCCGCACACACGGACTGCCCCGCGCTTCCCGGCGTTGCAAATAGGTCCCCCGGGAAGCCCCGCCGGCCCTAGGGGCTTGTCGGGCGGGGCCGACGCACGGTGGGTGAGTGGGGAGGGCTGCTGCTGGCACACACCCACTCCTGAAGCCCACTGGGGCGGTCCAAGGGCGAGGAGCTCGGAGCTCGGTCAGGGCTGTCCCAGCAGAACTTTTTGAGGGTGGACGGACACGCCCGCGGGCAATCAGGTGTTGCGGGCAGGCCCCGGGGGCAGGCCCTGCTGAGTCCCCGAGCGCCACCTGGGTTCCTGCCACCACCCTTGGGCCGGGATGAGGTGCCACCTTGTGCGTAGAAGCCCTGCACACAGGCAAGAAGCCCCCCAGGCCCGCGGCGCACCCGACCCTGGAGCCCCCTGGCCGGCTGCAGCCACAGGGAACGGGGGTTCTGAGTTGGCGGGCCCCATTCCCGAAGCATCCACGGGCACTTCCCGAAGGGCTGACACCTGCTGCGCCTCAGCAGCCAGCCAACCTCCCTCCCTCTGGTCGGGCACTGCAAGCCACACAGCCACTTGTGTCCCCTGTGTCCCTCCCTGGAGGCCGCAGCGCGTTTTGGGTTTTGGCGCGGACGGGCCCCTCTCGGCTTCCGTAGTCCATTTGGCCCCGGAGCCTGCCAGACCCCTGGCTCTAGGAGGCTGCCCAGGGGCGCTGCCAACAGCCCCCAGGTGCTGGCTAGCCGCCTCGGCCGGCCACGGGGGGAGCACACACACCTGCGGGTGTCCCCGGGCCGCACACACGGACTGCCCCGCGCTTCCCGGCGTTGCAAATAGGTCCCCCGGGAAGCCCCGCCGGCCCTAGGGGCTTGTCGGGCGGGGCCGACGCACGGTGGGTGAGTGGGGAGGGCTGCTGCTGGCACACACCCACTCCTGAAGCCCACTGGGGCGGTCCAAGGGCGAGGAGCTCGGAGCTCGGTCAGGGCTGTCCCAGCAGAACTTTTTGAGGGTGGACGGACACGCCCGCGGGCAATCAGGTGTTGCGGGCAGGCCCCGGGGGCAGGCCCTGCTGAGTCCCCGAGCGCCACCTGGGTTCCTGCCACCACCCTTGGGCCGGGATGAGGTGCCACCTTGTGCGTAGAAGCCCTGCACACAGGCAAGAAGCCCCCCAGGCCCGCGGCGCACCCGACCCTGGAGCCCCCTGGCCGGCTGCAGCCACAGGGAACGGGGGTTCTGAGTTGGCGGGCCCCATTCCCGAAGCATCCACGGGCACTTCCCGAAGGGCTGACACCTGCTGCGCCTCAGCAGCCAGCCAACCTCCCTCCCTCTGGTCGGGCACTGCAAGCCACACAGCCACTTGTGTCCCCTGTGTCCCTCCCTGGAGGCCGCAGCGCGTTTTGGGTTTTGGCGCGGACGGGCCCCTCTCGGCTTCCGTAGTCCATTTGGCCCCGGAGCCTGCCAGACCCCTGGCTCTAGGAGGCTGCCCAGGGGCGCTGCCAACAGCCCCCAGGTGCTGGCTAGCCGCCTCGGCCGGCCACGGGGGGAGCACACACACCTGCGGGTGTCCCCGGGCCGCACACACGGACTGCCCCGCGCTTCCCGGCGTTGCAAATAGGTCCCCCGGGAAGCCCCGCCGGCCCTAGGGGCTTGTCGGGCGGGGCCGACGCACGGTGGGTGAGTGGGGAGGGCTGCTGCTGGCACACACCCACTCCTGAAGCCCACTGGGGCGGTCCAAGGGCGAGGAGCTCGGAGCTCGGTCAGGGCTGTCCCAGCAGAACTTTTTGAGGGTGGACGGACACGCCCGCGGGCAATCAGGTGTTGCGGGCAGGCCCCGGGGGCAGGCCCTGCTGAGTCCCCGAGCGCCACCTGGGTTCCTGCCACCACCCTTGGGCCGGGATGAGGTGCCACCTTGTGCGTAGAAGCCCTGCACACAGGCAAGAAGCCCCCCAGGCCCGCGGCGCACCCGACCCTGGAGCCCCCTGGCCGGCTGCAGCCACAGGGAACGGGGGTTCTGAGTTGGCGGGCCCCATTCCCGAAGCATCCACGGGCACTTCCCGAAGGGCTGACACCTGCTGCGCCTCAGCAGCCAGCCAACCTCCCTCCCTCTGGTCGGGCACTGCAAGCCACACAGCCACTTGTGTCCCCTGTGTCCCTCCCTGGAGGCCGCAGCGCGTTTTGGGTTTTGGCGCGGACGGGCCCCTCTCGGCTTCCGTAGTCCATTTGGCCCCGGAGCCTGCCAGACCCCTGGCTCTAGGAGGCTGCCCAGGGGCGCTGCCAACAGCCCCCAGGTGCTGGCTAGCCGCCTCGGCCGGCCACGGGGGGAGCACACACACCTGCGGGTGTCCCCGGGCCGCACACACGAACTGCCCCGTGCTTCCCGGCGTTGCAAATAGGTCCCCCGGGAAGCCCCGCCGGCCCTAGGGGCTTGTCGGGCGGGGCCGACGCACGGTGGGTGAGTGGGGAGGGCTGCTGCTGGCACACACCCACTCCTGAAGCCCACTGGGGCGGTCCAAGGGCGATGAGCTCGGAGCTCGGTCAGGGCTGTCCCAGCAGAACTTTTTGAGGGTGGACGGACACGCCCGCGGGCAATCGCAATCAGGTGTTGCGGGCAGGCCCCGGGGGCAGGCCCTGCTGAGTCCCCGAGCGCCACCTGGGTTCCTGCCACCACCCTTGGGCCGGGATGAGGTGCCACCTTGTGCGTAGAAGCCCTGCACACAGGCAAGAAGCCCCCCAGGCCCGCGGCGCACCCGACCCTGGAGCCCCCTGGCCGGCTGCAGCCACAGGGAACGGGGGTTCTGAGTTGGCGGGCCCCATTCCCGAAGCATCCACGGGCACTTCCCGAAGGGCTGACACCTGCTGCGCCTCAGCAGCCAGCCAACCTCCCTCCCTCTGGTCGGGCACTGCAAGCCACACAGCCACTTGTGTCCCCTGTGTCCCTCCCTGGAGGCCGCAGCGCGTTTTGGGTTTTGGCGCGGACGGGCCCCTCTCGGCTTCCGTAGTCCATTTGGCCCCGGAGCCTGCCAGACCCCTGGCTCTAGGAGGCTGCCCAGGGGCGCTGCCAACAGCCCCCAGGTGCTGGCTAGCCGCCTCGGCCGGCCACGGGGGGAGCACACACACCTGCGGGTGTCCCCGGGCCGCACACACGGACTGCCCCGCGCTTCCCGGCGTTGCAAATAGGTCCCCCGGGAAGCCCCGCCGGCCCTAGGGGCTTGTCGGGCGGGGCCGACGCACGGTGGGTGAGTGGGGAGGGCTGCTGCTGGCACACACCCACTCCTGAAGCCCACTGGGGCGGTCCAAGGGCGAGGAGCTCGGAGCTCGGTCAGGGCTGTCCCAGCAGAACTTTTTGAGGGTGGACGGACACGCCCGCGGGCAATCAGGTGTTGCGGGCAGGCCCCGGGGGCAGGCCCTGCTGAGTCCCCGAGCGCCACCTGGGTTCCTGCCACCACCCTTGGGCCGGGATGAGGTGCCACCTTGTGCGTAGAAGCCCTGCACACAGGCAAGAAGCCCCCCAGGCCCGCGGCGCACCCGACCCTGGAGCCCCCTGGCCGGCTGCAGCCACAGGGAACGGGGGTTCTGAGTTGGCGGGCCCCATTCCCGAAGCATCCACGGGCACTTCCCGAAGGGCTGACACCTGCTGCGCCTCAGCAGCCAGCCAACCTCCCTCCCTCTGGTCGGGCACTGCAAGCCACACAGCCACTTGTGTCCCCTGTGTCCCTCCCTGGAGGCCGCAGCGCGTTTTGGGTTTTGGCGCGGACGGGCCCCTCTCGGCTTCCGTAGTCCATTTGGCCCCGGAGCCTGCCAGACCCCTGGCTCTAGGAGGCTGCCCAGGGGCGCTGCCAACAGCCCCCAGGTGCTGGCTAGCCGCCTCGGCCGGCCACGGGGGGAGCACACACACCTGCGGGTGTCCCCGGGCCGCACACACGAACTGCCCCGCGCTTCCCGGCGTTGCAAATAGGTCCCCCGGGAAGCCCCGCCGGCCCTAGGGGCTTGTCGGGCGGGGCCGACGCACGGTGGGTGAGTGGGGAGGGCTGCTGCTGGCACACACCCACTCCTGAAGCCCACTGGGGCGGTCCAAGGGCGAGGAGCTCGGAGCTCGGTCAGGGCTGTCCCAGCAGAACTTTTTGAGGGTGGACGGACACGCCCGCGGGCAATCAGGTGTTGCGGGCAGGCCCCGGGGGCAGGCCCTGCTGAGTCCCCGAGCGCCACCTGGGTTCCTGCCACCACCCTTGGGCCGGGATGAGGTGCCACCTTGTGCGTAGAAGCCCTGCACACAGGCAAGAAGCCCCCCAGGCCCGCGGCGCACCCGACCCTGGAGCCCCCTGGCCGGCTGCAGCCACAGGGAACGGGGGTTCTGAGTTGGCGGGCCCCATTCCCGAAGCATCCACGGGCACTTCCCGAAGGGCTGACACCTGCTGCGCCTCAGCAGCCAGCCAACCTCCCTCCCTCTGGTCGGGCACTGCAAGCCACACAGCCACTTGTGTCCCCTGTGTCCCTCCCTGGAGGCCGCAGCGCGTTTTGGGTTTTGGCGCGGACGGGCCCCTCTCGGCTTCCGTAGTCCATTTGGCCCCGGAGCCTGCCAGACCCCTGGCTCTAGGAGGCTGCCCAGGGGCGCTGCCAACAGCCCCCAGGTGCTGGCTAGCCGCCTCGGCCGGCCACGGGGGGAGCACACACACCTGCGGGTGTCCCCGGGCCGCACACACGGACTGCCCCGCGCTTCCCGGCGTTGCAAATAGGTCCCCCGGGAAGCCCCGCCGGCCCTAGGGGCTTGTCGGGCGGGGCCGACGCACGGTGGGTGAGTGGGGAGGGCTGCTGCTGGCACACACCCACTCCTGAAGCCCACTGGGGCGGTCCAAGGGCGAGGAGCTCGGAGCTCGGTCAGGGCTGTCCCAGCAGAACTTTTTGAGGGTGGACGGACACGCCCGCGGGCAATCAGGTGTTGCGGGCAGGCCCCGGGGGCAGGCCCTGCTGAGTCCCCGAGCGCCACCTGGGTTCCTGCCACCACCCTTGGGCCGGGATGAGGTGCCACCTTGTGCGTAGAAGCCCTGCACACAGGCAAGAAGCCCCCCAGGCCCGCGGCGCACCCGACCCTGGAGCCCCCTGGCCGGCTGCAGCCACAGGGAACGGGGGTTCTGAGTTGGCGGGCCCCATTCCCGAAGCATCCACGGGCACTTCCCGAAGGGCTGACACCTGCTGCGCCTCAGCAGCCAGCCAACCTCCCTCCCTCTGGTCGGGCACTGCAAGCCACACAGCCACTTGTGTCCCCTGTGTCCCTCCCTGGAGGCCGCAGCGCGTTTTGGGTTTTGGCGCGGACGGGCCCCTCTCGGCTTCCGTAGTCCATTTGGCCCCGGAGCCTGCCAGACCCCTGGCTCTAGGAGGCTGCCCAGGGGCGCTGCCAACAGCCCCCAGGTGCTGGCTAGCCGCCTCGGCCGGCCACGGGGGGAGCACACACACCTGCGGGTGTCCCCGGGCCGCACACACGAACTGCCCCGTGCTTCCCGGCGTTGCAAATAGGTCCCCCGGGAAGCCCCGCCGGCCCTAGGGGCTTGTCGGGCGGGGCCGACGCACGGTGGGTGAGTGGGGAGGGCTGCTGCTGGCACACACCCACTCCTGAAGCCCACTGGGGCGGTCCAAGGGCGATGAGCTCGGAGCTCGGTCAGGGCTGTCCCAGCAGAACTTTTTGAGGGTGGACGGACACGCCCGCGGGCAATCGCAATCAGGTGTTGCGGGCAGGCCCCGGGGGCAGGCCCTGCTGAGTCCCCGAGCGCCACCTGGGTTCCTGCCACCACCCTTGGGCCGGGATGAGGTGCCACCTTGTGCGTAGAAGCCCTGCACACAGGCAAGAAGCCCCCCAGGCCCGCGGCGCACCCGACCCTGGAGCCCCCTGGCCGGCTGCAGCCACAGGGAACGGGGGTTCTGAGTTGGCGGGCCCCATTCCCGAAGCATCCACGGGCACTTCCCGAAGGGCTGACACCTGCTGCGCCTCAGCAGCCAGCCAACCTCCCTCCCTCTGGTCGGGCACTGCAAGCCACACAGCCACTTGTGTCCCCTGTGTCCCTCCCTGGAGGCCGCAGCGCGTTTTGGGTTTTGGCGCGGACGGGCCCCTCTCGGCTTCCGTAGTCCATTTGGCCCCGGAGCCTGCCAGACCCCTGGCTCTAGGAGGCTGCCCAGGGGCGCTGCCAACAGCCCCCAGGTGCTGGCTAGCCGCCTCGGCCGGCCACGGGGGGAGCACACACACCTGCGGGTGTCCCCGGGCCGCACACACGGACTGCCCCGCGCTTCCCGGCGTTGCAAATAGGTCCCCCGGGAAGCCCCGCCGGCCCTAGGGGCTTGTCGGGCGGGGCCGACGCACGGTGGGTGAGTGGGGAGGGCTGCTGCTGGCACACACCCACTCCTGAAGCCCACTGGGGCGGTCCAAGGGCGAGGAGCTCGGAGCTCGGTCAGGGCTGTCCCAGCAGAACTTTTTGAGGGTGGACGGACACGCCCGCGGGCAATCAGGTGTTGCGGGCAGGCCCCGGGGGCAGGCCCTGCTGAGTCCCCGAGCGCCACCTGGGTTCCTGCCACCACCCTTGGGCCGGGATGAGGTGCCACCTTGTGCGTAGAAGCCCTGCACACAGGCAAGAAGCCCCCCAGGCCCGCGGCGCACCCGACCCTGGAGCCCCCTGGCCGGCTGCAGCCACAGGGAACGGGGGTTCTGAGTTGGCGGGCCCCATTCCCGAAGCATCCACGGGCACTTCCCGAAGGGCTGACACCTGCTGCGCCTCAGCAGCCAGCCAACCTCCCTCCCTCTGGTCGGGCACTGCAAGCCACACAGCCACTTGTGTCCCCTGTGTCCCTCCCTGGAGGCCGCAGCGCGTTTTGGGTTTTGGCGCGGACGGGCCCCTCTCGGCTTCCGTAGTCCATTTGGCCCCGGAGCCTGCCAGACCCCTGGCTCTAGGAGGCTGCCCAGGGGCGCTGCCAACAGCCCCCAGGTGCTGGCTAGCCGCCTCGGCCGGCCACGGGGGGAGCACACACACCTGCGGGTGTCCCCGGGCCGCACACACGAACTGCCCCGCGCTTCCCGGCGTTGCAAATAGGTCCCCCGGGAAGCCCCGCCGGCCCTAGGGGCTTGTCGGGCGGGGCCGACGCACGGTGGGTGAGTGGGGAGGGCTGCTGCTGGCACACACCCACTCCTGAAGCCCACTGGGGCGGTCCAAGGGCGAGGAGCTCGGAGCTCGGTCAGGGCTGTCCCAGCAGAACTTTTTGAGGGTGGACGGACACGCCCGCGGGCAATCGCAATCAGGTGTTGCGGGCAGGCCCCGGGGGCAGGCCCTGCTGAGTCCCCGAGCGCCACCTGGGTTCCTGCCACCACCCTTGGGCCGGGATGAGGTGCCACCTTGTGCGTAGAAGCCCTGCACACAGGCAAGAAGCCCCCCAGGCCCGCGGCGCACCCGACCCTGGAGCCCCCTGGCCGGCTGCAGCCACAGGGAACGGGGGTTCTGAGTTGGCGGGCCCCATTCCCGAAGCATCCACGGGCACTTCCCGAAGGGCTGACACCTGCTGCGCCTCAGCAGCCAGCCAACCTCCCTCCCTCTGGTCGGGCACTGCAAGCCACACAGCCACTTGTGTCCCCTGTGTCCCTCCCTGGAGGCCGCAGCGCGTTTTGGGTTTTGGCGCGGACGGGCCCCTCTCGGCTTCCGTAGTCCATTTGGCCCCGGAGCCTGCCAGACCCCTGGCTCTAGGAGGCTGCCCAGGGGCGCTGCCAACAGCCCCCAGGTGCTGGCTAGCCGCCTCGGCCGGCCACGGGGGGAGCACACACACCTGCGGGTGTCCCCGGGCCGCACACACGAACTGCCCCGTGCTTCCCGGCGTTGCAAATAGGTCCCCCGGGAAGCCCCGCCGGCCCTAGGGGCTTGTCGGGCGGGGCCGACGCACGGTGGGTGAGTGGGGAGGGCTGCTGCTGGCACACACCCACTCCTGAAGCCCACTGGGGCGGTCCAAGGGCGATGAGCTCGGAGCTCGGTCAGGGCTGTCCCAGCAGAACTTTTTGAGGGTGGACGGACACGCCCGCGGGCAATCGCAATCAGGTGTTGCGGGCAGGCCCCGGGGGCAGGCCCTGCTGAGTCCCCGAGCGCCACCTGGGTTCCTGCCACCACCCTTGGGCCGGGATGAGGTGCCACCTTGTGCGTAGAAGCCCTGCACACAGGCAAGAAGCCCCCCAGGCCCGCGGCGCACCCGACCCTGGAGCCCCCTGGCCGGCTGCAGCCACAGGGAACGGGGGTTCTGAGTTGGCGGGCCCCATTCCTGAAGCATCCACGGGCACTTCCCGAAGGGCTGACACCTGCTGCGCCTCAGCAGCCAGCCAACCTCCCTCCCTCTGGTCGGGCACTGCAAGCCACACAGCCACTTGTGTCCCCTGTGTCCCTCCCTGGAGGCCGCAGCGCGTTTTGGGTTTTGGCGCGGACGGGCCCCTCTCGGCTTCCGTAGTCCATTTGGCCCCGGAGCCTGCCAGACCCCTGGCTCTAGGAGGCTGCCCAGGGGCGCTGCCAACAGCCCCCAGGTGCTGGCTAGCCGCCTCGGCCGGCCACGGGGGGAGCACACACACCTGCGGGTGTCCCCGGGCCGCACACACGGACTGCCCCGCGCTTCCCGGCGTTGCAAATAGGTCCCCCGGGAAGCCCCGCCGGCCCTAGGGGCTTGTCGGGCGGGGCCGACGCACGGTGGGTGAGTGGGGAGGGCTGCTGCTGGCACACACCCACTCCTGAAGCCCACTGGGGCGGTCCAAGGGCGAGGAGCTCGGAGCTCGGTCAGGGCTGTCCCAGCAGAACTTTTTGAGGGTGGACGGACACGCCCGCGGGCAATCAGGTGTTGCGGGCAGGCCCCGGGGGCAGGCCCTGCTGAGTCCCCGAGCGCCACCTGGGTTCCTGCCACCACCCTTGGGCCGGGATGAGGTGCCACCTTGTGCGTAGAAGCCCTGCACACAGGCAAGAAGCCCCCCAGGCCCGCGGCGCACCCGACCCTGGAGCCCCCTGGCCGGCTGCAGCCACAGGGAACGGGGGTTCTGAGTTGGCGGGCCCCATTCCCGAAGCATCCACGGGCACTTCCCGAAGGGCTGACACCTGCTGCGCCTCAGCAGCCAGCCAACCTCCCTCCCTCTGGTCGGGCACTGCAAGCCACACAGCCACTTGTGTCCCCTGTGTCCCTCCCTGGAGGCCGCAGCGCGTTTTGGGTTTTGGCGCGGACGGGCCCCTCTCGGCTTCCGTAGTCCATTTGGCCCCGGAGCCTGCCAGACCCCTGGCTCTAGGAGGCTGCCCAGGGGCGCTGCCAACAGCCCCCAGGTGCTGGCTAGCCGCCTCGGCCGGCCACGGGGGGAGCACACACACCTGCGGGTGTCCCCGGGCCGCACACACGAACTGCCCCGCGCTTCCCGGCGTTGCAAATAGGTCCCCCGGGAAGCCCCGCCGGCCCTAGGGGCTTGTCGGGCGGGGCCGACGCACGGTGGGTGAGTGGGGAGGGCTGCTGCTGGCACACACCCACTCCTGAAGCCCACTGGGGCGGTCCAAGGGCGAGGAGCTCGGAGCTCGGTCAGGGCTGTCCCAGCAGAACTTTTTGAGGGTGGACGGACACGCCCGCGGGCAATCAGGTGTTGCGGGCAGGCCCCGGGGGCAGGCCCTGCTGAGTCCCCGAGCGCCACCTGGGTTCCTGCCACCACCCTTGGGCCGGGATGAGGTGCCACCTTGTGCGTAGAAGCCCTGCACACAGGCAAGAAGCCCCCCAGGCCCGCGGCGCACCCGACCCTGGAGCCCCCTGGCCGGCTGCAGCCACAGGGAACGGGGGTTCTGAGTTGGCGGGCCCCATTCCCGAAGCATCCACGGGCACTTCCCGAAGGGCTGACACCTGCTGCGCCTCAGCAGCCAGCCAACCTCCCTCCCTCTGGTCGGGCACTGCAAGCCACACAGCCACTTGTGTCCCCTGTGTCCCTCCCTGGAGGCCGCAGCGCGTTTTGGGTTTTGGCGCGGACGGGCCCCTCTCGGCTTCCGTAGTCCATTTGGCCCCGGAGCCTGCCAGACCCCTGGCTCTAGGAGGCTGCCCAGGGGCGCTGCCAACAGCCCCCAGGTGCTGGCTAGCCGCCTCGGCCGGCCACGGGGGGAGCACACACACCTGCGGGTGTCCCCGGGCCGCACACACGAACTGCCCCGCGCTTCCCGGCGTTGCAAATAGGTCCCCCGGGAAGCCCCGCCGGCCCTAGGGGCTTGTCGGGCGGGGCCGACGCACGGTGGGTGAGTGGGGAGGGCTGCTGCTGGCACACACCCACTCCTGAAGCCCACTGGGGCGGTCCAAGGGCGAGGAGCTCGGAGCTCGGTCAGGGCTGTCCCAGCAGAACTTTTTGAGGGTGGACGGACACGCCCGCGGGCAATCAGGTGTTGCGGGCAGGCCCCGGGGGCAGGCCCTGCTGAGTCCCCGAGCGCCACCTGGGTTCCTGCCACCACCCTTGGGCCGGGATGAGGTGCCACCTTGTGCGTAGAAGCCCTGCACACAGGCAAGAAGCCCCCCAGGCCCGCGGCGCACCCGACCCTGGAGCCCCCTGGCCGGCTGCAGCCACAGGGAACGGGGGTTCTGAGTTGGCAGGCCCCATTCCCGAAGCATCCACGGGCACTTCCCGAAGGGCTGACACCTGCTGCGCCTCAGCAGCCAGCCAACCTCCCTCCCTCTGGTCGGGCACTGCAAGCCACACAGCCACTTGTGTCCCCTGTGTCCCTCCCTGGAGGCCGCAGCGCGTTTTGGGTTTTGGCGCGGACGGGCCCCTCTTGGCTTCCGTAGTCCATTTGGCCCCGGAGCCTGCCAGACCCCTGGCTCTAGGAGGCTGCCCAGGGGCGCTGCCAACAGCCCCCAG
The DNA here is from genome assembly GCF_033115175.1 of Lepus europaeus. NCBI lineage: Eukaryota > Metazoa > Chordata > Mammalia > Lagomorpha > Leporidae > Lepus > Lepus europaeus. The sequence goes on along the minus strand of NW_026909548.1, from coordinate 226,371 downwards.
GTGCTGGCTAGCCGCCTCGGCCGGCCACGGGGGGAGCACACACACCTGCGGGTGTCCCCGGGCCGCACACACGAACTGCCCCGCGCTTCCCGGCATTGCAAATAGGTCCCCCGGGAAGCCCCGCCGGCCCTAGGGGCTTGTCGGGCGGGGCCGACGCACGGTGGGTGAGTGGGGAGGGCTGCTGCTGGCACACACCCACTCCTGAAGCCCACTGGGGCGGTCCAAGGGCGAGGAGCTCGGAGCTCGGTCAGGGCTGTCCCAGCAGAACTTTTTGAGGGTGGACGGACACGCCCGCGGGCAATCAGGTGTTGCGGGCAGGCCCCGGGGGCAGGCCCTGCTGAGTCCCCGAGCGCCACCTGGGTTCCTGCCACCACCCTTGGGCCGGGATGAGGTGCCACCTTGTGCGTAGAAGCCCTGCACACAGGCAAGAAGCCCCCCAGGCCCGCGGCGCACCCGACCCTGGAGCCCCCTGGCCGGATGCAGCCACAGGGAACGGGGGTTCTGAGTTGGCAGGCCCCATTCCCGAAGCATCCACGGGCACTTCCCGAAGGGCTGACACCTGCTGCGCCTCAGCAGCCAGCCAACCTCCCTCCCTCTGGTCGGGCACTGCAAGCCACACAGCCACTTGTGTCCCCTGTGTCCCTCCCTGGAGGCCGCAGCGCGTTTTGGGTTTTGGCGCGGACGGGCCCCTCTCGGCTTCCGTAGTCCATTTGGCCCCGGAGCCTGCCAGACCCCTGGCTCTAGGAGGCTGCCCAGGGGCGCTGCCAACAGCCCCCAGGTGCTGGCTAGCCGCCTCGGCCGGCCACGGGGGGAGCACACACACCTGCGGGTGTCCCCGGGCCGCACACACGAACTGCCCCGTGCTTCCCGGCGTTGCAAATAGGTCCCCCGGGAAGCCCCGCCGGCCCTAGGGGCTTGTCGGGCGGGGCCGACGCACGGTGGGTGAGTGGGGAGGGCTGCTGCTGGCACACACCCACTCCTGAAGCCCACTGGGGCGGTCCAAGGGCGAGGAGCTCGGAGCTCGGTCAGGGCTGTCCCAGCAGAACTTTTTGAGGGTGGACGGACACGCCCGCGGGCAATCGCAATCAGGTGTTGCGGGCAGGCCCCGGGGGCAGGCCCTGCTGAGTCCCCGAGCGCCACCTGGGTTCCTGCCACCACCCTTGGGCCGGGATGAGGTGCCACCTTGTGCGTAGAAGCCCTGCACACAGGCAAGAAGCCCCCCAGGCCCGCGGCGCACCCGACCCTGGAGCCCCCTGGCCGGCTGCAGCCACAGGGAACGGGGGTTCTGAGTTGGCGGGCCCCATTCCCGAAGCATCCACGGGCACTTCCCGAAGGGCTGACACCTGCTGCGCCTCAGCAGCCAGCCAACCTCCCTCCCTCTGGTCGGGCACTGCAAGCCACACAGCCACTTGTGTCCCCTGTGTCCCTCCCTGGAGGCCGCAGCGCGTTTTGGGTTTTGGCGCGGACGGGCCCCTCTCGGCTTCCGTAGTCCATTTGGCCCCGGAGCCTGCCAGACCCCTGGCTCTAGGAGGCTGCCCAGGGGCGCTGCCAACAGCCCCCAGGTGCTGGCTAGCCGCCTCGGCCGGCCACGGGGGGAGCACACACACCTGCGGGTGTCCCCGGGCCGCACACACGGACTGCCCCGCGCTTCCCGGCGTTGCAAATAGGTCCCCCGGGAAGCCCCGCCGGCCCTAGGGGCTTGTCGGGCGGGGCCGACGCACGGTGGGTGAGTGGGGAGGGCTGCTGCTGGCACACACCCACTCCTGAAGCCCACTGGGGCGGTCCAAGGGCGAGGAGCTCGGAGCTCGGTCAGGGCTGTCCCAGCAGAACTTTTTGAGGGTGGACGGACACGCCCGCGGGCAATCAGGTGTTGCGGGCAGGCCCCGGGGGCAGGCCCTGCTGAGTCCCCGAGCGCCACCTGGGTTCCTGCCACCACCCTTGGGCCGGGATGAGGTGCCACCTTGTGCGTAGAAGCCCTGCACACAGGCAAGAAGCCCCCCAGGCCCGCGGCGCACCCGACCCTGGAGCCCCCTGGCCGGCTGCAGCCACAGGGAACGGGGGTTCTGAGTTGGCGGGCCCCATTCCCGAAGCATCCACGGGCACTTCCCGAAGGGCTGACACCTGCTGCGCCTCAGCAGCCAGCCAACCTCCCTCCCTCTGGTCGGGCACTGCAAGCCACACAGCCACTTGTGTCCCCTGTGTCCCTCCCTGGAGGCCGCAGCGCGTTTTGGGTTTTGGCGCGGACGGGCCCCTCTCGGCTTCCGTAGTCCATTTGGCCCCGGAGCCTGCCAGACCCCTGGCTCTAGGAGGCTGCCCAGGGGCGCTGCCAACAGCCCCCAGGTGCTGGCTAGCCGCCTCGGCCGGCCACGGGGGGAGCACACACACCTGCGGGTGTCCCCGGGCCGCACACACGAACTGCCCCGCGCTTCCCGGCGTTGCAAATAGGTCCCCCGGGAAGCCCCGCCGGCCCTAGGGGCTTGTCGGGCGGGGCCGACGCACGGTGGGTGAGTGGGGAGGGCTGCTGCTGGCACACACCCACTCCTGAAGCCCACTGGGGCGGTCCAAGGGCGAGGAGCTCGGAGCTCGGTCAGGGCTGTCCCAGCAGAACTTTTTGAGGGTGGACGGACACGCCCGCGGGCAATCGCAATCAGGTGTTGCGGGCAGGCCCCGGGGGCAGGCCCTGCTGAGTCCCCGAGCGCCACCTGGGTTCCTGCCACCACCCTTGGGCCGGGATGAGGTGCCACCTTGTGCGTAGAAGCCCTGCACACAGGCAAGAAGCCCCCCAGGCCCGCGGCGCACCCGACCCTGGAGCCCCCTGGCCGGCTGCAGCCACAGGGAACGGGGGTTCTGAGTTGGCGGGCCCCATTCCCGAAGCATCCACGGGCACTTCCCGAAGGGCTGACACCTGCTGCGCCTCAGCAGCCAGCCAACCTCCCTCCCTCTGGTCGGGCACTGCAAGCCACACAGCCACTTGTGTCCCCTGTGTCCCTCCCTGGAGGCCGCAGCGCGGTTTGGGTTTTGGCGCGGACGGGCCCCTCTCGGCTTCCGTAGTCCATTTGGCCCCGGAGCCTGCCAGACCCCTGGCTCTAGGAGGCTGCCCAGGGGCGCTGCCAACAGCCCCCAGGTGCTGGCTAGCCGCCTCGGCCGGCCACGGGGGGAGCACACACACCTGCGGGTGTCCCCGGGCCGCACACACGAACTGCCCCGTGCTTCCCGGCGTTGCAAATAGGTCCCCCGGGAAGCCCCGCCGGCCCTAGGGGCTTGTCGGGCGGGGCCGACGCACGGTGGGTGAGTGGGGAGGGCTGCTGCTGGCACACACCCACTCCTGAAGCCCACTGGGGCGGTCCAAGGGCGATGAGCTCGGAGCTCGGTCAGGGCTGTCCCAGCAGAACTTTTTGAGGGTGGACGGACACGCCCGCGGGCAATCGCAATCAGGTGTTGCGGGCAGGCCCCGGGGGCAGGCCCTGCTGAGTCCCCGAGCGCCACCTGGGTTCCTGCCACCACCCTTGGGCCGGGATGAGGTGCCACCTTGTGCGTAGAAGCCCTGCACACAGGCAAGAAGCCCCCCAGGCCCGCGGCGCACCCGACCCTGGAGCCCCCTGGCCGGCTGCAGCCACAGGGAACGGGGGTTCTGAGTTGGCGGGCCCCATTCCTGAAGCATCCACGGGCACTTCCCGAAGGGCTGACACCTGCTGCGCCTCAGCAGCCAGCCAACCTCCCTCCCTCTGGTCGGGCACTGCAAGCCACACAGCCACTTGTGTCCCCTGTGTCCCTCCCTGGAGGCCGCAGCGCGTTTTGGGTTTTGGCGCGGACGGGCCCCTCTCGGCTTCCGTAGTCCATTTGGCCCCGGAGCCTGCCAGACCCCTGGCTCTAGGAGGCTGCCCAGGGGCGCTGCCAACAGCCCCCAGGTGCTGGCTAGCCGCCTCGGCCGGCCACGGGGGGAGCACACACACCTGCGGGTGTCCCCGGGCCGCACACACGGACTGCCCCGCGCTTCCCGGCGTTGCAAATAGGTCCCCCGGGAAGCCCCGCCGGCCCTAGGGGCTTGTCGGGCGGGGCCGACGCACGGTGGGTGAGTGGGGAGGGCTGCTGCTGGCACACACCCACTCCTGAAGCCCACTGGGGCGGTCCAAGGGCGAGGAGCTCGGAGCTCGGTCAGGGCTGTCCCAGCAGAACTTTTTGAGGGTGGACGGACACGCCCGCGGGCAATCAGGTGTTGCGGGCAGGCCCCGGGGGCAGGCCCTGCTGAGTCCCCGAGCGCCACCTGGGTTCCTGCCACCACCCTTGGGCCGGGATGAGGTGCCACCTTGTGCGTAGAAGCCCTGCACACAGGCAAGAAGCCCCCCAGGCCCGCGGCGCACCCGACCCTGGAGCCCCCTGGCCGGCTGCAGCCACAGGGAACGGGGGTTCTGAGTTGGCGGGCCCCATTCCCGAAGCATCCACGGGCACTTCCCGAAGGGCTGACACCTGCTGCGCCTCAGCAGCCAGCCAACCTCCCTCCCTCTGGTCGGGCACTGCAAGCCACACAGCCACTTGTGTCCCCTGTGTCCCTCCCTGGAGGCCGCAGCGCGTTTTGGGTTTTGGCGCGGACGGGCCCCTCTCGGCTTCCGTAGTCCATTTGGCCCCGGAGCCTGCCAGACCCCTGGCTCTAGGAGGCTGCCCAGGGGCGCTGCCAACAGCCCCCAGGTGCTGGCTAGCCGCCTCGGCCGGCCACGGGGGGAGCACACACACCTGCGGGTGTCCCCGGGCCGCACACACGAACTGCCCCGCGCTTCCCGGCGTTGCAAATAGGTCCCCCGGGAAGCCCCGCCGGCCCTAGGGGCTTGTCGGGCGGGGCCGACGCACGGTGGGTGAGTGGGGAGGGCTGCTGCTGGCACACACCCACTCCTGAAGCCCACTGGGGCGGTCCAAGGGCGAGGAGCTCGGAGCTCGGTCAGGGCTGTCCCAGCAGAACTTTTTGAGGGTGGACGGACACGCCCGCGGGCAATCAGGTGTTGCGGGCAGGCCCCGGGGGCAGGCCCTGCTGAGTCCCCGAGCGCCACCTGGGTTCCTGCCACCACCCTTGGGCCGGGATGAGGTGCCACCTTGTGCGTAGAAGCCCTGCACACAGGCAAGAAGCCCCCCAGGCCCGCGGCGCACCCGACCCTGGAGCCCCCTGGCCGGCTGCAGCCACAGGGAACGGGGGTTCTGAGTTGGCGGGCCCCATTCCCGAAGCATCCACGGGCACTTCCCCAAGGGCTGACACCTGCTGCGCCTCAGCAGCCAGCCAACCTCCCTCCCTCTGGTCGGGCACTGCAAGCCACACAGCCACTTGTGTCCCCTGTGTCCCTCCCTGGAGGCCGCAGCGCGTTTTGGGTTTTGGCGCGGACGGGCCCCTCTCGGCTTCCGTAGTCCATTTGGCCCCGGAGCCTGCCAGACCCCTGGCTCTAGGAGGCTGCCCAGGGGCGCTGCCAACAGCCCCCAGGTGCTGGCTAGCCGCCTCGGCCGGCCACGGGGGGAGCACACACACCTGCGGGTGTCCCCGGGCCGCACACACGAACTGCCCCGCGCTTCCCGGCGTTGCAAATAGGTCCCCCGGGAAGCCCCGCCGGCCCTAGGGGCTTGTCGGGCGGGGCCGACGCACGGTGGGTGAGTGGGGAGGGCTGCTGCTGGCACACACCCACTCCTGAAGCCCACTGGGGCGGTCCAAGGGCGAGGAGCTCGGAGCTCGGTCAGGGCTGTCCCAGCAGAACTTTTTGAGGGTGGACGGACACGCCCGCGGGCAATCAGGTGTTGCGGGCAGGCCCCGGGGGCAGGCCCTGCTGAGTCCCCGAGCGCCACCTGGGTTCCTGCCACCACCCTTGGGCCGGGATGAGGTGCCACCTTGTGCGTAGAAGCCCTGCACACAGGCAAGAAGCCCCCCAGGCCCGCGGCGCACCCGACCCTGGAGCCCCCTGGCCGGCTGCAGCCACAGGGAACGGGGGTTCTGAGTTGGCAGGCCCCATTCCCGAAGCATCCACGGGCACTTCCCGAAGGGCTGACACCTGCTGCGCCTCAGCAGCCAGCCAACCTCCCTCCCTCTGGTCGGGCACTGCAAGCCACACAGCCACTTGTGTCCCCTGTGTCCCTCCCTGGAGGCCGCAGCGCGTTTTGGGTTTTGGCGCGGACGGGCCCCTCTCGGCTTCCGTAGTCCATTTGGCCCCGGAGCCTGCCAGACCCCTGGCTCTAGGAGGCTGCCCAGGGGCGCTGCCAACAGCCCCCAGGTGCTGGCTAGCCGCCTCGGCCGGCCACGGGGGGAGCACACACACCTGCGGGTGTCCCCGGGCCGCACACACGGACTGCCCCGCGCTTCCCGGCGTTGCAAATAGGTCCCCCGGGAAGCCCCGCCGGCCCTAGGGGCTTGTCGGGCGGGGCCGACGCACGGTGGGTGAGTGGGGAGGGCTGCTGCTGGCACACACCCACTCCTGAAGCCCACTGGGGCGGTCCAAGGGCGAGGAGCTCGGAGCTCGGTCAGGGCTGTCCCAGCAGAACTTTTTGAGGGTGGACGGACACGCCCGCGGGCAATCAGGTGTTGCGGGCAGGCCCCGGGGGCAGGCCCTGCTGAGTCCCCGAGCGCCACCTGGGTTCCTGCCACCACCCTTGGGCCGGGATGAGGTGCCACCTTGTGCGTAGAAGCCCTGCACACAGGCAAGAAGCCCCCCAGGCCCGCGGCGCACCCGACCCTGGAGCCCCCTGGCCGGCTGCAGCCACAGGGAACGGGGGTTCTGAGTTGGCGGGCCCCATTCCCGAAGCATCCACGGGCACTTCCCGAAGGGCTGACACCTGCTGCGCCTCAGCAGCCAGCCAACCTCCCTCCCTCTGGTCGGGCACTGCAAGCCACACAGCCACTTGTGTCCCCTGTGTCCCTCCCTGGAGGCCGCAGCGCGTTTTGGGTTTTGGCGCGGACGGGCCCCTCTCGGCTTCCGTAGTCCATTTGGCCCCGGAGCCTGCCAGACCCCTGGCTCTAGGAGGCTGCCCAGGGGCGCTGCCAACAGCCCCCAGGTGCTGGCTAGCCGCCTCGGCCGGCCACGGGGGGAGCACACACACCTGCGGGTGTCCCCGGGCCGCACACACGAACTGCCCCGCGCTTCCCGGCGTTGCAAATAGGTCCCCCGGGAAGCCCCGCCGGCCCTAGGGGCTTGTCGGGCGGGGCCGACGCACGGTGGGTGAGTGGGGAGGGCTGCTGCTGGCACACACCCACTCCTGAAGCCCACTGGGGCGGTCCAAGGGCGAGGAGCTCGGAGCTCGGTCAGGGCTGTCCCAGCAGAACTTTTTGAGGGTGGACGGACACGCCCGCGGGCAATCGCAATCAGGTGTTGCGGGCAGGCCCCGGGGGCAGGCCCTGCTGAGTCCCCGAGCGCCACCTGGGTTCCTGCCACCACCCTTGGGCCGGGATGAGGTGCCACCTTGTGCGTAGAAGCCCTGCACACAGGCAAGAAGCCCCCCAGGCCCGCGGCGCACCCGACCCTGGAGCCCCCTGGCCGGCTGCAGCCACAGGGAACGGGGGTTCTGAGTTGGCGGGCCCCATTCCCGAAGCATCCACGGGCACTTCCCGAAGGGCTGACACCTGCTGCGCCTCAGCAGCCAGCCAACCTCCCTCCCTCTGGTCGGGCACTGCAAGCCACACAGCCACTTGTGTCCCCTGTGTCCCTCCCTGGAGGCCGCAGCGCGTTTTGGGTTTTGGCGCGGACGGGCCCCTCTCGGCTTCCGTAGTCCATTTGGCCCCGGAGCCTGCCAGACCCCTGGCTCTAGGAGGCTGCCCAGGGGCGCTGCCAACAGCCCCCAGGTGCTGGCTAGCCGCCTCGGCCGGCCACGGGGGGAGCACACACACCTGCGGGTGTCCCCGGGCCGCACACACGAACTGCCCCGTGCTTCCCGGCGTTGCAAATAGGTCCCCCGGGAAGCCCCGCCGGCCCTAGGGGCTTGTCGGGCGGGGCCGACGCACGGTGGGTGAGTGGGGAGGGCTGCTGCTGGCACACACCCACTCCTGAAGCCCACTGGGGCGGTCCAAGGGCGATGAGCTCGGAGCTCGGTCAGGGCTGTCCCAGCAGAACTTTTTGAGGGTGGACGGACACGCCCGCGGGCAATCGCAATCAGGTGTTGCGGGCAGGCCCCGGGGGCAGGCCCTGCTGAGTCCCCGAGCGCCACCTGGGTTCCTGCCACCACCCTTGGGCCGGGATGAGGTGCCACCTTGTGCGTAGAAGCCCTGCACACAGGCAAGAAGCCCCCCAGGCCCGCGGCGCACCCGACCCTGGAGCCCCCTGGCCGGCTGCAGCCACAGGGAACGGGGGTTCTGAGTTGGCGGGCCCCATTCCTGAAGCATCCACGGGCACTTCCCGAAGGGCTGACACCTGCTGCGCCTCAGCAGCCAGCCAACCTCCCTCCCTCTGGTCGGGCACTGCAAGCCACACAGCCACTTGTGTCCCCTGTGTCCCTCCCTGGAGGCCGCAGCGCGTTTTGGGTTTTGGCGCGGACGGGCCCCTCTCGGCTTCCGTAGTCCATTTGGCCCCGGAGCCTGCCAGACCCCTGGCTCTAGGAGGCTGCCCAGGGGCGCTGCCAACAGCCCCCAGGTGCTGGCTAGCCGCCTCGGCCGGCCACGGGGGGAGCACACACACCTGCGGGTGTCCCCGGGCCGCACACACGGACTGCCCCGCGCTTCCCGGCGTTGCAAATAGGTCCCCCGGGAAGCCCCGCCGGCCCTAGGGGCTTGTCGGGCGGGGCCGACGCACGGTGGGTGAGTGGGGAGGGCTGCTGCTGGCACACACCCACTCCTGAAGCCCACTGGGGCGGTCCAAGGGCGAGGAGCTCGGAGCTCGGTCAGGGCTGTCCCAGCAGAACTTTTTGAGGGTGGACGGACACGCCCGCGGGCAATCAGGTGTTGCGGGCAGGCCCCGGGGGCAGGCCCTGCTGAGTCCCCGAGCGCCACCTGGGTTCCTGCCACCACCCTTGGGCCGGGATGAGGTGCCACCTTGTGCGTAGAAGCCCTGCACACAGGCAAGAAGCCCCCCAGGCCCGCGGCGCACCCGACCCTGGAGCCCCCTGGCCGGCTGCAGCCACAGGGAACGGGGGTTCTGAGTTGGCGGGCCCCATTCCCGAAGCATCCACGGGCACTTCCCGAAGGGCTGACACCTGCTGCGCCTCAGCAGCCAGCCAACCTCCCTCCCTCTGGTCGGGCACTGCAAGCCACACAGCCACTTGTGTCCCCTGTGTCCCTCCCTGGAGGCCGCAGCGCGTTTTGGGTTTTGGCGCGGACGGGCCCCTCTCGGCTTCCGTAGTCCATTTGGCCCCGGAGCCTGCCAGACCCCTGGCTCTAGGAGGCTGCCCAGGGGCGCTGCCAACAGCCCCCAGGTGCTGGCTAGCCGCCTCGGCCGGCCACGGGGGGAGCACACACACCTGCGGGTGTCCCCGGGCCGCACACACGAACTGCCCCGCGCTTCCCGGCGTTGCAAATAGGTCCCCCGGGAAGCCCCGCCGGCCCTAGGGGCTTGTCGGGCGGGGCCGACGCACGGTGGGTGAGTGGGGAGGGCTGCTGCTGGCACACACCCACTCCTGAAGCCCACTGGGGCGGTCCAAGGGCGAGGAGCTCGGAGCTCGGTCAGGGCTGTCCCAGCAGAACTTTTTGAGGGTGGACGGACACGCCCGCGGGCAATCAGGTGTTGCGGGCAGGCCCCGGGGGCAGGCCCTGCTGAGTCCCCGAGCGCCACCTGGGTTCCTGCCACCACCCTTGGGCCGGGATGAGGTGCCACCTTGTGCGTAGAAGCCCTGCACACAGGCAAGAAGCCCCCCAGGCCCGCGGCGCACCCGACCCTGGAGCCCCCTGGCCGGCTGCAGCCACAGGGAACGGGGGTTCTGAGTTGGCGGGCCCCATTCCCGAAGCATCCACGGGCACTTCCCGAAGGGCTGACACCTGCTGCGCCTCAGCAGCCAGCCAACCTCCCTCCCTCTGGTCGGGCACTGCAAGCCACACAGCCACTTGTGTCCCCTGTGTCCCTCCCTGGAGGCCGCAGCGCGTTTTGGGTTTTGGCGCGGACGGGCCCCTCTCGGCTTCCGTAGTCCATTTGGCCCCGGAGCCTGCCAGACCCCTGGCTCTAGGAGGCTGCCCAGGGGCGCTGCCAACAGCCCCCAGGTGCTGGCTAGCCGCCTCGGCCGGCCACGGGGGGAGCACACACACCTGCGGGTGTCCCCGGGCCGCACACACGAACTGCCCCGCGCTTCCCGGCGTTGCAAATAGGTCCCCCGGGAAGCCCCGCCGGCCCTAGGGGCTTGTCGGGCGGGGCCGACGCACGGTGGGTGAGTGGGGAGGGCTGCTGCTGGCACACACCCACTCCTGAAGCCCACTGGGGCGGTCCAAGGGCGAGGAGCTCGGAGCTCGGTCAGGGCTGTCCCAGCAGAACTTTTTGAGGGTGGACGGACACGCCCGCGGGCAATCAGGTGTTGCGGGCAGGCCCCGGGGGCAGGCCCTGCTGAGTCCCCGAGCGCCACCTGGGTTCCTGCCACCACCCTTGGGCCGGGATGAGGTGCCACCTTGTGCGTAGAAGCCCTGCACACAGGCAAGAAGCCCCCCAGGCCCGCGGCGCACCCGACCCTGGAGCCCCCTGGCCGGCTGCAGCCACAGGGAACGGGGGTTCTGAGTTGGCAGGCCCCATTCCCGAAGCATCCACGGGCACTTCCCGAAGGGCTGACACCTGCTGCGCCTCAGCAGCCAGCCAACCTCCCTCCCTCTGGTCGGGCACTGCAAGCCACACAGCCACTTGTGTCCCCTGTGTCCCTCCCTGGAGGCCGCAGCGCGTTTTGGGTTTTGGCGCGGACGGGCCCCTCTTGGCTTCCGTAGTCCATTTGGCCCCGGAGCCTGCCAGACCCCTGGCTCTAGGAGGCTGCCCAGGGGCGCTGCCAACAGCCCCCAGGTGCTGGCTAGCCGCCTCGGCCGGCCACGGGGGGAGCACACACACCTGCGGGTGTCCCCGGGCCGCACACACGAACTGCCCCGCGCTTCCCGGCATTGCAAATAGGTCCCCCGGGAAGCCCCGCCGGCCCTAGGGGCTTGTCGGGCGGGGCCGACGCACGGTGGGTGAGTGGGGAGGGCTGCTGCTGGCACACACCCACTCCTGAAGCCCACTGGGGCGGTCCAAGGGCGAGGAGCTCGGAGCTCGGTCAGGGCTGTCCCAGCAGAACTTTTTGAGGGTGGACGGACACGCCCGCGGGCAATCAGGTGTTGCGGGCAGGCCCCGGGGGCAGGCCCTGCTGAGTCCCCGAGCGCCACCTGGGTTCCTGCCACCACCCTTGGGCCGGGATGAGGTGCCACCTTGTGCGTAGAAGCCCTGCACACAGGCAAGAAGCCCCCCAGGCCCGCGGCGCACCCGACCCTGGAGCCCCCTGGCCGGATGCAGCCACAGGGAACGGGGGTTCTGAGTTGGCAGGCCCCATTCCCGAAGCATCCACGGGCACTTCCCGAAGGGCTGACACCTGCTGCGCCTCAGCAGCCAGCCAACCTCCCTCCCTCTGGTCGGGCACTGCAAGCCACACAGCCACTTGTGTCCCCTGTGTCCCTCCCTGGAGGCCGCAGCGCGTTTTGGGTTTTGGCGCGGACGGGCCCCTCTCGGCTTCCGTAGTCCATTTGGCCCCGGAGCCTGCCAGACCCCTGGCTCTAGGAGGCTGCCCAGGGGCGCTGCCAACAGCCCCCAGGTGCTGGCTAGCCGCCTCGGCCGGCCACGGGGGGAGCACACACACCTGCGGGTGTCCCCGGGCCGCACACACGAACTGCCCCGTGCTTCCCGGCATTGCAAATAGGTCCCCCGGGAAGCCCCGCCGGACCTAGGGGCTTGTCGGGCGGGGCCGACGCACGGTGGGTGAGTGGGGAGGGCTGCTGCTGGCACACACCCACTCCTGAAGCCCACTGGGGCGGTCCAAGGGCGAGGAGCTCGGAGCTCGGTCAGGGCTGTCCCAGCAGAACTTTTTGAGGGTGGACGGACACGCCCGCGGGCAATCAGGTGTTGCGGGCAGGCCCCGGGGGCAGGCCCTGCTGAGTCCCCGAGCGCCACCTGGGTTCCTGCCACCACCCTTGGGCCGGGATGAGGTGCCACCTTGTGCGTAGAAGCCCTGCACACAGGCAAGAAGCCCCCCAGGCCCGCGGCGCACCCGACCCTGGAGCCCCCTGGCCGGCTGCAGCCACAGGGAACGGGGGTTCTGAGTTGGCGGGCCCCATTCCCGAAGCATCCACGGGCACTTCCCGAAGGGCTGACACCTGCTGCGCCTCAGCAGCCAGCCAACCTCCCTCCCTCTGGTCGGGCACTGCAAGCCACACAGCCACTTGTGTCCCCTGTGTCCCTCCCTGGAGGCCGCAGCGCGTTTTGGGTTTTGGCGCGGACGGGCCCCTCTCGGCTTCCGTAGTCCATTTGGCCCCGGAGCCTGCCAGACCCCTGGCTCTAGGAGGCTGCCCAGGGGCGCTGCCAACAGCCCCCAGGTGCTGGCTAGCCGCCTCGGCCGGCCACGGGGGGAGCACACACACCTGCGGGTGTCCCCGGGCCGCACACACGAACTGCCCCGCGCTTCCCGGCGTTGCAAATAGGTCCCCCGGGAAGCCCCGCCGGCCCTAGGGGCTTGTCGGGCGGGGCCGATGCACGGTGGGTGAGTGGGGAGGGCTGCTGCTGGCACACACCCACTCCTGAAGCCCACTGGGGCGGTCAAAGGGCGATGAGCTCGGAGCTCGGTCAGGGCTGTCCCAGCAGAACTTTTTGAGGGTGGACGGACACGCCCGCGGGCAATCGCAATCAGGTGTTGCGGGCAGGCCCCGGGGGCAGGCCCTGCTGAGTCCCCGAGCGCCACCTGGGTTCCTGCCACCACCCTTGGGCCGGGATGAGGTGCCACCTTGTGCGTAGAAGCCCTGCACACAGGCAAGAAGCCCCCCAGGCCCGCGGCGCACCCGACCCTGGAGCCCCCTGGCCGGCTGCAGCCACAGGGAACGGGGGTTCTGAGTTGGCGGGCCCCATTCCCGAAGCATCCACGGGCACTTCCCGAAGGGCTGACACCTGCTGCGCCTCAGCAGCCAGCCAACCTCCCTCCCTCTGGTCGGGCACTGCAAGCCACACAGCCACTTGTGTCCCCTGTGTCCCTCCCTGGAGGCCGCAGCGCGTTTTGGGTTTTGGCGCGGACGGGCCCCTCTCGGCTTCCGTAGTCCATTTGGCCCCGGAGCCTGCCAGACCCCTGGCTCTAGGAGGCTGCCCAGGGGCGCTGCCAACAGCCCCCAGGTGCTGGCTAGCCGCCTCGGCCGGCCACGGGGGGAGCACACACACCTGCGGGTGTCCCCGGGCCGCACACACGAACTGCCCCGCGCTTCCCGGCGTTGCAAATAGGTCCCCCGGGAAGCCCCGCCGGCCCTAGGGGCTTGTCGGGCGGGGCCGACGCACGGTGGGTGAGTGGGGAGGGCTGCTGCTGGCACACACCCACTCCTGAAGCCCACTGGGGCGGTCCAAGGGCGAGGAGCTCGGAGCTCGGTCAGGGCTGTCCCAGCAGAACTTTTTGAGGGTGGACGGACACGCCCGCGGGCAATCAGGTGTTGCGGGCAGGCCCCGGGGGCAGGCCCTGCTGAGTCCCCGAGCGCCACCTGGGTTCCTGCCACCACCCTTGGGCCGGGATGAGGTGCCACCTTGTGCGTAGAAGCCCTGCACACAGGCAAGAAGCCCCCCAGGCCCGCGGCGCACCCGACCCTGGAGCCCCCTGGCCGGCTGCAGCCACAGGGAACGGGGGTTCTGAGTTGGCGGGCCCCATTCCCGAAGCATCCACGGGCACTTCCCGAAGGGCTGACACCTGCTGCGCCTCAGCAGCCAGCCAACCTCCCTCCCTCTGGTCGGGCACTGCAAGCCACACAGCCACTTGTGTCCCCTGTGTCCCTCCCTGGAGGCCGCAGCGCGTTTTGGGTTTTGGCGCGGACGGGCCCCTCTCGGCTTCCGTAGTCCATTTGGCCCCGGAGCCTGCCAGACCCCTGGCTCTAGGAGGCTGCCCAGGGGCGCTGCCAACAGCCCCCAGGTGCTGGCTAGCCGCCTCGGCCGGCCACGGGGGGAGCACACACACCTGCGGGTGTCCCCGGGCCTCACACACGAACTGCCCCGCGCTTCCCGGCGTTGCAAATAGGTCCCCCGGGAAGCCCCGCCGGCCCTAGGGGCTTGTCGGGCGGGGCCGACGCACGGTGGGTGAGTGGGGAGGGCTGCTGCTGGCACACACCCACTCCTGAAGCCCACTGGGGCGGTCCAAGGGCGAGGAGCTCGGAGCTCGGTCAGGGCTGTCCCAGCAGAACTTTTTGAGGGTGGACGGACACGCCCGCGGGCAATCAGGTGTTGCGGGCAGGCCCCGGGGGCAGGCCCTGCTGAGTCCCCGAGCGCCACCTGGGTTCCTGCCACCACCCTTGGGCCGGGATGAGGTGCCACCTTGTGCGTAGAAGCCCTGCACACAGGCAAGAAGCCCCCCAGGCCCGCGGCGCACCCGACCCTGGAGCCCCCTGGCCGGCTGCAGCCACAGGGAACGGGGGTTCTGAGTTGGCGGGCCCCATTCCCGAAGCATCCACGGGCACTTCCCGAAGGGCTGACACCTGCTGCGCCTCAGCAGCCAGCCAACCTCCCTCCCTCTGGTCGGGCACTGCAAGCCACACAGCCACTTGTGTCCCCTGTGTCCCTCCCTGGAGGCCGCAGCGCGTTTTGGGTTTTGGCGCGGACGGGCCCCTCTCGGCTTCCGTAGTCCATTTGGCCCCGGAGCCTGCCAGACCCCTGGCTCTAGGAGGCTGCCCAGGGGCGCTGCCAACAGCCCCCAGGTGCTGGCTAGCCGCCTCGGCCGGCCACGGGGGGAGCACACACACCTGCGGGTGTCCCCGGGCCGCACACACGAACTGCCCCGTGCTTCCCGGCGTTGCAAATAGGTCCCCCGGGAAGCCCCGCCGGCCCTAGGGGCTTGTCGGGCGGGGCCGACGCACGGTGGGTGAGTGGGGAGGGCTGCTGCTGGCACACACCCACTCCTGAAGCCCACTGGGGCGGTCCAAGGGCGATGAGCTCGGAGCTCGGTCAGGGCTGTCCCAGCAGAACTTTTTGAGGGTGGACGGACACGCCCGCGGGCAATCGCAATCAGGTGTTGCGGGCAGGCCCCGGGGGCAGGCCCTGCTGAGTCCCCGAGCGCCACCTGGGTTCCTGCCACCACCCTTGGGCCGGGATGAGGTGCCACCTTGTGCGTAGAAGCCCTGCACACAGGCAAGAAGCCCCCCAGGCCCGCGGCGCACCCGACCCTGGAGCCCCCTGGCCGGCTGCAGCCACAGGGAACGGGGGTTCTGAGTTGGCGGGCCCCATTCCCGAAGCATCCACGGGCACTTCCCGAAGGGCTGACACCTGCTGCGCCTCAGCAGCCAGCCAACCTCCCTCCCTCTGGTCGGGCACTGCAAGCCACACAGCCACTTGTGTCCCCTGTGTCCCTCCCTGGAGGCCGCAGCGCGTTTTGGGTTTTGGCGCGGACGGGCCCCTCTCGGCTTCCGTAGTCCATTTGGCCCCGGAGCCTGCCAGACCCCTGGCTCTAGGAGGCTGCCCAGGGGCGCTGCCAACAGCCCCCAGGTGCTGGCTAGCCGCCTCGGCCGGCCACGGGGGGAGCACACACACCTGCGGGTGTCCCCGGGCCGCACACACGAACTGCCCCGCGCTTCCCGGCGTTGCAAATAGGTCCCCCGGGAAGCCCCGCCGGCCCTAGGGGCTTGTCGGGCGGGGCCGACGCACGGTGGGTGAGTGGGGAGGGCTGCTGCTGGCACACACCCACTCCTGAAGCCCACTGGGGCGGTCCAAGGGCGAGGAGCTCGGAGCTCGGTCAGGGCTGTCCCAGCAGAACTTTTTGAGGGTGGACGGACACGCCCGCGGGCAATCAGGTGTTGCGGGCAGGCCCCGGGGGCAGGCCCTGCTGAGTCCCCGAGCGCCACCTGGGTTCCTGCCACCACCCTTGGGCCGGGATGAGGTGCCACCTTGTGCGTAGAAGCCCTGCACACAGGCAAGAAGCCCCCCAGGCCCGCGGCGCACCCGACCCTGGAGCCCCCTGGCCGGCTGCAGCCACAGGGAACGGGGGTTCTGAGTTGGCGGGCCCCATTCCCGAAGCATCCACGGGCACTTCCCGAAGGGCTGACACCTGCTGCGCCTCAGCAGCCAGCCAACCTCCCTCCCTCTGGTCGGGCACTGCAAGCCACACAGCCACTTGTGTCCCCTGTGTCCCTCCCTGGAGGCCGCAGCGCGTTTTGGGTTTTGGCGCGGACGGGCCCCTCTCGGCTTCCGTAGTCCATTTGGCCCCGGAGCCTGCCAGACCCCTGGCTCTAGGAGGCTGCCCAGGGGCGCTGCCAACAGCCCCCAGGTGCTGGCTAGCCGCCTCGGCCGGCCACGGGGGGAGCACACACACCTGCGGGTGTCCCCGGGCCGCACACACGAACTGCCCCGCGCTTCCCGGCGTTGCAAATAGGTCCCCCGGGAAGCCCCGCCGGCCCTAGGGGCTTGTCGGGCGGGGCCGACGCACGGTGGGTGAGTGGGGAGGGCTGCTGCTGGCACACACCCACTCCTGAAGCCCACTGGGGCGGTCCAAGGGCGAGGAGCTCGGAGCTCGGTCAGGGCTGTCCCAGCAGAACTTTTTGAGGGTGGACGGACACGCCCGCGGGCAATCAGGTGTTGCGGGCAGGCCCCGGGGGCAGGCCCTGCTGAGTCCCCGAGCGCCACCTGGGTTCCTGCCACCACCCTTGGGCCGGGATGAGGTGCCACCTTGTGCGTAGAAGCCCTGCACACAGGCAAGAAGCCCCCCAGGCCCGCGGCGCACCCGACCCTGGAGCCCCCTGGCCGGATGCAGCCACAGGGAACGGGGGTTCTGAGTTGGCGGGCCCCATTCCCGAAGCATCCACGGGCACTTCCCGAAGGGCTGACACCTGCTGCGCCTCAGCAGCCAGCCAACCTCCCTCCCTCTGGTCGGGCACTGCAAGCCACACAGCCACTTGTGTCCCCTGTGTCCCTCCCTGGAGGCCGCAGCGCGTTTTGGGTTTTGGCGCGGACGGGCCCCTCTCGGCTTCCGTAGTCCATTTGGCCCCGGAGCCTGCCAGACCCCTGGCTCTAGGAGGCTGCCCAGGGGCGCTGCCAACAGCCCCCAGGTGCTGGCTAGCCGCCTCGGCCGGCCACGGGGGGAGCACACACACCTGCGGGTGTCCCCGGGCCGCACACACGAACTGCCCCGCGCTTCCCGGCGTTGCAAATAGGTCCCCCGGGAAGCCCCGCCGGCCCTAGGGGCTTGTCGGGCGGGGCCGACGCACGGTGGGTGAGTGGGGAGGGCTGCTGCTGGCACACACCCACTCCTGAAGCCCACTGGGGCGGTCCAAGGGCGAGGAGCTCGGAGCTCGGTCAGGGCTGTCCCAGCAGAACTTTTTGAGGGTGGACGGACACGCCCGCGGGCAATCAGGTGTTGCGGGCAGGCCCCGGGGGCAGGCCCTGCTGAGTCCCCGAGCGCCACCTGGGTTCCTGCCACCACCCTTGGGCCGGGATGAGGTGCCACCTTGTGCGTAGAAGCCCTGCACACAGGCAAGAAGCCCCCCAGGCCCGCGGCGCACCCGACCCTAGAGCCCCCTGGCCGGCTGCAGCCACAGGGAACGGGGGTTCTGAGTTGGCGGGCCCCATTCCCGAAGCATCCACGGGCACTTCCCGAAGGGCTGACACCTGCTGCGCCTCAGCAGCCAGCCAACCTCCCTCCCTCTGGTCGGGCACTGCAAGCCACACAGCCACTTGTGTCCCCTGTGTCCCTCCCTGGAGGCCGCAGCGCGTTTTGGGTTTTGGCGCGGACGGGCCCCTCTCGGCTTCCGTAGTCCATTTGGCCCCGGAGCCTGCCAGACCCCTGGCTCTAGGAGGCTGCCCAGGGGCGCTGCCAACAGCCCCCAGGTGCTGGCTAGCCGCCTCGGCCGGCCACGGGGGGAGCACACACACCTGCGGGTGTCCCCGGGCCGCACACACGAACTGCCCCGCGCTTCCCGGCGTTGCAAATAGGTCCCCCGGGAAGCCCCGCCGGCCCTAGGGGCTTGTCGGGCGGGGCCGACGCACGGTGGGTGAGTGGGGAGGGCTGCTGCTGGCACACACCCACTCCTGAAGCCCACTGGGGCGGTCCAAGGGCGAGGAGCTCGGAGCTCGGTCAGGGCTGTCCCAGCAGAACTTTTTGAGGGTGGACGGACACGCCCGCGGGCAATCAGGTGTTGCGGGCAGGCCCCGGGGGCAGGCCCTGCTGAGTCCCCGAGCGCCACCTGGGTTCCTGCCACCACCCTTGGGCCGGGATGAGGTGCCACCTTGTGCGTAGAAGCCCTGCACACAGGCAAGAAGCCCCCCAGGCCCGCGGCGCACCCGACCCTGGAGCCCCCTGGCCGGCTGCAGCCACAGGGAACGGGGGTTCTGAGTTGGCGGGCCCCATTCCCGAAGCATCCACGGGCACTTCCCGAAGGGCTGACACCTGCTGCGCCTCAGCAGCCAGCCAACCTCCCTCCCTCTGGTCGGGCACTGCAAGCCACACAGCCACTTGTGTCCCCTGTGTCCCTCCCTGGAGGCCGCAGCGCGTTTTGGGTTTTGGCGCGGACGGGCCCCTCTCGGCTTCCGTAGTCCATTTGGCCCCGGAGCCTGCCAGACCCCTGGCTCTAGGAGGCTGCCCAGGGGCGCTGCCAACAGCCCCCAGGTGCTGGCTAGCCGCCTCGGCCGGCCACGGGGGGAGCACACACACCTGCGGGTGTCCCCGGGCCGCACACACGAACTGCCCCGCGCTTCCCGGCGTTGCAAATAGGTCCCCCGGGAAGCCCCGCCGGCCCTAGGGGCTTGTCGGGCGGGGCCGACGCACGGTGGGTGAGTGGGGAGGGCTGCTGCTGGCACACACCCACTCCTGAAGCCCACTGGGGCGGTCCAAGGGCGAGGAGCTCGGAGCTCGGTCAGGGCTGTCCCAGCAGAACTTTTTGAGGGTGGACGGACACGCCCGCGGGCAATCAGGTGTTGCGGGCAGGCCCCGGGGGCAGGCCCTGCTGAGTCCCCGAGCGCCACCTGGGTTCCTGCCACCACCCTTGGGCCGGGATGAGGTGCCACCTTGTGCGTAGAAGCCCTGCACACAGGCAAGAAGCCCCCCAGGCCCGCGGCGCACCCGACCCTGGAGCCCCCTGGCCGGCTGCAGCCACAGGGAACGGGGGTTCTGAGTTGGCGGGCCCCATTCCCGAAGCATCCACGGGCACTTCCCGAAGGGCTGACACCTGCTGCGCCTCAGCAGCCAGCCAACCTCCCTCCCTCTGGTCGGGCACTGCAAGCCACACAGCCACTTGTGTCCCCTGTGTCCCTCCCTGGAGGCCGCAGCGCGTTTTGGGTTTTGGCGCGGACGGGCCCCTCTCGGCTTCCGTAGTCCATTTGGCCCCGGAGCCTGCCAGACCCCTGGCTCTAGGAGGCTGCCCAGGGGCGCTGCCAACAGCCCCCAGGTGCTGGCTAGCCGCCTCGGCCGGCCACGGGGGGAGCACACACACCTGCGGGTGTCCCCGGGCCGCACACACGGACTGCCCCGCGCTTCCCGGCGTTGCAAATAGGTCCCCCGGGAAGCCCCGCCGGCCCTAGGGGCTTGTCGGGCGGGGCCGACGCACGGTGGGTGAGTGGGGAGGGCTGCTGCTGGCACACACCCACTCCTGAAGCCCACTGGGGCGGTCCAAGGGCGAGGAGCTCGGAGCTCGGTCAGGGCTGTCCCAGCAGAACTTTTTGAGGGTGGACGGACACGCCCGCGGGCAATCAGGTGTTGCGGGCAGGCCCCGGGGGCAGGCCCTGCTGAGTCCCCGAGCGCCACCTGGGTTCCTGCCACCACCCTTGGGCCGGGATGAGGTGCCACCTTGTGCGTAGAAGCCCTGCACACAGGCAAGAAGCCCCCCAGGCCCGCGGCGCACCCGACCCTGGAGCCCCCTGGCCGGATGCAGCCACAGGGAACGGGGGTTCTGAGTTGGCGGGCCCCATTCCCGAAGCATCCACGGGCACTTCCCGAAGGGCTGACACCTGCTGCGCCTCAGCAGCCAGCCAACCTCCCTCCCTCTGGTCGGGCACTGCAAGCCACACAGCCACTTGTGTCCCCTGTGTCCCTCCCTGGAGGCCGCAGCGCGTTTTGGGTTTTGGCGCGGACGGGCCCCTCTCGGCTTCCGTAGTCCATTTGGCCCCGGAGCCTGCCAGACCCCTGGCTCTAGGAGGCTGCCCAGGGGCGCTGCCAACAGCCCCCAGGTGCTGGCTAGCCGCCTCGGCCGGCCACGGGGGGAGCACACACACCTGCGGGTGTCCCCGGGCCGCACACACGAACTGCCCCGCGCTTCCCGGCGTTGCAAATAGGTCCCCCGGGAAGCCCCGCCGGCCCTAGGGGCTTGTCGGGCGGGGCCGACGCACGGTGGGTGAGTGGGGAGGGCTGCTGCTGGCACACACCCACTCCTGAAGCCCACTGGGGCGGTCCAAGGGCGAGGAGCTCGGAGCTCGGTCAGGGCTGTCCCAGCAGAACTTTTTGAGGGTGGACGGACACGCCCGCGGGCAATCAGGTGTTGCGGGCAGGCCCCGGGGGCAGGCCCTGCTGAGTCCCCGAGCGCCACCTGGGTTCCTGCCACCACCCTTGGGCCGGGATGAGGTGCCACCTTGTGCGTAGAAGCCCTGCACACAGGCAAGAAGCCCCCCAGGCCCGCGGCGCACCCGACCCTGGAGCCCCCTGGCCGGCTGCAGCCACAGGGAACGGGGGTTCTGAGTTGGCAGGCCCCATTCCCGAAGCATCCACGGGCACTTCCCGAAGGGCTGACACCTGCTGCGCCTCAGCAGCCAGCCAACCTCCCTCCCTCTGGTCGGGCACTGCAAGCCACACAGCCACTTGTGTCCCCTGTGTCCCTCCCTGGAGGCCGCAGCGCGTTTTGGGTTTTGGCGCGGACGGGCCCCTCTCGGCTTCCGTAGTCCATTTGGCCCCGGAGCCTGCCAGACCCCTGGCTCTAGGAGGCTGCCCAGGGGCGCTGCCAACAGCCCCCAGGTGCTGGCTAGCCGCCTCGGCCGGCCACGGGGGGAGCACACACACCTGCGGGTGTCCCCGGGCCGCACACACGGACTGCCCCGCGCTTCCCGGCGTTGCAAATAGGTCCCCCGGGAAGCCCCGCCGGCCCTAGGGGCTTGTCGGGCGGGGCCGACGCACGGTGGGTGAGTGGGGAGGGCTGCTGCTGGCACACACCCACTCCTGAAGCCCACTGGGGCGGTCCAAGGGCGAGGAGCTCGGAGCTCGGTCAGGGCTGTCCCAGCAGAACTTTTTGAGGGTGGACGGACACGCCCGCGGGCAATCAGGTGTTGCGGGCAGGCCCCGGGGGCAGGCCCTGCTGAGTCCCCGAGCGCCACCTGGGTTCCTGCCACCACCCTTGGGCCGGGATGAGGTGCCACCTTGTGCGTAGAAGCCCTGCACACAGGCAAGAAGCCCCCCAGGCCCGCGGCGCACCCGACCCTGGAGCCCCCTGGCCGGCTGCAGCCACAGGGAACGGGGGTTCTGAGTTGGCAGGCCCCATTCCCGAAGCATCCACGGGCACTTCCCGAAGGGCTGACACCTGCTGCGCCTCAGCAGCCAGCCAACCTCCCTCCCTCTGGTCGGGCACTGCAAGCCACACAGCCACTTGTGTCCCCTGTGTCCCTCCCTGGAGGCCGCAGCGCGTTTTGGGTTTTGGCGCGGACGGGCCCCTCTCGGCTTCCGTAGTCCATTTGGCCCCGGAGCCTGCCAGACCCCTGGCTCTAGGAGGCTGCCCAGGGGCGCTGCCAACAGCCCCCAGGTGCTGGCTAGCCGCCTCGGCCGGCCACAGGGGGAGCACACACACCTGCGGGTGTCCCCGGGCCGCACACACGAACTGCCCCGCGCTTCCCGGCGTTGCAAATAGGTCCCCCGGGAAGCCCCGCCGGCCCTAGGGGCTTGTCGGGCGGGGCCGATGCACGGTGGGTGAGTGGGGAGGGCTGCTGCTGGCACACACCCACTCCTGAAGCCCACTGGGGCGGTCAAAGGGCGATGAGCTCGGAGCTCGGTCAGGGCTGTCCCAGCAGAACTTTTTGAGGGTGGACGGACACGCCCGCGGGCAATCGCAATCAGGTGTTGCGGGCAGGCCCCGGGGGCAGGCCCTGCTGAGTCCCCGAGCGCCACCTGGGTTCCTGCCACCACCCTTGGGCCGGGATGAGGTGCCACCTTGTGCGTAGAAGCCCTGCACACAGGCAAGAAGCCCCCCAGGCCCGCGGCGCACCCGACCCTGGAGCCCCCTGGCCGGCTGCAGCCACAGGGAACGGGGGTTCTGAGTTGGCGGGCCCCATTCCCGAAGCATCCACGGGCACTTCCCGAAGGGCTGACACCTGCTGCGCGCCAGCCAACCTCCCTCCCTCTGGTCGGGCACTGCAAGCCACACAGCCACTTGTGTCCCCTGTGTCCCTCCCTGGAGGCCGCAGCGCGTTTTTGGTTTTGGCGCGGACGGGCTTTGGGTTTTGGCGCGGACGGGCCCCTCTCGGCTTCCGTAGTCCATTTGCCCCCGGAGCCTGCCAGACCCCTGGCTCTAGGAGGCTGCCCAGGGGCGCTGCCAACAGCCCCCAGGTGCTGGCTAGCCGCCTCGGCCGGCCACGGGGGGAGCACACACACCTGCGGGTGTCCCCGGGCCGCACACACTAACTGCCCCGCGCTTCCCGGCATTGCAAATAGGTCCCCCGGGAAGCCCCGCCGGCCCTAGGGGCTTGTCGGGCGGGGCCGACGCACGGTTGGTGAGTGGGGAGGGCTGCTGCTGGCACACACCCACTCCTGAAGCCCACTGGGGCGGTCCAAGGGCGAGGAGCTCGGAGCTCGGTCAGGGCTGTCCCAGCAGAACTTTTTGAGGGTGGACGGACACGCCCGCGGGCAATCAGGTGTTGCGGGCAGGCCCCGGGGGCAGGCCCTGCTGAGTCCCCGAGCGCCACCTGGGTTCCTGCCACCACCCTTGGGCCGGGATGAGGTGCCACCTTGTGCGTAGAAGCCCTGCACACAGGCAAGAAGCCCCCCAGGCCCGCGGCGCACCCGACCCTGGAGCCCCCTGGCCGGCTGCAGCCACAGGGAACGGGGGTTCTGAGTTGGCGGGCCCCATTCCCGAAGCATCCACGGGCACTTCCCGAAGGGCTGACACCTGCTGCGCCTCAGCAGCCAGCCAACCTCCCTCCCTCTGGTCGGGCACTGCAAGCCACACAGCCACTTGTGTCCCCTGTGTCCCTCCCTGGAGGCCGCAGCGCGTTTTGGGTTTTGGCGCGGACGGGCCCCTCTCGGCTTCCGTAGTCCATTTGGCCCCGGAGCCTGCCAGACCCCTGGCTCTAGGAGGCTGCCCAGGGGCGCTGCCAACAGCCCCCAGGTGCTGGCTAGCCGCCTCGGCCGGCCACGGGGGGAGCACACACACCTGCGGGTGTCCCCGGGCCGCACACACGAACTGCCCCGTGCTTCCCGGCGTTGCAAATAGGTCCCCCGGGAAGCCCCGCCGGCCCTAGGGGCTTGTCGGGTGGGGCCGATGCACGGTGGGTGAGTGGGGAGGGCTGCTGCTGGCACACACCCACTCCTGAAGCCCACTGGGGCGGTCCAAGGGCGAGGAGCTCGGAGCTCGGTCAGGGCTGTCCCAGCAGAACTTTTTGAGGGTGGACGGACACGCCCGCGGGCAATCAGGTGTTGCGGGCAGGCCCCGGGGGCAGGCCCTGCTGAGTCCCCGAGCGCCACCTGGGTTCCTGCCACCACCCTTGGGCCGGGATGAGGTGCCACCTTGTGCGTAGAAGCCCTGCACACAGGCAAGAAGCCCCCCAGGCCCGCGGCGCACCCGACCCTGGAGCCCCCTGGCCGGATGCAGCCACAGGGAACGGGGGTTCTGAGTTGGCAGGCCCCATTCCCGAAGCATCCACGGGCACTTCCCGAAGGGCTGACACCTGCTGCGCCTCAGCAGCCAGCCAACCTCCCTCCCTCCATCCCTCCTTCCCTGCCTCCCTCTGGTCGGGCACTGCAAGCCACACAGCTACTTGTGTCCCCTGTGTCCCTGGAGGCCGCAGCGCGTTTTGGGTTTTGGCGCGGACGGGCCCTCCTCAGCTTCCATCTTCTACTGCTATCCCAGGCCATAGCTGAGAGCTGGATTGGAAGAGGAACAGCCAGGACTAGAATTAGTGCCCATATGGGATACCGGCGCTTCAGGCCAGGGCTTTAACCTGCTGTACCACGGCGCCAGCTCCTCGATTCTTCTGTAAGTTTCCACTAGAACCATGTAAATCATCTTGAACTATGACAATAAAAAAAATTGAAACTAATGTGCATTCAGCTCAGATGGCTTTAAATCTTGCAGCCATGATTTGTTTGTCCTGATTCTGAATTATATTTCTTTATGCTTTTCCAACCTAACTAAATCTTATAAACATCTTAAAATACAATGTAGGCCGGAACCGCAGCTCACTAGGGTAATCCTCTGCCTGCGGTGCTGGTACCCTGGGTTCTAGTCCCGGTTGGGGTGCCAGATTCTGGCCCACTTGCTCCTCTTTCAGTCCAGCTCTCTGCTGTGGCCTGGGAAGGCAGTGGAGGATGGCCCAAGTCCTTGGGCCCCGCACATGTATGGGAGACCAGCAGGAAGTATCTGGCTCCTGGTTTCGGATTGGCACAGCGTGCCAGCCGTAGCGACCATTTGGGGGGTAAACCAATGGAAGAAAAACCTTTCTCTCTCTCTCTCTGCCTGTTTCTAACTCTGCCTGTCAAACATAAATACAATGTGAAAGAAGCTGAGGAATAAACAACTTACTGGCAACATATTCTTTTTTGTTGGTCTTGGGTACATGAAGATTTCTCCAGGATCTTATCTGCAAGAGAAATTATTCAGAGAATGTGGTGAGACAAATAGTCTAGATTCTCCCTAGATTCCATTGTGCTAGCAAGATCATGAAGGAACGGCATAGAGACAAATGGGCATATTAGCTGGGCAACAGAAATAAAGTACCCGCCCTATGGGGGAATATAGGCTTTACACATGGGAAGAGCAGCAAGGCCCTGAAAGAGCACACACAACTCTACCAATCCCTCAGGTTAAACAGAAACTATTGTTAGGCTAATTAAAATATTCATTTGTTACCAATTCTGTAAAAAAAAAAATAATCAGGGCCATCACTGTGGGGTAGTGGGTAAAGCTTCCTGCTCCAGTGTGGGCGTCTCACATGGACACCAAATTGAGTCCTACCTGCTCCACTTCTGAGCTAGCTCTCTGCTATGGACTGGGAAAGCAGTGGATGAAAACCCAAGTCCTGGGACCAGCACTGTGGCACACTGGGTTAGTCTTCCACCTGCAGGACTGGCATCCCACATGGGCACTGGTTCTAGTCCCAGTTGCTTCTCTTCCAGTACAGCTCTCTGCTGTGGCCCGGGAGGGCAGTGGAGAACGGCCCCGGTGCTTGGGCTCCTGCACCCATGTGGGAGACCAGAAAGGGTCACCTGGCTCCTGTCTTCAGGTTGGCGCAGCTCCAGCTATGGTGGCCATTTGCAGGGTGAACCAATGGAAGGAAGACCTTTCTCTTTGTCTCTCTCTCTCACGGTCTATAACCCTTCTGTGGTGACTGTTCCTCGCCACTGCCGGAGAATTAGGCAGGCTGCCCACGGCTTGCCTTAACCGAGGAGGGGAAAGTGCGCCACCTGCCACTCAGCCTTCCCCAAACCCAGGGGACAATCAGGCGCGGTGTGGAGCCCAGTCGAAGCAGGGTCTCACTTTATTGTAAAAGAGAGGTTGTATAGGCTGGCGCCGTGGCTTAACAGGCTAATCCTCCGCCTTGCGGCGCCGGCACACCGGCTTCTATTCCCGGTTGCCCCTCTTCCAGGCCAGCTCTCTGCTATGGCCCGGGAAGGCAGTGGAGGATGGCCCAAGTCCTTGGGCCCTGCACCCACATGGGAGACCAGGAGAAGCACCTGGCTCCTGGCTTCGGATCAGAGAGATGTGCTGGCCGCAGTGGCCACTGGAGGGTGAACCAACGGCAAAAAGGAAGACCTTTCTTTCTCTCTCTCTCTCTCTCTCTCTCTCTCTCACTACCCACTCTGCCTGTCAAAAAAAAGAGAGGTGGTGTATATAGCTGAGGTACAGGTTGGATGGTACAGAGTGGATGAGGGCATGTGGGCAAGGGGTGGGGTGTTGTGATGCAAAAGGGCCTTAGCAACTCCTATTGTACCACCTTAATGATCCTTAGGGAGAAGCACCCTGGGGCTGGGGTGTTTGCTACCAGGGAATTGAAACTTAAAGACAGGTTTTCAAATTTGAGGCAGGCTCAGGAAGTTCCTCTAGGCCTTTCCGGATTCAGCTTCCCCCACACCCTACCTGTCAAATGAGGGGAGGGGAGGGGAGAGGAGGGGAGAGGAGGAGAGGGGAGAGAAGACCCAAGTCCTTGGGTCCCTTGCACCAACATGGGAGATTTGGAAAAAATCTCCAGGCTCCTGGCTTCAGATTGGCCCAGCCTCAGCCAATGAGGCCATTTGGGGAGTGATCAGCAGATGTAAAACCATCTCTCTTTCTGCCTCTGCCTCTCTGTAACAGCCTTTGAAATAAATAAATAAATAAATAAACCATAAAAAAAGTCACTGCCTAAATAATTTATACTATTCATCAGGATTGTCCAATATTTAATTAGCAGTACACCAAAAAGAAACCTGTTTTCATTAGTATCTATATTACACAGAAAATTACTCAGGCAATACTAACTGTTTTCCTTGCAGCATCTCTCGTTTTTATGTATCTAAAATTCCATTAAAGTATACAGCTTAAAGTTAGTTTTTGGCCACAATTATATGTATAGGAAAAATCGACATAATATATCTATTACAGCTTTCTTTAACTGTTCAATGACACTCCTCTCTGTATACAAACCTTGATAGAATTCTTCTCCACAGGGACCCCTGACATTTTCCAGCTCACTTTTGTTCTAGCCCATGAGACAACAGTCAATAGGATACCAACATAATTTGAAAAGTATTTTGCCTTTGGGAGTTTGCCTTCTTGTACAGTAATCATGTGGAGCAGCCTGAGACTTGCCTGTTGGGCACATGGGGCCTAGGTCACAGGCTGCACAAACCAGACATTGGAAGCGTAGGCATCATGATACACTAGGTTAAGCTACTTCTCTGGACATACCACATTTATATCAGAGTGCTTGGTGTGTCTCCTGGCTATTTCAGACCTCCAAACCAACTTACTTCAAGTATTTTTTTAAGTTATTTTTAAAAGTTTTAGTTATTTATTTGAAATGCATAGTTACAGAGACACAGAGACAGAGAGAGAGGTCTTCCATTTGCTGGTTCACTCCCCAGGTGGCTGCAATGGCTAGAGCTACACTGATCCAAAACCAGGAGCCAGGGGCTTCTTCCAGGTCTCCCTCCCACACAGGCACAAGGGCCCAAGGCCATGGGCCATCTTCTACTTTCTCAGGCCATAACAGAGAGCTGGATTGGAAGCGGGCAGCCAGAACTCAATCTGATGCCCATATGGATTGCTGGCAATGCAGGTGGTGACTTTACTCATGACACCAACAGCACCGGCACCACAAGTGTTCTTTTGAGTCAACAGGTCATGGTGCAAAAACTTGGATTTTTGCCATCTGCATGGAAACCCACATGGAGTCCCTGCATCCTGGCTTTCATAGATAGCACCCTGGCTGTTGTGGGCTTTTGCAGAGTGATCAGGCAGCCTTGGTTGGCAGTGTTCATATTTTTAAATATTTCACTTTTCTAGATTTTTGAGTCCGTATTCTGAGTCCTATTGCTTCTTTATTACCAAGAATTCCAAGACCTAACTCAGCATGGGTGCTATGGATAGCATAATGTGAGAGTTAAGATGAGGTGAGAGAACTCCCAGCATTGTATCTAGTTAGCATACCTTAGAAATAGTGGCAGTCTGTAGAAGTTACAAATCTACCTACCAGAGTGGTGGGACATTTAGGGGATTTTAATGATTTCCCAAAATTTATTACAAGGAAAAATGGTAACATGGTTAAGGGCTTGCTTCCCATGATTCCTAACCATCTTCATCTTCCTGCACTACACACCCTCACCCATCACTCCCATCCATCCATGATCCATACCCACCCTGCCATGGCTTGCCTGGGCCACAGCTGGGTGCCCAGCCATGGCTGTGGGAGGGAGCTCCAATAGGAGAATAGCAGCTGTCCTAGGCACCTGATCACAGCTGGGGGAGGGACATGGATAGCAGAGCACCACCACTCCAGTGGGCCCGGTGGGTGCTTGCCTGTGCTAAGGGTGGAGACTAAGCCCCGACCTCCCTGTCCCCAGTTTTGGGCTTGCCAGAGTACACCTGTGAAATGCATGTCAGTAGAGAATTGTGGTTACCAATGAGTGAGGGGAGAAATGGTGGGGTAAGGACAAAGGAGATACATTGGTCATGGGGCACAAAGTTTCCAGTAGACAGGAGAAATGAGTCTACAGCTGTACTGCAAAGCATGGAAACTACAATGCTGTATTTCATATTTCAGCTTGTTAAGAGAGGCTTTTGAAAGTACTCACCATACAGTATAGGAGGTGATGAATGAGTTATTCTGATTAGACAATTCCAGAATTAACACTCATCAAATGATTGCGTTGTATTCCACAGGTATCTATAGCTATTTCTCAGTTGAATAGTTTAAAAAGGCAAGATTGGCTGGCGCCATGGCTTAACAGGCTAATCCTCCGCCTTGCAGAGCTGGCACACCGGCTTCTAGTCCTGGTTGGGGCGCCGGATTCTGTCCCGGTTGCCCCTCTTCCAGGCCAGCTCTCTGCTATGGCCCAGGAAGGCAGTGGAGGATGGCCCAAGTCCTTGGGCCCTGCACCCGCATGGGAGACCAGGAGAAGCACCTGGCTCCTGGCTTCGGATCAGAGAGATGTGCTGGCTGCAGCGGCCATTGGAGGGTGAACCAACGGCAAAAAGGAAGACCTTTCTCTCTGTCTCTCCCTCTCTCGCTATCCACACTGCTTGTCAAAAAAAAAAGAAAAGGCAAAAAGATTACCAGGCTACACTAAAAAAGCTAGGAACAATACAATGTGTATTAATATAAAGAGAAATGTTTAATGATTTCACAGTAGGACAAAAATGATTCTTGAAGATTTGTTAAATTGAAAGGCAGAGTTAGAGAGAAGAGATATAGATCTTCCATCCACTGGTTCACTCTCCAGATGGCCACAACAGACAGAGCTGTGCCAATCCAAAGCCAGGAAGCACAGGCTTATTCTGGGTCTCATATGTGGGTGCAGGTGTCCAAGTACTTGGGTCATCTTCTGCTGCTTTTCCAGGCACATTAGCCAGGAGCTGGATTGGAAATGGAGCAGCTGGGACTTGAACCTGGGCCTGTATGGGATGCCAGTGCTGTAAGCTGCAGTTTATCTTGGTTTAACACAGCAGTGCCCCCCCCCCAAAAAAAAAAAAAACAGGTCAGGGATACAAAGAGTTCAAAAGCTGAATGATGAAAACAATACATATAGAAGGGGCTGGGGCCACGGCTTAGAGGGTAAAGCCACCCTTCTGCAGTGTTGGAATTCCACAAGGGCACCACTTCAAGTCCCACCTCCAGTGCTGGCATCCCATATGGGCACCGGTTTGAATCCCGATTGCTCCACTTCCAATCTAGTTCTGTTATGCCCTGGAAAAGCAGTAGAAGATGGCCCAAGTCTTTGGGCCCCTGCTCCTATGTGGGGGACCTGGAAGAAGCTCCTGGCTCTGGGTCGGCAGAGCTCTAGCTGTTGCAGCCAACTAGGGAGTGAACCATTGGATAGAAGACCTCCCCCTCTCTCTCTCTCTCTCTCTGCTTCTCTGTGCGTAACTGACTTTTAAATAGAAAAATAAATCCTTAAAAAACAAATGTGTAACTGTTCATATAGATAGGCTCAAAGGGATCACATAAATAAGATCAAGTGTCTACTAATAACAATAGATAGAATTAAAAAGGAGAGAATGATCCAACATGGAAAGCAGGCCACACAGCAGACTCATAGAATGACACATGCCCTAAACAGCACAATGACATCAGCATCTAGCTAAAAATCCCATGAGAGCATTTTAGGCATGGAAATCCAAGACAGTGTAGAAAAAAGAAAATCTACATAAATGATCTCTGTGAGTGAGACCCCAGTGGAAAGAAGAGGACATCAAAGGAGGTACCTTTTTCAGAAGGCTAGAGAGAACTTTCCACTTTTCTTATGGCCCTGTCTACATCGTAACAGAGTTTGTGGACTCAAAAGGCTTCTATAGCTTTGGCAGCTCATGACAAGAGCCTCAGGTGATCACTGACATCATAAATAAAAGTGTCAATTGTTAAATCAACAATAGGAGTCACTGTGTACTTACTCCCTATGTAGGACCTCTGTCCTTAATGAGTTGTGCTATGAGAATTAACAGTAAAACTCATCTTCAAAAGTACTTTAGACATTGTGTGTCTCTGCAAACTGTTGAAATCTTTACTTAGTACAGAGTTGGCCTTCTGTATATAAAGATAATTACAAATGAATCTTTATGAAGAATGGGCTAGCAGAGGGAGTAGAAGGTGGGACAGGAGTGGGGGTGCGAGGGTGGGAAGGGGGGAAGAACTGCTATATTCCTAAAGGTGTACCTATGAAATGTGTATTCATTAAATAAAAGCTTTCTAAAAGAAAAAGAAAGAGCCAAGAATGGGCCAAGTACCTGGAGCCCTTTCTATCCATGGTACAAACCCGGCTTGAGTTCTAAGTGCTAGCCCTTAGGCGAGTGGAGTCCAGGTATTGTGGTAGCTGGAGAAAGTCAGTTGATGGGAGAGAGAAGCACAGGGATCTCCTTTTTGCTCTGTCTCTTAGTTCCTCAAATAAAAAAAAAATTAAAAATTTACATCCCTGGAAACCAAAACCAGAAAGATATTGAAGAATTCTTCAAACTTGTAGTAAATAAGAATCATATTCCTAAATGGACAGTGACTTATTGAAGAAACCACATGGGAAATTCAGATGTAAGATGATTAGAATCAAAGTACAACACAAATTAATGGAATAAATGCAAAGCAAGGCTTAGGAGGAAATAGCTGTAAAGATCTATATTTCATAGTAAGATATGAAATCAATTATCTACAATTCTACCTTAAGAAACCAAAAAGCAAAATCAGAGAAAACTGGAGCCAAAAAAGGCAGAAGAAACAAAGAGTGAAGTGGAGTAGGGTGGAGAAAGGAATGTGTGGTGCTCCCCACTTTGTGTAAAAGACACAGTGCTGTGCTTCTGGCACATAGCAAGGGATGCTTCTCCCACCAAGAGCCTACAGCCTCTGCACCATGATATCAAGCTACCCTACCCAAATCTTATTTTTCAAATTAAGAAATCTTGAAAAACACAGATGTAAATAATCAAGCCCTCTTATTATCCTAGGCTTCTAATGTAAACATTTTAACATTTCTTATTAACATTTTTAACATTTATTTATTTATTTTAAAGGCAGAGTTACAGAGAGAGAAAACAAAGAGACCTTCCATCTGTTGGTTCACTTCCCCAATGGCCACCACTACAGGGATGGGCCAGGCTGAAGCCACAGACAGAAGCTTCATCCTTGTCTCCTACAGGGGTACAGAGACCCAAGGACTTAGGCCATCCTCTCCTGCTTTCCCAGGTGCATTAGCTAGGAGATGGATCAGAATCGGGCCACCCGGAATCAGACCAGTGCCCATATGGGTTGCTACTGTCACTGGCAGCAGCTTAACCTGCTATGCCACAATGTCATAAAGGTAAGCGTTTCTAACTCAGGCCACAGTAAAGGAGGAGAAAATAGCTTACAGGAGAGGACTAGAAATTTGAAAGCAGTCAATCAAATGGAAACAAAAAAAGCTGCACTTCAGAAGATGATTGAAAATGTTATTAGAGGTTGCCCTCATTGGGGCCTAAAATGTTAAATAAACCTCCCCCTTCAGTGCCGGCATCGCATATGGCCACTGATTCAAATCAAGTCCTGGCTGCTCCACTTCTGATCCAACTCTCTGGGGTGGTCTGGAAAAGCAGAAGATGGCTCAAGCCCTTGGGCCTCTGCACCCATGTGAGAGACCCTGAAGAAGCTGCTGGCTACTGGTTTCGGATTGGCCCAGCTCAGGCCATTATGGCCATTTGGGGAGTGAACCAGTGGATGGAAAACCTCTCTACCCATGCCTCTCTGTAACACTGCTTTTCAAATAAATAAATAAATCATTTTAAAAAATAGAATAATGTCTTAACTAAGACATTAAAAACCCACAAATTTCACCAGTTCATTGAGTCTCCTATAATTACTTTTTTCTCTTTTTTTTCTCTTTTGATCTCCATTAGCAGTTTCACGATTCTGTTTTATTTTTCAGAATTCTAGAAATTCATGGTTACCCCATTGATCTTCCATAAGAAACCCATATTTATAATAATTTTTAATGGTCTTATGAATATAAATCTTCCTGGAGAAGAACTAGAACTGTGAATGACAAAGACAAATCATCACAATTGAAATGTTTAAAGTAATTTAGCAATTTAGCAAAGGAGATGCCCACAGGATTTGAAAAAGCACAGCAGTATTTTACAAACCAGTTCATCATTTCAGGCAATGATAGCACTGGAGCAATTTCAAAATTCTTCTAAAGTACCCAAGGAACCCCCCTCCGCTTTTTGAAGAACAGCAGCTTGTTAGATTTCACCATTGGACTTCTCCATGTTACATAACCCCTGGGAAACTCACATCAATAGCATTTCTATATCAATGTAACAACTTGAAATTTATGATATTACAACTAGATAATACTTTTCATGTAAAGGGAGCCTAATTAACCATCATCTCTGCAAGTTGAAAACTACATCTTTTGTTGATTCCCAGGGATCCACAAAGAAATCAAGGTCAAAGCAGTTTAGAACTTTGATTTTGAAAAAAATGTCAAAGATATCAAAAATTAAAAAATACTTGGTTAACATAGGATCTCTGATCATTTTATGAGACAATAATCATTCACTTATATAGAGTCAAATTATGTTTAAATATATTTATTACATATTAAGTATATTTAATAGTTGATTAGTAGAAAGATACACTTAAAAGATATTAAAAATCAATTCTTAACATTCAGTTTTCTAAACCCAAAGATAGAAAATACATGAGATTATCTTGACAAAACACAAAATTTCTTTCCCTCATGTAATTAGCTACCAAAAGATGAAGAAAATCCTTTTGTACTGTGCTTCTTCTAATGGGAAGCTCCCCCAGATAACTTAGAAGTTAAACCTAGTGGAAAGATACCCCAACTTAGACATTGAAATAGTATGTGTGCAGGCTGTAAGCATTCAACCTTATAAAAGAATGAGAACACTTAGAAACAAGTACACCCGAGGCCGGTGCTGTGGCACTGCAGGTAAAGCCACCACCTGCAGTGCCTGACTCCCATAGGACTGCTCTACTTCTGATCCAGCTCTCTGCTATGGCCTGGAAAAGCAGTAGATGGCCCGAGTACTTAGCCTCTCTGCACTAGTGTTGGAGACCCAAAAGATGTTCCTGGCTCCTGGCTTCAGACTGGCAGAACTCCAGCCATTGCAGCCTTTTGGGGAGTGAACCAGCACTCTCTCTGCCTCTCTGTAACTCTGCCTTTCAAATGAATATATAAATCTTTAACAAAAAAGACAATACCATATCTTAGAAACAAAAGCATAAAACTCCATAGAACAGTTTAAATACATCTAGAAAAGTCAAGTATAGGGGCCAGTGTTGTGGCATGTTGTGTAAAGCCAGCCCCTGTGACACAGGCATCCCATCCTACATGGGCACTTGTTCCAGTCCTGACTATTCCATTTCAGATCCAGATCCCTGCTAATGTGTCAAGGAACATAATGAAAAATGGCCAAGTCCTTGGGCCCCTGCCACTCAGGTGTGAGACCCAGAAGAAGCTCCTGGCCATTGTGGCTCAGCTCCAGCCATTGTGGCCATCTGGGGAATGAACCAGTAGACCAAAGATCTCTGTCTCTTCTCTCCCTCTGTGAACTCTGGCTTACAAATGAAAAAATCTTTAACAAAAAAAATTAGGTACTCTTAGTATCCTAGTCTCTAAGATAAAAATTTCTCTTTAAGATTTATTAATTACAAAGGTAGAGTTACAGAGAGAGAGAGAAAGATCTTCCATCTGCTAGTTCATTAGCTAAATGGCCACTACAACCAGAACTGGGCCCGGCAGAAGCCACTGCCAGGAGACTCATCCAGGTCTCCCACGTGGGTGCAGGGTCCCAAAGATTTGGGCCATCCTCTCCTGTGTGCCAGGTGGATTAGCTAGGAGATGAATCAGAAGTGGGCCACGAGGAATCAAACCAGTGCTCATATGGGTTGCTGCCATCACAGGCAGCATCTTAACCTGCTGTGCCACAATGTCAGCTGTAAGGACAAGCATTTTTAATGACAGGCCATAACTAAACAATAAAGGAGGAGAAAATAGCTTATAAGAGATGGCTAGTTGTTGGGAAGGAGTCAATCAAATGGAAATTTTAAAAAATTACAGTTGAGGAGATAGAGGGGCCAGGCACTGTAGCGTAGTAGGCTAATCCTAGAAAAGCAGTTGGTGGCTCACTTGGTTAACCCTCCACCTGCAGTGCTGGCAACCCGTATGGGTGCTGGGTATAGTCCCAGTTGCTCCTCTTCCAGTCCAGCTCTCTTCTGTGGCCCAGGAAGGCAGTGGAGGATGCCCCAAGTGCACGGACCCCTGCACCCACATGGGAGACCTGGGAGACAGGGAGGAAGCACCTGGCTCCTGGCTTCGGATCCACACAGCAACAGCCGTAGCAGCCATTTGGGGGTGAAGCAATGGAAGGAAGACCTTTCTGTCTCTCTCACTGTCTAACTCTGTCAAATAAATAAAAACAATAAAAAACAAGAAGATGCAGTTGACTAGATGGTTGAAAATGTTATTTAGAGGGGCATTGTAGGCTAATCTTAGGAAAGCAGTGCAAGATGTGCTTGAGCTTGGGGGATCTGCAAGAAGCTCCTGGCTCCTGTTCTGGATTGGCTCAGCTCCAGCCATTGTGGGTATTTGAAGAGTGAACTAGTAGATGGAAGACATTTCACTCTACCTCTCCCTCTCTTTCTCTCTCTCAAAAATTTTTAAAGTTATTAGACTGGGGCAGGCACTGTGGCATAGAAGGCTAAGCCTCCACCTCAGTGCCAGCACCTCATGTGGGTACCAGCTCAGCTGAACCCCAGCAGCTCAACTTCCAATCCAGCTCTTTACTAATGCACCTGGGCAAAGCAGAGAAATGTGGTACTTGAGCCCCTGAACCTGTATGGGAGACCCAGAAGAAGCTCCTGGCTCCTGCCTGACCCAACCCCCAGTCATTTGGGTAGTGTCATTGGATGGAAGATCTCTTTCTTTCCCTCTATGTATCTCTGCCTTTCAAATAAATAAATGTGTTGTAGAAAGTTATTCGACTTTGAAATCAAATATGAAAAACCTCTTGCAAAAATTATCATTAATATTTATATTTTTGTAAAAAAATTACTAACTTAATATAGGGTATAAATCCTGATTTTATTTATTTGAAAGAATTCCAAAAAAGACAATGAGAAAGTGATCATCGGGATCACTTCCCAACTGATTGCAGCCAGAGCTGGGACAGATTGAAGAAGCCGGAAGCCAGGGAAATCCATGTGGTTCTCCCACATGTGTGGCAGGGGTCCCAGCACTTGGGCCATCTTCTGCTATCCCAGGCACATTCACAGGGTGCTAGATTAGAAGTGCAGCAGTCTGGACTCAAAGAAGCACTCTTAAGGGGTGCAGGTATGATAGACTGCACTTAACCTACGATGCTGGCTGAACCTTGAACATTTTTAATGTCAGGGCTGGAATTGTGATGTTGTGGGTAAGGCCACCACCTGTGATGCTGGCATCCATAGGGTCACATGTCACAGCTGCTCTACTTCAGATCAA
Source organism: Lepus europaeus (assembly GCF_033115175.1). NCBI lineage: Eukaryota > Metazoa > Chordata > Mammalia > Lagomorpha > Leporidae > Lepus > Lepus europaeus. The sequence goes on along the minus strand of NW_026909548.1, from coordinate 190,410 downwards.
GCTCCCTGCTAATGGCCTGGGAAGAGCAGAGGAAAATGGCACAAGTGTTTAGGCCCCTGCTACTGATGTAGGAGGCCTGAATGGAGCTCCAGGCTCCTGCCTTCAGTCTGGCCCAGTGCTTGCTTGCTGCAGAGATCTGGGATTGAACCAGTAGGTTGACGATGTCTGTCCCACTCTCTAACTCAGCCTTTCAAATACATAAATAAAACTTTAAACAATTCTAAATTTTGGTAAGTTCATTTAGAATTCTTTTTATTGGGGCCAGCACTGTGGCATAGTAGGTTAAGCCTCCACCTGCAGTGCTGGCATTTCATAAGAGCACTGGTTCAAAATGCCCTAGAAAAGCAGTGGAGGATGGCACAAATCCTTTGGCCACTGCACCCATGTGGGAGACTTGGATGAGGGTCCTGGCTCTTGGCTTCAGATCAGCAAGATCCAGCCATTGTAGCCCTCTGGGGAGGGAACCTGTGGATGGAGGACCTCTCTCTCTCTCTCTCTCTCTCTCTCTCTCTCTCTCTCTGTTATTCTGCTTTGCAAATACTTAAATAAATATTAAAAAAATTTCTTATCCTTGATAACTTGATTTTTTTTTACTTTGAACTTTTATTTGGCAAAGCAACACTGCATAAACTGTGCAGTAACAAATGACAGTTTACACAGAATGTTAAATTCATATACATTATCAGCAGCAAATTAGAAATAAACAAAAAACCACTAAGCTACAAATCCCCTATCACTTTTAGAGAGAATGAACAAACTCTGTCAGTTGTGTCCAATCTGAACAGCAGAGTCTATAGGACATCACCTGCCATCTTAAGTTTCAGGATTTACAGATGCCTAGTTGGAAGGTAACAAAGCAGTTGACTGTATCTACAACACGCTATTCTGTGACACCACCTCAAAAGCTTTAAAAAGAAAGCTCATCTCTACTTTCTTAGTAGCATCTAACAGATATCCAAATACCAAGAAGCTTAACTTGTGAATGGTGGTGTTATCTGATACACAGAAGAAACTCAGAAATTCAGGTAATTCAGAATATCAGTAAATGGTTTTTGCTATAACAAAATGTGAAAACGAAAAGGGAAGGAAGATGGTTTTATTATGGTTACTCCTCCTTTTTAAAACTCCCAAAGAAAAATGAATAAAAGTTCTAATCAATTAAATAGAATTACTTCTTGCTGTTAGTAACCTCAGTTAACCCTATTGTTCCACAGTTGAAACCTGAAAAACTTACTTGAGCATTTAATTTGGAAAGCAACTCTAGTCCCAGTGATGGTACTGGACACCAACATACATAAAGATAACTATATCCTCATTACAGACTCAGTGGGCACTCTGCTCGCAAAACACCTTTTATTGCATTAATTCTTGTTCCTCACAGTCAATTTCATCAGAGGCATCTGTGGAAATTTACAATAGGTTTGTAAGAGATCAAGGAGCCAGGAAAGTGAGGGTTTAGTTCAGGTAGGAGAGAGGGGAAAAGTCTGGAAACTAGGGTAGTATCCATACCACTCAGAGAGCAGGCCAAAACCACATGCAGCAAGCACTTTGAGCTGCTCTCCACCGCTTATCACCAGCAGCAAAGCAGAGGCAGAGAGCGTTATTTAAGAAAGAGAGGTCAATGTGGGATCATACTGAGCACCAGGAACCAGCTACATGGAGGAGTATCTAGGCCTGGAAGCCTAGGGCGTGGGGCTACAGCAAGCCCCCTCCTGGCAAGAGGTCAGGGGAAAGAGAAGGGCCAGACACATCATGTCCTAGGAGTTTAACCCACTTCCAAAGGGGAGTGGTTAATTAACCTGATTGGCTGGTTGGCAGGCACCCAGATGTGGCCAGGTAGGGGGATGAGGTCACCCAGGGGCGTGGCAAAGGCGTGGTCTTCCAGCTCACAAACCTAATCAATTTTAAGCTGTATGCCTGCCTGCTTCAACTCTGACTTTCAAATGAAATAAATATTTTAAAAATCCACTTACCAGCCACCTTCTCTTAACTTTAACACATACACGGGCCATGCAGTATGACAACAGAACACCACTTTCTTCTTAGAAATAGGATGGTAACTGTAAGCTGCTCAATCAGCCACAACGCAACTCAAGGTGCTTTTGGATGGAAATTAAATTGAACCACTCGTATTTCACCACATGAGTACTCTTCCAAACCATATCCCAATCTTCCTCACAGAGGGGCTGAGGCAAAAATCTTGGAATCTTGTCTCCCACATGAAGCAGGCAAGCATACGGGTAAAGATAGATTAGGTTTGTGAGCTGGAAGACCACACCTCTGCCACGCCCCTGTGTGGCCTCAGGCCCCTACCTGATGCCTTTGCCATGCCCCTGTGTGGCCTCATTCCCCTACCTGCCCACACCTGGGTGCCCACCAGCCAAGCAGGTTAATTAACCACTCCCCTTTGGAAGTGGGTTAAAAGCCCAGCCAGGGTGTGGCCCCGGCTGCTCTTCTTCCCTGGCCTCTTGCCAGGACAGGGCTTGCTGTAGCCCTGCACCTCCAGGGTGCATGGCCTTCTGGCCATGTGCTCTAGGCTTCCTGGCCTAGAGGCTCATCCATGTGGCTGGTTCCTGGTGCTTGGTATGAACCCTACTCACCTCTCTCCCTTAAATAGCTCTCACTCTCCTATGCATCTTTCTCACTAAATAAAAGCTTAAAACGTGCCATGCTGCCTCGTTTATCTGTACCGGTATTTAGAATTCTTCTCTAAATATTAGGCAAGAACCCTCTTGGGCTTATTAATATTGGGGATTTAGTCATAAGCCTGTGGTGAAATCGTATGGCACCCCAAATTCCGGTAGTACACGTGGCACCCCGGATAGCATTTCTAGGGAACTTTAAGGGGGGGCTACAATTTAGTGTGGATTTTATGGGGTCTTCTCCAGTTTCACACAAACCAGTACCACAAAAAATGACCTAAGCCAGGTCCCAATTCCATAAACCCAAAGAGCAGAGACAGAAATTTCAGTCTCAGAGCTGTTGACTCCGTACACAAATGGAAGCCATTGTGCTAGTAGGTAGCTAATGCGCAGCAGGAAGAGAAAGGACAGCTGCTGGATGTCCCCAGAGTCCCAACCACCACATTAGCTCACAAGCTGCTCTGGGGATGGAGTACAAGTGGCCACTGCCCTCCTTACCAGCGTGAGAGGGTCAGGCCACTTGAAGAATATACCCCAGACCTCTGGGCTAGCTCACCAATGTGGTTACCGAGGGAATAGTCCAGCTCTTGATGCTCGCCGCTTCAATTCACCAAAGATGAGGCATGGCCAGAGGTAAAGGTTTATTGCAAGAAGGCAGCAGCAGCCTTGGGGAAAGAAAAAGAAGTTTCTCTCAATCCAAACAGGTGCTTTTCTACCAAACCACCCAGTACAGAGGATTTTTTAAAGAGACAGGGTGGGCCGGCGCCATGGCTCAACAGGCTAATCCTCCTCCTAGCGGTGCCAGCACACTGGGTTCTAGTCCTGGTCGGGGCACCAGATTCTGTCCCGGTTGCACCTCTTCCAGGCCAGCTTTCTGCTGTGGCCAGGGAGTGCAGTGGAGGATGGCCCAAGTGCTTGGGCCCTGCACCCCATGGGAGACCATGACCAGCATGGTGTGCTGGCCACAGCACGCCGGCTGCAGCGGCCATTGGAAGATGAACCACCGGCAAAGGAAGACCTTTCTGTCTCTCTCTCTCACTGTCCACTCTGCCTGTCAAAAAAAATAAATAAATAAAGAGACAGGGTAATTGGAGGGTGAGGATTCAAAGAAAACAGTCTATTCACTTGACAATTATGCAGATTTTCAGGCTTTGTTCTGAGGCACATCCCACCACCCAGTCAGAGGAGTCCTGGGTGTAACCCCAGGGGCTTTCTGCCTCAGTTGGGGGAGGGGGGAAGGGTTCTTTGTCAGTTGGGGCAACAGCCTGCCATTCCTAATCATCTCCTTTTTTCAGTGGGCTTTTGAAATTCTTATGCAAATATTATTCACTAGATTACAGCAACAGCAAGTGTCTTCATTAAGGTAAACATTTGAAAAGGAAAAATGCATTTATTGTGGTTACAGGAGTACCATTCTGTTGGAGGAGGGTATTTGGGGGCTTATAAAGAGGTCATAAGGCAGGGGGTGGCTGCTGTAAGGACTAGATGACCTAATGAGGAGTCCTTTTAAGAGTGGGTAAGACCTGTCTACTAGCAAGACAGTGAGTTTCTAGTTTTTGTTTTTTTTTTTTTTTTGACAGGCAGAGTGGACAGTGAGAGAAAGAGACAGAGAAAGGTCTTCCTTGGCCGTTGGTTCACCCTCCAATAGCCGCCGTGGCCGGCGCACCGTCCTGATCTGAAGGCAGGAGCCAGGTGCTTCCCCTGGTCTCCCATGGGGTGCAGGGCCCAAGCACTTGGGGCCATCCTCCACTGCCCTCCCTGGCCACAGCAGAAAGCTGGCCTGGAAGAGGTGCAACCGGGACAGAATCCAGTGCCCTGACCGGGACTAGAACCAGGTGTGCTGGTGCCGCAAGGCAGAGGATTAGCGTGTTGAGCCAAGGGGCCAGCCCAGTGAGTTTCTAGTTTTATCATGAGAATAGAAGGGAAGTTAACAATCCCACCCTTCTAACCTAGTTTTACCAAGAGAATTTGCCTATTGCATAGTTCCCAAGGTTTTTGGTTTTAACAAGAGCAGGCTAGACAAGATTATGATTCTGTCCTTCTGATGAGATTGTTAGCTGTTATTATTCTGCTCATCCAAATCGTGGTTCAAAAACTCCACTCCATTTTTCAGGTGTCCCTCTTTGGAGACCCCCTAGTGGCTGCTGTGGCAAGAGCTTTCTCATGTAAATAAATCTTGCTTTGCTCACTGCCTGTCCACATGGAAATTCCTTGTGAGACAGGCACCCCAGGCACCTTCCTTCATCGCCATTTTCCCCCATTAATTTGGTGTGGTGATTCATGGCAGAGTTGCCAGTCTCTGGTTTCAGATGTCATGGCTTGTCGCTAGATCAATGACAGTGCTTAAGTTCTCTGATTCCTCCTGGTGGTCCTCAAACCTTCCAGCACCTGTGTCCTTCAGCTCTGTCTCAGCCTAACAGAGACCTGGGGCTCCCTTGCTCTCTTAAAAACCTACTGTAAATTTCGACAGATGCCCCTATGAAGTTGATTATGAGGAGGACTTAATAATAACTCGGATTTCTAAGGGTTGGGTGTCTACTTCTCACTGTTTCTACACACACACACACACACACCCCACTCATGAACAAAATATTTCTCAGGTGCAAAAGTAGGTAACGTTATCAGACTCAGTACCCTCCTTTGCACCAAGCAAACAGGTTTCTCCTGGTGTGCCTTTATTGGAGGGGCAGGGTTTTGTAGTGTAAAGTGCTGGGCTGCTTTCCCAGGCCTGCCTCTAAGGCTGCTGCATTCCTTCTGCAGAGCACATGTTTTGTTTCCCATGGCTGCTTTCACACACATAGGCTAATTTCTATCTTCCTGTCTAAAAATAGTATTAAGAGCATGAAAATCTTTTTTTTTTTTAATTTATTTGACAGATAGAGTTAGTGAGAAAGACAGAGAGAAAGGTCTTCCTTCTGTTGGTTCACCCCCCGAAATGGCCGCTATGGCAGAAGCTACACCGATCCAAAGCTAGGAGCCTGGTGCTTCCTCCTGGTCTCCCATGTGGGTGCAGGGGCCCAAGCACCTGGACCATCCTCCATTGCCTTCCTGGGACACAGCAGAGAGCTGGACTGGAAGAGGAGCTACCTGGACTAGAACCCAACACCCATATGAGATGCCCGCAGATGGAGGATTAGCCAAGTGAGCCATGGCACCGGCCCCATGAAAACCTTGAATAGAAGAATACCCTTAGAAACAAAAGCTGAAGGAATTGTCTGAGTACATGAAAAAAATTAAACACATTAAGAAAAGACAGAAGAATGACTTTAGGCTTCTAAGATAAACAGTTTGAATGTCAGGTCACAGGAGTCAGAACTAAGGAGGAAGAAATACCTTACAGGAGATGCCTAGAAATTTGAAAAGAAAATCACCAATTAAGTAGAAACTACTAAAAGGAGAAACTGCATTAAAAATAGATTTCAAAATGAAACAGCAAGATTATTACAAATATGTATGTTACTGGAGGGAAGGCCATGGAAACTGTGGGTTCTTATCTTCAGGCAAGAAAGAATTCAGGTGTGAGACAGAGGGCAGAGTGCTAAGGCTTTGTTGGGGACAGGGCATCCATCAGGATGGAAGGGACAGAAAGAGCGCCCAGTCGCTCAGACTGGGGAGAGTGAGGTTATGAAGTAGCACCTTGACAGTAGGGACTCCATTTTGGAGAACCTGAGACTCCATTCTGGGAAGGTGCCCCCCCACACCGTGAGACTCTGGTCTGAAACTATGATCTAAAACAGTTGAACAATAGCAGTCCACTACATCACACTTGGCAGAGCACAGAAACCCCCTACCATGATCACTCAAGCTTGAAAGTGAGTAGGCTACACCTGGGTTAATAATAAAAATGTAATTTGTCTATGTCCTACATATGATTAAACCAATACCTGGATTAATGTCAAGATTATAATTAAAATTGTTAAGATTGTAACTGGTATTGTCAAGATTATAATTGATACTAGTTTTGCATAGGTTTAAGTCAGCTTGACCCCAGTAACCATGTATTCCCCTCCCGATTTTGCAGTTTTTGCCTTTATAAACCTTTATAAACCTTTATAAACCCTACTCTCCTCCCCACCACTTCTCTCATCCCCTTGAACCCCATTCCTGTCCTGACTTCCTTGACTTTTCCTAACTACATTTCACCATCTCAGACACTCCTATTCCCAGAGGCCTGGATTGGGTCATTGGTGGTAGTGCTTCTAAAGCTCCCCCTTTTCCCACTGGATATGCAATAATTGAGGGGGCATCCTGATGTCACCTCCTCCTCTTCCCTGCATAGGGCCATGGAGGCCAGGCCCCTACCTCAAGGCACTACCTCCCAACAGGCCGAGTTATTAGCCTTGGTTCAAGCCTTCCCCTTAGCCAAAGGAAAGACAGTCAATTATATATACAGATTCCTGATATGCCTATCATATCATGCACTCCAAAGCCCAGATGTGGCAAGCCCGAGGGACCCCTATAATAAATGGCAAGCTGATTAAAGCTCTTCTTGATGCTGCCCAGTTGCCAACAAAAGCTGCTATTATTCACTGCAAAGGACACCAGAAAGGTAAACAATCCCTATCTGAAGCTAATAACAAGGCTGATCTGACAGCTAACACAGCGACCCTGAAGGAAGAAAAGAAATCTAAAATCTGTCCCTTTAATACTAGAAACTGCTTCACTTGTTTTCCTTTGGCTCCTTTTGTTATGCTTTCTCTGAACTGCTTTCTCTGAATAAAGAACCAAGAAAGTAACCTTAGTGTGACCCTCCCCTGTTCTCTCCCCAGCCAGGTTTCACTTGATTAATGCAGATGTAACAAGGGCTTGTACAACAGACTGCTTGTACCTGCTTTGTGCTACTAAGGAGTTATGGTTTATATTATCCCAAGATTTGGATTGCCTGCTTCCATCAGTCAGACAGTGGACCAGAGTTTACCTCTAAAATTACTCAAATAGTATCTGCCTCCCTTCATAGCTCATGGCATTTTCACATTCCCTATCGTCCCCCCTCCTCAGGCAAAGTAGAATGGATGAATGGAATTTTAGAACAGGCTCTAACTAAACTCTCCACCCAGGTTTACTTGGACTGGGTAAAACTCCTCCCTTTAGCTCTGTTAAGAATCAGATCTCTTCCCAAGAAGTCCTTAATGCTTAGCCCATTTGAAATTCCCTATGGAAGGCCTGTCCTTCTGTTACCGGAGAAATTGCAGGGTTCTTGTCTTCACGCAAGAAAGAATTCAGGCGTGAGACAGAGAGTAGTGGGAGGTAAAATAGCAAGGTTTATTAGGAAGGGACATCTGTAGGTGATATCGGACAAGACCCCCTAAAATTCACACTAAAACGTGGCCCCTTAAGGTTCCATAGACATGCTAGCCGGGGTGCCACATGTACTACCAGAATTTGGGGCGCCTTACGATTTTACCACGGGCTTATTACTAAATCCCTGATATTAATAAGCCCAAGAGGGTTCTTGCCTAATATTTAGAGAAGAATTCTAAATACCGGCACAGATAAACGAGGCAGCATGGTACATTTTAAGCTTTTATTTAGTAAGAAAGATGCATAGGAGAGTAAGAGCTTTATTTAAGAAAGAGAGGTAATTAGGGGTTCATACCGAGCACCAGGAACCAGCCACCTGGAAGAGCATCTAGGCCAGGAAGCCCAGAGCACATGGCCCGAAGGCCATGCGCCCTGGAGGCGTGGGGCTACAGCAAGCCCCTTCCTAGCAAGACGCCAGGGAAAAAGAGCAGGCTGGGCACACTGTGCCCCAGGCTTTTAACCCACTCCAAAGGGGAGTGGTCAATTAACCTGATTGGCTGGTGGGCACCCCGGTAAGGTCAGGTAGGGGAATGAAGCCACACAAGGGCGTGGCCAAGGCATCAGGTAGGAGCATGAGGTCACACAGGGGCGTGGTCTTCCAGTTCAGCTCCAACCTGTATGCCTGCCTACTTCATTCCCCCCTCAGAGACTCCAGACCTTAATCTTAAGGGGATGTTGATGAGCGTTGAGTCTCCATCTTCTGTAGCTACTTCCTGCTGATTAGGGGCGCAGACCCTGCCTGTTCTCGGTCTGGGAGTTCTGCCTATCTCATCTAAGTTCACTTCACGAGCTGGATCTCCTTCAGTCACCGCCATTCTCACTGTCTCCTGCATGGTCATAATTATTTTCAGAAGTTGCCGGGTTCTGCTGGGTTATTTTAGATATAAATGAAGGTCCATTGTAACTCTGGAGTGACCGTGGGAGTCCAAAGTGTGGCACGATGTCTTTTAACATGGCTTTAAGCACCTTGTGTGCTTTCTCCGTTTAGGTTGAAAAGGCCTCCATCCATCCTGTAAGAGTAACAATAAAGACTAGGAGGTACCTATAATTACTAATTGGGAGCATATTGGTAAAATCAACCTGCCAATCTACACCTGTCTGTTCCCTTCCTCTGCACAGGAGTCAACAGGGGAGGTGGCCTTACATGGGGAGGGTTATTCTGTAAACACAGTGGCCAAGAGCGAGTCATTTTCTTTATGACTGTATTTAGTCCCTTTTCTCCAAAAGCTTGGGAGATTAGTTGTACCATCCATTTGCATTTTTAGTATAGCCTCGCTGTTGGGTCCATTCAACTCAGGCTCCATATAGTGCATTTCCTTAACGACTTCCACAGATTGAGGTATAAGGGCCCTTTTCAAACTTTCCTGTGTAGCTGTTCTATCTGTTAATGCATTTCTCTGGTTAACATAATTATTTCCCTTCTGATGTCCCTTGCAGTGGATGACAGCCACCTCTAAAAGCTCCAGTACTGCCTGAAATAGAGCCAGTATCTTTTTTTTTTTTCATATTTAACAGGGGTCAGTAAGCCCCTCTCTTTCCAGATTGCTGCATGTGCATGTAACACAAGGAAAGCATATTTGGAATCTATCTATCTATCTATCTATCTACCTATTTATATTAACTCACTGACCTTTTCCCAGTTGTAAAGCCCTAGTCAATGCAATAAGCTCCACCTTTTGGGCTAAAGTATTGTGTGGTAGTGCTTGGGCTTCTATTGTCTGTCTTTCTAACTCCTTCCTTCATATAGCTGTTGCCATCAGTAAACCATTCGGCATCTGGATTTTCCAGGGTCCCATCTCGTAGGTCTGGCCTACTACGGTACACCTGCCTACTTCATTCCCCCCTCAGAGACTCCATCCCCTTCGTCCTAAGGGGAGTTGATTGCCGTCAGCTCATCTCTTCTGTGATTGCTTCCTGTTCATGAGGGGTGTAGTACAGTCCCTGCCTATCCAGTGTCTGTAAGTCTCTGTCTATCCTGTCTAACAAATTTGCTTTGTGGGTTGGAGCAGTCTCAATCATTGCCAAGGTCTGTGTCCCTGCATAGTCAGTTTCTCCCAGAAGTCTAGTTCTAAGGTTTTTGATTGGCTTATAGGAATAGTCAGGAATGTCTTTTGTATACACCTGTGAAGACTTAAGAGGTAGAAGTTTAGTTCTAATTTTACAGAAGTAGTCATGTTCACTAGCACCTGGTCAGGTCCCTTTTATTTAAGCTGAAACTGATCTGAAGAGGTTCTTCATATGAATGGCTTGCTCAGGAATTTCTAATGTTGGAGTTTTTGTTATAAACCCCTTGATTCCTTGGAACACTTTGTAGCTCCCCTGTCCAGCACAGTGTCTGTTTCAGAGGCTTTTAAGCAAACACAAGGCTTAGAATCCAGATCCTGGAATCCATAACTCTTGTAGCTACCCTTCTCAGTACAGAGTCTGCATCAGGGCCTTTTTAAAGCTGTACACAAAAGTTTAGAATCCATATCCTGGAATCCAAGTTCCGTAGAATCCTGTCATCAGCAATTCCCAATACTGGAGCTTTTATTTAGAAGCTCCTTAGTTCTCTGGAACCACTTTTGCAGCTACCCCTTTTCAGTATGCACTGTATCAGGGTATCTTTAAAGCTATACACAAAAGCCTGGAATCCAAATCTTGGAATCCGAAGTCCATAGAACTTTGCCATTCTCAGAAATCTCCTTAACTACCTTTAAATATCTGACCCTATGTTAAAACATATTAGATAGTAATTTCACAGAGAGACACATATGCAAGATTTCACATTTGAGGCACTTACTAAACCTTAAATACCTAAAAACACAGTTAAAACTTAAGATGTTAACATTACCATCTAGCCCACGGGGATTTGTAATTTTATAGCAAATTTTAAACTGTACCCTTCGAAGTAACTCCATAAGAGTGCATGCAGAGCTATACCACTTTACAGGACCTGAGAAAATAAAAACAGACACAGCTCTTTACGAGCTTAATTATTCTTAAGTATTTTACATGGATATATTGTATTAGCTATAATACTTAATCAGATCTAGTTGAAGGGACTCCCAATTATTAAGTGTAGATCTTCTAGGGAGTCTCCAAATGAGCACATGTAGAGCTGCCTATGTTAAACTACTTTGTCTAGTGTATAAATCATACCAAGGATATATAAACCTCTCAGTCTGAGAGTGTCATTTCAGACTGTTATAATCCTTCCTCAGAAACAAAAAAAATTTAAAAAAAGAAAAAACAGGTAAAAAAAACGTCCTGAAGCAAAAATAACAAATGCCTATCCATGCTAATACCGCCTCAGAGCGAAAATAACAAACGAGGAAGATAACCGTCTGAGGACGAAAATAACAAATGCCTATCCATGCTAATACCGCCTCAGAACGAAAATAAAAAAACGAAGGAGGATAACCGTCTGAGGACGAAAATAACAAATGCCTATCCATGCTAATACCGCCTCAGAACGAAAATAAAAAAACGAAGGAGGATAACCGTCTGAGGACGAAAATAACAAACGCCTATCCATGCTAATACCGCCTCAGAGCGAAAATAACAAACGAGGAGCATAACCGTCTGAGGACGAAAATAACAAACGAGCTAAGTATGCTAATTCTGCTTCAGGAATGAAAATAACAAAAAGAAGTGAATAATAACATGACTTAATGTTGTTATATAATTATAGTGATATATATATAACACACATACATGTTACGTGTAGGTTATATACATATACAACACCTATATTATAGCATGTACATACACAGATACACCCTACACATGTGCTATATAAATTACGATTTGAAATGTATAGCTCTATTAACCAGGCATGCAACATGCTATATATATATATGCAAAACTACACATGCTATATATATATATATATATACAAAACACAATATAAATCATAATATGATCTAGAATACATAGCAATATTAACTAGCTATATTATTGACTACATGTAGCATATATATTTATGCACATACATACCCACACATAGACTATGCATATACTATATATATAAAATACAATGTAAATCATACTAATATTATATGAAATATGTCTATTGACCAGGCATGTAGCATGTGTATATGTATACACTCTACACATGACATATATATACTATGCACATACACACAATATAATATAAATCATTTTTAGATACCCCACCTCTGCTATATGTATTATATATTATAGCTATTACAATCTAAATCATAACATGCTCTAAAATATATATTTTTATTTACCAAGCATAGTAGCATGTGTATATACATATATACACCACACATATGCCATACATATACTATATATAAAAAACATAATATAAATTGTAATATTATTTAACTGTATTAACTATGTATGCAATATATATTTACCAATACACACTACACATATGCTGTATACACACATACCATATACAATAAATTATTATAATAGTATATGTATATACATACTACACATATATATGCACAACACAATATAAATCAAAATATAATTTAGAATACATGTTTATATTATCTAGCTATAGTAACTATATTAACTATGAATGTAGCAAGTATACACAAATACCTATCCCTTATATGATATATATTATAGCTATCACAATATAAATTGTAATATGATATGAAATATGTCTTTATCCACCAGGCATCGTAGCATGTGTATATACATATACATGCAACACCTATACATAATACAATATTAATCATAATAATATAATCTAGAATACACATCTGTTAACCAGGCATTGTACACACAATATAAATTATAAAATATATCTCTCAACCAGGCATGTAGGTGTATATACAAATGCACACAACACCTATGCTGTATGTGTATATTACTACATATACAATATAAATCATAATAATGATTTGAAATATATAGCTCTATTAACCAGACTCATAGCATATATATGTATACACATACACTGCTCCTATGCCGTATATATATACATATAAAATACACTACAAATCATGTAATAAAAACGACTTAGCACACATATCACACCCATACTGTATATACATATATATATATATACAATACAGTATAAATCATGATTTGTATTAACCGGGCATGTCATATATACATATATATATATACCTATGTTATAGATATATAATACAATATTTATTAACCAGGCATGCCGCAGACACACACATATATATACATCCCATACTTATGCGGAATATATATATATATATCATATATATATATATATACATCCACTATAAATCCTATAATAAAATGGATTAAAAGATATGGCTCTATTAACCAGGCATATAGCACGTGGTGGGCCATGGGGGCCGCCATCTTGGGGTGGAGTCTATTGCCCTTCTTCCTGTGAGGGCGGAAGTTCCTATAGTGGGCCGCCATATTGGGGCGGAACTCCCAAACTTTGTCAGGAAGTAGGGCATCAGCCAGGTTTAAAACTCCTCCTCCCTGACGCCAACACGTTTCTAAGCAACCAAAATCAATTCTCCAGTTTGAAATTAGCATCTGAACCACATGTTTTTAAGCAACCAAAGCAATTCATCAACTTGAAATTAGCATTTGAAAGCTTACTTGTTACCGCCCTGGACTGAGAAGTTTCAAACTTTTTAGCCACTGACACTAGTTAAGACTTAGCCCTAGAAAGCAGGTAAATTGTCTTTGATACACACTAATCTCTTTGCACTAACAACATCACCAAAGAACAAGAGAAAAAAAAAATTCCTTAAAGCCAAAACTGCCAAAGAAACTCAATCAGCGTCTTTCCTTCTTGAAACTACCAGCAAAACAGGGCTAGTTTGCGCCTCTGCCGAGCCGCTGCTGGCCAAATTGGCCTTATGGAGCTCGGCAGGGGTCCTGCGCTCCCACAGGCTGCAGGTCGCCTGCGGCCTGCAGGCAGGCTCAGCCCCAGAGAACCTGGCCTGAACTCGTGCCTGCTCCATAGGAGCTGCAGCAGGCTGAGCTCGCTCCCCTGAGCTGCGGCGGGTCGCCGCCTGCGGGCAGGACCCCAGAGAGCACGGGCTGAACCCGTGCCTGCTCCGAAGGAGCTGCAGCAGGCTGCTTGCACTCCCTTGAGCTGCGGCGGGTCGCCGCCTGTAGGCAGGCTCGACCCCAGAGAACCCAGTCTGAACCCGTGCCTGCTCCGGAGCGAGCTGCAGCAGGCTGCTTGCACTCCCTTGAGCTGCGGCGGGTCGCCGCCTGTAGGCAGGCTCGACCCCAGAGAACCCAGTCTGAACCCGTGCCTGCTCCGAGCGAGCTGCAGCGGGCTGCACATGCTCCCATGAGCTGCGGTGGGCAGCCCCCACTCTTGGGATGCTACCACCACGTAGGGCGCAGCCCCAGGAGCCCAGCGCGAACCACACGCATTCCCGCCGAGCTGCCGCAGGTCACTGCATTTGGAGTCCCAGCGCGGGAAAGCCACGTGGGTCGGCCATGTTCTAAAGGGCTGGGGAAAATCGCACTTGCCCCCACTGGGCTGGCAAAGCCCCCCTGGGGGCTCCACAGAAACCACCCTTGAGACCCCAGCGCAGAAAAGCTGCGTATGGCGCCTGGATCTGGTGCTGAGCCTGGGGCAACGTGGGGCCAAAGGCCTGGCATTTGACCACCTGCCCCGCAACCAGCACCAGGGCAGGAGAAAAAGACGCACCCCTCCCCCAGCAAAGTTCATGAAAGCAACACACCAGGGCGGGTGCTTTGGAGCCCTGCAGGAAAGCACCAACCAAGATGGAGGAGACAGAGGATGCAGGCAGAGAGATAGAGTCAGAAGCCACAGTAACTTCACCACCACCATGCTGCCTAGTTTTAGAAATTCTTCGCCATATGATATCGGACAAGACCCCCTAAAATTCACACTAAAACGTGGCCCCTTAAAGTTCCATAGACATGCTAGCCGGGGTGCCACATGTACTACCAAAATTTGGGGCGCCTTACGATTTTACCACGGGCTTATTACTAAATCCCTGATATTAATAAGCCCAAGAGGGTTCTTGCCTAATATTTAGAGAAGAATTCTAAATACCGGCACAGATAAACGAGGCAGCATGGTACGTTTTAAGCTTTTATTTAGTAAGAAAGATGCATAGGAGAGTAAGAGCTTTATTTAAGAAAGAGAGGTAATTAGGGGTTCATACCGAGCACCAGGAACCAGCCACCTGGAAGAGCATCTAGGCCAGGAAGCCCAGAGCACATGGCCCGAAGGCCATGCGCCCTGGAGGCGTGGGGCTACAGCAAGCCCCTTCCTAGCAAGACGCCAGGGAAAAAGAGCAGGCTGGGCACACTGTGCCCCAGGCTTTTAACCCACTCCAAAGGGGAGTGGTCAATTAACCTGATTGGCTGGTGGGCACCCCGGTAAGGTCAGGTAGGGGAATGAAGCCACACAAGGGCGTGGCCAAGGCATCAGGTAGGAGCATGAGGTCACACAGGGGCGTGGTCTTCCAGTTCAGCTCCAACCTGTATGCCTGCCTACTTCATAGGGACCGATGGGCACCTCTCCTGACAGAGTCTGAGAGTTGGGGGAGGAGGAAGGAGGGAGGTTCCATGTTGAGTGGAGAGATTACACATGACCAGGCCAGGCGGGCGGCTCAGCAAAGATGCAGAGAGCTGAGCGCGCCGTCCAGTTGAGGCTGGGGGTTTTTAAGGAGATGGGTCTTGCTTCCCCACCTCTGCTCCTCTTGGAACAAAGGGCTTTTTGGATGTAAATAGAAAAACTTCTCTTGAAGGTCTGAAACAAAGGACTTTATGGATGCAAATGTTAGCAGACAGGAGGAAGCTAGCAGGGTGTTTGAGATGCAGATACTAGGCTGCACCTGGGAGATTGTGGAAGCTTGTCAGGCAGAAGGGGTGGGAACCGCCACCTGGCAGGTTATCAGGTAGAAGGGGGCAGGGCAGGATGCGAACTCTGGGCTGCCCCTGAAACATTGTCATGATGACTTTGAGATGCAGATGCATCTCATGCTGGACATAGATGTCTTCTCTTTAGGCCTGTTACACACACATAAGCTCATAACTGACTTCCTACCTAACACTTCCACCCAGCTTCCCTCCTCTACAGAGCACTGAAGCTATTCCTCCTCCTCTGGCTTTCTCTCTTCTTACTGAAATGTGCTCTGACTTAGGGATGTATGCAGACACACACCTACCCAAACCACACTCTCTGCCTCCCGACTATATTCCTATCTTTCCACCTGGTGACTGGGTTTATCTAAAACAAAATGAGGCTGCTCTAAAAACAAAGTGGAGTGGGCCCTACCAGGTGATATTGACTACCCCCACTGCAGCCAAACTCAAAGGGCACCCTCCCTGGGTGCATTTTACTTCATTAAAACTAGTTACATCTCCCTCATAAGAGTCCACCCCGACAGGACCCATCTCGCTCAGGCCGACATACTAACACGATGCATTTACAAGGTAACTCTGCCTCATTTTGGCCGTTGTTTCCACCATGGGCCATGGCTCTAGTGTCTCCTTTTGCCCTCATAATCATCGTGCTCCTATTTCTGCCATGCATAATTAATCCATTCCAAAGGTTCTTGCAGGAACAAATAACTGCTCTATCTCAAGCCAACTCACAGGAGCAATGCAAGACTGCTCTTCTCCAATCAATCTGATCCCAAGTATAGGTCACTGCTCAAGTCCTGGCTCCATGGCTAAGCCCCCTCTCAGCAGGAAGTAGCCAGACAGAAATTGGCACCCCTCTCCTTATCTGTACTCAGAGTCAGGATTGATGGAACAATGACAGAAGCCTCAGGTATTCTCCCTCATTGCCCACAATAGGTAAACACTGGAATGTATTCCTTGTCCTCGAAACTCAACTGGATTTCATACCCTATTGCCTTCATACTCCACTCCTTACAGCCACCTGAAAGACCAGCTGCTCTCAACACCTGAAAGACCAGTTCCAGGAATTCCCCTCTGCCTGCTGGCCCCTACCCAAAATATAAAAAGGCCCAGCCCCTGGGGTTGGGGCCTTCTGTTCCGTGCTCCACTAGTGTGCATGTGGGCAGTTGATCACCCACCTCTACAGACTTATTTTCTCTGAATAAGTTCAGTCTGGCTGTAAATTTGTACACTGCCCCCTCTCTATTCTGCACCTCTTTCCCTAACATTTTGGTGCCCTGTGTGGGGAAGCAAAAATCGGCAACTTTTTTCCTAACAATTACCAATGCTCAATTTTGAGAAACTCATTTAGAAGTAATTTCCTTCTAATCTCAGCCAAAGTAATCTCACACAAAATTATCTGCTACAAATCTTCTGTAACATTCTTATATTACCTAAGTTATCTATTGTTTTGTACCTCCTTCTCCTTGCCAAACACCAGTTTTATTTCAGGTTAGACAAAGATCACTTGCTTCCTTTGTTATTCAAAACACATCTTGAGCACCAAAACACATTCTCATGTTTATAGATTCCTTAACATTTCTCTCCCCTATCTATTGGTTCCTTAATTTGCAATTTAAAGTGATCCTAAAAAGCCTCTAAAATAAGAACAAAGCATTTTAATAAAACATAAATTTCAAATTATTTTAAAGTAGTCAAATCCAAAAGTCCATTGTCTTTTACAACTTTTACAAGGCCAACAGTACAAAAGTTTGAAAACATTTCTTTTATGTTTACCAATTTATTATTAACAAGTACAGACTTTTTAAGAAACTAAAATATTGGACTAGCATGGTTATAATCTTGAGTCATGTTTTGCCAAAGAACAACTCGAGGAGTTAAATTTTACTTCAAACAGGAATTAATGAACATTGCATTATACCACTAACCTGTATCATTTTTTTCTTGTCCAAATTGAACATTTATGACTGAGTATCCAAAAAAAGTAAGTATGACTTTTGCTTGACCAGCAAACCCAGGGACAAAACCCTGACAATATTTCAATTTGTATCTATCAACCAAGTTAAAACAACCTATCAGATGCTTACTTAGGTCGCATGAATCAAAAGATATTTTTGGCCGGTGCCACAGCTCACTAGGCTAATCCTCCACCTGTAGAACCCGCACACCAGGTTCTAGTCCCAGTCAGAGTGCCGCATTGATTGCCTGTATTTTAACCAAGACAAACAAATTTTCACACAGTGACTCTTCCAAACAATATTTCCCTTGTGGAGGGACTGATCAGAGTCTTAGAATATCATCTCCCCAGGGCCGAGGCTGTGGTGCACTAGGCTAAAGCCTCTGCCTGAGGTGCCGACCTCCCATCTTAGAGCTGGTGTCCCATACGGGTGCCAGTTCTGTTCCTGGCTGCTCCTCTTCTGATGCAGCTCTCTGCTATGGCCTGAGAAAGCAGTCAAAAATGGCCCAAGTCCTTGGCCTCTGCACCCATGTGGGAGACCTGGAAGAAGCTTCTGGCTTCAGATCAGCCCATCTCCGGCTGTTGCAACCATTTGAGAAGTGAACCAGTGGATGTAAGACCTTTCTCTTTGTCTCTCCCTCTCTCTGTAACTCTACCTCTCAAATAAATAAATAAAAATCTTTAAAAAAAAAATCTACCACCAGTGGGTACTGGAACAAATGACCTAAGCCAGGTCCAAATGGCATGAAACCTAAATGTCAGAGAAAGAGGATTCCCAGTGAGTATCCTGTTTGATCTAGCCAGTCTTGGAGCCTCAACTGCCCAGCAAATACCATTTCTTTGTGTCAACAGATATTCAGAGGGAGCTGATGCCAAGGCAGGGAGAAAAGGGAGAGTCTCCCAGAAAGGATTCTTGGCCTCTGCTTGGGCTGTCTCTGAAATCCCTGCCCAGGGTCCGCTCATAACCAGCAGCCACAGGCTGAGAGCTGATGCAGGGAGACAGCCTCACACCCCTAGGAAGAGCTGTGCTAAGAGGACTGGCTTGTGGACTTGGTGACCTGCTTTCTAGCTGAGGGGAATTCTGTGATCCAGGAGGAGAAAGAAGGGACAGGGATCCCAAACTCACAGCTTCTCCCCCAATGCCGTGTATGAAGTCTGGATTCTCCCTGAGGACCCACGAACCCTAACCACACAATTTGGAAAAATACAGAGCTCTAGGGCTGAGCCAAAGTCACCACATTCAGGAATGAAACAAGATATCCAGGGTCCCATGCCAGCTGCCATCCTGCAAGCCAGAAGCACCTGGCCCCCACACACTCACCTCATTCCAGATTCTGAGCTGCCCAGGCATCCTTCTGAGGGCTCTTGTACTGACAGAAGTGCACAGAGAGGGAAGGGCTGAGCATCGTGGCACCTCCATGAGCATCAGACTGGAGAAGCTGTTTAGCAGCATACAGAAAGAGACCTCACTCCCATGAGTCTGATTGGACAGCTTGCTGAGCCAGTGAGCAGGCAGCACATCAGATGATGCAGCCAATCAGAGTCACACCTACCAGATTGCCCCGAGGGGTTGGGGGGAGGGGTGCAGTTCATCCAGGCTGTGGCTGGTGGGGGAAGTGAGGGTTGAGTCTTGGGCTCAGGTCTGGTGGTGCTCACGGGGGGCCTAGCTATCCTAAGAGCCAGGGCTGCTGTCACCTTCCTGCTGACCCAACCACACAAGATTGGAGACCCTCCCTCCACTGTCTGTGATCCTGCTGGGAGCTTAGGACCTGGAGCTTCCAATAACCTCCTTCACAAGGGATGCAAGTCACTCACAATTTACTGAATGTTGAGCTTTTCATCCTCTTCATGTTGTTGGCTTAATTTCCTTTTAGGTTTTCAATTTTTTTTTTTTATGATTAAAAAATATTTGCTGGCTCCACAGCTCACTAGGCCTGCAGCACTGGTACTCCGGGTTCTAGTCCCAGTTGGGGCACCGGTTCTGTCCTGGTTGCTCCTCTTCCTGTCCAGCTCTCTGCTGTGGCCCTCCTGGCAGTGGAGGATGGCCCAAGTGCTTGGGCCCTACACCCACATGGGAGACCAGGAGGAGGCACCTGGCTCCTAGCTTCAGATCAGCACAGCACACTGGCTATGGTGGCCGGCCATTTGGGGGGTGAACCAATGGAAGGAAGACCTTTCTCTCTGTCTCTCTCTCACTAAGTCTGCCTGTCAAAAAAAAAAAGAAAGAAAGAAAATATCTAAAGGTATTCTATAGAGGTTTTCTAGTCTGTATTGTGTCCTTTAAAATGGCTTTCTATTTTTTCCTGCTGCTCCATGGGAAGCCAGTTGACATATATTGATCTTGTACTCACTCATATCACTTAATTCTCTTAGCTTAAATTTTGTTTTGCATTGCCTCTGTAGATTGTAGAGTGATCCACATATATTGAAAATTTTGTTGCTTAAAAATTGAATCTGGGGCTGGCACCATGGTGCAGTGGGTTAATCCTCCACCTGTGGTGCCGGCATTCCATGGGTGCCAATTCCAGTCCCGGCTGCTCCTCTTCCAGTCCAGCTCTCTGCTATGGCCTGGGAAAACAGTAGAAGATGGCCCAAGTGCTTGGGCCCCTGTACCCATGTGGGAGACCAGGAAGAAGCTCATGCTCCTGGTTTCAGATCAGCCCATCTCCAGCCATTGCAACCATTTGGGGAGTAAACCAATGGAAGGAAGAGTTTTCTCTCTGTCTCTTCCTCTCTCAGTCTGTAACTCTACCTCTCAAATAAATAAACCTTAAACATAAATTAATTAATCCTTTTACTTAATGCTTCCATTTTTTGTTTCACTTTCCTAACTACACTTCCAGTACAATGTTGGAGAACAAGAATTTAAGGAGTCAGCTTTGGGTAAACTCCCAGGAAAAGAGGTGTTTTTTTTTTTTTTAAGATTTTATTTTATTTATTCCAAAGTCAGAGTTACACACACACAGAGAGAAGTAGAGGCAGAGGGAGAGAGAGAGAGAGAGAGAGAGAGAGAGAGAGAGAGAGAGAGAGAGGTCTTCCATCTGCTGGTTCACTCCCTGGTTGGACTCAATGGCCAGAGCTATGTTGATCCAAAGCCAGGAGCCAGGAACTTCTGTGTCTCCTACATGAGGACAGAAGCTCAAGGGCTTGGGCCATCTTCCACTGCATTCCCAGGCAACAGCAGAGAGCTGAATCAGAAGTGGAGCAGCTGGGATTTCAACTGACACCCATATGGGATGCTGCTGGCCCCAAGAGCTTTCAATGTCATGTTATTTATACTGGTTGCTATAGGTTCATCATAGACAATTTTAATTATAATAAAGAAATTCTGATATTTTACTTCTCTGCTTACAGGGTTTTTTTTTTTTTAAAGGCCAGATGCTGAATTTAATCAAATGCTTCCTAGCATTTAATTTAAATAATCACGTGATTTTTCTCCTTGAATTTTTATGATTTATTTGGAAGGCATACTGACAGAGAATTTGATCCATTGGTTCATGTCCCAAATGATCACAACAACCAAGCTAGGCTAAGCTGAAGCCAAAAGTCAGGAACACCAACTAGGTCTCACACATGAGTGTCAGAGACTCAAGTATTTGGGTCATTTTCTGCTTTCCTAGGTACAACAGCAGGGAACTGGGCAAAATGTCAATCATTCAGGATTCAAACCACTCTGATATGGGACTCCAACATCGCAACTGGCATCACAACTGGCATCACTGTGCCACAAGGGCAGCCATTGATTTTGAGTGTTTTTCTTTTTTAGGAAATAGCTTGATTGACCAGATTTGTATATACTTGAAAGGCAGTTATGAACACACACACACACACACACAGAAAGAGAGAGAGGATGAATCTATCAGTGATGGCTAGGTCTGGGACAGGTTGAAGCAGGAGTCTTGACCTCCATCTGGGTCTCCACAAGGGTGCAGAGGGCCAAAGCCTTAGGTCATCTTTCACTGCATTCTCAGGCCTATTAGCAGGGAACTAGATCAGAAGTGCAGAAGGGGCTGGCGCTGTGGCATAGCAGGTAAAACCACTGCCTGCAGTGCCAGCTTCCCAAATGGATTCCAGTTTGAGTTCCAGCTGCTCCATTACTGATCCAGCTCTCTGCTGAAGTCTGGGAAAGCAGTAGAAAGTGATCCAAGTCCTTGGGCCCCTGCACCCATGTGGGAGACCCAGAGAAAGCTCCTGGCTCCTGAATTAGCTCAGACCCAATCATTGCGGCCGTCTGGGGAGTGAACTAATGGATGGAAGACCTCTTTCTCTCTCTCTCTGACTCTGTCTCTCTGTAGCTCTGCCTTTCAAATAAATAAATACATCTTAAAAAATAAAGAAATACAGCAGTTAGTACACTAAGCCGTGCCCATGTAAGATGTCATCCTTGCAGGCAGTGGCCCCAAGAGATATTTTTAATAACTGTAATGCTTGATATCTTAAGACTATTTCAATAGGTAAACACACACATAAATGGCATGCATCCCAGGGTTCATCCTTACCGTTTGGGTAGGGGCTAAACACCAAGGACTCCTCAGCACCTCAACTCAGAACCACTCTCAGTGGGCTTATACATTACACTAAAGAATAAACTTGCTTTAAGTGTTCCACAAATAAAAATCAACAAAATGTGGCAATTGAACTCTCTAGGGAGCAACAGTGATGATGCAGTAAAACTGCCATCCAGTGAAGTATTGGCGCCTGTCTGTGGGGTCTTGTACCTACTCATGTGGGTTAAGGGAGCACAGGGAGGCTGAGGAGACTTCAGCTGACAAAACCTGTCCTTTGGAGGTTCAGAAAAGGGAGCAGCAGCATCTTTCTGTAACTTGGGGTCCCAGCAGGGAAATCTTGTGATGTTTCCTCCCAGTAGCCCAGGGGCTGCTTCTCTCCTCCAGAGTCAGGCCCCAGATTTCAGGTCTCTACAACATTTAAATGTTCTTTTGCACCCCCAGCCAGTGCTGAAGTCTTCTATGACCCCTTGCTAGCTGACAGCAGCTGTCATTTCAGCATCCCTTGTGACCTGGAGGATGGATGGGCTCTTGTGGCAACAGTGTCCTGTTCAAAACTGAATCTCAGAGGAAACAGGTTTGGAGGAGTGGTATCTCGGTTTCAGAATATGAGGAACACTGTCAACATGTTAAGGTACTGTAGTGTCTGACACATATAACACCCCTTGACAAATACTTGCTATCCAAGGAGAACTCTCGAAACTTCTGGGGGGTGGGAGAATGCTGTTGTGGCATAGTGGGTTAAGCCACTTCCTGTGATGCCAGCATTCCCATGTGGGTGCCAATTTGAGTCTTGGATGCTCCATTCTGATTCAGCTCCATGCTAGTGTGGCGTGTGGGAGATCTGGATGAAGCTCCTTGTTCGGGCTTCAGTTTGGCCCAATCCTGGATTTTGCAGGGATTTGTGGAGTGAACCAGTGCAAGGAAGGTCTCTCTCTGTCTCATCTCTCTCTCTCTCTCTCTCTCTCTCTCTCTGTAACTCTGTGTTTCAAATAAGTAAATTTTTAAAAAGGACATTAAAAAAAACTGCCAAATATTCTACATGCTGGGCACAGGCCCAGCTCCCAATGTCTTGGTTCCCCTTCATTGTAGCATTGTTATCACACCATTGCATTTGTTAGCTAGATGATTTCACAGACACAATCAGGAAGATACAGATTTCATTTAAAAAATATTTATTTATGTATTTATTTGAAAGGCAGAATGGCTGGCATTGTGGAGTAATGGGGAAAGCCACTGCCTGTGATGCTGGCATGCCATATGTTTATGTTCTGGCTGCTCCATTCCAATCCAGCTCCCTGCTAATGGTCTGGAAAAAGCAACAGAGGATGGCACAAGTGTTTGAGCCCCAACCACTCACATGGAGACTAGAAGAATCTCCAAACTCATGGCTTTAGCCTGAACCAGCACCAGCCATTGTAGCCATCTGGAGGGAGGGAACAAGCAGATGGAAGATTTCTCCCTCTGTATCTCTCCCTCTCTCTGTGGAACTCTGACTTTCAAAAGAAACAAATAAATATTTTAAAAATTAAAAAAGGATGAGTGATACAGAAGGAGAGAGACAGAGAGATATAGTTGAGAGAGAGAGAGAGAGAGAGAGAGAGAGAGATCTTCAATCTACTAATCTACTATTCAAATGGCCACAGTATCTGAGGCTGAGCTAGGACAAATCCAGGAGCCTGCAACTCCATTCAGGTCTCCCATGTGAGTGTAGGGGCCAAAGTACTTAGGTGATGACTCCAGTGCTTTCCCACATGTATTAACAGGGAGTTGGATTGGAAGAAGAGAAATAAGGACTCAAATGAATGCTCATACAAGATGCTGGTATTGCAGGTTGTGGCTGAACATTTGCACCACAGTGCTGAACATGGTTTTCACAGATTTCTGTTGGTCACTGTGGATGTCATGTAGAAAGCATATTTTCTTGGAAGCAAGCAGTTAGACGGTTGCTCCAAAGACACCATGCTAATCTGTCATACAGATCTACATGTACTAGAAATCTCACATTGAGTATGCACACTGTCACCAAATGTCAGACAATAGTAACATTTACTATGACAGTTTAGAGTGTGAACCAAACTTTGAAAAGTCGGTGGATGTTGGTGAAGCATGAAGACCTGCATAGTAGACATTCCTGTAATTTCAGTATTTGTCTAAGAAAGATACTTGCTTACAACAGCTTGAATTAGAGCATCTCCCTGAGTCTTATCCTTCTGTTGAAAGGATTCTGGGATGCAGCATTGACATCATTGCTGAGGGTTTGCAATATGCTTAGTGTCTTGATCTATAAATATGCGCATCTCCGCTGAATGGTGTGTGACTTGTCTGTGGGCTTTTTGTTGGGTCAGTCCATGTTGGGCTGTTTTGTTGCACTGGAGCTTACCCATGTCATGCAAAAGCTGGAAGTGATAAGTGATATCACATGGAGGCTGCTAAAGTAGCATGTGTGGCACTTTTCCTGCATCAAGTCAAAAGCCTATGCCCTCATTTACACCATGAGGAGAGTTAGAGACAGTGGGAGGATGTTAATAGGTGAGAAAACAAGAGCCCTGGGAACAGACCATCCAGAGAGGGGAGCACAAGAAGGAGACTAATATGTGAAAGAGCCTGAGACACTGGAACATTTGGAAGAAAAGACAAGCAAAGAAACAACCTGAGATGTGTTAAATATCCTCCAAGAACAAATCTGACTGAAACCTACATTTGTTCTCAGGAAAATAGACTTTTCTTCACCTTCCACTGCAGTTTAGCTCACAGGTTCCAGTGCAAATCTAGAATAGGAAATAATCATCGAGAACATGAACATAAAACTCACTTGCTGGGACTGGCATTGTGGTACAGCACATTAAACTATCACTTATGATGCCTGCATCCCCTATCAGAGTGCCAACTTGAATTCTAGCTGTGTTCTTTCTGATCCAATCTCCTAACCTGTGCCTAGGAATTCGCAGATAATGGCCTGATTACTTGACTCCTTGCCACCCACATGAAATACTCAGATGGGGTTCTTGACTTCTGGCTTCAGTCTGGCCCAGGTTCAACTGTTGAAGCCATTTAGGAGAGGGAACCAGTGAATGGAAATCTCTCTCTTTATCCCTCCCCTATGTATGTGTATCTCCCTTCTCACTCTGCCTTTCAGCAAAATAAATGAATCTCTAAAATATCTCCCTTCAGGATCAAGCATCTGGGGGATATTACACTTTAGGAAGAAGTGGATTGATTTGTTCAGAGTACTCAAAGCAGTTTCTTTTTTTTTTTTTTCTTTTTTGACAGGCAGAGTGGACAGTGAGAGAAAGAGACAGAGAGAAAGGTCTTCCTTTGCCATTGGTTCACCCTCCAATGGCTGCTGTGGCTGGTGCACCACGCCTACTCAAAGGCAGGAGCCAGGTGCTTATGCTGGTCTCCCATGGGGTGCAGGGCCCAAGCACTTGGGCCATCCTCCACTGTACTCCCTGGCCACAGCAGAGAGCTGGCCTGGAAGAGGGGCAACCAGGACAGTATCCGGTGCCCTGAACAGGACTAGAACCCAGTGTGCCGGCACTGCAAGGTGGAGGATTAGCCTATTGAGCTGCGGTGCCGACCCTCAAAGCAGTTTCTTTATATCCCCATTCTTTGTACATACTTATGTTTTTATAGTACTTATTATAGCATCAGTGTGAATTTTCATTCATTTTCTCAAATCTAGTGTGTGACCTATTAAAAAGCAGCCTTCCTGATTGTGTGTCTTTTTGCTGCTCCATCCCAAATACTTAGAATAGTGTCTAGTGACTGACATGTGAAGATCATTTGTTGAATGAACAAACTGAACTATTTACTAAATGTTAATGAAGGAGCTTATGTGCAATCATTCCATTTATAAAATAAAGCTCAGCCAACTATGAAATGTTTATATTGTATAGAAAATATATATGAATTTGCAATCTGCCTTTGAACTCAGTCATAAGCATCAGCATCCTGGTCTCCTTAATTTGTTGTGGGCAGTAAGAAGACTTCTGCCTGCTCTGTTTAAAGATCCCCATGGTTCTCAGTGTTCAGAGAGCTTTTCTGCTGGTGACCTTCCATGTCCACCTGGTTTCTCTTTGTACCAAGCCTGGACTTGAGGATTGTGATTGTGGCTATGGATCCCAGGTCAAAACTCAAAATGTACCTACTGAAATATTCTCTGATTTCCTTTTTGATTTCCTCTTCAAGCCAATGGCTGTTTGACACTGTGTGGATTGACATCCACATATGTGTGACTTTTCCCATTTTTCTGGAATTGATTTCTGTTTTTATTCTATTAGAGTTATGAAAGACAATGATATGACTCCAATTTTCTAAATGTTGTTGATGCATATTTTCTGAATTAACAGATGATCCCACCTGGAGACTTTAGACAGCTGTTGAGAAGAACACATGTTCTGCCTCTGCCAGGTAGAATGCTCTCTGTGTAACTGTTAGGAAAAGTTGATTTATAATATTGTTCAAATCTACCATTCTTTACTGATTTCCCACCTAGGTATTCTATTCTGTGTTGAAAGTGGAGTATTGACATGTTCTGCTTGTTCCCTTGCTGTTTATCTCTTCAGAGCTGTCAACATTTGCTTATATATTCTGATGATCTGAGGTTGGGTATGCATGTTGTTCAACCTAGAAAAGTACACAGAGGAACACGCAAGAATATCAAGAATAATATGGAAACAAAATGAGGAATTCAAAAAACACATAGAACAATGAAGAAGAATCAATCGATTTTCAAGATGTAGAAAATGGTGAATAAAAAGAAAAAAATCAAATAGAAAACTTTTACTCCAAGGAACACAACAGAAGAAATATTTTGTTATGCAGAAATGGGGTTGGACTTGTATGATCCTCCAGCTTTGATGCATTTCCCTGGCACAAATCCATGTCTTCTACTGAGAGCATCATTCCAGGACTTCTTCAGGGAGGGATCCATCCCACCTGTCAGTGCAAGTGGTAAGTGAGGATAGAACTAGCTCCTGCTGCAGGGGCAAGGGTCATGCTTGTTCTTCCTGCTGTGGCATTGTTGGTGCATGAGGAGTTGGGGCTCAGGGGTGCACATTTTAGGAGGGAATGTATAGGGCCCAGGATTTAGCCCTGGCTATGGACATCTCTGTGTTCAGCTCAAGGCACACCTGCTTCCACCTAAGTGTAAGATGCCCAGTGGTGACCACATTATGTTTCCCTCAAACACAGCCAGGAGGGAGGGAACCCAGGCCACACCCACACAGAACATGGCTTCTGCACTCTGTCATCAGTGTCTTTAGTGAGAGAGGATTGCATCTGATTCTTATTTAAAAAAAAATGACATAGCAACTCAGCAAAATGGAATCAGGGATGTTACTATTTTGAAAATGGGCAAATATAAGCGATTATACAAAATTAATAAGTATTAACTGCACTTCTGAGAAAGCATAACATTAACTTTTATGAGATGTGTATTTGGCCACTTTTCAAATCAACTTTTTTTTTAAAAGAGCTGTGTTGTTTATTTGAAAGGCAGAGTTAGAGAAAGAGAGGTAGACAGAAAGAGATCTTCATCTGCTGGTTCACTCCCCAAATGCCCAGAGTGGGCTGAGCTAGGCTAATCTGAATCCAGGAGCCAGGAGTTTCTTCCAGGTCCCCCATGTGGGTGAAGGGGCCCAAGTATTTGGGCCATCTTCCTCTGCTTTCCCAGGCACATTAGCAGAGAGTTGGATGCGAAGTGGAGCACCCAGGACTTGAACCGGCACCCTTGTGGGATGCTGACATTGCAGGCCAGGGCTTTAACCTGTTGTGCCACAGCTCTAGCCCCCATTTGACCACTTTTAAAATGTACTGTTAGTGTGGTCCTGACCAAAAAAAAATATAGCTGATGAATTTTATCATCTTAAGTATTTCTGAGTGTATGGTTGAGTAGTATTGAGTATATGCACATTGCTGTGGGACCAATATTCAGAACTGTTTTTCCTTATGAGACTGAAACTCTCTACCCATTGAATGAAAGTTTTTTATCATTTCACCACCTCCAGATCCCAGCAATTGCCATTCTACTTGCCATTGCCCAGACTATGGAGTCTTTAGGAGGTATGGTGATATTTCAGGGTCACATAACTGAGAGGGTAGAGGGAACCCTCCTGGATCTCAGTTTGTCTCTGCAAAGCTGGGTTCGGATTATACCTGGAAACTCCCTGGGGTTTTCAGATTGGGCAATGTGGCATATATGTGTGTGACTATGGACATGGCATGAGGCAGATGGAGGATGAGACTTTGGAGAGGTCTTTTCTGCTGAGGAATCCCATGAAAGAGGATCCCAAGAAATGAAATCAATTTCTTGAGGAAAGTCTACAATAGGACCTGGAACTCAGGGTGTCTAAGCTTTCTTCGCTGAAGCCCCACTAGAGAAAGCCATCTGTTCTGCTGCTTTGTCCTGACTTTCCAGGGGCCCAGACTCAAGATTTCCTGGATGTGAATACTTTATAACTGAGATATTGACTCAGCTCTTGCTATTGACACCTCGGGCATTTGGGCAGGAAGCATCCCATGGTGACATGGGTTGTCCCGAAGAAGGAAACTCTAGGCAAGGTCACCACTCTGATCCCATTTGGGCATTGCAACACTACTTCCCCTTTTGTGGGTATTTTTTGGGAGCCTCATGTAGGGTGTCCTGTCCCATCTAGGAACAATTTATTGGAAGAATTAAAATCTGGGTCAGCCTGTTAGGCCTGCAATCTAGGTCATGACGGCAGAATGGGAAGAGGAATGTTGTGCTGGCACTCATGTTTTATGTGAATCCTAAGCTAGAGAAATGTTCACACAGAAATCTCTGCTCCACCTTGCTAACAGAAAGTTACCTGGAACAGAAAGAGTATTAATAGCCAGATGGGGTTAGGATACCTCCAGACCTGGCTTTAGAACCACTGCAGGAAGTTGAAAATGTATTTAACGGAGTCATACACTTCTCCCTGGGTGATGGGCAATTTCACCACACTGACAATGAAGCCCAATGCTGATTCACCTTGAGTGCAAATGCAGAGGGATCTTCATAACCATGGCCAGTAATGGCCAATAAGACCTCCTGCTCCTGTTCTTTAAAAACAAACAAACAAAAAACCCAGGTGCATAATTTGATGAAGATATAAAGATTTTCAGCTACATGTCCAGTGTCGGTGGTAATGTAAAATGATGCAACCACCACAGAAAACAGTTTGTTCTTCATTACATTGAAAATAAAATTTTTATATGATCTGATAATCTCAGTTCTGATTATATATCTAAAGTTATTTAAAGTTCAATATAAATAAGGTATTAGCACTATTTGCCACAGCATAATTCACTGTAGCCAAGACTTCTAGTGTGGCCTGCACTCAACAGTGGAAAGTTATGCAGGCACAGAAGAAAAGAAAATTCTATGCCATGGATGAACAGTGAGGTTATTTTCCTAAGTGAAATTAGCCACAACTATCAGTCCCCCAAGGACAAGGATTCCAACATATGAAGTATTTAAAGTAGTCAGAGAGGCCAGTGCTGTAGTGCAGTAGTTTAAAGCCCCACCTGCAGTGTCGGCAATCCATATGGGTGCCTATTCAATTCCTGGCTATTCCACTTCTGACCCAGCTCTCTGTTATGGCCTGGGGAAGCAGTAGAAGATGGCCCAAGTCCTTGGTCCCCTGCACCTGTGTGGGAGATCTGGAAGAAGCTTCCAGAGCTCCTGGCTCCTGGCTTCAG
The DNA here is from genome assembly GCF_033115175.1 of Lepus europaeus. NCBI lineage: Eukaryota > Metazoa > Chordata > Mammalia > Lagomorpha > Leporidae > Lepus > Lepus europaeus. Next base: position 160,483 of record NW_026909548.1, on the reverse strand, counting down.
ATTGGCTCAGCTCTAGCTGTTGTGGTCATTTGGGGAGTGAACCAGTGGATGGAAGATCGCTCTCTGGCTCCACCTCTCTCTGTAACTCTTTCAATTAAATAAAATAAATCTTTTTTAAAAAATAGAATATGAGAAGCATAAAGTAGAAGGGTAGTTATGGATGGTGGGGGGGTATGCTATTCAGTAGAAATGGAATTTTTAGATGAAAAAATCCTAGAGATCTGGTGTGTGTGTGTAGACACATGTACATGTCACTTACCTTAGAGTGACATCTGTGCTTGTGAGATACAGTACTCAAGCCCTCTTCTACCTGACCTTGTATAAGAAAAGGGCTCCCCCTCTTGGTCTTTGGTCACTCTTCAGGTGCTTGTGAGTAGGATTGGTGGCAAGCTATTCCAAAATATGTGGAGATTCATGATTAGAGTCATCTAGGAATACTGGGAAAGACTGCAATGCAATATCTCCTCTCTCCCCAGCTTGGTCTCCTTAGTTTCTACACTGTATTTTGGTGAGAATACAAGAAGATACACCAATCTCTGATGAGTTTATGACAATACAATTGAAATAGAATCCTATGAATGGATCTTCCTTTACAGAAAAGTCTCATCTTGGCCTGAGACTTCTAAATGCATCCAACAATATTAGTTCCAGTTTTATTTATTTTATTTTATTTGTTTAAAGATTTATTGACTTATTTGAAAATCAGAGCTACATAGAGAGGCAGAGAGAGAGACAGAGAGACAGAGAGAGAGGTCTTCCTCTGATGGTTTACTCCCCTATTGGCTGCGACAGCCAGAACTGAACCAATCTGAAGCCAGGAGCTAGGAGCTTCTTTCAGTTCTCCTACATGGGTGCAGGGGCTCAAGGACTTGGGCCATCTTCCACTGCCTTCCCATGCCACAGCAGAAAGCTGGACTGGAAGAGGAGCAACCAGGACAGAATCCAGCACCCCAACCAGGACTAGAACCTGGGGTGCCAGCGCCGCAGGTGGAAGATTAACCAAATGAGCTGTGGTGCTGGCCTCCCAGGCAGGTTTGTAAAGATGGCCAAATGTGACTGTGGAGAATAAGATTTCTGCCAAAGCAAAGACATTTTCTTCCTAGTACACAGTGTGTGGCTGCTAAACATGTTCGAGAGAATCCTTGGAGTTAGATGAACACATGCATGAGCTGTACAATATGTGGTTGTAATCCTTTTTTTTATTATTATTTTTTTTCTCACAGACATAGTGAAAGAGAGAGACAGGGAGAAAGGTCTTCCTTCCATTGGTTCACACCCAAATAGCAGCTGTGGCTAGTGCTGCAAAGATCCTAAGCCAGGAGCCAGGTGCATCCTTCTGGTCTCCCATGGGTGCAGGGCCCAAGTACTTGGGCCATCCTCCACTACACTCACGGAACACAGCAGAAAGCTGGACTACAGGAGGAGAAACCAGGACAGAATCTGGCCACAAACATGGACTAGAACCAATGGTGCCAGCGCTACAGGTGCCTCCTCTGGCAGTTAACCGAAGGGTTGGCACCAGCTGCGCCTCAGAAGCCAGCCTCCCTCCCACCCTCGCTCCCTGCCTCCCTCTGGTCGGGCACTGCAAGCCACACAGCCACTTGTGTCCCCTGTGTCCCTGGAGGCCGCAGCGCCTTTTGGGTTTGGCGCGGACGGGCCCCTCTCGGCTTCCGTAGTCCATTTGCCCCCGGAGCCTGCCAGACCCCTGGCTCTAGGAGGCTGCCCAGGCGGCGCTGCCAACAGCCCCCAGGTGCTGGCTAGCCGCCTCGGCCGGCCACGGGGGGAGCACACACACCTGCGGGTGTCCCCGGGCCGCACACACGGACTGCCCCGCGCTTCCCGGCGTTGCAAATAGGTCCCCCGGGAAGCCCCGCCAGCCTTAGGGGCTTGTCGGGCGGGGCCGACGCACGGTGGGTGAGTGGGGAGGGCTGCTGCTGCCACACACCCACTCCTGAAGCCCACTGGGGCGGTCCAAGGGCGAGGAGCTCGGAGCTCGGTCAGGGCTGTCCCAGCAGAACTTTTTGAGGGTGGACGGACACGCCCGCGGGCAATCAGGTGTTGCGGGCAGGCCCCGGGGGCAGGCCCTGCTGAGTCCCCGAGCGCCACCTGGGTTCCTGCCACCACCCTTGGGCCGGGATGAGGTGCCACCTTGTGCGTAGAAGCCCTGCACACAGGCAAGAAGCCCCCCAGGCCCGCGGCGCACCCGACCCTGGAGCCCCCTGGCCGGATGCAGCCACAGGGAACGGGGGTTCTGAGTTGGCAGGCCCCATTCCCGAAGCATCCACGGGCACTTCCCGAAGGGCTGACACCTGCTGCGCCTCAGCAGCCAGCCAACCTCCCTCCCTCTGGTCGGGCACTGCAAGCCACACAGCCACTTGTGTCCCCTGTGTCCCTCCCTGGAGGCCGCAGCGCGTTTTGGGTTTTGGCGCGGACGGGCCCCTCTCGGCTTCCGTAGTCCATTTGGCCCCGGAGCCTGCCAGACCCCTGGCTCTAGGAGGCTGCCCAGGGGCGCTGCCAACAGCCCCCAGGTGCTGGCTAGCCGCCTCGGCCGGCCACGGGGGGAGCACACACACCTGCGGGTGTCCCCGGGCCGCACACACGAACTGCCCCGCGCTTCCCGGCGTTGCAAATAGGCCCCCCGGGAAGCCCCGCCGGCCCTAGGGGCTTGTCGGGCGGGGCCGACGCACGGTGGGTGAGTGGGGAGGGCTGCTGCTGGCACACACCCACTCCTGAAGCCCACTGGGGCGGTCCAAGGGCGAGGAGCTCGGAGCTCGGTCAGGGCTGTCCCAGCAGAACTTTTTGAGGGTGGACGGACACGCCCGCGGGCAATCAGGTGTTGCGGGCAGGCCCCGGGGGCAGGCCCTGCTGAGTCCCCGAGCGCCACCTGGGTTCCTGCCACCACCCTTGGGCCGGGATGAGGTGCCACCTTGTGCGTAGAAGCCCTGCACACAGGCAAGAAGCCCCCCAGGCCCGCGGCGCACCCGACCCTGGAGCCCCCTGGCCGGCTGCAGCCACAGGGAACGGGGGTTCTGAGTTGGCAGGCCCCATTCCCGAAGCATCCACGGGCACTTCCCGAAGGGCTGACACCTGCTGCGCCTCAGCAGCCAGCCAACCTCCCTCCCTCTGGTCGGGCACTGCACGCCACACAGCCACTTGTGTCCCCTGTGTCCCTCCCTGGAGGCCGCAGCGCGTTTTGGGTTTTGGCGCGGACGGGCCCCTCTCGGCTTCCGTAGTCCATTTGCCCCCGGAGCCTGCCAGACCCCTGGCTCTAGGAGGCTGCCCAGGGGCGCTGCCAACAGCCCCCAGGTGCTGGCTAGCCGCCTCGGCCGGCCACGGGGGGAGCACACACACCTGCGGGTGTCCCCGGGCCGCACACACGAACTGCCCCGCGCTTCCCGGCGTTGCAAATAGGTCCCCCGGGAAGCCCCGCCGGCCCTAGGGGCTTGTCGGGCGGGGCCGACGCACGGTGGGTGAGTGGGGAGGGCTGCTGCTGGCACACACCCACTCCTGAAGCCCACTGGGGCGGTCCAAGGGCGAGGAGCTCGGAGCTCGGTCAGGGCTGTCCCAGCAGAACTTTTTGAGGGTGGACGGACACGCCCGCGGGCAATCAGGTGTTGCGGGCAGGCCCCGGGGGCAGGCCCTGCTGAGTCCCTGAGCGCCACCTGGGTTCCTGCCACCACCCTTGGGCCGGGATGAGGTGCCACCTTGTGCGTAGAAGCCCTGCACACAGGCAAGAAGCCCCCCAGGCCCGCGGCGCACCCGACCCTGGAGACCCCTGGCCGGATGCAGCCACAGGGAACGGGGGTTCTGAGTTGGCAGGCCCCATTCCCGAAGCATCCACGGGCACTTCCCGAAGGGCTGACACCTGCTGCGCCTCAGCAGCCAGCCAACCTCCCTCCCTCTGGTCGGGCACTGCAAGCCACACAGCCACTTGTGTCCCCTGTGTCCCTCCCTGGAGGCCGCAGCGTGTTTTGATTTTGGCGCGGACGGGCCCCTCTCGGCTTCCGTAGTCCATTTGTCCCCGGAGCCTGCCAGACCCCTGGCTCTAGGAGGCTGCCCAGGGGCGCTGCCAACAGCCCCCAGGTGCTGGCTAGCCGCCTCGGCCGGCCACGGGGGGAGCACACACAGCTACGGGTGTCCCCGGGCCGCACACACGAACTGCCCCGCGCTTCCCGGCGTTGCAAATAGGCCCCCCGGGAAGCCCCGCCCGCCCTAGGGGCTTGTCGGGTGGGGCCGACGCAAGGTGGTTGACTGGGGAGGGCTGCTGCTGCCACACACCCACTCCTGAAGCCCACTGGGGCGGTCCAAGGGCGAGGAGCTCGGAGCTCGGTCAGGGCTGTCCCAGCAGAACTTTTTGAGGGTGGACGGACACGCCCGCGGGCAATCAGGTGTTGCGGGCAGGCCCCGGGGGCAGGCCCTGCTGAGTCCCCGAGCGCCACCTGGGTTCCTGCCACCACCCTTGGGCCGGGATGAGGTGCCACCTTGTGCGTAGAAGCCCTGCACACAGGCAAGAAGCCCCCCAGGCCCGCGGCGCACCCGACCCTGGAGCCCCCTGGCCGGATGCAGCCACAGGGAATGGGGGTTCTGAGTTGGCAGGCCCCATTCCCGAAGCATCCACGGGCACTTCCCGAAGGGCTGACACCTGCTGCACCTCAGCAGCCAGCCAACCTCCCTCCCTCTGGTCGGGCACTGCACGCCACACAGCCACTTGTGTCCCCTGTGTCCCTCCCTGGAGGCCGCAGCGCGTTTTGGGTTTTGGCGCAGACGGGCCCCTCTCGGCTTCCGTAGTCCATTTGCCCCCGGAGCCTGCCAGACCCCTGGCTCTAGGAGGCTGCCCAGGGGCGCTGCCAACAGCCCCCAGGTGCTGGCTAGCCGCCTCGGCCGGCCACGGGGGGAGCACACACAGCTACGGGTGTCCCCGGGCCGCACACACGAACTGCCCCGCGCTTCCCGGCGTTGCAAATAGGCCCCCCGGGAAGCCCCGCACGCCCTAGGGACTTGTCAGGTGGGGCCGACGCAAGGTGGTTGACTGGGGAGGGCTGCTGCTGCCACACACCCACTCCTGAAGCCCACTGGGGCGGTCCAAGGGCGAGGAGCTCGGAGCTCGGTCAGGGCTGTCCCAGCAGAACTTTTTGAGGGTGGACGGACACGCCCGCGGGCAATCAGGTGTTGCGGGCAGGCCCCGGGGGCAGGCCCTGCTGAGTCCCCGAGCGCCACCTGGGTTCCTGCCACCACCCTTGGGCCGGGATGAGGTGCCACCTTGTGCGTAGAAGCCCTGCACACAGGCAAGAAGCCCCCCAGGCCCGCAGCGCACCCAACCCTGGAGCCCCCTGGCCGGATGCAGCCACAGGGAACGGGGGTTCTGAGTTGGCAGGCCCCATTCCCGAAGCATCCACGGGCACTTCCCGAAGGGCTGACACCTGCTGCGCCTCAGCAGCCAGCCAACCTCCCTCCCTCTGGTCGGGCACTGCAAGCCACACAGCCACTTGTGTCCCCTGTGTCCCTCCCTGGAGGCCGCAGCGCGTTTTGGGTTTTGGCGCGGACGGGCCCCTCTCGGCTTCCATAGTCCATTTGGCCCCGGAGCCTGCCAGACCCCTGGCTCTAGGAGGCTGCCCAGGGGCGCTGCCAACAGCCCCCAGGTGCTGGCTAGCCGCCTCGGCCGGCCACGGGGGGAGCACACACACCTGCGGGTGTCCCCGGGCCGCACACACGAACTGCCCCGCGCTTCCCGGCGTTGCAAATAGGTCCCCCGGGAAGCCCCGCCGGCCCTAGGGGCTTGTCGGGTGGGGCCGACGCACGGTGGGTGAGTGGGGAGGGCTGCTGCTGGCACACACCCACTCCTGAAGCCCACTGGGGCGGTCCAAGGGCGAGGAGCTCGGAGCTCGGTCAGGGCTGTCCCAGCAGAACTTTTTGAGGGTGGACGGACACGCCCGCGGGCAATCAGGTGTTGTGGGCAGGCCCCGGGGGCAGGCCCTGCTGAGTCCCCGAGCGCCACCTGGGTTCCTGCCACCACCCTTGGGCCGGGATGAGGTGCCACCTTGTGCGTAGAAGCCCTGCACACAGGCAAGAAGCCCCCCAGGCCCGCGGCGCACCCGACCCTGGAGCCCCCTGGCCGGATGCAGCCACAGGGAACGGGGGTTCTGAGTTGGCAGGCCCCATTCCCGAAGCATCCACGGGCACTTCCCGAAGGGCTGACACCTGCTGCGCCTCAGCAGCCAGCCAACCTCCCTCCCTCTGGTCGGGCACTGCACGCCACACAGCCACTTGTGTCCCCTGTGTCCCTCCCTGGAGGCCGCAGCGCGTTTTGGGTTTTGGCGCGGACGGGCCCCTCTCGGCTTCCGTAGTCCATTTGCCCCCGGAGCCTGCCAGACCCCTGGCTCTAGGAGGCTGCCCAGGGGCGCTGCCAACAGCCCCCAGGTGCTGGCTAGCCGCCTCGGCCGGCCACGGGGGGAGCACACACACCTGCGGGTGTCCCCGGGCCGCACACACGAACTGCCCCGCGCTTCCCGGCGTTGCAAATAGGCCCCCCGGGAAGCCCCGCCGGCCCTAGGGGCTTGTCGGGCGGGGCCGACGCACGGTGGGTGAGTGGGGAGGGCTGCTGCTGGCACACACCCACTCCTGAAGCCCACTGGGGCGGTCCAAGGGCGAGGAGCTCGGAGCTCGGTCAGGGCTGTCCCAGCAGAACTTTTTGAGGGTGGACGGACACGCCCGCGGGCAATCAGGTGTTGCGGGCAGGCCCCGGGGGCAGGCCCTGCTGAGTCCCCGAGCGCCACCTGGGTTCCTGCCACCACCCTTGGGCCGGGATGAGGTGCCACCTTGTGTGTAGAAGCCCTGCACACAGGCAAGAAGCCCCCCAGGCCCGCGGCGCACCCGACCCTGGAGCCCCCTGGCCGGATGCAGCCACAGGGAACGGGGGTTCTGAGTTGGCAGGCCCCATTCCCGAAGCATCCACGGGCACTTCCCGAAGGGCTGACACCTGCTGCGCCTCAGCAGCTAGCCAACCTCCCTCCCTCTGGTCCGGCACTGCAAGCCACACAGCCACTTGTGTCCCCTGTGTCCCTCCCTGGAGGCCGCAGCGCGTTTTGGGTTTTGGCGCGGACGGGCCCCTCTCGGCTTCCGTAGTCCATTTGGTCCCGGAGCCTGCCAGACCCCTGGCTCTAGGAGGCTGCCCAGGGGCGCTGCCAACAGCCCCCAGGTGCTGGCTAGCCGCCTCGGCCGGCCACGGGGGGAGCACACACACCTGCGGGTGTCCCCGGGCCGCACACACGAACTGCCCCGCGCTTCCCGGCGTTGCAAATAGGTCCCCCGGGAAGCCCCGCCGGCCCTAGGGGCTTGTCGGGCGGGGCCGACGCACGGTGGGTGAGTGGGGAGGGCTGCTGCTGGCACACACCCACTCCTGAAGCCCACTGGGGTGGTCCAAGGGCGAGGAGCTCGGAGCTCGGTCAGGGCTGTCCCAGCAGAGCTTTTTGAGGGTGGACGGACACGCCCGCGGGCAATCAGGTGTTGCGGGCAGGCCCCGGGGGCAGGCCCTGCTGAGTCCCCGAGCGCCACCTGGGTTCCTGCCACCACCCTTGGGCCGGGATGAGGTGCCTCCTTGTGCGTAGAAGCCCTGCACACAGGCAAGAAGCCCCCCAGGCCCGCGGCGCACCCGACCCTGGAGCCCCCTGGCCGGATGCAGCCACAGGGAACGGGGGTTCTGAGTTGGCAGGCCCCATTCCCGAAGCATCCACGGGCACTTCCCGAAGGGCTGACACCTGCTGCGCCTCAGCAGCAGCCAACCTCCCTCCCTCTGGTCGGGCACTGCACGCCACACAGCCACTTGTGTCCCCTGTGTCCCTCCCTGGAGGCCGCAGCGCGTTTTGGGTTTTGGCGCGGACGGGCCCCTCTCGGCTTCCGTAGTCCATTTGCCCCCGGAGCCTGCCAGACCCCTGGCTCTAGGAGGCTGCCCAGGGGCGCTGCCAACAGCCCCCAGGTGCTGGCTAGCCGCCTCGGCCGGCCACGGGGGGAGCACACACACCTGCGGGTGTCCCCGGGCCGCACACACGAACTGCCCCGCGCTTCCCGGCGTTGCAAATAGGTCCCCCGGGAAGCCCCTCCGGCCCTAGGGGCTTGTCGGGCGGGGCCGACGCACGGTGGGTGAGTGGGGAGGGCTGCTGCTGGCACACACCCACTCCTGAAGCCCACTGGGGCGGTCCAAGGGCGAGGAGCTCGGAGCTCGGTCAGGGCTGTCCCAGCAGAACTTTTTGAGGGTGGACGGACACGCCCGCGGGCAATCAGGTGTTGCGGGCAGGCCCCGGGGGCAGGCCCTGCTGAGTCCCCGAGCGCCACCTGGGTTCCTGCCACCACCCTTGGGCCGGGATGAGGTGCCACCTTGTGCGTAGAAGCCCTGCACACAGGCAAGAAGCCCCCCAGGCCCGCGGCGCACCCGACCCTGGAGCCCCCTGGCCGGATGCAGCCACAGGGAACGGGGGTTCTGAGTTGGCAGGCCCCATTCCCGAAGCATCCACGGGCACTTCCCGAAGGGCTGACACCTGCTGCGCCTCAGCAGCCAGCCAACCTCCCTCCCTCTGGTCGGGCACTGCAAGCCACACAGCCACTTGTGTCCCCTGTGTCCCTCCCTGGAGGCCGCAGCGTGTTTTGATTTTGGCGCGGACGGGCCCCTCTCGGCTTCCGTAGTCCATTTGTCCCCGGAGCCTGCCAGACCCCTGGCTCTAGGAGGCTGCCCAGGGGCGCTGCCAACAGCCCCCAGGTGCTGGCTAGCCGCCTCGGCCGGCCACGGGGGGAGCACACACAGCTACGGGTGTCCCCGGGCCGCACACACGAACTGCCCCGCGCTTCCCGGCGTTGCAAATAGGCCCCCCGGGAAGCCCCGCCCGCCCTAGGGGCTTGTCGGGTGGGGCCGACGCAAGGTGGTTGACTGGGGAGGGCTGCTGCTGCCACACACCCACTCCTGAAGCCCACTGGGGCGGTCCAAGGGCGAGGAGCTCGGAGCTCGGTCAGGGCTGTCCCAGCAGAACTTTTTGAGGGTGGACGGACACGCCCGCGGGCAATCAGGTGTTGCGGGCAGGCCCCGGGGGCAGGCCCTGCTGAGTCCCCGAGCGCCACCTGGGTTCCTGCCACCACCCTTGGGCCGGGATGAGGTGCCACCTTGTGCGTAGAAGCCCTGCACACAGGCAAGAAGCCCCCCAGGCCCGCGGCGCACCCGACCCTGGAGCCCCCTGGCCGGATGCAGCCACAGGGAATGGGGGTTCTGAGTTGGCAGGCCCCATTCCCGAAGCATCCACGGGCACTTCCCGAAGGGCTGACACCTGCTGCACCTCAGCAGCCAGCCAACCTCCCTCCCTCTGGTCGGGCACTGCACGCCACACAGCCACTTGTGTCCCCTGTGTCCCTCCCTGGAGGCCGCAGCGCGTTTTGGGTTTTGGCGCAGACGGGCCCCTCTCGGCTTCCGTAGTCCATTTGCCCCCGGAGCCTGCCAGACCCCTGGCTCTAGGAGGCTGCCCAGGGTCGCTGCCAACAGCCCCCAGGTGCTGGCTAGCCGCCTCGGCCGGCCACGGGGGGAGCACACACAGCTACGGGTGTCCCCGGGCCGCACACACGAACTGCCCCGCGCTTCCCGGCGTTGCAAATAGGCCCCCCGGGAAGCCCCGCACGCCCTAGGGACTTGTCAGGTGGGGCCGACGCAAGGTGGTTGACTGGGGAGGGCTGCTGCTGCCACACACCCACTCCTGAAGCCCACTGGGGCGGTCCAAGGGCGAGGAGCTCGGAGCTCGGTCAGGGCTGTCCCAGCAGAACTTTTTGAGGGTGGACGGACACGCCCGCGGGCAATCAGGTGTTGCGGGCAGGCCCCGGGGGCAGGCCCTGCTGAGTCCCCGAGCGCCACCTGGGTTCCTGCCACCACCCTTGGGCCGGGATGAGGTGCCACCTTGTGCGTAGAAGCCCTGCACACAGGCAAGAAGCCCCCCAGGCCCGCGGCGCACCCGACCCTGGAGCCCCCTGGCCGGCTGCAGCCACAGGGAACGGGGGTTCTGAGTTGGCAGGCCCCATTCCCGAAGCATCCACGGGCACTTCCCGAAGGGCTGACACCTGCTGCGCCTCAGCAGCCAGCCAACCTCCCTCCCTCTGGTCGGGCACTGCACGCCACACAGCCACTTGTGTCCCCTGTGTCCCTCCCTGGAGGCCGCAGCGCGTTTTGGGTTTTGGCGCGGACGGGCCCCTCTCGGCTTCCGTAGTCCATTTGCCCCCGGAGCCTGCCAGACCCCTGGCTCTAGGAGGCTGCCCAGGGGCGCTGCCAACAGCCCCCAGGTGCTGGCTAACCGCCTCGGCCGGCCACGGGGGGAGCACACACACCTGCGGGTGTCCCCGGGCCGCACACACGAACTGCCCCGCGCTTCCCGGCGTTGCAAATAGGCCCCCCGGGAAGCCCCGCCCGACCTAGGGGCTTGTCGGGTGGGGCCGACGCAAGGTGGTTGACTGGGGAGGGCTGCTGCTGCCACACACCCACTCCTGAAGCCCACTGGGGCGGTCCAAGGGCGAGGAGCTCGGAGCTCGGTCAGGGCTGTCCCAGCAGAACTTTTTGAGGGTGGACGGACACGCCCGCGGGCAATCAGGTGTTGCGGGCAGGCCCCGGGGGCAGGCCCTGCTGAGTCCCCGAGCGCCACCTGGGTTCCTGCCACCACCCTTGGGCCGGGATGAGGTGCCACCTTGTGCGTAGAAGCCCTGCACACAGGCAAGAAGCCCCCCAGGCCCGCGGCGCACCCGACCCTGGAGCCCCCTGGCCGGATGCAGCCACAGGGAACGGGGGTTCTGAGTTGGCAGGCCCCATTCCCGAAGCATCCACGGGCACTTCCCGAAGGGCTGACACCTGCTGCGCCTCAGCAGCCAGCCAACCTCCCTCCCTCTGGTCGGGCACTGCACGCCACACAGCCACTTGTGTCCCCTGTGTCCCTCCCTGGAGGCCGCAGCGCGTTTTGGGTTTTGGCGCGGACGGGCCCCTCTCGGCTTCCGTAGTCCATTTGCCCCCGGAGCCTGCCAGACCCCTGGCTCTAGGAGGCTGCCCAGGGGCGCTGCCAACAGCCCCCAGGTGCTGGCTAGCCGCCTCGGCCGGCCACGGGGGGAGCACACACACCTGCGGGTGTCCCCGGGCCGCACACACGAACTGCCCCGCGCTTCCCGGCGTTGCAAATAGGCCCCCCGGGAAGCCCCGCCCGCCCTAGGGGCTTGTCGGGTGGGGCCGACGCAAGGTGGTTGACTGGGGAGGGCTGCTGCTGCCACACACCCACTCCTGAAGCCCACTGGGGCGGTCCAAGGGCGAGGAGCTCGGAGCTCGGTCAGGGCTGTCCCAGCAGAACTTTTTGAGGGTGGACGGACACGCCCGCGGGCAATCAGGTGTTGCGGGCAGGCCCCGGGGGCAGGCCCTGCTGAGTCCCCGAGCGCCACCTGGGTTCCTGCCACCACCCTTGGGCCGGGATGAGGTGCCACCTTGTGCGTAGAAGCCCTGCACACAGGCAAGAAGCCCCCCAGGCCCGCGGCGCACCCGACCCTGGAGCCCCCTGGCCGGATGCAGCCACAGGGAATGGGGGTTCTGAGTTGGCAGGCCCCATTCCCGAAGCATCCACGGGCACTTCCCGAAGGGCTGACACCTGCTGCACCTCAGCAGCCAGCCAACCTCCCTCCCTCTGGTCGGGCACTGCACGCCACACAGCCACTTGTGTCCCCTGTGTCCCTCCCTGGAGGCCGCAGCGCGTTTTGGGTTTTGGCGCGGACGGGCCCCTCTCGGCTTCCGTAGTCCATTTGCCCCCGGAGCCTGCCAGACCCCTGGCTCTAGGAGGCTGCCCAGGGGCGCTGCCAACAGCCCCCAGGTGCTGGCTAGCCGCCTCGGCCGGCCACGGGGGGAGCACACACAGCTACGGGTGTCCCCGGGCCGCACACACGAACTGCCCCGCGCTTCCCGGCGTTGCAAATAGGCCCCCCGGGAAGCCCCGCACGCCCTAGGGGCTTGTCAGGTGGGGCCGATGCAAGGTGGTTGACTGGGGAGGGCTGCTGCTGCCACACACCCACTCCTGAAGCCCACTGGGGCGGTCCAAGGGCGAGGAGCTCGGAGCTCGGAGCTCGGTCAGGGCTGTCCCAGCAGAACTTTTTGAGGGTGGACGGACACGCCCGCGGGCAATCAGGTGTTGCGGGCAGGCCCCGGGGGCAGGCCCTGCTGAGTCCCCGAGCGCCACCTGGGTTCCTGCCACCACCCTTGGCCGGGATGAGGTGCCACCTTGTGCGTAGAAGCCCTGCACACAGGCAAGAAGCCCCCCAGGCCCGCGGCGCACCCGACCCTGGAGCCCCCTGGCCGGATGCAGCCACAGGGAACGGGGGTTCTGAGTTGGCAGGCCCCATTCCCGAAGCATCCACGGGCACTTCCCGAAGGGCTGACACCTGCTGCGCCTCAGCAGCCAGCCAACCTCCCTCCCTCTGGTCGGGCACTGCACGCCACACAGCCACTTGTGTCCCCTGTGTCCCTCCCTGGAGGCCGCAGCGCGTTTTGGGTTTTGGCGCGGACGGGCCCCTCTCGGCTTCCGTAGTCCATTTGCCCCCGGAGCCTGCCAGACCCCTGGCTCTAGGAGGCTGCCCAGGGGCGCTGCCAACAGCCCCCAGGTGCTGGCTAGCCGCCTCGGCCGGCCACGGGGGGAGCACACACACCTGCGGGTGTCCCCGGGCCGCACACACGAACTGCCCCGCGCTTCCCGGCGTTGCAAATAGGCCCCCCGGGAAGCCCCGCCCGCCCTAGGGGCTTGTCGGGTGGGGCCGACGCAAGGTGGTTGACTGGGGAGGGCTGCTGCTGCCACACACCCACTCCTGAAGCCCACTGGGGCGGTCCAAGGGCGAGGAGCTCGGAGCTCGGTCAGGGCTGTCCCAGCAGAACTTTTTGAGGGTGGACGGACACGCCCGCGGGCAATCAGGTGTTGCGGGCAGGCCCCGGGGGCAGGCCCTGCTGAGTCCCCGAGCGCCACCTGGGTTCCTGCCACCACCCTTGGGCCGGGATGAGGTGCCACCTTGTGCGTAGAAGCCCTGCACACAGGCAAGAAGCCCCCCAGGCCCGCGGCGCACCCGACCCTGGAGCCCCCTGGCCGGATGCAGCCACAGGGAACGGGGGTTCTGAGTTGGCAGGCCCCATTCCCGAAGCATCCACGGGCACTTCCCGAAGGGCTGACACCTGCTGCGCCTCAGCAGCCAGCCAACCTCCCTCCCTCTGGTCGGGCACTGCACGCCACACAGCCACTTGTGTCCCCTGTGTCCCTCCCTGGAGGCCGCAGCGCGTTTTGGGTTTTGGCGCGGACGGGCCCCTCTCGGCTTCCGTAGTCCATTTGCCCCCGGAGCCTGCCAGACCCCTGGCTCTAGGAGGCTGCCCAGGGGCGCTGCCAACAGCCCCCAGGTGCTGGCTAGCCGCCTCGGCCGGCCACGGGGGGAGCACACACACCTGCGGGTGTCCCCGGGCCGCACACACGAACTGCCCCGCGCTTCCCGGCGTTGCAAATAGGCCCCCCGGGAAGCCCCGCCCGCCCTAGGGGCTTGTCGGGTGGGGCCGACGCAAGGTGGTTGACTGGGGAGGGCTGCTGCTGCCACACACCCACTCCTGAAGCCCACTGGGGCGGTCCAAGGGCGAGGAGCTCGGAGCTCGGTCAGGGCTGTCCCAGCAGAACTTTTTGAGGGTGGACGGACACGCCCGCGGGCAATCAGGTGTTGCGGGCAGGCCCCGGGGGCAGGCCCTGCTGAGTCCCCGAGCGCCACCTGGGTTCCTGCCACCACCCTTGGGCCGGGATGAGGTGCCACCTTGTGCGTAGAAGCCCTGCACACAGGCAAGAAGCCCCCCAGGCCCGCGGCGCACCCGACCCTGGAGCCCCCTGGCCGGATGCAGCCACAGGGAACGGGGGTTCTGAGTTGGCAGGCCCCATTCCTGAAGCATCCACGGGCACTTCCCGAAGGGCTGACACCTGCTGCGCCTCAGCAGCCAGCCAACCTCCCTCCCTCTTGTCGGGCACTGCACGCCACACAGCCACTTGTGTCCCCTGTGTCCCTCCCTGGAGGCCGCAGCGCGTTTTGGGTTTTGGCGCGGACGGGCCCCTCTCGGCTTCCGTAGTCCATTTGCCCCCGGAGCCTGCCAGACCCCTGGCTCTAGGAGGCTGCCCAGGGGCGCTGCCAACAGCCCCCAGGTGCTGGCTAGCCGCCTCGGCCGGCCACGGGGGGAGCACACACACCTGCGGGTGTCCCCGGGCCGCACACACGAACTGCCCCGCGCTTCCCGGCGTTGCAAATAGGCCCCCCGGGAAGCCCCGCCTGCCCTAGGGGCTTGTCGGGTGGGGCCGACGCAAGGTGGTTGACTGGGGAGGGCTGCTGCTGCCACACACCCACTCCTGAAGCCCACTGGGGCGGTCCAAGGGCGAGGAGCTCGGAGCTCGGTCAGGGCTGTCCCAGCAGAACTTTTTGAGGGTGGACGGACACGCCCGCGGGCAATCAGGTGTTGCGGGCAGGCCCCGGGGGCAGGCCCTGCTGAGTCCCCGAGCGCCACCTGGGTTCCTGCCACCACCCTTGGGCCGGGATGAGGTGCCACCTTGTGCGTAGAAGCCCTGCACACAGGCAAGAAGCCCCCCAGGCCCGCGGCGCACCCGACCCTGGAGCCCCCTGGCCGGATGCAGCCACAGGGAATGGGGGTTCTGAGTTGGCAGGCCCCATTCCCGAAGCATCCACGGGCACTTCCCGAAGGGCTGACACCTGCTGCACCTCAGCAGCCAGCCAACCTCCCTCCCTCTGGTCGGGCACTGCACGCCACACAGCCACTTGTGTCCCCTGTGTCCCTCCCTGGAGGCCGCAGCGCGTTTTGGGTTTTGGCGCGGACGGGCCCCTCTCGGCTTCCGTAGTCCATTTGCCCCCGGAGCCTGCCAGACCCCTGGCTCTAGGAGGCTGCCCAGGGGCGCTGCCAACAGCCCCCAGGTGCTGGCTAGCCGCCTCGGCCGGCCACGGGGGGAGCACACACAGCTACGGGTGTCCCCGGGCCGCACACACGAACTGCCCCGCGCTTCCCGGCGTTGCAAATAGGCCCCCCGGGAAGCCCCGCACGCCCTAGGGGCTTGTCCGGTGGGGCCAACGCAAGGTGGTTGACTGGGGAGGGCTGCTGCTGCCACACACCCACTCCTGAAGCCCACTGGGGCGGTCCAAGGGCGAGGAGCTCGGAGCTCGGTCAGGGCTGTCCCAGCAGAACTTTTTGAGGGTGGACGGACACGCCCGCGGGCAATCAGGTGTTGCGGGCAGGCCCCGGGGGCAGGCCCTGCTGAGTCCCCGAGCGCCACCTGGGTTCCTGCCACCACCCTTGGGCCGGGATGAGGTGCCACCTTGTGCGTAGAAGCCCTGCACACAGGCAAGAAGCCCCCCAGGCCTGCGGCGCACCCGACCCTGGAGCCCCCTGGCCGGATGCAGCCACAGGGAACGGGGGTTCTGAGTTGGCAGGCCCCATTCCCTAGCATCCACGGGCACTTCCCGAAGGGCTGACACCTGCTGCGCCTCAGCAGCCAGCCAACCTCCCTCCCTCTGGTCGGGCACTGCACGCCACACAGCCACTTGTGTCCCCTGTGTCCCTCCCTGGAGGCCGCAGCGCGTTTTGGGTTTTGGCGCGGACGGGCCCCTCTCGGCTTCCGTAGTCCATTTGGCCCCGGAGCCTGCCAGACCCCTGGCTCTAGGAGGCTGCCCAGGGGCGCTGCCAACAGCCCCCAGGTGCTGGCTAGCCGCCTCGGCCGGCCACGGGGGGAGCACACACACCTGCGGGTGTCCCCGGGCCGCACACACGAACTGCCCCGCGCTTCCCGGCGTTGCAAATAGGCCCCCCGGGAAGCCCCGCCCGCCCTAGGGGCTTGTCGGGTGGGGCCGACGCAAGGTGGTTGACTGGGGAGGGCTGCTGCTGCCACACACCCACTCCTGAAGCCCACTGGGGCGGTCCAAGTGCGAGGAGCTCGGAGCTCGGTCAGGGCTGTCCCAGCAGAACTTTTTGAGGGTGGACGGACACGCCCGCGGGCAATCAGGTGTTGCGGGCAGGCCCCGGGGGCAGGCCCTGCTGAGTCCCCGAGCGCCACCTGGGTTCCTGCCACCACCCTTGGGCCGGGATGAGGTGCCACCTTGTGCGTAGAAGCCCTGCACACAGGCAAGAAGCCCCCCAGGCCCGCGGCGCACCCGACCCTGGAGCCCCCTGGCCGGATGCAGCCACAGGGAACGGGGGTTCTGAGTTGGCAGGCCCCATTCCTGAAGCATCCACGGGCACTTCCCGAAGGGCTGACACCTGCTGCGCCTCAGCAGCCAGCCAACCTCCCTCCCTCTGGTCAGGCACTGCACGCCACACAGCCACTTGTGTCCCCTGTGTCCCTCCCTGGAGGCCGCAGCGCGTTTTGGGTTTTGGCGCGGACGGGCCCCTCTCGGCTTCCGTAGTCCATTTGCCCCCGGAGCCTGCCAGACCCCTGGCTCTAGGAGGCTGCCCAGGGGCGCTGCCAACAGCCCCCAGGTGCTGGCTAGCCGCCTCGGCCGGCCACGGGGGGAGCACACACACCTGCGGGTGTCCCCGGGCCGCACACACGAACTGCCCCGCGCTTCCCGGCGTTGCAAATAGGCCCCCCGGGAAGCCCCGCCCGCCCTAGGGGCTTGTCGGGTGGTGCCGACGCAAGGTGGTTGACTGGGGAGGGCTGCTGCTGCCACACACCCACTCCTGAAGCCCACTGGGGCGGTCCAAGGGCGAGGAGCTCGGAGCTCGGTCAGGGCTGTCCCAGCAGAACTTTTTGAGGGTGGACGGACACGCCCGCGGGCAATCAGGTGTTGCGGGCAGGCCCCGGGGGCAGGCCCTGCTGAGTCCCCGAGCGCCACCTGGGTTCCTGCCACCACCCTTGGGCCGGGATGAGGTGCCACCTTGTGCGTAGAAGCCCTGCACACAGGCAAGAAGCCCCCCAGGCCCGCGGCGCACCCGACCCTGGAGCCCCCTGGCCGGATGCAGCCACAGGGAATGGGGGTTCTGAGTTGGCAGGCCCCATTCCCGAAGCATCCACGGGCACTTCCCGAAGGGCTGACACCTGCTGCACCTCAGCAGCCAGCCAACCTCCCTCCCTCTGGTCGGGCACTGCACGCCACACAGCCACTTGTGTCCCCTGTGTCCCTCCCTGGAGGCCGCAGCGCGTTTTGGGTTTTGGCGCGGACGGGCCCCTCTCGGCTTCCGTAGTCCATTTGCCCCCGGAGCCTGCCAGACCCCTGGCTCTAGGAGGCTGCCCAGGGGCGCTGCCAACAGCCCCCAGGTGCTGGCTAGCCGCCTCGGCCGGCCACGGGGGGAGCACACACAGCTACGGGTGTCCCCGGGCCGCACACACGAACTGCCCCGCGCTTCCCGGCGTTGCAAATAGGCCCCCCGGGAAGCCCCGCACGCCCTAGGGGCTTGTCAGGTGGGGCCGATGCAAGGTGGTTGACTGGGGAGGGCTGCTGCTGCCACACACCCACTCCTGAAGCCCACTGGGGCGGTCCAAGGGCGAGGAGCTCGGAGCTCGGTCAGGGCTGTCCCAGCAGAACTTTTTGAGGGTGGACGGACACGCCCGCGGGCAATCAGGTGTTGCGGGCAGGCCCCGGGGGCAGGCCCTGCTGAGTCCCCGAGCGCCACCTGGGTTCCTGCCACCACCCTTGGGCCGGGATGAGGTGCCACCTTGTGCGTAGAAGCCCTGCACACAGGCAAGAAGCCCCCCAGGCCCGCGGCGCACCCGACCCTGGAGCCCCCTGGCCGGATGCAGCCACAGGGAACGGGGGTTCTGAGTTGGCAGGCCCCATTCCCGAAGCATCCACGGGCACTTCCCGAAGGGCTGACACCTGCTGCGCCTCAGCAGCCAGCCAACCTCCCTCCCTCTGGTCGGGCACTGCACGCCACACAGCCACTTGTGTCCCCTGTGTCCCTCCCTGGAGGCCGCAGCGCGTTTTGGGTTTTGGCGCGGACGGGCCCCTCTCGGCTTCCGTAGTCCATTTGCCCCCGGAGCCTGCCAGACCCCTGGCTCTAGGAGGCTGCCCAGGGGCGCTGCCAACAGCCCCCAGGTGCTGGCTAGCCGCCTCGGCCGGCCACGGGGGGAGCACACACACCTGCGGGTGTCCCCGGGCCGCACACACGAACTGCCCCGCGCTTCCCGGCGTTGCAAATAGGCCCCCCGGGAAGCCCCGCCCGCCCTAGGGGCTTGTCGGGTGGGGCCGACGCAAGGTGGTTGACTGGGGAGGGCTGCTGCTGCCACACACCCACTCCTGAAGCCCACTGGGGCGGTCCAAGGGCGAGGAGCTCGGAGCTCGGTCAGGGCTGTCCCAGCAGAACTTTTTGAGGGTGGACGGACACGCCCGCGGGCAATCAGGTGTTGCGGGCAGGCCCCGGGGGCAGGCCCTGCTGAGTCCCCGAGCGCCACCTGGGTTCCTGCCACCACCCTTGGGCCGGGATGAGGTGCCACCTTGTGCGTAGAAGCCCTGCACACAGGCAAGAAGCCCCCCAGGCCCGCGGCGCACCCGACCCTGGAGCCCCCTGGCCGGATGCAGCCACAGGGAATGGGGGTTCTGAGTTGGCAGGCCCCATTCCCGAAGCATCCACGGGCACTTCCCGAAGGGCTGACACCTGCTGCACCTCAGCAGCCAGCCAACCTCCCTCCCTCTGGTCGGGCACTGCACGCCACACAGCCACTTGTGTCCCCTGTGTCCCTCCCTGGAGGCCGCAGCGCGTTTTGGGTTTTGGCGCGGACGGGCCCCTCTCGGCTTCCGTAGTCCATTTGCCCCCGGAGCCTGCCAGACCCCTGGCTCTAGGAGGCTGCCCAGGGGCGCTGCCAACAGCCCCCAGGTGCTGGCTAGCCGCCTCGGCCGGCCACGGGGGGAGCACACACAGCTACGGGTGTCCCCGGGCCGCACACACGAACTGCCCCGCGCTTCCCGGCGTTGCAAATAGGCCCCCCGGGAAGCCCCGCCCGCCCTAGGGGCTTGTCAGGTGGGGCCAACGCAAGGTGGTTGACTGGGGAGGGCTGCTGCTGCCACACACCCACTCCTGAAGCCCACTGGCGTGGTCCAAGGGCGAGGAGCTCGGAGCTCGGTCAGGGCTGTCCCAGCAGAACTTTTTGAGGGTGGACGGACACGCCCGCGGGCAATCAGGTGTTGCGGGCAGGCCCCGGGGGCAGGCCCTGCTGAGTCCCCGAGCGCCACCTGGGTTCCTGCCACCACCCTTGGGCCGGGATGAGGTGCCACCTTGTGCGTAGAAGCCCTGCACACAGGCAAGAAGCCCCCCAGGCCTGCGGCGCACCCGACCCTGGAGCCCCCTGGCCGGATGCAGCCACAGGGAACGGGGGTTCTGAGTTGGCAGGCCCCATTCCCGAAGCATCCACGGGCACTTCCCGAAGGGCTGACACCTGCTGCGCCTCAGCAGCCAGCCAACCTCCCTCCCTCTGGTCGGGCACTGCACGCCACACAGCCACTTGTGTCCCCTGTGTCCCTCCCTGGAGGCCGCAGCGCGTTTTGGGTTTTGGCGCGGACGGGCCCCCTCTCGGCTTCCGTAGTCCATTTGGCCCCGGAGCCTGCCAGACCCCTGGCTCTAGGAGGCTGCCCAGGGGCGCTGCCAACAGCCCCCAGGTGCTGGCTAGCCGCCACGGCCGGCCACGGGGGGAGCACACACACCTGCGGGTGTCCCCGGGCCGCACACACGAACTGCCCCGCGCTTCCCGGCACTGCAAATAGGCCCCCCGGGAAGCCCCGCCCGCCCTAGGGGCTTGTCGGGTGGGGCCGACGCAAGGTGGTTGACTGGGGAGGGCTGCTGCTGGCACACACCCACTCCTGAAGCCCACTGGGGCGGTCCAAGGGCGAGCAGCTCGGAGCTCGGTCAGGGCTGTCCCAGCAGAACTTTTTGAGGGTGGACGGACACGCCCGCGGGCAATCAGGTGTTGCGGGTAGGCCCCGGGGGCAGGCCCTGCTGAGTCCCCGAGCGCCACCTGGGTTCCTGCCACCACCCTTGGGCCGGGAAGAGGTGCCACCTTGTGCGTAGAAGCCCTGCACACAGGCAAGAAGCCCCCCAGGCCCGCGGCGCACCCGACCCTGGAGCCCCCTGGCCGGATGCAGCCACAGGGAACGGGGGTTCTGAGTTGGCAGGCCCCATTCCCGAAGCATCCACGGGCACTTCCCGAAGGGCTGACACCTGCTGCGCCTCAGCAGCCAGCCAACCTCCCTCCCTCTGGTCGGGCACTGCAAGCCACACAGCCACTTGTGTCCCCTGTGTCCCTCCCTGGAGGCCGCAGCGCGTTTTGGGTTTTGGCGCGGACGGGCCCCTCTCGGCTTCCGTAGTCCATTTGCCCCCGGAGCCTGCCAGACCCCTGGCTCTAGGAGGCTGCCCAGGGGCGCTGCCAACAGCCCCCAGGTGCTGGCTAGCCGCCTCGGCCGGCCACGGGGGGAGCACACACAGCTACGGGTGTCCCCGGGCCGCACACACGAACTGCCCCGCGCTTCCCGGCGTTGCAAATAGGCCCCCCGGGAAGCCCCGCCCGCCCTAGGGGCTTGTCGGGTGGGGCCGACGCACGGTGGGTGACTGGGGAGGGCTGCTGCTGCCACACACCCACTCCTGAAGCCCACTGGGGCGGTCCAAGGGCGAGGAGCTCGGAGCTCGGTCAGGGCTGTCCCAGCAGAACTTTTTGAGGGTGGACGGACACGCCCGCGGGCAATCAGGTGTTGCGGGCAGGCCCCGGGGGCAGGCCCTGCTGAGTCCCCGAGCGCCACCTGGGTTCCTGCCACCACCCTTGGGCCGGGATGAGGTGCCACCTTGTGCGTAGAAGCCCTGCACACAGGCAAGAAGCCCCCCAGGCCCGCGGCGCACCCGACCCTGGAGCCCCCTGGCCGGATGCAGCCACAGGGAACGGGGGTTCTGAGTTGGCAGGCCCCATTCCCGAAGCATCCACGGGCACTTCCCGAAGGGCTGACACCTGCTGCACCTCAGCAGCCAGCCAACCTCCCTCCCTCTGATCGGGCACTGCAAGCCACACAGCCACTTGTGTCCCCTGTGTCCCTCCCTGGAGGCCGCAGCGCGTTTTGATTTTGGCGCGGACGGGCCCCTCTCGGCTTCCGTAGTCCATTTGCCCCCGGAGCCTGCCAGACCCCTGGCTCTAGGAGGCTGCCCAGGGGCGCTGCCAACAGCCCCCAGGTGCTGGCTAGCCGCCTCGGCCGGCCACGGGGGGAGCACACACACCTGCGGGTGTCCCCGGGCCGCACACACGAACTGCCCTGCGCTTCCCGGCGTTGCAAATAGGCCCCCCGGGAAGCCCCGCCCGCCCTAGGGGCTTGTCGGGTGGGGCCGACGCAAGGTGGTTGACTGGGGAGGGCTGCTGCTGGCACACACCCACTCCTGAAGCCCACTGGGGCGGTCCAAGGGCGAGGAGCTCGGAGCTCTGTCAGGGCTGTCCCAGCAGAACTTTTTGAGGGTGGACGGACACGCCCGCGGGCAATCAGGTGTTGCGGGCAGGCCCCGGGGGCAGGCCCTGCTGAGTCCCCGAGCGCCACCTGGGTTCCTGCCACCACCCTTGGGCCGGGATGAGGTGCCACCTTGTGCGTAGAAGCCCTGCACACAGGCAAGAAGCCCCCCAGGCCCGCGGCGCACCCGACCCTGGAGCCCCTGGAGCCCCCTGGCCGGATGCAGCCACAGGGAACGGGGGTTCTGAGTTGGCAGGCCCCATTCCCGAAGCATCCACGGGCACTTCCCGAAGGGCTGACACCTGCTGCGCCTCAGCAGCCAGCCAACCTCCCTCCCTCTGGTCGGGCACTGCACGCCACACAGCCACTTGTGTCCCCTGTGTCCCTCCCTGGAGGCCGCAGCGCGTTTTGGGTTTTGGCGCGGACGGGCCCCTCTCGGCTTCCGTAGTCCATTTGGCCCCGGAGCCTGCCAGACCCCTGGCTCTAGGAGGCTGCCCAGGGGCGCTGCCAACAGCCCCCAGGTGCTGGCTAGCCGCCTCGGCCGGCCACGGGGGGAGCACACACACCTGCGGGTGTCCCCGGGCCGCACACACGAACTGCCCCGCGCTTCCCGGCGTTGCAAATAGGCCCCCCGGGAAGCCCCGCCCGCCCTAGGGGCTTGTCGGGTGGGGCCGACGCAAGGTGGTTGACTGGGGAGGGCTGCTGCTGCCACACACCCACTCCTGAAGCCCACTGGGGCGGTCCAAGGGCGAGGAGCTCGGAGCTCGGTCAGGGCTGTCCCAGCAGAACTTTTTGAGGGTGGACGGACACGCCCGCGGGCAATCAGGTGTTGCGGGCAGGCCCCGGGGGCAGGCCCTGCTGAGTCCCCGAGCGCCACCTGGGTTCCTGCCACCACCCTTGGGCCGGGATGAGGTGCCACCTTGTGCGTAGAAGCCCTGCACACAGGCAAGAAGCCCCCCAGGCCCGCGGCGCACCCGACCCTGGAGCCCCCTGGCCGGCTGCAGCCACAGGGAACGGGGGTTCTGAGTTGGCAGGCCCCATTCCTGAAGCATCCACGGGCACTTCCCGAAGGGCTGACACCTGCTGCGCCTCAGCAGCCAGCCAACCTCCCTCCCTCTGGTCGGGCACTGCACGCCACACAGCCACTTGTGTCCCCTGTGTCCCTCCCTGGAGGCCGCAGCGCGTTTTGGGTTTTGGCGCGGACGGGCCCCTCTCGGCTTCCGTAGTCCATTTGCCCCCGGAGCCTGCCAGACCCCTGGCTCTAGGAGGCTGCCCAGGGGCGCTGCCAACAGCCCCCAGGTGCTGGCTAGCCGCCTCGGCCGGCCACGGGGGGAGCACACACACCTGCGGGTGTCCCCGGGCCGCACACACGAACTGCCCCGCGCTTCCCGGCGTTGCAAATAGGCCCCCCGGGAAGCCCCGCCCGCCCTAGGGGCTTGTCGGGTGGGGCCGACGCAAGGTGGTTGACTGGGGAGGGCTGCTGCTGCCACACACCCACTCCTGAAGCCCACTGGGGCGGTCCAAGGGCGAGGAGCTCGGAGCTCGGTCAGGGCTGTCCCAGCAGAACTTTTTGAGGGTGGACGGACACGCCCGCGGGCAATCAGGTGTTGCGGGCAGGCCACGGGGGCAGGCCCTGCTGAGTCCCCGAGCGCCACCAGGGTTCCTGCCACCACCCTTGGGCCGGGATGAGGTGCCACCTTGTGCGTAGAAGCCCTGCACACAGGCAAGAAGCCCCCCAGGCCCGCGGCGCACCCGACCCTGGAGCCCCCTGGCCGGATGCAGCCACAGGGAATGGGGGTTCTGAGTTGGCAGGCCCCATTCCCGAAGCATCCACGGGCACTTCCCGAAGGGCTGACACCTGCTGCACCTCAGCAGCCAGCCAACCTCCCTCCCTCTGGTCGGGGCACTGCACGCCACACAGCCACTTGTGTCCCCTGTGTCCCTCCCTGGAGGCCGCAGCGCGTTTTGGGTTTTGGCGCGGACGGGCCCCTCTCGGCTTCCGTAGTCCATTTGCCCCCGGAGCCTGCCAGACCCCTGGCTCTAGGAGGCTGCCCAGGGGCGCTGCCAACAGCCCCCAGGTGCTGGCTAGCCGCCTCGGCCGGCCACGGGGGGAGCACACACAGCTACGGGTGTCCCCGGGCCGCACACACGAACTGCCCCGCGCTTCCCGGCGTTGCAAATAGGCCCCCCGGGAAGCCCCGCACGCCCTAGGGGCTTGTCAGGTGGGGCCGATGCAAGGTGGTTGACTGGGGAGGGCTGCTGCTGCCACACACCCACTCCTGAAGCCCACTGGGGCGGTCCAAGGGCGAGGAGCTCGGAGCTCGGTCAGGGCTGTCCCAGCAGAACTTTTTGAGGGTGGACGGACACGCCCGCGGGCAATCAGGTGTTGCGGGCAGGCCCCGGGGGCAGGCCCTGCTGAGTCCCCGAGCGCCACCTGGGTTCCTGCCACCACCCTTGGGCCGGGATGAGGTGCCACCTTGTGCGTAGAAGCCCTGCACACAGGCAAGAAGCCCCCCAGGCCCGCGGCGCACCCGACCCTGGAGCCCCCTGGCCGGATGCAGCCACAGGGAACGGGGGTTCTGAGTTGGCAGGCCCCATTCCCGAAGCATCCACGGGCACTTCCCGAAGGGCTGACACCTGCTGCGCCTCAGCAGCCAGCCAACCTCCCTCCCTCTGGTCGGGCACTGCACGCCACACAGCCACTTGTGTCCCCTGTGTCCCTCCCTGGAGGCCGCAGCGCGTTTTGGGTTTTGGCGCGGACGGGCCCCTCTCGGCTTCCGTAGTCCATTTGCCCCCGGAGCCTGCCAGACCCCTGGCTCTAGGAGGCTGCCCAGGGGCGCTGCCAACAGCCCCCAGGTGCTGGCTAGCCGCCTCGGCCGGCCACGGGGGGAGCACACACACCTGCGGGTGTCCCCGGGCCGCACACACGAACTGCCCCGCGCTTCCCGGCGTTGCAAATAGGCCCCCCGGGAAGCCCCGCCCGCCCTAGGGGCTTGTCGGGTGGGGCCGACGCAAGGTGGTTGACTGGGGAGGGCTGCTGCTGCCACACACCCACTCCTGAAGCCCACTGGGGCGGTCCAAGGGCGAGGAGCTCGGAGCTCGGTCAGGGCTGTCCCAGCAGAACTTTTTGAGGGTGGACGGACACGCCCGCGGGCAATCAGGTGTTGCGGGCAGGCCCCGGGGGCAGGCCCTGCTGAGTCCCCGAGCGCCACCTGGGTTCCTGCCACCACCCTTGGGCCGGGATGAGGTGCCACCTTGTGCGTAGAAGCCCTGCACACAGGCAAGAAGCCCCCCAGGCCCGCGGCGCACCCGACCCTGGAGCCCCCTGGCCGGATGCAGCCACAGGGAATGGGGGTTCTGAGTTGGCAGGCCCCATTCCCGAAGCATCCACGGGCACTTCCCGAAGGGCTGACACCTGCTGCACCTCAGCAGCCAGCCAACCTCCCTCCCTCTGGTCGGGCACTGCACGCCACACAGCCACTTGTGTCCCCTGTGTCCCTCCCTGGAGGCCGCAGCGCGTTTTGGGTTTTGGCGCGGACGGGCCCCTCTCGGCTTCCGTAGTCCATTTGCCCCCGGAGCCTGCCAGACCCCTGGCTCTAGGAGGCTGCCCAGGGGCGCTGCCAACAGCCCCCAGGTGCTGGCTAGCCGCCTCGGCCGGCCACGGGGGGAGCACACACAGCTACGGGTGTCCCCGGGCCGCACACACGAACTGCCCCGCGCTTCCCGGCGTTGCAAATAGGCCCCCCAGGAAGCCCCGCACGCCCTAGGGGCTTGTCAGGTGGGGCCAACGCAAGGTGGTTGACTGGGGAGGGCTGCTGCTGCCACACACCCACTCCTGAAGCCCACTGGGGCGGTCCAAGGGCGAGGAGCTCGGAGCTCGGTCAGGGCTGTCCCAGCAGAACTTTTTGAGGGTGGACGGACACGCCCGCGGGCAATCTGGTGTTGCGGGCAGGCCCCGGGGGCAGGCCCTGCTGAGTCCCCGAGCGCCACCTGGGTTCCTGCCACCACCCTTGGGCCGGGATGAGGTGCCACCTTGTGCGTAGAAGCCCTGCACACAGGCAAGAAGCCCCCCAGGCCTGCGGCGCACCCGACCCTGGAGCCCCCTGGCCGGATGCAGCCACAGGGAACGGGGGTTCTGAGTTGGCAGGCCCCATTCCCGAAGCATCCACGGGCACTTCCCGAAGGGCTGACACCTGCTGCGCCTCAGCAGCCAGCCAACCTCCCTCCCTCTGGTCGGGCACTGCACGCCACACAGCCACTTGTGTCCCCTGTGTCCCTCCCTGGAGGCCGCAGCGCGTTTTGGGTTTTGGCGCGGACGGGC
Organism: Lepus europaeus; assembly: GCF_033115175.1. Classification (NCBI taxonomy): domain Eukaryota; kingdom Metazoa; phylum Chordata; class Mammalia; order Lagomorpha; family Leporidae; genus Lepus; species Lepus europaeus. The sequence goes on along the minus strand of NW_026909548.1, from coordinate 134,694 downwards.
CCCTCTCGGCTTCCGTAGTCCATTTGGCCCCGGAGCCTGCCAGACCCCTGGCTCTAGGAGGCTGGCCAGGGGCGCTGCCAACAGCCCCCAGGTGCTGGCTAGCCGCCACGGCCGGCCACAGGGGGAGCACACACACCTGCGGGTGTCCCCGGGCCGCACACACGAACTGCCCCGCGCTTCCCGGCACTGCAAATAGGCCCCCCGGGAAGCCCCGCCCGCCCTAGGGGCTTGTCGGGTGGGGCCGACGCAAGGTGGTTGACTGGGGTGGGCTGCTGCTGGCACACACCCACTCCTGAAGCCCACTGGGGCGGTCCAAGGGCGAGCAGCTCGGAGCTCGGTCAGGGCTGTCCCAGCAGAACTTTTTGAGGGTGGACGGACACGCCCGCGGGCAATCAGGTGTTGCGGGTAGGCCCCGGGGGCAGGCCCTGCTGAGTCCCCGAGCGCCACCTGGGTTCCTGCCACCACCCTTGGGCCGGGAAGAGGTGCCACCTTGTGCGTAGAAGCCCTGCACACAGGCAAGAAGCCCCCCAGGCCCGCGGCGCACCCGACCCTGGAGCCCCCTGGCCGGATGCAGCCACAGGGAACGGGGGTTCTGAGTTGGCAGGCCCCATTCCCGAAGCATCCACGGGCACTTCCCGAAGGGCTGACACCTGCTGCGCCTCAGCAGCCAGCCAACCTCCCTCCCTCTGGTCGGGCACTGCAAGCCACACAGCCACTTGTGTCCCCTGTGTCCCTCCCTGGAGGCCGCAGCGCGTTTTGGGTTTTGGCGCGGACGGGCCCCTCTCGGCTTCCGTAGTCCATTTGCCCCCGGAGCCTGCCAGACCCCTGGCTCTAGGAGGCTGCCCAGGGGCGCTGCCAACAGCCCCCAGGTGCTGGCTAGCCGCCTCGGCCGGCCACGGGGGGAGCACACACAGCTACGGGTGTCCCCGGGCCGCACACACGAACTGCCCCGCGCTTCCCGGCGTTGCAAATAGGCCCCCCGGGAAGCCCCGCCCGCCCTAGGGGCTTGTCGGGTGGGGCCGACGCAAGGTGGTTGACTGGGGAGGGCTGCTGCTGCCACACACCCACTCCTGAAGCCCACTGGGGCGGTCCAAGGGCGAGGAGCTCGGAGCTCGGTCAGGGCTGTCCCAGCAGAACTTTTTGAGGGTGGACGGACACGCCCGCGGGCAATCAGGTGTTGCGGGCAGGCCCCGGGGGCAGGCCCTGCTGAGTCCCCGAGCGCCACCTGGGTTCCTGCCACCACCCTTGGGCCGGGATGAGGTGCCACCTTGTGCGTAGAAGCCCTGCACACAGGCAAGAAGCCCCCCAGGCCCGCGGCGCACCCGACCCTGGAGCCCCTGGAGCCCCCTGGCCGGATGCAGCCACAGGGAACGGGGGTTCTGAGTTGGTAGGCCCCATTCCTGAAGCATCCACGGGCACTTCCCGAAGGGCTGACACCTGCTGCGCCTCAGCAGCCAGCCAACCTCCCTCCCTCTGGTCGGGCACTGCACGCCACACAGCCACTTGTGTCCCCTGTGTCCCTCCCTGGAGGCCGCAGCGCGTTTTGGGTTTTGGCGCGGACGGGCCCCTCTCGGCTTCCGTAGTCCATTTGCCCCCGGAGCCTGCCAGACCCCTGGCTCTAGGAGGCTGCCCAGGGGCGCTGCCAACAGCCCCCAGGTGCTGGCTAGCCGCCTCGGCCGGCCACGGGGGGAGCACACACACCTGCGGGTGTCCCCGGGCCGCACACACGAACTGCCCCGCGCTTCCCGGCGTTGCAAATAGGCCCCCCGGGAAGCCCCGACCACCCTAGGGGCTTCTCGGGTGGGGCCGACACAAGGTGGTTGACTGGGGAGGGCTGCTGCTGCCACACACCCACTCCTGAAGCCCACTGGGGCGGTCCAAAGGCGAGGAGCTCGGAGCTCGGTCAGGGCTGTCCCAGCAGAACTTTTTGAGGTTGGACGGACACGCCCGCGGGCAATCAGGTGTTGCGGGCAGGCCCCGGGGGCAGGCCCTGCTGAGTCCCCGAGCGCCACCTGGGTTCCTGCCACCACCCTTGGGCCGGGATGAGGTGCCACCTTGTGCGTAGAAGCCCTGCACACAGGCAAGAAGCCCCCCAGGCCCGCGGCGCACCCGACCCTGGAGCCCCCTGGCCGGATGCAGCCACAGGGAATGGGGGTTCTGAGTTGGCAGGCCCCATTCCCGAAGCATCCACGGGCACTTCCCGAAGGGCTGACACCTGCTGCACCTCAGCAGCCAGCCAACCTCCCTCCCTCTGGTCGGGCACTGCACGCCACACAGCCACTTGTGTCCCCTGTGTCCCTCCCTGGAGGCCGCAGCGCGTTTTGGGTTTTGGCGCGGACGGGCCCCTCTCGGCTTCCGTAGTCCATTTGCCCCCGGAGCCTGCCAGACCCCTGGCTCTAGGAGGCTGCCCAGGGGCGCTGCCAACAGCCCCCAGGTGCTGGCTAGCCGCCTCGGCCGGCCACGGGGGGAGCACACACAGCTACGGGTGTCCCCGGGCCGCACACACGAACTGCCCCGCGCTTCCCGGCATTGCAAATAGGCCCCCCGGGAAGCCCCGCACGCCCTAGGGGCTTGTCAGGTGGGGCCAACGCAAGGTGGTTGACTGGGGAGGGCTGCTGCTGCCACACACCCACTCCTGAAGCCCACTGGGGCGGTCCAAGGGCGAGGAGCTCGGAGCTCGGTCAGGGCTGTCCCAGCAGAACTTTTTGAGGGTGGACGGACACGCCCGCGGGCAATCAGGTGTTGCGGGCAGGCCCCGGGGGCAGGCCCTGCTGAGTCCCCGAGCGCCACCTGGGTTCCTGCCACCACCCTTGGGCCGGGATGAGGTGCCACCTTGTGCGTAGAAGCCCTGCACACAGGCAAGAAGCCCCCCAGGCCTGCGGCGCACCCGACCCTGGAGCCCCCTGGCCGGATGCAGCCACAGGGAACGGGGGTTCTGAGTTGGCAGGCCCCATTCCCGAAGCATCCACGGGCACTTCCCGAAGGGCTGACACCTACTGCGCCTCAGCAGCCAGCCAACCTCCCTCCCTCTGGTCGGGCACTGCACGCCACACAGCCACTTGTGTCCCCTGTGTCCCTCCCTGGAGGCCGCAGCGCGTTTTGGGTTTTGGCACGGACGGGCCCCTCTCGGCTTCCGTAGTCCATTTGGCCCCGGAGCCTGCCAGACCCCTGGCTCTAGGAGGCTGCCCAGGGGCGCTGCCAACAGCCCCCAGGTGCTGGCTAGCCGCCTCGGCCGGCCACGGGGGGAGCACACACACCTGCGGGTGTCCCCGGGCCGCACACACGAACTGCCCCGCGCTTCCCGGCGTTGCAAATAGGCCCCCCGGGAAGCCCCGCCCGCCCTAGGGGCTTGTCGGGTGGGGCCGACGCAAGGTGGTTGACTGGGGAGGGCTGCTGCTGCCACACACCCACTCCTGAAGCCCACTGGGGCGGTCCAAGGGCGAGGAGCTCGGAGCTCGGTCAGGGCTGTCCCAGCAGAACTTTTTGAGGGTGGACGGACACGCCCGCGGGCAATCAGGTGTTGCGGGCAGGCCCCGGGGGCAGGCCCTGCTGAGTCCCCGAGCGCCACCTGGGTTCCTGCCACCACCCTTGGGCCGGGATGAGGTGCCACCTTGTGCGTAGAAGCCCTGCACACAGGCAAGAAGCCCCCCAGGCCCGCGGCGCACCCGACCCTGGAGCCCCCTGGCCGGCTGCAGCCACAGGGAACGGGGGTTCTGAGTTGGCAGGCCCCATTCCTGAAGCATCCACGGGCACTTCCCGAAGGGCTGACACCTGCTGCGCCTCAGCAGCCAGCCAACCTCCCTCCCTCTGGTCGGGCACTGCACGCCACACAGCCACTTGTGTCCCCTGTGTCCCTCCCTGGAGGCCGCAGCGCGTTTTGGGTTTTGGCGCGGACGGGCCCCTCTCGGCTTCCGTAGTCCATTTGCCCCCGGAGCCTGCCAGACCCCTGGCTCTAGGAGGCTGCCCAGGGGCGCTGCCAACAGCCCCCAGGTGCTGGCTAGCCGCCTCGGCCGGCCACGGGGGGAGCACACACACCTGCGGGTGTCCCCGGGCCGCACACACGAACTGCCCCGCGCTTCCCGGCGTTGCAAATAGGCCCCCCGGGAAGCCCCGCCCGCCCTAGGGGCTTGTCGGGTGGGGCCGACGCAAGGTGGTTGACTGGGGAGGGCTGCTGCTGCCACACACCCACTCCTGAAGCCCACTGGGGCGGTCCAAGGGCGAGGAGCTCGGAGCTCGGTCAGGGCTGTCCCAGCAGAACTTTTTGAGGGTGGACGGACACGCCCGCGGGCAATCAGGTGTTGCGGGCAGGCCACGGGGGCAGGCCCTGCTGAGTCCCCGAGCGCCACCAGGGTTCCTGCCACCACCCTTGGGCCGGGATGAGGTGCCACCTTGTGCGTAGAAGCCCTGCACACAGGCAAGAAGCCCCCCAGGCCCGCGGCGCACCCGACCCTGGAGCCCCCTGGCCGGATGCAGCCACAGGGAATGGGGGTTCTGAGTTGGCAGGCCCCATTCCCGAAGCATCCACGGGCACTTCCCGAAGGGCTGACACCTGCTGCACCTCAGCAGCCAGCCAACCTCCCTCCCTCTGGTCGGGCACTGCACGCCACACAGCCACTTGTGTCCCCTGTGTCCCTCCCTGGAGGCCGCAGCGCGTTTTGGGTTTTGGCGCGGACGGGCCCCTCTCGGCTTCCGTAGTCCATTTGCCCCCGGAGCCTGCCAGACCCCTGGCTCTAGGAGGCTGCCCAGGGGCGCTGCCAACAGCCCCCAGGTGCTGGCTAGCCGCCTCGGCCGGCCACGGGGGGAGCACACACAGCTACGGGTGTCCCCGGGCCGCACACACGAACTGCCCCGCGCTTCCCGGCGTTGCAAATAGGCCCCCCGGGAAGCCCCGCACGCCCTAGGGGCTTGTCAGGTGGGGCCGATGCAAGGTGGTTGACTGGGGAGGGCTGCTGCTGCCACACACCCACTCCTGAAGCCCACTGGGGCGGTCCAAGGGCGAGGAGCTCGGAGCTCGGTCAGGGCTGTCCCAGCAGAACTTTTTGAGGGTGGACGGACACGCCCGCGGGCAATCAGGTGTTGCGGGCAGGCCCCGGGGGCAGGCCCTGCTGAGTCCCCGAGCGCCACCTGGGTTCCTGCCACCACCCTTGGGCCGGGATGAGGTGCCACCTTGTGCGTAGAAGCCCTGCACACAGGCAAGAAGCCCCCCAGGCCCGCGGCGCACCCGACCCTGGAGCCCCCTGGCCGGCTGCAGCCACAGGGAACGGGGGTTCTGAGTTGGCAGGCCCCATTCCCGAAGCATCCACGGGCACTTCCCGAAGGGCTGACACCTGCTGCGCCTCAGCAGCCAGCCAACCTCCCTCCCTCTGGTCGGGCACTGCACGCCACACAGCCACTTGTGTCCCCTGTGTCCCTCCCTGGAGGCCGCAGCGCGTTTTGGGTTTTGGCGCGGACGGGCCCCTCTCGGCTTCCGTAGTCCATTTGCCCCCGGAGCCTGCCAGACCCCTGGCTCTAGGAGGCTGCCCAGGGGCGCTGCCAACAGCCCCCAGGTGCTGGCTAGCCGCCTCGGCCGGCCACGGGGGGAGCACACACACCTGCGGGTGTCCCCGGGCCGCACACACGAACTGCCCCGCGCTTCCCGGCGTTGCAAATAGGCCCCCCGGGAAGCCCCGCCCGCCCTAGGGGCTTGTCGGGTGGGGCCGACGCAAGGTGGTTGACTGGGGAGGGCTGCTGCTGCCACACACCCACTCCTGAAGCCCACTGGGGCGGTCCAAGGGCGAGGAGCTCGGAGCTCGGTCAGGGCTGTCCCAGCAGAACTTTTTGAGGGTGGACGGACACGCCCGCGGGCAACCAGGTGTTGCAGGCAGGCCCCGGGGGCAGGCCCTGCTGAGTCCCCGAGCGCCACCTGGGTTCCTGCCACCACCCTTGGGCCGGGATGAGGTGCCACCTTGTGCGTAGAAGCCCTGCACACAGGCAAGAAGCCCCCCAGGCCCGCGGCGCACCCGACCCTGGAGCCCCCTGGCCGGATGCAGCCACAGGGAATGGGGGTTCTGAGTTGGCAGGCCCCATTCCCGAAGCATCCACGGGCACTTCCCGAAGGGCTGACACCTGCTGCACCTCAGCAGCCAGCCAACCTCCCTCCCTCTGGTCGGGCACTGCACGCCACACAGCCACTTGTGTCCCCTGTGTCCCTCCCTGGAGGCCGCAGCGCGTTTTGGGTTTTGGCGCGGACGGGCCCCTCTCGGCTTCCGTAGTCCATTTGCCCCCGGAGCCTGCCAGACCCCTGGCTCTAGGAGGCTGCCCAGGGGCGCTGCCAACAGCCCCCAGGTGCTGGCTAGCCGCCTCGGCCGGCCACGGGGGGAGCACACACAGCTACGGGTGTCCCCGGGCCGCACACACGAACTGCCCCGCGCTTCCCGGCGTTGCAAATAGGCCCCCCAGGAAGCCCCGCACGCCCTAGGGGCTTGTCAGGTGGGGCCAACGCAAGGTGGTTGACTGGGGAGGGCTGCTGCTGCCACACACCCACTCCTGAAGCCCACTGGGGCGGTCCAAGGGCGAGGAGCTCGGAGCTCGGTCAGGGCTGTCCCAGCAGAACTTTTTGAGGGTGGACGGACACGCCCGCGGGCAATCTGGTGTTGCGGGCAGGCCCCGGGGGCAGGCCCTGCTGAGTCCCCGAGCGCCACCTGGGTTCCTGCCACCACCCTTGGGCCGGGATGAGGTGCCACCTTGTGCGTAGAAGCCCTGCACACAGGCAAGAAGCCCCCCAGGCCTGCGGCGCACCCGACCCTGGAGCCCCCTGGCCGGATGCAGCCACAGGGAACGGGGGTTCTGAGTTGGCAGGCCCCATTCCCGAAGCATCCACGGGCACTTCCCGAAGGGCTGACACCTGCTGCGCCTCAGCAGCCAGCCAACCTCCCTCCCTCTGGTCGGGCACTGCACGCCACACAGCCACTTGTGTCCCCTGTGTCCCTCCCTGGAGGCCGCAGCGCGTTTTGGGTTTTGGCGCGGACGGGCCCCTCTCGGCTTCCGTAGTCCATTTGGCCCCGGAGCCTGCCAGACCCCTGGCTCTAGGAGGCTGGCCAGGGGCGCTGCCAACAGCCCCCAGGTGCTGGCTAGCCGCCACGGCCGGCCACAGGGGGAGCACACACACCTGCGGGTGTCCCCGGGCCGCACACACGAACTGCCCCGCGCTTCCCGGCACTGCAAATAGGCCCCCCGGGAAGCCCCGCCCGCCCTAGGGGCTTGTCGGGTGGGGCCGACGCAAGGTGGTTGACTGGGGTGGGCTGCTGCTGGCACACACCCACTCCTGAAGCCCACTGGGGCGGTCCAAGGGCGAGCAGCTCGGAGCTCGGTCAGGGCTGTCCCAGCAGAACTTTTTGAGGGTGGACGGACACGCCCGCGGGCAATCAGGTGTTGCGGGTAGGCCCCGGGGGCAGGCCCTGCTGAGTCCCCGAGCGCCACCTGGGTTCCTGCCACCACCCTTGGGCCGGGAAGAGGTGCCACCTTGTGCGTAGAAGCCCTGCACACAGGCAAGAAGCCCCCCAGGCCCGCGGCGCACCCGACCCTGGAGCCCCCTGGCCGGATGCAGCCACAGGGAACGGGGGTTCTGAGTTGGCAGGCCCCATTCCCGAAGCATCCACGGGCACTTCCCGAAGGGCTGACACCTGCTGCGCCTCAGCAGCCAGCCAACCTCCCTCCCTCTGGTTGGGCACTGCAAGCCACACAGCCACTTGTGTCCCCTGTGTCCCTCCCTGGAGGCCGCAGCGCGTTTTGGGTTTTGGCGCGGACGGGCCCCTCTCGGCTTCCGTAGTCCATTTGCCCCCGGAGCCTGCCAGACCCCTGGCTCTAGGAGGCTGCCCAGGGGCGCTGCCAACAGCCCCCAGGTGCTGGCTAGCCGCCTCGGCCGGCCACGGGGGGAGCACACACAGCTACGGGTGTCCCCGGGCCGCACACACGAACTGCCCCGCGCTTCCCGGCGTTGCAAATAGGCCCCCCGGGAAGCCCCGCCCGCCCTAGGGGCTTGTCGGGTGGGGCCGACGCAAGGTGGTTGACTGGGGAGGGCTGCTGCTGCCACACACCCACTCCTGAAGCCCACTGGGGCGGTCCAAGGGCGAGGAGCTCGGAGCTCGGTCAGGGCTGTCCCAGCAGAACTTTTTGAGGGTGGACGGACACGCCCGCGGGCAATCAGGTGTTGCGGGCAGGCCCCGGGGGCAGGCCCTGCTGAGTCCCCGAGCGCCACCTGGGTTCCTGCCACCACCCTTGGGCCGGGATGAGGTGCCACCTTGTGCGTAGAAGCCCTGCACACAGGCAAGAAGCCCCCCAGGCCCGCGGCGCACCCGACCCTGGAGCCCCTGGAGCCCCCTGGCCGGATGCAGCCACAGGGAACGGGGGTTCTGAGTTGGTAGGCCCCATTCCTGAAGCATCCACGGGCACTTCCCGAAGGGCTGACACCTGCTGCGCCTCAGCAGCCAGCCAACCTCCCTCCCTCTGGTCGGGCACTGCACGCCACACAGCCACTTGTGTCCCCTGTGTCCCTCCCTGGAGGCCGCAGCGCGTTTTGGGTTTTGGCGCGGACGGGCCCCTCTCGGCTTCCGTAGTCCATTTGCCCCCGGAGCCTGCCAGACCCCTGGCTCTAGGAGGCTGCCCAGGGGCGCTGCCAACAGCCCCCAGGTGCTGGCTAGCCGCCTCGGCCGGCCACGGGGGGAGCACACACACCTGCAGGTGTCCCCGGGCCGCACACACGAACTGCCCCGCGCTTCCCGGCGTTGCAAATAGGCCCCCCGGGAAGCCCCGACCACCCTAGGGGCTTCTCGGGTGGGGCCGACACAAGGTGGTTGACTGGGGAGGGCTGCTGCTGCCACACACCCACTCCTGAAGCCCACTGGGGCGGTCCAAAGGCGAGGAGCTCGGAGCTCGGTCAGGGCTGTCCCAGCAGAACTTTTTGAGGTTGGACGGACACGCCCGCGGGCAATCAGGTGTTGCGGGCAGGCCCCGGGGGCAGGCCCTGCTGAGTCCCCGAGCGCCACCTGGGTTCCTGCCACCACCCTTGGGCCGGGATGAGGTGCCACCTTGTGCGTAGAAGCCCTGCACACAGGCAAGAAGCCCCCCAGGCCCGCGGCGCACCCGACCCTGGAGCCCCCTGGCCGGATGCAGCCACAGGGAATGGGGGTTCTGAGTTGGCAGGCCCCATTCCCGAAGCATCCACGGGCACTTCCCGAAGGGCTGACACCTGCTGCGCCTCAGCAGCCAGCCAACCTCCCTCCCTCTGGTCGGGCACTGCACGCCACACAGCCACTTGTGTCCCCTGTGTCCCTCCCTGGAGGCCGCAGCGCGTTTTGGGTTTTGGCGCGGACGGGCCCCTCTCGGCTTCCGTAGTCCATTTGGCCCCGGAGCCTGCCAGACCCCTGGCTCTAGGAGGCTGGCCAGGGGCGCTGCCAACAGCCCCCAGGTGCTGGCTAGCCGCCACGGCCGGCCACAGGGGGAGCACACACACCTGCGGGTGTCCCCGGGCCGCACACACGAACTGCCCCGCGCATCCCGGCACTGCAAATAGGCCCCCCGGGAAGCCCCGCCCGCCCTAGGGGCTTGTCGGGTGGGGCCGACGCAAGGTGGTTGACTGGGGTGGGCTGCTGCTGGCACACACCCACTCCTGAAGCCCACTGGGGCGGTCCAAGGGCGAGCAGCTCGGAGCTCGGTCAGGGCTGTCCCAGCAGAACTTTTTGAGGGTGGACGGACACGCCCGCGGGCAATCAGGTGTTGCGGGTAGGCCCCGGGGGCAGGCCCTGCTGAGTCCCCGAGCGCCACCTGGGTTCCTGCCACCACCCTTGGGCCGGGAAGAGGTGCCACCTTGTGCGTAGAAGCCCTGCACACAGGCAAGAAGCCCCCCAGGCCCGCGGCGCACCCGACCCTGGAGCCCCCTGGCCGGATGCAGCCACAGGGAACGGGGGTTCTGAGTTGGCAGGCCCCATTCCCGAAGCATCCACGGGCACTTCCCGAAGGGCTGACACCTGCTGCGCCTCAGCAGCCAGCCAACCTCCCTCCCTCTGGTCGGGCACTGCAAGCCACACAGCCACTTGTGTCCCCTGTGTCCCTCCCTGGAGGCCGCAGCGCGTTTTGGGTTTTGGCGCGGACGGGCCCCTCTCGGCTTCCGTAGTCCATTTGCCCCCGGAGCCTGCCAGACCCCTGGCTCTAGGAGGCTGCCCAGGGGCGCTGCCAACAGCCCCCAGGTGCTGGCTAGCCGCCTCGGCCGGCCACGGGGGGAGCACACACAGCTACGGGTGTCCCCGGGCCGCACACACGAACTGCCCCGCGCTTCCCGGCGTTGCAAATAGGCCCCCCGGGAAGCCCCGCCCGCCCTAGGGGCTTGTCGGGTGGGGCCGACGCAAGGTGGTTGACTGGGGAGGGCTGCTGCTGCCACACACCCACTCCTGAAGCCCACTGGGGCGGTCCAAGGGCGAGGAGCTCGGAGCTCGGTCAGGGCTGTCCCAGCAGAACTTTTTGAGGGTGGACGGACACGCCCGCGGGCAATCAGGTGTTGCGGGCAGGCCCCGGGGGCAGGCCCTGCTGAGTCCCCGAGCGCCACCTGGGTTCCTGCCACCACCCTTGGGCCGGGATGAGGTGCCACCTTGTGCGTAGAAGCCCTGCACACAGGCAAGAAGCCCCCCAGGCCCGCGGCGCACCCGACCCTGGAGCCCCTGGAGCCCCCTGGCCGGATGCAGCCACAGGGAACGGGGGTTCTGAGTTGGTAGGCCCCATTCCTGAAGCATCCACGGGCACTTCCCGAAGGGCTGACACCTGCTGCGCCTCAGCAGCCAGCCAACCTCCCTCCCTCTGGTCGGGCACTGCACGCCACACAGCCACTTGTGTCCCCTGTGTCCCTCCCTGGAGGCCGCAGCGCGTTTTGGGTTTTGGCGCGGACGGGCCCCTCTCGGCTTCCGTAGTCCATTTGCCCCCGGAGCCTGCCAGACCCCTGGCTCTAGGAGGCTGCCCAGGGGCGCTGCCAACAGCCCCCAGGTGCTGGCTAGCCGCCTCGGCCGGCCACGGGGGGAGCACACACACCTGCGGGTGTCCCCGGGCCGCACACACGAACTGCCCCGCGCTTCCCGGCGTTGCAAATAGGCCCCCCGGGAAGCCCCGACCACCCTAGGGGCTTCTCGGGTGGGGCCGACACAAGGTGGTTGACTGGGGAGGGCTGCTGCTGCCACACACCCACTCCTGAAGCCCACTGGAGCGGTCCAAAGGCGAGGAGCTCGGAGCTCGGTCAGGGCTGTCCCAGCAGAACTTTTTGAGGTTGGACGGACACGCCCGCGGGCAATCAGGTGTTGCGGGCAGGCCCCGGGGGCAGGCCCTGCTGAGTCCCCGAGCGCCACCTGGGTTCCTGCCACCACCCTTGGGCCGGGATGAGGTGCCACCTTGTGCGTAGAAGCCCCTGCACACAGGCAAGAAGCCCCCCAGGCCCGCGGCGCACCCGACCCTGGAGCCCCCTGGCCGGATGCAGCCACAGGGAATGGGGGTTCTGAGTTGGCAGGCCCCATTCCCGAAGCATCCACGGGCACTTCCCGAAGGGCTGACACCTGCTGCGCCTCAGCAGCCAGCCAACCTCCCTCCCTCTGGTCGGGCACTGCACGCCACACAGCCACTTGTGTCCCCTGTGTCCCTCCCTGGAGGCCGCAGCGCGTTTTGGGTTTTGGCGCGGACGGGCCCCTCTCGGCTTCCGTAGTCCATTTGCCCCCGGAGCCTGCCAGACCCCTGGCTCTAGGAGGCTGCCCAGGGGCGCTGCCAACAGCCCCCAGGTGCTGGCTAGCCGCCTCGGCCGGCCACGGGGGGAGCACACACACCTGCGGGTGTCCCCGGGCCGCACACACGAACTGCCCCGCGCTTCCCGGCGTTGCAAATAGGCCCCCCGGGAAGCCCCGCCCGCCCTAGGGGCTTGTCGGGTGGGGCCGACGCAAGGTGGTTGACTGGGGAGGGCTGCTGCTGGCACACACCCACTCCTGAAGCCCACTGGGGCGGTCCAAGGGCGAGGAGCTCGGAGCTCTGTCAGGGCTGTCCCAGCAGAACTTTTTGAGGGTGGACGGACTCGCCCGCGGGCAATCAGGTGTTGCAGGCAGGCCCCGGGGGCAGGCCCTGCTGAGTCCCCGAGCGCCACCTGGGTTCCTGCCACCACCCTTGGGCCGGGATGAGGTGCCACCTTGTGCGTAGAAGCCCTGCACACAGGCAAGAAGCCCCCCAGGCCCGCGGCGCACCCGACCCTGGAGCCCCCTGGCCGGATGCAGCCACAGGGAACGGGGGTTCTGAGTTGGCAGGCCCCATTCCTGAAGCATCCACGGGCACTTCCCGAAGGGCTGACACCTGCTGCGCCTCAGCAGCCAGCCAACCTCCCTCCCTCTGGTCGGGCACTGCACGCCACACAGCCACTTGTGTCCCCTGTGTCCCTCCCTGGAGGCCGCAGCGCGTTTTGGGTTTTGGCGCGGACGGGCCCCTCTCGGCTTCCGTAGTCCATTTGCCCCCGGAGCCTGCCAGACCCCTGGCTCTAGGAGGCTGCCCAGGGGCGCTGCCAACAGCCCCCAGGTGCTGGCTAGCCGCCTCGGCCGGCCACGGGGGGAGCACACACACCTGCGGGTGTCCCCGGGCCGCACACACGAACTGCCCCGCGCTTCCCGGCGTTGCAAATAGGCCCCCCGGGAAGCCCCGCCCGCCCTAGGGGCTTGTCGGGTGGGGCCGACGCAAGGTGGTTGACTGGGGAGGGCTGCTGCTGCCACACACCCACTCCTGAAGCCCACTGGGGCGGTCCAAGGGCGAGGAGCTCGGAGCTCGGTCAGGGCTGTCCCAGCAGAACTTTTTGAGGGTGGACGGACACGCCCGCGGGCAATCAGGTGTTGCGGGCAGGCCCCGGGGGCAGGCCCTGCTGAGTCCCCGAGCGCCACCTGGGTTCCTGCCACCACCCTTGGGCCGGGATGAGGTGCCACCTTGTGCGTAGAAGCCCTGCACACAGGCAAGAAGCCCCCCAGGCCCGCGGCGCACCCGACCCTGGAGCCCCCTGGCCGGATGCAGCCACAGGGAATGGGGGTTCTGAGTTGGCAGGCCCCATTCCCGAAGCATCCACGGGCACTTCCCGAAGGGCTGACACCTGCTGCACCTCAGCAGCCAGCCAACCTCCCTCCATCTGGTCGGGCACTGCACGCCACACAGCCACTTGTGTCCCCTGTGTCCCTCCCTGGAGGCCGCAGCGCGTTTTGGGTTTTGGCGCGGACGGGCCCCTCTCGGCTTCCGTAGTCCATTTGCCCCCGGAGCCTGCCAGACCCCTGGCTCTAGGAGGCTGCCCAGGGGCGCTGCCAACAGCCCCCAGGTGCTGGCTAGCCGCCTCGGCCGGCCACGGGGGGAGCACACACAGCTACGGGTGTCCCCGGGCCGCACACACGAACTGCCCCGCGCTTCCCGGCGTTGCAAATAAGCCCCCCGGGAAGCCCCACACGCCCTAGGGGCTTGTCGGGTGGGGCCGACGCAAGGTGGTTGACTGGGGAGGGCTGCTGCTGGCACACACCCACTCCTGAAGCCCACTGGGGCGGTCCAAGGGCGAGGAGCTCGGAGCTCGGTCAGGGCTGTCCCAGCAGAACTTTTTGAGGGTGGACGGACACGCCCGCGGGCAATCAGGTGTTGCGGGCAGGCCCCGGGGGCAGGCCCTGCTGAGTCCCCGAGCGCCACCTGGGTTCCTGCCACCACCCTTGGGCCGGGATGAGGTGCCACCTTGTGCGTAGAAGCCCTGCACACAGGCAAGAAGCCCCCCAGGCCCGCGGCGCACCCGACCCTGGAGCCCCCTGGCCGGATGCAGCCACAGGGAACGGGGGTTCTGAGTTGGCAGGCCCCATTCCTGAAGCATCCACGGGCACTTCCCGAAGGGCTGACACCTGCTGCGCCTCAGCAGCCAGCCAACCTCCCTCCCTCTGGTCGGGCACTGCACGCCACACAGGACTTGTGTCCCCTGTGTCCCTCCCTGGAGGCCGCAGCGCGTTTTGGGTTTTGGCGCGGACGGGCCCCTCTCGGCTTCCGTAGTCCATTTGCCCCTGGAGCCTGCCAGACCCCTGGCTCTAGGAGGCTGCCCAGGGGCGCTGCCAACAGCCCCCAGGTGCTGGCTAGCCGCCTCGGCCGGCCACGGGGGGAGCACACACACCTGCGGGTGTCCCCGGGCCGCACACACGAACTGCCCCGCGCTTCCCGGCGTTGCAAATAGGCCCCCCGGGAAGCCCCGCCCGCCCTAGGGGCTTGTCGGGTGGGGCCGACGCAAGGTGGTTGACTGGGGAGGGCTGCTGCTGCCACACACCCACTCCTGAAGCCCACTGGGGCGGTCCAAGGGCGAGGAGCTCGGAGCTCGGTCAGGGCTGTCCCAGCAGAACTTTTTGAGGGTGGACGGACACGCCCGCGGGCAATCAGGTGTTGCGGGCAGGCCCCGGGGGCAGGCCCTGCTGAGTCCCCGAGCGCCACCTGGGTTCCTGCCACCACCCTTGGGCCGGGATGAGGTGCCACCTTGTGCGTAGAAGCCCTGCACACAGGCAAGAAGCCCCCCAGGCCCGCGGCGCACCCGACCCTGGAGCCCCCTGGCCGGCTGCAGCCACAGGGAACGGGGGTTCTGAGTTGGCAGGCCCCATTCCCGAAGCATCCACGGGCACTTCCCGAAGGGCTGACACCTGCTGCGCCTCAGCAGCCAGCCAACCTCCCTCCCTCTGGTCGGGCACTGCACGCCACACAGCCACTTGTGTCCCCTGTGTCCCTCCCTGGAGGCCGCAGCGCGTTTTGGGTTTTGGCGCGGACGGGCCCCTCTCGGCTTCCGTAGTCCATTTGCCCCCGGAGCCTGCCAGACCCCTGGCTCTAGGAGGCTGCCCAGGGGCGCTGCCAACAGCCCCCAGGTGCTGGCTAGCCGCCTCGGCCGGCCACGGGGGGAGCACACACACCTGCGGGTGTCCCCGGGCCGTACACACGAACTGCCCCGCGCTTCCCGGCGTTGCAAATAGGCCCCCCGGGAAGCCCCGCCCGCCCTAGGGGCTTGTCGGGTGGGGCCGACGCAAGGTGGTTGACTGGGGAGGGCTGCTGCTGCCACACACCCACTCCTGAAGCCCACTGGGGCGGTCCAAGGGCGAGCAGCTCGGAG
The DNA here is from genome assembly GCF_033115175.1 of Lepus europaeus. Classification (NCBI taxonomy): domain Eukaryota; kingdom Metazoa; phylum Chordata; class Mammalia; order Lagomorpha; family Leporidae; genus Lepus; species Lepus europaeus. The sequence continues at coordinate 119,552 of NW_026909548.1, read as the reverse complement.
CTCGGTCAGGGCTGTCCCAGCAGAACTTTTTGAGGGTGGACGGACACGCCCGCGGGCAATCAGGTGTTGCGGGCAGGCCCCGGGGGCAGGCCCTGCTGAGTCCCCGAGCGCCACCTGGGTTCCTGCCACCACCCTTGGGCCGGGATGAGGTGCCACCTTGTGCGTAGAAGCCCTGCACAGAGGCAAGAAGCCCCCCAGGCCCGCGGCGCACCCGACCCTGGAGCCCCCTGGCCGGATGCAGCCACAGGGAACGGGGGTTCTGAGTTGGCAGGCCCCATTCCTGAAGCATCCACGGGCACTTCCCGAAGGGCTGACACCTGCTGCGCCTCAGCAGCCAGCCAACCTCCCTCCCTCTGGTCGGGCACTGCACGCCACACAGCCACTTGTGTCCCCTGTGTCCCTCCCTGGAGGCCGCAGCGCGTTTTGGGTTTTGGCGCGGATGGGCCCCTCTCGGCTTCGGTAGTCCATTTGCCCCCGGAGCCTGCCAGACCCCTGGCTCTAGGAGGCTGCCCAGGGGCGCTGCCAACAGCCCCCAGGTGCTGGCTAGCCGCCTCGGCCGGCCACGGGGGGAGCACACACACCTGCGGGTGTCCCCGGGCCGCACACACGAACTGCCCCGCGCTTCCCGGCGTTGCAAATAGGCCCCCCGGGAAGCCCCGCCCGCCCTAGGGGCTTGTCGGGTGGGGCCGACGCAAGGTGGTTGACTGGGGAGGGCTGCTGCTGCCACACACCCACTCCTGCAGCCCACTGGGGCGGTCCAAGGGCGAGGAGCTCGGAGCTCGGTCAGGGCTGTCCCAGCAGAACTTTTTGAGGGTGGACGGACACGCCCGCGGGCAATCAGGTGTTGCGGGCAGGCCCCGGGGGCAGGCCCTGCTGAGTCCCCGAGCGCCACCTGGGTTCCTGCCACCACCCTTGGGCCGGGATGAGGTGCCACCTTGTGCGTAGAAGCCCTGCACACAGGCAAGAAGCCCCCCAGGCCCGCGGCGCACCCGACCCTGGAGCCCCCTGGCCGGATGCAGCCACAGGGAACGGGGGTTCTGAGTTGGCAGGCCCCATTCCTGAAGCATCCACGGGCACTTCCCGAAGGGCTGACACCTGCTGCGCCTCAGCAGCCAGCCAACCTCCCTCCCTCTGGTCGGGCACTGCACGCCACACAGCCACTTGTGTCCCCTGTGTCCCTCCCTGGAGGCCGCAGCGCGTTTTGGGTTTTGGCGCGGAAGGGCCCCTCTCGGCTTCCGTAGTCCATTTGCCCCCGGAGCCTGCCAGACCCCTGGCTCTAGGAGGCTGCCCAGGGGCGCTGCCAACAGCCCCCAGGTGCTGGCTAGCCGCCTCGGCCGGCCACGGGGGGAGCACACACACCTGCGGGTGTCCCCGGGCCGCACACACGAACTGCCCCGCGCTTCCCGGCGTTGCAAATAGGCCCCCCGGGAAGCCCCGCACGCCCTAGGGGCTTTTCGGGTGGGGCCGACGCAAGGTGGTTGACTGGGGAGGGCTGCTGCTGGCACACACCCACTCCTGAAGCCCACTGGGGCGGTCCAAGGGCGAGGAGCTCGGAGCTCTGTCAGGGCTGTCCCAGCAGAACTTTTTGAGGGTGGACGGACACGCCCGCGGGCAATCAGGTGTTGCGGGCAGGCCCCGGGGGCAGGCCCTGCTGAGTCCCCGAGCGCCACCTGGGTTCCTGCCAGCACCCTTGGGCCGGGATGACGTGCCACCTTGTGCGTAGAAGCCCTGCACACAGGCAAGAAGCCCCCCAGGCCCGCGGCGCACCCGACCCTGGAGCCCCCTGGCCGGATGCAGCCACAGGGAACGGGGGTTCTGAGTTGGCGGGCCCCATTCCTGAAGCATCCACGGGCACTTCCCGAAGGGCTGACACCTGCTGCGCCTCAGCAGCCAGCCAACCTCCCTCCCTCTGGTCGGGCACTGCACGCCACACAGCCACTTGTGTCCCCTGTGTCCCTCCCTGGAGGCCGCAGCGCGTTTTGGGTTTTGGCGCGGACGGGCCCCTCTCGGCTTCCGTAGTCCATTTGCCCCCAGAGCCTGCCAGACCCCTGGCTCTAGGAGGCTGCCCAGGGGCGCTGCCAACAGCCCCCAGGTGCTGGCTAGCCGCCTCGGCCGGCCACGGGGAGAGCACACACACCTGCGGGTGTCCCCGGGCCGCACACACGAACTGCCCCGCGCTTCCCGGCGTTGCAAATAGGCCCCCCGGGAAGCCCCGCCCGCCCTAGGGGCTTGTCGGGTGGGGCCGACGCAAGGTGGTTGACTGGGGAGGTCTGCTGCTGCCACACACCCACTCCTGAAGCCCACTGGGGCGGTCCAAGGGCGAGGAGCTCGGAGCTCGGTCAGGGCTGTCCCAGCAGAACTTTTTGAGGGTGGACGGACACGCCCGCGGGCAATCAGGTGTTGCGGGCAGGCCCCGGGGGCAGGCCCTGCTGAGTCCCCGAGCGCCACCTGGGTTCCTGCCACCACCCTTGGGCCGGGATGAGGTGCCACCTTGTGCGTAGAAGCCCTGCACACAGGCAAGAAGCCCCCCAGGCCCGCGGCGCACCCGACCCTGGAGCCCCCTGGCCGGATGCAGCCACAGGGAATGGGGGTTCTGAGTTGGCAGGCCCCATTCCCGAAGCATCCACGGGCACTTCCCGAAGGGCTGACACCTGCTGCACCTCAGCAGCCAGCCAACCTCCCTCCCTCTGGTCGGGCACTGCACGCCACACAGCCAATTGTGTCCCCTGTGTCCCTCCCTGGAGGCCGCAGCGCGTTTTGGGTTTTGGCGCGGACGGGCCCCTCTCGGCTTCCGTAGTCCATTTGCCCCCGGAGCCTGCCAGACCCCTGGCTCTAGGAGGCTGCCCAGGGGCGCTGCCAACAGCCCCCAGGTGCTGGCTAGCCGCCTCGGCCGGCCACGGGGGGAGCACACACACCTGCGGGTGTCCCCGGGCCGCACACACGAACTGCCCCGCGCTTCCCGGCGTTGCAAATAAGCCCCCCGGGAAGCCCTACACGCCCTAGGGGCTTGTCGGGTGGGGCCGACGCAAGGTGGTTGACTGGGGAGGGCTGCTGCTGCCACACACCCACTCCTGAAGCCCACTGGGGCGGTCCAAGGGCGAGGAGCTCGGAGCTCGGTCAGGGCTGTCCCAGCAGAACTTTTTGAGGGTGGACGGACACGCCCGCGGGCAATCAGGTGTTGCGGGCAGGCCCCGGGGGCAGGCCCTGCTGAGTCCCCGAGCGCCACCTGGGTTCCTGCCAGCACCCTTGGGCCGGGATGAGGTGCCACCTTGTGCGTAGAAGCCCTGCACACAGGCAAGAAGCCCCCCAGGCCCGCGGCGCACCCGACCCTGGAGCCCCCTGGCCGGATGCAGCCACAGGGAACGGGGGTTCTGAGTTGGCAGGCCCCATTCCTGAAGCATCCACGGGCACTTCCCGAAGGGCTGACACCTGCTGCGCCTCAGCAGCCAGCCAACCTCCCTCCTTCTGGTCGGGCACTGCACGCCACACAGCCACTTGTGTCCCCTGTGTCCCTCCCTGGAGGCCGCAGCGCGTTTTGGGTTTTGGCGCGGAAGGGCCCCTCTCGGCTTCCGTAGTCCATTTGCCCCCGGAGCCTGCCAGACCCCTGGCTCTAGGAGGCTGCCCAGGGGCGCTGCCAACAGCCCCCAGGTGCTGGCTAGCCGCCTCGGCCGGCCACGGGGGGAGCACACACAGCTACGGGTGTCCCCGGGCCGCACACACGAACTGCCCCGCGCTTCCCGGCGTTGCAAATAAGCCCCCCGGGAAGCCCCACACGCCCAAGGGGCTTGTCGGGTGGGGCCGACGCAAGGTGGTTGACTGGGGAGGGCTGCTGCTGCCACACACCCACTCCTGAAGCCCACTGGGGCGGTCCAAGGGCGAGGAGCTCGGAGCTCGGTCAGGGCTGTCCCAGCAGAACTTTTTGAGGGTGGACGGACACGCCCGCGGGCAATCAGGTGTTGCGGGCAGGCCCCGGGGGCAGGCCCTGCTGAGTCCCCGAGCACCACCTGGGTTCCTGCCACCACCCTTGGGCCGGGATGAGGTGCCACCTTGTGCGTAGAAGCCCTGCACACAGGCAAGAAGCCCCCCAGGCCCGCGGCGCACCCGACCCTGGAGCCCCCTGGCCGGATGCAGCCACAGGGAACGGGGGTTCTGAGTTGGCAGGCCCCATTCCTGAAGCATCCACGGGCACTTCCCGAAGGGCTGACACCTGCTGCGCCTCAGCAGCCAGCCAACCTCCATCCCTCTGGTCGGGCACTGCACGCCACACAGCCACTTGTGTCCCCTGTGTCCCTCCCTGGAGGCCGCAGCGCGTTTTGGGTTTTGGCGCGGATGGGCCCCTCTCGGCTTCGGTAGTCCATTTGCCCCCGGAGCCTGCCAGACCCCTGGCTCTAGGAGGCTGCCCAGGGGCGCTGCCAACAGCCCCCAGGTGCTGGCTAGCCGCCTCGGCCGGCCACGGGGGGAGCACACACACCTGCGGGTGTCCCCGGGCCGCACACACGAACTGCCCCGCGCTTCCCGGCGTTGCAAATAGGCCCCCCGGGAAGCCCCGCCCGCCCTAGGGGCTTGTCGGGTGGGGCCGACGCAAGGTGGTTGACTGGGGAGGGCTGCTGCTGGCACACACCCACTCCTGAAGCCCACTGGGGCGGTCCAAGGGCGAGGAGCTCGGAGCTCGGTCAGGGCTGTCCCAGCAGAACTTTTTGAGGGTGGACGGACACGCCCGCGGGCAATCAGGTGTTGCGGGCAGGCCCCGGGGGCAGGCCCTGCTGAGTCCCCGAGCGCCACCTGGGTTCCTGCCACCACCCTTGGGCCGGGATGAGGTGCCACCTTGTGCGTAGAAGCCCTGCACACAGGCAAGAAGCCCCCCAGGCCCGCGGCGCACCCGACCCTGGAGCCCCCTGGCCGGATGCAGCCACAGGGAACGGGGGTTCTGAGTTGGCAGGCCCCATTCCTGAAGCATCCACGGGCACTTCCCGAAGGGCTGACACCTGCTGCGCCTCAGCAGCCAGCCAACCTCCCTCCCTCTGGTCGGGCACTGCACGCCACACAGCCACTTGTGTCCCCTGTGTCCCTCCCTGGAGGCCGCAGCGCGTTTTGGGTTTTGGCGCGGACGGGCCCCTCTCGGCTTCCGTAGTCCATTTGCCCCCGGAGCCTGCCAGACCCCTGGCTCTAGGAGGCTGCCCAGGGGCGCTGCCAACAGCCCCCAGGTGCTGGCTAGCCGCCTCGGCCGGCCACGGGGGGAGCACACACACCTGCGGGTGTCCCCGGGCCGCACACACGAACTGCCCCGCGCTTCCCGGCGTTGCAAATAGGCCCCCCAGGAAGCCCCGCCCGCCCTAGGGGCTTGTCGGGTGGGGCCGACGCAAGGTGGTTGACTGGGGAGGGCTGCTGCTGGCACACACCCACTCCTGAAGCCCACTGGGGCGGTCCAAGGGCGAGGAGCTCGGAGCTCTGTCAGGGCTGTCCCAGCAGAACTTTTTGAGGGTGGACGGACACACCCGCGGGCAATCAGGTGTTGCGGGCAGGCCCCGGGGGCAGGCCCTGCTGAGTCCCCGAGCGCCACCTGGGTTCCTGCCACCACCCTTGGGCCGGGATGAGGTGCCACCTTGTGCGTAGAAGCCCTGCACACAGGCAAGAAGCCCCCCAGGCCCGCGGCGCACCCGACCCTGGAGCCCCCTGGCCGGATGCAGCCACAGGGAACGGGGGTTCTGAGTTGGCAGGCCCCATTCCTGAAGCATCCACGGGCACTTCCCGAAGGGCTGACACCTGCTGCGCCTCAGCAGCCAGCCAACCTCCCTCCCTCTGGTCGGGCACTGCACGCCACACAGCCACTTGTGTCCCCTGTGTCCCTCCCTGGAGGCCGCAGCGCGTTTTGGGTTTTGGCGCGGACGGGCCCCTCTCGGCTTCCGTAGTCCATTTGCCCCCGGAGCCTGCCAGACCCCTGGCTCTAGGAGGCTGCCCAGGGGCGCTGCCAACAGCCCCCAGGTGCTGGCTAGCCGCCTCGGCCGGCCACGGGGAGAGCACACACACCTGCGGGTGTCCCCGGGCCGCACACACGAACTGCCCCGCGCTTCCCGGCGTTGCAAATAGGCCCCCCGGGAAGCCCCGCCCGCCCTAGGGGCTTGTCGGGTGGGGCCGACGCAAGGTGGTTGACTGGGGAGGGCTGCTGCTGGCACACACCCACTCCTGAAGCCCACTGGGGCGGTCCAAGGGCGAGGAGCTCGGAGCTCGGTCAGGGCTGTCCCAGCAGAACTTTTTGAGGGTGGACGGACACGCCCGCGGGCAATCAGGTGTTGCGGGCAGGCCCCGGGGGCAGGCCCTGCTGAGTCCCCGAGCGCCACCTGGGTTCCTGCCACCACCCTTGGGCCGGGATGAGGTGCCACCTTGTGCGTAGAAGCCCTGCACACAGGCAAGAAGCCCCCCAGGCCCGCGGCGCACCCGACCCTGGAGCCCCCTGGCCGGATGCAGCCACAGGGAACGGGGGTTCTGAGTTGGCAGGCCCCATTCCTGAAGCATCCACGGGCACTTCCCGAAGGGCTGACACCTGCTGCGCCTCAGCAGCCAGCCAACCTCCCTCCCTCTGGTCGGGCACTGCACGCCACACAGCCACTTGTGTCCCCTGTGTCCCTCCCTGGAGGCCGCAGCGCGTTTTGGGTTTTGGCGCGGACGGGCCCCTCTCGGCTTCCGTAGTCCATTTGCCCCCGGAGCCTGCCAGACCCCTGGCTCTAGGAGGCTGCCCAGGGGCGCTGCCAACAGCCCCCAGGTGCTGGCTAGCCGCCTCGGCCGGCCACGGGGGGAGCACACACACCTGCGGGTGTCCCCGGGCCGCACACACGAACTGCCCCGCGCTTCCCGGCGTTGCAAATAGGCCCCCCGGGAAGCCCCGCCCGCCCTAGGGGCTTGTCGGGTGGGGCCGACGCAAGGTGGTTGACTGGGGAGGGCTGCTGCTGCCACACACCCACTCCTGAAGCCCACTGGGGCGGTCCAAGGGCGAGGAGCTCGGAGCTCGGTCAGGGCTGTCCCAGCAGAACTTTTTGAGGGTGGACGGACACGCCCGCGGGCAATCAGGTGTTGCGGGCAGGCCCCGGGGGCAGGCCCTGCTGAGTCCCCGAGCGCCACCTGGGTTCCTGCCACCACCCTTGGGCCGGGATGAGGTGCCACCTTGTGCGTAGAAGCCCTGCACACAGGCAAGAAGCCCCCCAGGCCCGCGGCGCACCCGACCCTGGAGCCCCTGGAGCCCCCTGGCCGGATGCAGCCACAGGGAACGGGGGTTCTGAGTTGGCAGGCCCCATTCCCGAAGCATCCACGGGCACTTCCCGAAGGGCTGACACCTGCTGCGCCTCAGCAGCCAGCCAACCTCCCTCCCTCTGGTCGGGCACTGCACGCCACACAGCCACTTGTGTCCCCTGTGTCCCTCCCTGGAGGCCGCAGCGCGTTTTGGGTTTTGGCGCGGACGGGCCCCTCTCGGCTTCCGTAGTCCATTTGCCCCCGGAGCCTGCCAGACCCCTGGCTCTAGGAGGCTGCCCAGGGGCGCTGCCAACAGCCCCCAGGTGCTGGCTAGCCGCCTCGGCCGGCCACGGGGGGAGCACACACACCTGCGGGTGTCCCCGGGCCGCACACACGAACTGCCCCGCGCTTCCCGGCGTTGCAAATAGGCCCCCCGGGAAGCCCCGCCCGCCCTAGGGGCTTGTCGGGTGGGGCCGACGCAAGGTGGTTGACTGGGGAGGGCTGCTGCTGCCACACACCCACTCCTGAAGCCCACTGGGGCGGTCCAAGGGCGAGGAGCTCGGAGCTCGGTCAGGGCTGTCCCAGCAGAACTTTTTGAGGGTGGACGGACACGCCCGCGGGCAATCAGGTGTTGCGGGCAGGCCCCGGGGGCAGGCCCTGCTGAGTCCCCGAGCGCCACCTGGGTTCCTGCCACCACCCTTGGGCCGGGATGAGGTGCCACCTTGTGCGTAGAAGCCCTGCACACAGGCAAGAAGCCCCCCAGGCCCGCGGCGCACCCGACCCTGGAGCCCCCTGGCCGGATGCAGCCACAGGGAACGGGGGTTCTGAGTTGGCAGGCCCCATTCCCGAAGCATCCACGGGCACTTCCCGAAGGGCTGACACCTGCTGCGCCTCAGCAGCCAGCCAACCTCCCTCCCTCTGGTCGGGCACTGCACGCCACACAGCCACTTGTGTCCCCTGTGTCCCTCCCTGGAGGCCGCAGCGCGTTTTGGGTTTTGGCGCGGACGGGCCCCTCTCGACTTCCGTAGTCCATTTGCCCCCGGAGCCTGCCAGACCCCTGGCTCTAGGAGGCTGCCCAGGGGCGCTGCCAACAGCCCCCAGGTGCTGGCTAGCCGCCTCGGCCGGCCACGGGGGGAGCACACACACCTGCGGGTGTCCCCGGGCCGCACACACGAACTGCCCCGCGCTTCCCGGCGTTGCAAATAGGCCCCCCGGGAAGCCCCGCCCGCCCTAGGGGCTTGTCGGGTGGGGCCGACGCAAGGTGGTTGACTGGGGAGGGCTGCTGCTGGCACACACCCACTCCTGAAGCCCACTGGGGCGGTCCAAGGGCGAGGAGCTCGGAGCTCGGTCAGGGCTGTCCCAGCAGAACTTTTTGAGGGTGGACGGACACGCCCGCGGGCAATCAGGTGTTGCGGGCAGGCCCCGGGGGCAGGCCCTGCTGAGTCCCCGAGCACCACCTGGGTTCCTGCCACCACCCTTGGGCCGGGATGAGGTGCCACCTTGTGCGTAGAAGCCCTGCACACAGGCAAGAAGCCCCCCAGGCCCGCGGCGCACCCGACCCTGGAGCCCCTGGAGCCCCCTGGCCGGATGCAGCCACAGGGAACGGGGGTTCTGAGTTGGCAGGCCCCATTCCCGAAGCATCCACGGGCACTTCCCGAAGGGCTGACACCTGCTGCGCCTCAGCAGCCAGCCAACCTCCCTCCCTCTGGTCGGGCACTGCACGCCACACAGCCACTTGTGTCCCCTGTGTCCCTCCCTGGAGGCCGCAGCGCGTTTTGGGTTTTGGCGCGGACGGGCCCCTCTCGGCTTCCGTAGTCCATTTGCCCCCGGAGCCTGCCAGACCCCTGGCTCTAGGAGGCTGCCCAGGGGCGCTGCCAACAGCCCCCAGGTGCTGGCTAGCCGCCTCGGCCGGCCACGGGGGGAGCACACACACCTGCGGGTGTCCCCGGGCCGCACACACGAACTGCCCCGCGCTTCCCGGCGTTGCAAATAGGCCCCCCGGGAAGCCCCGCCCGCCCTAGGGGCTTGTCGGGTGGGGCCGACGCAAGGTGGTTGACTGGGGAGGGCTGCTGCTGGCACACACCCACTCCTGAAGCCCACTGGGGCGGTCCAAGGGCGAGGAGCTCGGAGCTCGGTCAGGGCTGTCCCAGCAGAACTTTTTGAGGGTGGACGGACACGCCCGCGGGCAATCAGGTGTTGCGGGCAGGCCCCGGGGGCAGGCCCTGCTGAGTCCCCGAGCGCCACCTGGGTTCCTGCCACCACCCTTGGGCCGGGATGAGGTGCCACCTTGTGCGTAGAAGCCCTGCACACAGGCAAGAAGCCCCCCAGGCCCGCGGCGCACCCGACCCTGGAGCCCCCTGGCCGGATGCAGCCACAGGGAACGGGGGTTCTGAGTTGGCAGGCCCCATTCCCGAAGCATCCACGGGCACTTCCCGAAGGGCTGACACCTGCTGCGCCTCAGCAGCCAGCCAACCTCCCTCCCTCTGGTCGGGCACTGCACGCCACACAGCCACTTGTGTCTCCTGTGTCCCTCCCTGGAGGCCGCAGCGCGTTTTGGGTTTTGGCGCGGACGGGCCCCTCTCGGCTTCCGTAGTCCATTTGCCCCCGGAGCCTGCCAGACCCCTGGCTCTAGGAGGCTGCCCAGGGGCGCTGCCAACAGCCCCCAGGTGCTGGCTAGCCGCAGCGGACGGCCACGGGGGGAGCACACACACCTGCGGGTGTCCCCGGGCCGCACACACGAACTGCCCCGCGCTTCCCGGCGTTGCAAATAGGCCCCCCGGGAAGCCCCGCCCACCCTAGGGGCTTGTCGGGTGGGGCCGACGCAAGGTGGTTGACTGGGGAGGGCTGCTGCTGGCACACACCCACTCCTGAAGCCCACTGGGGCGGTCCAAGGGCGAGGAGCTCGGAGCTCGGTCAGGGCTGTCCCAGCAGAACTTTTTGAGGGTGGACGGACACGCCCGCGGGCAATCAGGTGTTGCGGGCAGGCCCCGGGGGCAGGCCCTGCTGAGTCCCCGAGCGCCACCTGGGTTCCTGCCACCACCCTTGGGCCGGGATGAGGTGCCACCTTGTGCGTAGAAGCCCTGCACACAGGCAAGAAGCCCCCCAGGCCCGCGGCGCACCCAACCCTGGAGCCCCTGGAGCCCCCTGGCCGGATGCAGCCACAGGGAACGGGGGTTCTGAGTTGGCAGGCCCCATTCCCGAAGCATCCACGGGCACTTCCCGAAGGGCTGACATCTGCTGCGCCTCAGCAGCAAGCCAACCTCCCTCCCTCTGGTCGGGCACTGCACGCCACACAGCCACTTGTGTCCCCTGTGTCCCTCCCTGGAGGCCGCAGCGCGTTTTGGGTTTTGGCGCGGACGGGCCCCTCTCGGCTTCCGTAGTCCATTTGCCCCCGGAGCCTGCCAGACCCCTGGCTCTAGGAGGCTGCCCAGGGGCGCTGCCAACAGCCCCCAGGTGCTGGCTAGCCGCCTCGGCCGGCCACGGGGGGAGCACACACACCTGCGGGTGTCCCCGGGCCGCACACACGAACTGCCCCGCGCTTCCCGGCGTTGCAAATAGGCCCCCCGGGAAGCCCCGCCCGCCCTAGGGGCTTGTCGGGTGGGGCCGACGCAAGGTGGTTGACTGGGGAGGGCTGCTGCTGCCACACACCCACTCCTGAAGCCCACTGGGGCGGTCCAAGGGCGAGGAGCTCGGAGCTCGGTCAGGGCTGTCCCAGCAGAACTTTTTGAGGGTGGACGGACACGCCCGCGGGCAATCAGGTGTTGCGGGCAGGCCCCGGGGGCAGGCCCTGCTGAGTCCCCGAGCGCCACCTGGGTTCCTGCCACCACCCTTGGGCCGGGATGAGGTGCCACCTTGTGCGTAGAAGCCCTGCACACAGGCAAGAAGCCCCCCAGGCCCGCGGCGCACCCGACCCTGGAGCCCCTTGGCCGGATGCAGCCACAGGGAACGGGGGTTCTGAGTTGGCAGGCCCCATTCCCGAAGCATCCACGGGCACTTCCCGAAGGGCTGACACCTTCTGCGCCTCAGCAGCCAGCCAACCTCCCTCCCTCTGGTCGGGCACTGCACGCCACACAGCCACTTGTGTCCCCTGTGTCCCTCCCTGGAGGCCGCAGCGCGTTTTGGGTTTTGGCGTGGACGGGCCCCTCTCGGCTTCCGTAGTCCATTTGCCCCCGGAGCCTGCCAGACCCCTGGCTCTAAGAGGCTGCCCAGGGGCGCTGCCAACAGCCCCCAGGTGCTGGCTAGCCGCCTCGGCCGGCCACGGGGGGAGCACACACACCTGCGGGTGTCCCCGGGCCGCACACACGAACTGCCCCGCGCTTCCCGGCGTTGCAAATAGGCCCCCCGGGAAGCCCCGCCCGCCCTAGGGGCTTGTCGGGTGGGGCCGACGCAAGGTGGTTGACTGGGGAGGGCTGCTGCTGCCACACACCCACTCCTGAAGCCCACTGGGGCGGTCCAAGGGCGAGGAGCTCGGAGCTCGGTCAGGGCTGTCCCAGCAGAACTTTTTGAGGGTGGACGGACACGCCCGCGGGCAATCAGGTGTTGCGGGCAGGCCCCGGGGGCAGGCCCTGCTGAGTCCCCGAGCGCCACCTGGGTTCCTGCCACCACCCTTGGGCCGGGATGAGGTGCCACCTTGTGCGTAGAAGCCCTGCACACAGGCAAGAAGCCCCCCAGGCCCGCGGCGCACCCGACCCTGGAGCCCCCTGGCCGGATGCAGCCACAGGGAACGGGGGTTCTGAGTTGGCAGGCCCCATTCCCGAAGCATCCACGGGCACTTCCCGAAGGGCTGACACCTGCTGCGCCTCAGCAGCCAGCCAACCTCCCTCCCTCTGGTCGGGCACTGCACGCCACACAGCCACTTGTGTCCCCTGTGTCCCTCCCTGGAGGCCGCAGCGCGTTTTGGGTTTTGGCGCGGACGGGCCCCTCTCGACTTCCGTAGTCCATTTGCCCCCGGAGCCTGCCAGACCCCTGGCTCTAGGAGGCTGCCCAGGGGCGCTGCCAACAGCCCCCAGGTGCTGGCTAGCCGCCTCGGCCGGCCACGGGGGGAGCACACACACCTGCGGGTGTCCCCGGGCCGCACACACGAACTGCCCCGCGCTTCCCGGCGTTGCAAATAGGCCCCCCGGGAAGCCCCGCCCGCCCTAGGGGCTTGTCGGGTGGGGCCGACGCAAGGTGGTTGACTGGGGAGGGCTGCTGCTGGCACACACCCACTCCTGAAGCCCACTGGGGCGGTCCAAGGGCGAGGAGCTCGGAGCTCGGTCAGGGCTGTCCCAGCAGAACTTTTTGAGGGTGGACGGACACGCCCGCGGGCAATCAGGTGTTGCGGGCAGGCCCCGGGGGCAGGCCCTGCTGAGTCCCCGAGCGCCACCTGGGTTCCTGCCACCACCCTTGGGCCGGGATGAGGTGCCACCTTGTGCGTAGAAGCCCTGCACACAGGCAAGAAGCCCCCCAGGCCCGCGGCGCACCCGACCCTGGAGCCCCTGGAGCCCCCTGGCCGGATGCAGCCACAGGGAACGGGGGTTCTGAGTTGGCAGGCCCCATTCCCGAAGCATCCACGGGCACTTCCCGAAGGGCTGACACCTGCTGCGCCTCAGCAGCCAGCCAACCTCCCTCCCTCTGGTCGGGCACTGCACGCCACACAGCCACTTGTGTCCCCTGTGTCCCTCCCTGGAGGCCGCAGCGCGTTTTGGGTTTTGGCGCGGACGGGCCCCTCTCGGCTTCCGTAGTCCATTTGCCCCCGGAGCCTGCCAGACCCCTGGCTCTAGGAGGCTGCCCAGGGGCGCTGCCAACAGCCCCCAGGTGCTGGCTAGCCGCAGCGGACGGCCACGGGGGGAGCACACACACCTGCGGGTGTCCCCGGGCCGCACACACGAACTGCCCCGCGCTTCCCGGCGTTGCAAATAGGCCCCCCGGGAAGCCCCGCCCGCCCTAGGGGCTTGTCGGGTGGGGCCGACGCAAGGTGGTTGACTGGGGAGGGCTGCTGCTGCCACACACCCACTCCTGAAGCCCACTGGGGCGGTCCAAGGGCGAGGAGCTCGGAGCTCGGTCAGGGCTGTCCCAGCAGAACTTTTTGAGGGTGGACGGACACGCCCGCGGGCAATCAGGTGTTGCGGGCAGGCCCCGGGGGCAGGCCCTGCTGAGTCCCCGAGCGCCACCTGGGTTCCTGCCACCACCCTTGGGCCGGGATGAGGTGCCACCTTGTGCGTAGAAGCCCTGCACACAGGCAAGAAGCCCCCCAGGCCCGCGGCGCACCCGACCCTGGAGCCCCCTGGCCGGATGCAGCCACAGGGAACGGGGGTTCTGAGTTGGCAGGCCCCATTCCCGAAGCATCCACGGGCACTTCCCGAAGGGCTGACACCTGCTGCGCCTCAGCAGCCAGCCAACCTCCCTCCCTCTGGTCGGGCACTGCACGCCACACAGCCACTTGTGTCCCCTGTGTCCCTCCCTGGAGGCCGCAGCGCGTTTTGGGTTTTGGCGCGGACGGGCCCCTCTCGGCTTCCGTAGTCCATTTGCCCCCGGAGCCTGCCAGAACCCTGGCTCTAGGAGGCTGCCCAGGGGCGCTGCCAACAGCCCCCAGGTGCTGGCTAGCCGCAGCGGACGGCCACGGGGGGAGCACACACACCTGCGGGTGTCCCCGGGCCGCACACACGAACTGCCCCGCGCTTCCCGGCGTTGCAAATAGGCCCCCCGGGAAGCCCCGCCCGCCCTAGGGGCTTGTCGGGTGGGGCCGACGCAAGGTGGTTGACTGGGGAGGGCTGCTGCTGCCACACACCCACTCCTGAAGCCCACTGGGGCGGTCCAAGGGCGAGGAGCTCGGAGCTCGGTCAGGGCTGTCCCAGCAGAACTTTTTGAGGGTGGACGGACACGCCCGCGGGCAATCAGGTGTTGCGGGCAGGCCCCGGGGGCAGGCCCTGCTGAGTCCCCGAGCGCCACCTGGGTTCCTGCCACCACCCTTGGGCCGGGATGAGGTGCCACCTTGTGCGTAGAAGCCCTGCACACAGGCAAGAAGCCCCCCAGGCCCGCGGCGCACCCGACCCTGGAGCCCCTGGAGCCCCCTGGCCGGATGCAGCCACAGGGAACGGGGGTTCTGAGTTGGCAGGCCCCATTCCCGAAGCATCCACGGGCACTTCCCGAAGGGCTGACACCTGCTGCGCCTCAGCAGCCAGCCAACCTCCCTCCCTCTGGTCGGGCACTGCACGCCACACAGCCACTTGTGTCCCCTGTGTCCCTCCCTGGAGGCCGCAGCGCGTTTTGGGTTTTGGCGCGGACGGGCCCCTCTCGGCTTCCGTAGTCCATTTGCCCCCGGAGCCTGCCAGACCCCTGGCTCTAGGAGGCTGCCCAGGGGCGCTGCCAACAGCCCCCAGGTGCTGGCTAGCCGCAGCGGACGGCCACGGGGGGAGCACACACACCTGCGGGTGTCCCCGGGCCGCACACACGAACTGCCCCGCGCTTCCCGGCGTTGCAAATAGGCCCCCCGGGAAGCCCCGCCCGCCCTAGGGGCTTGTCGGGTGGGGCCGACGCAAGGTGGTTGACTGGGGAGGGCTGCTGCTGCCACACACCCACTCCTGAAGCCCACTGGGGCGGTCCAAGGGCGAGGAGCTCGGAGCTCGGTCAGGGCTGTCCCAGCAGAACTTTTTGAGGGTGGACGGACACGCCCGCGGGCAATCAGGTGTTGCGGGCAGGCCCCGGGGGCAGGCCCTGCTGAGTCCCCGAGCGCCACCTGGGTTCCTGCCACCACCCTTGGGCCGGGATGAGGTGCCACCTTGTGCGTAGAAGCCCTGCACACAGGCAAGAAGCCCCCCAGGCCCGCGGCGCACCCGACCCTGGAGCCCCCTGGCCGGATGCAGCCACAGGGAACGGGGGTTCTGAGTTGGCAGGCCCCATTCCCGAAGCATCCACGGGCACTTCCCGAAGGGCTGACACCTGCTGCGCCTCAGCAGCCAGCCAACCTCCCTCCCTCTGGTCGGGCACTGCACGCCACACAGCCACTTGTGTCCCCTGTGTCCCTCCCTGGAGGCCGCAGCGCGTTTTGGGTTTTGGCGCGGACGGGCCCCTCTCGGCTTCCGTAGTCCATTTGCCCCCGGAGCCTGCCAGAACCCTGGCTCTAGGAGGCTGCCCAGGGGCGCTGCCAACAGCCCCCAGGTGCTGGCTAGCCGCAGCGGACGGCCACGGGGGGAGCACACACACCTGCGGGTGTCCCCGGGCCGCACACACGAACTGCCCCGCGCTTCCCGGCGTTGCAAATAGGCCCCCCGGGAAGCCCCGCCCGCCCTAGGGGCTTGTCGGGTGGGGCCGACGCAAGGTGGTTGACTGGGGAGGGCTGCTGCTGCCACACACCCACTCCTGAAGCCCACTGGGGCGGTCCAAGGGCGAGGAGCTCGGAGCTCGGTCAGGGCTGTCCCAGCAGAACTTTTTGAGGGTGGACGGACACGCCCGCGGGCAATCAGGTGTTGCGGGCAGGCCCCGGGGGCAGGCCCTGCTGAGTCCCCGAGCGCCACCTGGGTTCCTGCCACCACCCTTGGGCCGGGATGAGGTGCCACCTTGTGCGTAGAAGCCCTGCACACAGGCAAGAAGCCCCCCAGGCCCGCGGCGCACCCGACCCTGGAGCCCCTGGAGCCCCCTGGCCGGATGCAGCCACAGGGAACGGGGGTTCTGAGTTGGCAGGCCCCATTCCCGAAGCATCCACGGGCACTTCCCGAAGGGCTGACACCTGCTGCGCCTCAGCAGCCAGCCAACCTCCCTCCCTCTGGTCGGGCACTGCACGCCACACAGCCACTTGTGTCCCCTGTGTCCCTCCCTGGAGGCCGCAGCGCGTTTTGGGTTTTGGCGCGGACGGGCCCCTCTCGGCTTCCGTAGTCCATTTGCCCCCGGAGCCTGCCAGACCCCTGGCTCTAGGAGGCTGCCCAGGGGCGCTGCCAACAGCCCCCAGGTGCTGGCTAGCCGCAGCGGACGGCCACGGGGGGAGCACACACACCTGCGGGTGTCCCCGGGCCGCACACACGAACTGCCCCGCGCTTCCCGGCGTTGCAAATAGGCCCCCCGGGAAGCCCCGCCCGCCCTAGGGGCTTGTCGGGTGGGGCCGACGCAAGGTGGTTGACTGGGGAGGGCTGCTGCTGCCACACACCCACTCCTGAAGCCCACTGGGGCGGTCCAAGGGCGAGGAGCTCGGAGCTCGGTCAGGGCTGTCCCAGCAGAACTTTTTGAGGGTGGACGGACACGCCCGCGGGCAATCAGGTGTTGCGGGCAGGCCCCGGGGGCAGGCCCTGCTGAGTCCCCGAGCGCCACCTGGGTTCCTGCCACCACCCTTGGGCCGGGATGAGGTGCCACCTTGTGCGTAGAAGCCCTGCACACAGGCAAGAAGCCCCCCAGGCCCGCGGCGCACCCGACCCTGGAGCCCCCTGGCCGGATGCAGCCACAGGGAACGGGGGTTCTGAGTTGGCAGGCCCCATTCCCGAAGCATCCACGGGCACTTCCCGAAGGGCTGACACCTGCTGCGCCTCAGCAGCCAGCCAACCTCCCTCCCTCTGGTCGGGCACTGCACGCCACACAGCCACTTGTGTCCCCTGTGTCCCTCCCTGGAGGCCGCAGCGCGTTTTGGGTTTTGGCGCGGACGGGCCCCTCTCGGCTTCCGTAGTCCATTTGCCCCCGGAGCCTGCCAGACCCCTGGCTCTAGGAGGCTGCCCAGGGGCGCTGCCAACAGCCCCCAGGTGCTGGCTAGCCGCAGCGGACGGCCACGGGGGGAGCACACACACCTGCGGGTGTCCCCGGGCCGCACACACGAACTGCCCCGCGCTTCCCGGCGTTGCAAATAGGCCCCCCGGGAAGCCCCGCCCGCCCTAGGGGCTTGTCGGGTGGGGCCGACGCAAGGTGGTTGACTGGGGAGGGCTGCTGCTGGCACACACCCACTCCTGAAGCCCACTGGGGCGGTCCAAGGGCGAGGAGCTCGGAGCTCGGTCAGGGCTGTCCCAGCAGAACTTTTTGAGGGTGGACGGACATGCCCGCGGGCAATCAGGTGTTGCGGGCAGGCCCCGGGGGCAGGCCCTGCTGAGTCCCCGAGCGCCACCTGGGTTCCTGCCACCACCCTTGGGCCGGGATGAGGTGCCACCTTGTGCGTAGAAGCCCTGCACACAGGCAAGAAGCCCCCCAGGCCCGCGGCGCACCCGACCCTGGAGCCCCCTGGCCGGATGCAGCCACAGGGAACGGGGGTTCTGAGTTGGCAGGCCCCATTCCCGAAGCATCCACGGGCACTTCCCGAAGGGCTGACACCTGCTGCGCCTCAGCAGCCAGCCAACCTCCCTCCCTCTGGTCGGGCACTGCACGCCACACAGCCACTTGTGTCCCCTGTGTCCCTCCCTGGAGGCCGCAGCGCGTTTTGGGTTTTGGCGCGGACGGGCCCCTCTCGGCTTCCGTAGTCCATTTGCCCCCGGAGCCTGCCAGACCCCTGGCTCTAGGAGGCTGCCCAGGGGCGCTGCCAACAGCCCCCAGGTGCTGGCTAGCCGCCTCAGCCGGCCACGGGGGGAGCACACACACCTGCGGGTGTCCCCAGGCCGCACACACGAACTGCCCCGCGCTTCCCGGCGTTGCAAATAGGCCCCCCGGGAAGCCCCGCCCGCCCTAGGGGCTTGTCGGGTGGGGCCGACGCAAGGTGGTTGACTGGGGAGGGCTGCTGCTGCCACACACCCACTCCTGAAGCCCACTGGGGCGGTCCAAGGGCGAGGAGCTCGGAGCTCGGTCAGGGCTGTCCCAGCAGAACTTTTTGAGGGTGGACGGACACGCCCGCGGGCAATCAGGTGTTGCGGGCAGGCCCCGGGGGCAGGCCCTGCTGAGTCCCCGAGCGCCACCTGGGTTCCTGCCACCACCCTTGGGCCGGGATGAGGTGCCACCTTGTGCGTAGAAGCCCTGCACACAGGCAAGAAGCCCCCCAGGCCCGCGGCGCACCCGACCCTGGAGCCCCCTGGCCGGATGCAGCCACAGGGAACGGGGGTTCTGAGTTGGCAGGCCCCATTCCCGAAGCATCCACGGGCACTTCCCGAAGGGCTGACACCTGCTGCGCCTCAGCAGCCAGCCAACCTCCCTCCCTCTGGTCGGGCACTGCACGCCACACAGCCACTTGTGTCCCCTGTGTCCCTCCCTGGAGGCCGCAGCGCGTTTTGGGTTTTGGCGCGGACGGGCCCCTCTCGGCTTCCGTAGTCCATTTGCCCCTGGAGCCTGCCAGACCCCTGGCTCTAAGAGGCTGCCCAGGGGCGCTGCCAACAGCCCCCAGGTGCTGGCTAGCCGCCTCGGCCGGCCACGGGGGGAGCACACACACCTGCGGGTGTCCCCGGGCCGCACACACGAACTGCCCCGCGCTTCCCGGCGTTGCAAATAGGCCCCCCGGGAAGCCCCGCCCGCCCTAGGGGCTTGTCGGGTGGGGCCGACGCAAGGTGGTTGACTGGGGAGGGCTGCTGCTGGCACACACCCACTCCTGAAGCCCACTGGGGCGGTCCAAGGGCGAGGAGCTCGGAGCTCGGTCAGGGCTGTCCCAGCAGAACTTTTTGAGGGTGGACGGACACGCCCGCGGGCAATCAGGTGTTGCGGGCAGGCCCCGGGGGCAGGCCCTGCTGAGTCCCCGAGCGCCACCTGGGTTCCTGCCACCACCCTTGGGCCGGGATGAGGTGCCACCTTGTGCGTAGAAGCCCTGCACACAGGCAAGAAGCCCCCCAGGCCCGCGGCGCACCCGACCCTGGAGCCCCCTGGCCGGCTGCAGCCACAGGGAACGGGGGTTCTGAGTTGGCAGGCCCCATTCCCGAAGCATCCACGGGCACTTCCCGAAGGGCTGACACCTGCTGCGCCTCAGCAGCCAGCCAACCTCCCTCCCTCTGGTCGGGCACTGCACGCCACACAGCCACTTGTGTCCCCTGTGTCCCTCCCTGGAGGCCGCAGCGCGTTTTGGGTTTTGGCGCGGACGGGCCCCTCTCGGCTTCCGTAGTCCATTTGCCCCCGGAGCCTGCCAGACCCCTGGCTCTAGGAGGCTGCCCAGGGGCGCTGCCAACAGCCCCCAGGTGCTGGCTAGCCGCAGCGGACGGCCACGGGGGGAGCACACACACCTGCGGGTGTCCCCGGGCCGCACACACGAACTGCCCCGCGCTTCCCGGCGTTGCAAATAGGCCCCCCGGGAAGCCCCGCCCGCCCTAGGGGCTTGTCGGGTGGGGCCGACGCAAGGTGGTTGACTGGGGAGGGCTGCTGCTGCCACACACCCACTCCTGAAGCCCACTGGGGCGGTCCAAGGGCGAGGAGCTCGGAGCTCGGTCAGGGCTGTCCCAGCAGAACTTTTTGAGGGTGGACGGACACGCCCGCGGGCAATCAGGTGTTGCGGGCAGGCCCCGGGGGCAGGCCCTGCTGAGTCCCCGAGCGCCACCTGGGTTCCTGCCACCACCCTTGGGCCGGGATGAGGTGCCACCTTGTGCGTAGAAGCCCTGCACACAGGCAAGAAGCCCCCCAGGCCCGCGGCGCACCCGACCCTGGAGCCCCCTGGCCGGATGCAGCCACAGGGAACGGGGGTTCTGAGTTGGCAGGCCCCATTCCCGAAGCATCCACGGGCACTTCCCGAAGGGCTGACACCTGCTGCGCCTCAGCAGCCAGCCAACCTCCCTCCCTCTGGTCGGGCACTGCACGCCACACAGCCACTTGTGTCCCCTGTGTCCCTCCCTGGAGGCCGCAGCGCGTTTTGGGTTTTGGCGCGGACGGGCCCCTCTCGGCTTCCATAGTCCATTTGCCCCCGGAGCCTGCCAGACCCCTGGCTCTAGGAGGCTGCCCAGGGGCGCTGCCAACAGCCCCCAGGTGCTGGCTAGCCGCAGTGGACGGCCACGGGGGGAGGACACACACCTGCGGGTGTCCCCGGGCCGCACACACGAACTGCCCCGCGCTTCCCGGCGTTGCAAATAGGCCCCCCGGGAAGCCCCGCCCGCCCTAGGGGCTTGTCGGGTGGGGCCGACGCAAGGTGGTTGACTGGGGAGGGCTGCTGCTGCCACACACCCACTCCTGAAGCCCACTGGGGCGGTCCAAGGGCGAGGAGCTCGGAGCTCGGTCAGGGCTGTCCCAGCAGAACTTTTTGAGGGTGGACGGACATGCCCGCGGGCAATCAGGTGTTGCGGGCAGGCCCCGGGGGCAGGCCCTGCTGAGTCCCCGAGCGCCACCTGGGTTCCTGCCACCACCCTTGGGCCGGGATGAGGTGCCACCTTGTGCGTAGAAGCCCTGCACACAGGCAAGAAGCCCCCCAGGCCCGCGGCGCACCCGACCCTGGAGCCCCCTGGCCGGCTGCAGCCACAGGGAACGGGGGTTCTGAGTTGGCAGGCCCCATTCCCGAAGCATCCACGGGCACTTCCCGAAGGGCTGACACCTGCTGCGCCTCAGCAGCCAGCCAACCTCCCTCCCTCTGGTCGGGCACTGCACGCCACACAGCCACTTGTGTCCCCTGTGTCCCTCCCTGGAGGCCGCAGCGCGTTTTGGGTTTTGGCGCGGACGGGCCCCTCTCGGCTTCCATAGTCCATTTGCCCCCGGAGCCTGCCAGACCCCTGGCTCTAGGAGGCTGCCCAGGGGCGCTGCCAACAGCCCCCAGGTGCTGGCTAGCCGCAGCGGACGGCCACTGGGGGAGCACACACACCTGCGGGTGTCCCCGGGCCGCACACACGAACTGCCCCGCGCTTCCCGGCGTTGCAAATAGGCCCCCCGGGAAGCCCCGCCCGCCCTAGGGGCTTGTCGGGTGGGGCCGACGCAAGGTGGTTGACTGGGGAGGGCTGCTGCTGCCACACACCCACTCCTGAAGCCCACTGGGGCGGTCCAAGGGCGAGGAGCTCGGAGCTCGGTCAGGGCTGTCCCAGCAGAACTTTTTGAGGGTGGACGGACACGCCCGCGGGCAATCAGGTGTTGCGGGCAGGCCCCGGGGGCAGACCCTGCTGAGTGCCCGAGCGCCACCTGGGTTCCTGCCACCACCCTTGGGCCGGGATGAGGTGCCACCTTGTGCGTAGAAGCCCTGCACACAGGCAAGAAGCCCCCCAGGCCCGCGGCGCACCCGACCCTGGAGCCCCCTGGCCGGATGCAGCCACAGGGAACGGGGGTTCTGAGTTGGCAGGCCCCATTCCCGAAGCATCCACGGGCACTTCCCGAAGGGCTGACACCTGCTGCGCCTCAGCAGCCAGCCAACCTCCCTCCCTCTGGTCGGGCACTGCACGCCACACAGCCACTTGTGTCCCCTGTGTCCCTCCCTGGAGGCCGCAGCGCGTTTTGGGTTTTGGCGCGGACGGGCCCCTCTCGGCTTCCGTAGTCCATTTGCCCCCGGAGCCTGCCAGACCCCTGGCTCTAGGAGGCTGCCCAGGGGCGCTGCCAACAGCCCCCAGGTGCTGGCTAGCCGCCTCGGCCGGCCACGGGGGGAGCACACACACCTGCGGGTGTCCCCGGGCCGCACACACGAACTGCCCCGCGCTTCCCGGCGTTGCAAATAGGTCCCCCGGGAAGCCCCGCCCGCCCTAGGGGCTTGTCGGGTGGGGCCGACGCAAGGTGGTTGACTGGGGAGGGCTGCTGCTGCCACACACCCACTCCTGAAGCCCACTGGGGCGGTCCAAGGGCGAGGAGCTCGGAGCTCGGTCAGGGCTGTCCCAGCAGAACTTTTTGAGGGTGGACGGACACGCCCGCGGGCAATCAGGTGTTGCGGGCAGGCCCCGGGGGCAGGCCCTGCTGAGTCCCCGAGCGCCACCTGGGTTCCTGCCACCACCCTTGGGCCGGGATGAGGTGCCACCTTGTGCGTAGAAGCCCTGCACACAGGCAAGAAGCCCCCCAGGCCCGCGGCGCACCCGACCCTGGAGCCCCTGGAGCCCCCTGGCCGGATGCAGCCACAGGGAACGGGGGTTCTGAGTTGGCAGGCCCCATTCCCGAAGCATCCACGGGCACTTCCCGAAGGGCTGACACCTGCTGCGCCTCAGCAGCCAGCCAACCTCCCTCCCTCTGGTCGGGCACTGCACGCCACACAGCCACTTGTGTCCCCTGTGTCCCTCCCTGGAGGCCGCAGCGCGTTTTGGGTTTTGGCGCGGACGGGCCCCTCTCGGCTTCCGTAGTCCATTTGCCCCCGGAGCCTGCCAGACCCCTGGCTCTAGGAGGCTGCCCAGGGGCGCTGCCAACAGCCCCCAGGTGCTGGCTAGCCGCCTCGGCCGGCCACGGGGGGAGCACACACACCTGCGGGTGTCCCCGGGCCGCACACACGAACTGCCCCGCGCTTCCCGGCGTTGCAAATAGGCCCCCCGGGAAGCCCCGCCCGCCCTAGGGGCTTGTCGGGTGGGGCCGACGCACGGTGGTTGACTGGGGAGGGCTGCTGCTGGCACACACCCACTCCTGAAGCCCACTGGGGCGGTCCAAGGGCGAGGAGCTCGGAGCTCGGTCAGGGCTGTCCCAGCAGAACTTTTTGAGGGTGGACGGACATGCCCGCGGGCAATCAGGTGTTGCGGGCAGGCCCCGGGGGCAGGCCCTGCTGAGTCCCCGAGCGCCACCTGGGTTCCTGCCACCACCCTTGGGCCGGGATGAGGTGCCACCTTGTGCGTAGAAGCCCTGCACACAGGCAAGAAGCCCCCCAGGCCCGCGGCGCACCCGACCCTGGAGCCCCTGGAGCCCCCTGGCCGGATGCAGCCACAGGGAACGGGGGTTCTGAGTTGGCAGGCCCCATTCCCGAAGCATCCACGGGCACTTCCCGAAGGGCTGACACCTGCTGCGCCTCAGCAGCCAGCCAACCTCCCTCCCTCTGGTCGGGCACTGCACGCCACACAGCCACTTGTGTCCCCTGTGTCCCTCCCTGGAGGCCGCAGCGCGTTTTGGGTTTTGGCGCGGACGGGCCCCTCTCGGCTTCCGTAGTCCATTTGCCCCCGGAGCCTGCCAGACCCCTGGCTCTAGGAGGCTGCCCAGGGGCGCTGCCAACAGCCCCCAGGTGCTGGCTAGCCGCCTCGGCCGGCCACGGGGGGAGCACACACACCTGCGGGTGTCCCCGGGCCGCACACACGAACTGCCCCGCGCTTCCCGGCGTTGCAAATAGGCCCCCGGGAAGCCCCGCCCCGCCCTAGGGGCTTGTCGGGTGGGGCTGACGCAAGGTGGTTGACTGGGGAGGGCTGCTGCTGGCACACACCCACTCCTGAAGCCCACTGGGGCGGTCCAAGGGCGAGGAGCTCGGAGCTCGGTCAGGGCTGTCCCAGCAGAACTTTTTGAGGGTGGACGGACACGCCCGCGGGCAATCAGGTGTTGCGGGCAGGCCCCGGGGGCAGGCCCTGCTGAGTCCCCGAGCGCCACCTGGGTTCCTGCCACCACCCTTGGGCCGGGATGAGGTGCCACCTTGTGCGTAGAAGCCCTGCACACAGGCAAGAAGCCCCCCAGGCCCACGGCGCACCCGACCCTGGAGCCCCTGGAGCCCCCTGGCCGGATGCAGCCACAGGGAACGGGGGTTCTGAGTTGGCAGGCCCCATTCCCGAAGCATCCACGGGCACTTCCCGAAGGGCTGACACCTGCTGCGCCTCAGCAGCCAGCCAACCTCCCTCCCTCTGGTCGGGCACTGCACGCCACACAGCCACTTGTGTCCCCTGTGTCCCTCCCTGGAGGCCGCAGCGCGTTTTGGGTTTTGGCGCGGACGGGCCCCTCTCGGCTTCCGTAGTCCATTTGCCCCCGGAGCCTGCCAGACCCCTGGCTCTAGGAGGCTGCCCAGGGGCGCTGCCAACAGCCCCCAGGTGCTGGCTAGCCGCCTCAGCCGGCCACGGGGGGAGCACACACACCTGCGGGTGTCCCCGGGCCGCACACACGAACTGCCCCGCGCTTCCCGGCGTTGCAAATAGGCCCCCCGGGAAGCCCCGCCCGCCCTAGGGGCTTGTCGGGTGGGGCCGACGCAAGGTGGTTGACTGGGGAGGGCTGCTGCTGCCACACACCCACTCCTGAAGCCCACTGGGGCGGTCCAAGGGCGAGGAGCTCGGAGCTCGGTCAGGGCTGTCCCAGCAGAACTTTTTGAGGGTGGACGGACACGCCCGCGGGCAATCAGGTGTTGCGGGCAGGCCCCGGGGGCAGGCCCTGCTGAGTCCCCGAGCGCCACCTGGGTTCCTGCCACCACCCTTGGGCCGGGAAGAGGTGCCACCTTGTGCGTAGAAGCCCTGCACACAGGCAAGAAGCCCCCCAGGCCCGCGGCGCACCCGACCCTGGAGCCCCCTGGCCGGATGCAGCCACAGGGAACGGGGGTTCTGAGTTGGCAGGCCCCATTCCCGAAGCATCCACGGGCACTTCCCGAAGGGCTGACACCTGCTGCGCCTCAGCAGCCAGCCAACCTCCCTCCCTCTGGTCGGGCACTGCACGCCACACTGCCACTTGTGTCCCCTGTGTCCCTCCCTGGAGGCCGCAGCGCGTTTTGGGTTTTGGCGCGGACGGGCCCCTCTCGGCTTCCGTAGTCCATTTGGCCCCGGAGCCTGCCAGACCCCTGGCTCTAAGAGGCTGCCCAGGGGCGCTGCCAACAGCCCCCAGGTGCTGGCTAGCCGCCTCGGCCGGCCACGGGGGGAGCACACACACCTGCGTGTGTCCCCGGGCCGCACACACGAACTGCCCCGCGCTTCCCGGCGTTGCAAATAGGCCCCCCGGGAAGCCCCGCCCGCCCTAGGGGCTTGTCGGGTGGGGCCGACGCAAGGTGGTTGACTGGGGAGGGCTGCTGCTGGCACACACCCACTCCTGAAGCCCACTGGGGCGGTCCAAGGGCGAGGAGCTCGGAGCTCGGTCAGGGCTGTCCCAGCAGAACTTTTTGAGGGTGGACGGACACGCCCGCGGGCAATCAGGTGTTGCGGGCAGGCCCCGGGGGCAGGCCCTGCTGAGTCCCCGAGCGCCACCTGGGTTCCTGCCACCACCCTTGGGCCGGGATGAGGTGCCACCTTGTGCGTAGAAGCCCTGCACACAGGCAAGAAGCCCCCCAGGCCCGCGGCGCACCCGACACTGGAGCCCCCTGGCCGGATGCAGCCACAGGGAACGGGGGTTCTGAGTTGGCAGGCCCCATTCCCGAAGCATCCACGGGCACTTCCCGAAGGGCTGACACCTGCTGCGCCTCAGCAGCCAGCCAACCTCCCTCCCTCTGGTCGGGCACTGCACGCCACACAGCCACTTGTGTCCCCTGTGTCCCTCCCTGGAGGCTGCAGCGCGTTTTGGGTTTTGGCGTGGACGGGCCCCTCTCGGCTTCCGTAGTCCATTTGCCCCCGGAGCCTGCCAGACCCCTGGCTCTAGGAGGCTGCCCAGGGGCGCTGCCAACAGCCCCCAGGTGCTGGCTAGCCGCAGCGGACGGCCACTGGGGGAGCACACACACCTGCGGGTGTCCCCGGGCCGCACACACGAACTGCCCCGCGCTTCCCGGCGTTGCAAATAGGCCCCCCGGGAAGCCCCGCCCGCCCTAGGGGCTTGTCGGGTGGGGCCGACGCAAGGTGGTTGACTGGGGAGGGCTGCTGCTGGCACACACCCACTCCTGAAGCCCACTGGGGCGGTCCAAGGGCGAGGAGCTCGGAGCTCGGTCAGGGCTGTCCCAGCAGAACTTTTTGAGGGTGGACGGACACGCCCGCGGGCAATCAGGTGTTGAGGGCAGGCCCCGGGGGCAGGCCCTGCTGAGTCCCCGAGCGCCACCTGGGTTCCTGCCACCACCCTTGGGCCGGGATGAGGTGCCACCTTGTGCGTAGAAGCCCTGCACACAGGCAAGAAGCCCCCCAGGCCCGCGGCGCACCCGACCCTGGAGCCCCCTGGCCGGATGCAGCCACAGGGAACGGGGGTTCTGAGTTGGCAGGCCCCATTCCCGAAGCATCCACGGGCACTTCCCGAAGGGCTGACACCTGCTGCGCCTCAGCAGCCAGCCAACCTCCCTCCCTCTGGTCGGGCACTGCACGCCACACAGCCACTTGTGTCCCCTGTGTCCCTCCCTGGAGGCCGCAGCGCGTTTTGGGTTTTGGCGCGGACGGGCCCCTCTCGGCTTCCGTAGTCCATTTGCCCCTGGAGCCTGCCAGACCCCTGGCTCTAGGAGGCTGCCCAGGGGCGCTGCCAACAGCCCCCAGGTGCTGGCTAGCCGCCTCGGCCGGCCACGGGGGGAGCACACACACCTGCGGGTGTCCCCGGGCCGCACACACGAACTGCCCCGCGCTTCCCGGCGTTGCAAATAGGCCCCCCGGGAAGCCCCGCCCGCCCTAGGGGCTTGTCGGGTGGGGCCGACGCAAGGTGGTTGACTGGGGAGGGCTGCTGCTGCCACACACCCACTCCTGAAGCCCACTGGGGCGGTCCAAGGGCGAGGAGCTCGGAGCTCGGTCAGGGCTGTCCCAGCAGAACTTTTTGAGGGTGGACGGACACGCCCGCGGGCAATCAGGTGTTGCGGGCAGGCCCCGGGGGCAGGCCCTGCTGAGTCCCCGAGCGCCACCTGGGTTCCTGCCACCACCCTTGGGCCGGGATGAGGTGCCACCTTGTGCGTAGAAGCCCTGCACACAGGCAAGAAGCCCCCCAGGCCCGCGGCGCACCCGACCCTGGAGCCCCTGGAGCCCCCTGGCCGGATGCAGCCACAGGGAACGGGGGTTCTGAGTTGGCAGGCCCCATTCCCGAAGCATCCACGGGCACTTCCCGAAGGGCTGACACCTGCTGCGCCTCAGCAGCCAGCCAACCTCCCTCCCTCTGGTCGGGCACTGCACGCCACACAGCCACTTGTGTCCCCTGTGTCCCTCCCTGGAGGCCGCAGCGCGTTTTGGGTTTTGGCGTGGACGGGCCCCTCTCGGCTTCCGTAGTCCATTTGCCCCCGGAGCCTGCCAGACCCCTGGCTCTAGGAGGCTGCCCAGGGGCGCTGCCAACAGCCCCCAGGTGCTGGCTAGCCGCCTCGGCCGGCCACGGGGGGAGCACACACACCTGCGGGTGTCCCCGGGCCGCACACACGAACTGCCCCGCGCTTCCCGGCGTTGCAAATAGGCCCCCCGGGAAGCCCCGCCCGCCCTAGGGGCTTGTCGGGTGGGGCCGACGCAAGGTGGTTGACTGGGGAGGGCTGCTGCTGGCACACACCCACTCCTGAAGCCCACTGGGGCGGTCCAAGGGCGAGGAGCTCGGAGCTCGGTCAGGGCTGTCCCAGCAGAACTTTTTGAGGGTGGACGGACACGCCCGCGGGCAATCAGGTGTTGCGGGCAGGCCCCGGGGGCAGGCCCTGCTGAGTCCCCGAGCGCCACCTGGGTTCCTGCCACCACCCTTGGGCCGGGATGAGGTGCCACCTTGTGCGTAGAAGCCCTGCACACAGGCAAGAAGCCCCCCAGGCCCGCGGCGCACCCGACCCTGGAGCCCCCTGGCCGGATGCAGCCACAGGGAACGGGGGTTCTGAGTTGGCAGGCCCCATTCCCGAAGCATCCACGGGCACTTCCCGAAGGGCTGACACCTGCTGCGCCTCAGCAGCCAGCCAACCTCCCTCCCTCTGGTCGGGCACTGCACGCCACACAGCCACTTGTGTCCCCTGTGTCCCTCCCTGGAGGCCGCAGCGCGTTTTGGGTTTTGGCGCGGACGGGCCCCTCTCGGCTTCCGTAGTCCATTTGCCCCCGGAGCCTGCCAGACCCCTGGCTCTAGGAGGCTGCCCAGGGGCGCTGCCAACAGCCCCCAGGTGCTGGCTAGCCGCCTCGGCCGGCCACGGGGGGAGCACACACACCTGCGGGTGTCCCCGGGCCGCACACACGAACTGCCCCGCGCTTCCCGGCGTTGCAAATAGGCCCCCCAGGAAGCCCCGCCCGCCCTAGGGGCTTGTCGGGTGGGGCCGACGCAAGGTGGTTGACTGGGGAGGGCTGCTGCTGGCACACACCCACTCCTGAAGCCCACTGGGGCGGTCCAAGGGCGAGGAGCTCGGAGCTCGGTCAGGGCTGTCCCAGCAGAACTTTTTGAGGGTGGACGGACACGCCCGCGGGCAATCAGGTGTTGCGGGCAGGCCCCGGGGGCAGGCCCTGCTGAGTCCCCGAGCGCCACCTGGGTTCCTGCCACCACCCTTGGGCCGGGATGAGGTGCCACCTTGTGCGTAGAAGCCCTGCACACAGGCAAGAAGCCCCCCAGGCCCGCGGCGCACCCGACCCTGGAGCCCCTGGAGCCCCCTGGCCGGCTGCAGCCACAGGGAACGGGGGTTCTGAGTTGGCAGGCCCCATTCCCGAAGCATCCACGGGCACTTCCCGAAGGGCTGACACCTGCTGCGCCTCAGCAGCCAGCCAACCTCCCTCCCTCTGGTCGGGCACTGCACGCCACACAGCCACTTGTGTCCCCTGTGTCCCTCCCTGGAGGCCGCAGCGCGTTTTGGGTTTTGGCGCGGACGGGCCCCTCTCGGCTTCCGTAGTCCATTTGCCCCCGGAGCCTGCCAGACCCCTGGCTCTAGGAGGCTGCCCAGGGGCGCTGCCAACAGCCCCCAGGTGCTGGCTAGCCGCAGCGGACGGCCACGGGGGAGCACACACACCTGCGGGTGTCCCCGGGCCGCACACACGAACTGCCCCGCGCTTCCCGGCATTGCAAATAGGCCCCCCGGGAAGCCCCGCCCGCCCTAGGGGCTTGTCGGGTGGGGCCGACGCAAGGTGGTTGACTGGGGAGGGCTGCTGCTGGCACACACCCACTCCTGAAGCCCACTGGGGCGGTCCAAGGGCGAGGAGCTCGGAGCTCGGTCAGGGCTGTCCCAGCAGAACTTTTTGAGGGTGGACGGACACGCCCGCGGGCAATCAGGTGTTGCGGGCAGGCCCCGGGGGCAGGCCCTGCTGAGTCCCCGAGCGCCACCTGGGTTCCTGCCACCACCCTTGGGCCGGGATGAGGTGCCACCTTGTGCGTAGAAGCCCTGCACACAGGCAAGAAGCCCCCCAGGCCCGCGGCGCACCCGACCCTGGAGCCCCCTGGCCGGCTGCAGCCACAGGGAACGGGGGTTCTGAGTTGGCAGGCCCCATTCCCGAAGCATCCACGGGCACTTCCCGAAGGGCTGACACCTGCTGCGCCTCAGCAGCCAGCCAACCTCCCTCCCTCTGGTCGGGCACTGCACGCCACACAGCCACTTGTGTCCCCTGTGTCCCTCCCTGGAGGCCGCAGCGCGTTTTGGGTTTTGGCGCGGATGGGCCCCTCTCGGCTTCCGTAGTCCATTTGCCCCCGGAGCCTGCCAGACCCCTGGCTCTAGGAGGCTGCCCAGGGGCGCTGCCAACAGCCCCCAGGTGCTGGCTAGCCGCCTCGGCCGGCCACGGGGGGAGCACACACACCTGCGGGTGTCCCCGGGCCGCACACACGAACTGCCCCGCGCTTCCCGGCGTTGCAAATAGGCCCCCCGGGAAGCCCCGCCCGCCCTAGGGGCTTGTCAGGTGGGGCCGACGCAAGGTGGTTGACTGGGGAGGGCTTGCTGCTGCCACACACCCACTCCTGAAGCCCACTGGGGCGGTCCAAGGGCGAGGAGCTCGGAGCTCGGTCAGGGCTGTCCCAGCAGAACTTTTTGAGGGTGGACGGACACGCCCGCGGGCAATCAGGTGTTGCGGGCAGGCCCCGGGGGCAGGCCCTGCTGAGTCCCCGAGCGCCACCTGGGTTCCTGCCACCACCCTTGGGCCGGGATGAGGTGCCACCTTGTGCGTAGAAGCCCTGCACACAGGCAAGAAGCCCCCCAGGCCCGCGGCGCACCCGAACCTGGAGCCCCCTGGCCGGATGCAGCCACAGGGAACGGGGGTTCTGAGTTGGCAGGCCCCATTCCCGAAGCATCCACGGGCACTTCCCGAAGGGCTGACACCTGCTGCGCCTCAGCAGCCAGCCAACCTCCCTCCCTCTGGTCGGGCACTGCACGCCACACAGCCACTTGTGTCCCCTGTGTCCCTCCCTGGAGGCCGCAGCGCGTTTTGGGTTTTGGCGCGGACGGGCCCCTCTCGGCTTCCGTAGTCCATTTGCCCCCGGAGCCTGCCAGACCCCTGGCTCTAGGAGGCTGCCCAGGGGCGCTGCCAACAGCCCCCAGGTGCTGGCTAGCCGCTTCGGCCGGCCACGGGGGGAGCACACACACCTGCGGGTGTCCCCGGGCCGCACACACGAACTGCCCCGCGCTTCCCGGCGTTGCAAATAGGCCCCCCGGGAAGCCCCGCCTGCCCTAGGGGCTTGTCGGGTGGGGCCGACGCAAGGTGGTTGACTGGGGAGGGCTGCTGCTGCCACACACCCACTCCTGAAGCCCACTGGGGCGGTCCAAGGGCGAGGAGCTCGGAGCTCGGTCAGGGCTGTCCAAGCAGAACTTTTTGAGGGTGGACGGACATGCCCGCGGGCAATCAGGTGTTGCGGGCAGGCCCCGGGGGCAGGCCCTGCTGAGTCCCCGAGCGCCACCTGGGTTCCTGCCACCACCCTTGGGCCGGGATGAGGTGCCACCTTGTGCGTAGAAGCCCTGCACACAGGCAAGAAGCCCCCCAGGCCCGCGGCGCACCCGACCCTGGAGCCCCCTGGCCGGATGCAGCCACAGGGAACGGGGGTTCTGAGTTGGCAGGCCCCATTCCCGAAGCATCCACGGGCACTTCCCGAAGGGCTGACACCTGCTGCGCCTCAGCAGCCAGCCAACCTCCCTCCCTCTGGTCGGGCACTGCACGCCACACAGCCACTTGTGTCCCCTGTGTCCCTCCCTGGAGGCCGCAGCGCGTTTTGGGTTTTGGCGCGGACGGGCCCCTCTCGGCTTCCGTAGTCCATTTGCCCCCGGAGCCTGCCAGACCCCTGGCTCTAGGAAGCTGCCCAGGGGCGCTGCCAACAGCCCCCAGGTGCTGGCTAGCCGCCTCGGCCGGCCACGGGGGGAGCACACACACCTGCGGGTGTCCCCGGGCCGCACACACGAACTGCCCCGCGCTTCCCGGCGTTGCAAATAGGCCCCCCGGGAAGCCCCGCCCGCCCTAGGGGCTTGTCGGTTGGGGCCGACGCAAGGTGGTTGACTGGGGAGTGCTGCTGCTGCCACACACCCACTCCTGAAGCCCACTGGGGCGGTCCAAGGGCGAGGAGCTCGGAGCTCGGTCAGGGCTGTCCCAGCAGAACTTTTTGAGGGTGGACGGACACGCCCGCGGGCAATCAGGTGTTGCGGGCAGGCCCCGGGGGCAGGCCCTGCTGAGTCCCCGAGCGCCACCTGGGTTCCTGCCACCACCCTTGGGCCGGGATGAGGTGCCACCTTGTGCGTAGAAGCCCTGCACACAGGCAAGAAGCCCCCCAGGCCCGCGGCGCACCCGACCCTGGAGCCCCCTGGCCGGATGCAGCCACAGGGAACGGGGGTTCTGAGTTGGCAGGCCCCATTCCCGAAGCATCCACGGGCACTTCCCGAAGGGCTGACACCTGCTGCGCCTCAGCAGCCAGCCAACCTCCCTCCCTCTGGTCGGGCACTGCACGCCACACAGCCACTTGTGTCCCCTGTGTCCCTCCCTGGAGGCCGCAGCGCGTTTTGGGTTTTGGCGCGGACGGGCCCCTCTCGGCTTCCGTAGTCCATTTGCCCCCGGAGCCTGCCAGACCCCTGGCTCTAGGAGGCTGCCCAGGGGCGCTGCCAACAGCCCCCAGGTGCTGGCTAGCCGCCTCAGCCGGCCACGGGGGGAGCACACACACCTGCGGGTGTCCCCGGGCCGCACACACGAACTGCCCCGCGCTTCCCGGCGTTGCAAATAGGCCCCCCGGGAAGCCCCGCCCGCCCTAGGGGCTTGTCGGGTGGGGCCGACGCAAGGTGGTTGACTGGGGAGGGCTGCTGCTGCCACACACCCACTCCTGAAGCCCACTGGGGCGGTCCAAGGGCGAGGAGCTCGGAGCTCGGTCAGGGCTGTCCCAGCAGAACTTTTTGAGGGTGGACGGACACGCCCGCGGGCAATCAGGTGTTGCGGGCAGGCCCCGGGGGCAGGCCCTGCTGAGTCCCCGAGCGCCACCTGGGTTCCTGCCACCACCCTTGGGCCGGGATGAGGTGCCACCTTGTGCGTAGAAGCCCTGCACACAGGCAAGAAGCCCCCCAGGCCCGCGGCGCACCCGACCCTGGAGCCCCCTGGCCGGATGCAGCCACAGGGAATGGGGGTTCTGAGTTGGCAGGCCCCATTCCCGAAGCATCCATGGGCACCTCCCGAAGGGCTGACACCTGCTGCGCCTCAGCAGCCAGCCAACCTCCCTCCCTCTGGTCGGGCACTGCACGCCACACAGCCACTTGTGTCCCCTGTGTCCCTCCCTGGAGGCCGCAGCGCGTTTTGGGTTTTGGCGCGGACGGGCCCCTCTCGGCTTCCGTAGTCCATTTGCCCCCGGAGCCTGCCAGACCCCTGGCTCTAGGAGGCTGCCCAGGGGCGCTGCCAACAGCCCCCAGGTGCTGGCTAGCCGCCTCGGCCGGCCACGGGGGGAGCACACACACCTGCGGGTGTCCCCGGGCCGCACACACGAACTGCCCCGCGCTTCCCGGCGTTGCAAATAGGCCCCCCGGGAAGCCCCGCCCGCCCTAGGGGCTTGTCAGGTGGGGCCGACGCAAGGTGGTTGACTGGGGAGGGCTGCTGCTGCCACACACCCACTCCTGAAGCCCACTGGGGCGGTCCAAGGGCGAGGAGCTCGGAGCTCGGTCAGGGCTGTCCCAGCAGAACTTTTTGAGGGTGGACGGACACGCCCGCGGGCAATCAGGTGTTGCGGGCAGGCCCCGGGGGCAGGCCCTGCTGAGTCCCCGAGCGCCACCTGGGTTCCTGCCACCACCCTTGGGCCGGGATGAGGTGCCACCTTGTGCGTAGAAGCCCTGCACACAGGCAAGAAGCCCCCCAGGCCCGCGGCGCACCCGAACCTGGAGCCCCCTGGCCGGATGCAGCCACAGGGAACGGGGGTTCTGAGTTGGCAGGCCCCATTCCCGAAGCATCCACGGGCACTTCCCGAAGGGCTGACACCTGCTGCGCCTCAGCAGCCAGCCAACCTCCCTCCCTCTGGTCGGGCACTGCACGCCACACAGCCACTTGTGTCCCCTGTGTCCCTCCCTGGAGGCCG
This sequence comes from Lepus europaeus, assembly GCF_033115175.1. NCBI lineage: Eukaryota > Metazoa > Chordata > Mammalia > Lagomorpha > Leporidae > Lepus > Lepus europaeus. The sequence goes on along the minus strand of NW_026909548.1, from coordinate 86,363 downwards.
CAGCGCGTTTTGGGTTTTGGCGCGGACGGGCCCCTCTCGGCTTCCGTAGTCCATTTGCCCCCGGAGCCTGCCAGACCCCTGGCTCTAGGAGGCTGCCCAGGGGCGCTGCCAACAGCCCCCAGGTGCTGGCTAGCCGCTTCGGCCGGCCACGGGGGGAGCACACACACCTGCGGGTGTCCCCGGGCCGCACACACGAACTGCCCCGAGCTTCCCGGCGTTGCAAATAGGCCCCCCGGGAAGCCCCGCCCGCCCTAGGGGCTTGTCGGGTGGGGCCGACGCAAGGTGGTTGACTGGGGAGGGCTGCTGCTGCCACACACCCACTCCTGAAGCCCACTGGGGCGGTCCAAGGGCGAGGAGCTCGGAGCTCGGTCAGGGCTGTCCCAGCAGAACTTTTTGAGGGTGGACGGACATGCCCGCGGGCAATCAGGTGTTGCGGGCAGGCCCCGGGGGCAGGCCCTGCTGAGTCCCCGAGCGCCACCTGGGTTCCTGCCACCACCCTTGGGCCGGGATGAGGTGCCACCTTGTGCGTAGAAGCCCTGCACACAGGCAAGAAGCCCCCCAGGCCCGCGGCGCACCCGACCCTGGAGCCCCCTGGCCGGCTGCAGCCACAGGGAACGGGGGTTCTGAGTTGGCAGGCCCCATTCCCGAAGCATCCACGGGCACTTCCCGAAGGGCTGACACCTGCTGCGCCTCAGCAGCCAGCCAACCTCCCTCCCTCTGGTCGGGCACTGCACGCCACACAGCCACTTGTGTCCCCTGTGTCCCTCCCTGGAGGCCGCAGCGCGTTTTGGGTTTTGGCGCGGACGGGCCCCTCTCGGCTTCCGTAGTCCATTTGCCCCCGGAGCCTGCCAGACCCCTGGCTCTAGGAAGCTGCCCAGGGGCGCTGCCAACAGCCCCCAGGTGCTGGCTAGCCGCCTCGGCCGGCCACGGGGGGAGCACACACACCTGCGGGTGTCCCCGGGCCGCACACACGAACTGCCCCGCGCTTCCCGGCGTTGCAAATAGGCCCCCCGGGAAGCCCCGCCCGCCCTAGGGGCTTGTCGGGTGGGGCCGACGCAAGGTGGTTGACTGGGGAGTGCTGCTGCTGCCACACACCCACTCCTGAAGCCCACTGGGGCGGTCCAAGGGCGAGGAGCTCGGAGCTCGGTCAGGGCTGTCCCAGCAGAACTTTTTGAGGGTGGACGGACACGCCCGCGGGCAATCAGGTGTTGCGGGCAGGCCCCGGGGGCAGGCCCTGCTGAGTCCCCGAGCGCCACCTGGGTTCCTGCCACCACCCTTGGGCCGGGATGAGGTGCCACCTTGTGCGTAGAAGCCCTGCACACAGGCAAGAAGCCCCCCAGGCCCGCGGCGCACCCGACCCTGGAGCCCCCTGGCCGGATGCAGCCACAGGGAACGGGGGTTCTGAGTTGGCAGGCCCCATTCCCGAAGCATCCACGGGCACTTCCCGAAGGGCTGACACCTGCTGCGCCTCAGCAGCCAGCCAACCTCCCTCCCTCTGGTCGGGCACTGCACGCCACACAGCCACTTGTGTCCCCTGTGTCCCTCCCTGGAGGCCGCAGCGCGTTTTGGGTTTTGGCGCGGACGGGCCCCTCTCGGCTTCCGTAGTCCATTTGCCCCCGGAGCCTGCCAGACCCCTGGCTCTAGGAGGCTGCCCAGGGGCGCTGCCAACAGCCCCCAGGTGCTGGCTAGCCGCCTCAGCCGGCCACGGGGGGAGCACACACACCTGCGGGTGTCCCCGGGCCGCACACACGAAATGCCCCGCGCTTCCCGGCGTTGCAAATAGGCCCCCCGGGAAGCCCCGCCCGCCCTAGGGGCTTGTCGGGTGGGGCCGACGCAAGGTGGTTGACTGGGGAGGGCTGCTGCTGCCACACACCCACTCCTGAAGCCCACTGGGGCGGTCCAAGGGCGAGGAGCTCGGAGCTCGGTCAGGGCTGTCCCAGCAGAACTTTTTGAGGGTGGACGGACACGCCCGCGGGCAATCAGGTGTTGCGGGCAGGCCCCGGGGGCAGGCCCTGCTGAGTCCCCGAGCGCCACCTGGGTTCCTGCCACCACCCTTGGGCCGGGATGAGGTGCCACCTTGTGCGTAGAAGCCCTGCACACAGGCAAGAAGCCCCCCAGGCCCCTCGGCGCACCCGACCCTGGAGCCCCCTGGCCGGATGCAGCCACAGGGAACGGGGGTTCTGAGTTGGCAGGCCCCATTCCCGAAGCATCCACGGGCACTTCCCGAAGGGCTGACACCTGCTGCGCCTCAGCAGCCAGCCAACCTCCCTCCCTCTGGTCGGGCACTGCACGCCACACAGCCACTTGTGTCCCCTGTGTCCCTCCCTGGAGGCCGCAGCGCGTTTTGGGTTTTGGCGCGGACGGGCCCCTCTCGGCTTCCGTAGTCCATTTGCCCCCGGAGCCTGCCAGACCCCTGGCTCTAGGAGGCTGCCCAGGGGCGCTGCCAACAGCCCCCAGGTGCTGGCTAGCCGCCTCGGCCGGCCACGGGGGGAGCACACACACCTGCGGGTGTCCCCGGGCCGCACACACGAACTGCCCCGCGCTTCCCGGCGTTGCAAATAGGCCCCCCGGGAAGCCCCGCCCGCCCTAGGGTCTTGTCGGGTGGGGCCGACGCAAGGTGGTTGACTGGGGAGTGCTGCTGCTGCCACACACCCACTCCTGAAGCCCACTGGGGCGGTCCAAGGGCGAGGAGCTCGGAGCTCGGTCAGGGCTGTCCCAGCAGAACTTTTTGAGGGTGGACGGACACGCCCGCGGGCAATCAGGTGTTGCGGGCAGGCCCCGGGGGCAGGCCCTGCTGAGTCCCCGAGCGCCACCTGGGTTCCTGCCACCACCCTTGGGCCGGGAAGAGGTGCCACCTTGTGCGTAGAAGCCCTGCACACAGGCAAGAAGCCCCCCAGGCCCGCGGCGCACCCGACCCTGGAGCCCCCTGGCCGGCTGCAGCCACAGGGAACGGGGGTTCTGAGTTGGCAGGCCCCATTCCCGAAGCATCCACGGGCACTTCCCGAAGGGCTGACACCTGCTGCGCCTCAGCAGCCAGCCAACCTCCCTCCCTCTGGTCGGGCACTGCACGCCACACAGCCACTTGTGTCCCCTGTGTCCCTCCCTGGAGGCCGCAGCGCGTTTTGGGTTTTGGCGCGGACGGGCCCCTCTCGGCTTCCGTAGTCCATTTGCCCCCGGAGCCTGCCAGACCCCTGGCTCTAGGAGGCTGCCCAGGGGCGCTGCCAACAGCCCCCAGGTGCTGGCTAGCCGCCTCGGCCGGCCACGGGGGGAGCACACACACCTGCGGGTGTCCCCGGGCCGCACACACGAACTGCCCCGCGCTTCCCGGCGTTGCAAATAGGCCCCCCGGGAAGCCCCGCCCGCCCTAGGGGCTTGTCGGGTGGGGCCGACGCAAGGTGGTTGACTGGGGAGGGCTGCTGCTGCCACACACCCACTCCTGAAGCCCACTGGGGCGGTCCAAGGGCGAGGAGCTCGGAGCTCGGTCAGGGCTGTCCCAGCAGAACTTTTTGAGGGTGGACGGACACGCCCGCGGGCAATCAGGTATTGCGGGCAGGCCCCGGGGGCAGGCCCTGCTGAGTCCCCGAGCGCCACCTGGGTTCCTGCCACCACCCTTGGGCCGGGATGAGGTGCCACCTTGTGCGTAGAAGCCCTGCACACAGGCAAGAAGCCCCCCAGGCCCGCGGCGCACCCGACCCTGGAGCCCCCTGGCCGGATGCAGCCACAGGGAACGGGGGTTCTGAGTTGGCAGGCCCCATTCCCGAAGCATCCACGGGCACTTCCCGAAGGGCTGACACCTGCTGCGCCTCAGCAGCCAGCCAACCTCCCTCCCTCTGGTCGGGCACTGCACGCCACACAGCCACTTGTGTCCCCTGTGTCCCTCCCTGGAGGCCGCAGCGCGTTTTGGGTTTTGGCGCGGATGGGCCCCTCTCGGCTTCCGTAGTCCATTTGCCCCCGGAGCCTGCCAGACCCCTGGCTCTAGGAGGCTGCCCAGGGGCGCTGCCAACAGCCCCCAGGTGCTGGCTAGCCGCCTCGGCCGGCCACGGGGGGAGCACACACACCTGCGGGTGTCCCCGGGCCGCACACACGAACTGCCCCGCGCTTCCCGGCGTTGCAAATAGGCCCCCCGGGAAGCCCCGCCCGCCCTAGGGGCTTGTCGGGTGGGGCCGACGCAAGGTGGTTGACTGGGGAGGGCTGCTGCTGCCACACACCCACTCCTGAAGCCCACTGGGGCGGTCCAAGGGCGAGGAGCTCGGAGCTCGGTCAGGGCTGTCCCAGCAGAACTTTTTGAGGGTGGACGGACACGCCCGCGGGCAATCAGGTGTTGCGGGCAGGCCCCGGGGGCAGGCCCTGCTGAGTCCCCGAGCGCCACCTGGGTTCCTGCCACCACCCTTGGGCCGGGATGAGGTGCCACCTTGTGCGTAGAAGCCCTGCACACAGGCAAGAAGCCCCCCAGGCCCGCGGCGCACCCGACCCTGGAGCCCCCTGGCCGGATGCAGCCACAGGGAACGGGGGTTCTGAGTTGGCAGGCCCCATTCCCGAGGCATCCACGGGCACTTCCCGAAGGGCTGACACCTGCTGCGCCTCAGCAGCCAGCCAACCTCCCTCCCTCTGGTCGGGCACTGCACGCCACACAGCCACTTGTGTCCCCTGTGTCCCTCCCTGGAGGCCGCAGCGCGTTTTGGGTTTTGGCGCGGACGGGCCCCTCTCGGCTTCCGTAGTCCATTTGCCCCCGGAGCCTGCCAGACCCCTGGCTCTAGGAGGCTGCCCAGGGGCGCTGCCAACAGCCCCCAGGTGCTGGCTAGCCACCTCGGCCGGCCACGGGGGGAGCACACACACCTGCGGGTGTCCCCGGGCCGCACACACGAACTGCCCCGCGCTTCCCGGCGTTGCAAATAGGCCCCCCGGGAAGCCCCGCCCGCCCTAGGGGCTTGTCGGGTGGGGCCGACGCAAGGTGGTTGACTGGGGAGGGCTGCTGCTGCCACACACCCACTCCTGAAGCACACTGGGGCGGTCCAAGGGCGAGGAGCTCGGAGCTCGGTCAGGGCTGTCCCAGCAGAACTTTTTGAGGGTGGACGGACACGCCCGCGGGCAATCAGGTGTTGCGGGCAGGCCCCGGGGCCAGGCCCTGCTGAGTCCCCGAGCGCCACCTGGGTTCCTGCAACCACCCTTGGGCCGGGATGAGGTGCCACCTTGTGCATAGAAGCCCTGCACACAGGCAAGAAGCCCCCCAGGCCCGCGGCGCACCCGACCCTGGAGCCCCTGGAGCCCCCTGGCCGGATGCAGCCACAGGGAACGGGGGTTCTGAGTTGGCAGGCCCCATTCCCGAAGCATCCACGGGCACTTCCCGAAGGGCTGACACCTGCTGCGCCTCAGCAGCCAGCCAACCTCCCTCCCTCTGGTCGGGCACTGCACGCCACACAGCCACTTGTGTCCCCTGTGTCCCTCCCTGGAGGCCGCAGCGCGTTTTGGGTTTTGGCGCGGACGGGCCCCTCTCGGCTTCCGTAGTCCATTTGCCCCCGGAGCCTGCCAGACCCGTGGCTCTAGGAGGCTGCCCAGGGGTGCTGCCAACAGCCCCCAGGTGCTGGCTAGCCGCCTCGGCCGGCCACGGGGGGAGCACACACACCTGCGGGTGTCCCCGGGCCGCACACACGAACTGCCCCGCGCTTCCCGGCGTTGCAAATAGGCCCCCCGGGAAGCCCCGCCCGCCCTAGGGGCTTGTCAGGTGGGGCCGACGCAAGGTGGTTGACTGGGGAGGGCTGCTGCTGCCACACACCCACTCCTGAAGCCCACTGGGGCGGTCCAAGGGCGAGGAGCTCGGAGCTCGGTCAGGGCTGTCCCAGCAGAACTTTTTGAGGGTGGACGGACACGCCCGCGGGCAATCAGGTGTTGCGGGCAGGCCCCGGGGGCAGGCCCTGCTGAGTCCCCGAGCGCCACCTGGGTTCCTGCCACCACCCTTGGGCCGGGATGAGGTGCCACCTTGTGCGTAGAAGCCCTGCACACAGGCAAGAAGCCCCCCAGGCCCGCGGCGCACCCGAACCTGGAGCCCCCTGGCCGGATGCAGCCACAGGGAATGGGGGTTCTGAGTTGGCAGGCCCCATTCCCGAAGCATCCATGGGCACCTCCCGAAGGGCTGACACCTGCTGCGCCTCAGCAGCCAGCCAACCTCCCTCCCTCTGGTCGGGCACTGCACGCCACACAGCCACTTGTGTCCCCTGTGTCCCTCCCTGGAGGCCGCAGCGCGTTTTGGGTTTTGGCGCGGACGGGCCCCTCTCGGCTTCCGTAGTCCATTTGCCCCCGGAGCCTGCCAGACCCCTGGCTCTAGGAGGCTGCCCAGGGGCGCTGCCAACAGCCCCCAGGTGCTGGCTAGCCACCTCGGCCGGCCACGGGGGGAGCACACACACCTGCGGGTGTCCCCGGGCCGCACACACGAACTGCCCCGCGCTTCCCGGCGTTGCAAATAGGCCCCCCGGGAAGCCCCGCCCACCCTAGGGGCTTGTCGGGTGGGGCCGACGCAAGGTGGTTGACTGGGGAGGGCTGCTGCTGCCACACACCCACTCCTGAAGCCCACTGGGGCGGTCCAAGGGCGAGGAGCTCGGAGCTCGGTCAGGGCTGTCCCAGCAGAACTTTTTGAGGGTGGACGGACACGCCCGCGGGCAATCAGGTGTTGCGGGCAGGCCCCGGGGGCAGGCCCTGCTGAGTCCCCGAGCGCCACCTGGGTTCCTGCAACCACCCTTGGGCCGGGATGAGGTGCCACCTTGTGCGTAGAAGCCCTGCACACAGGCAAGAAGCCCCCCAGGCCCGCGGCGCACCCGACCCTGGAGCCCCCTGGCCGGATGCAGCCACAGGGAACGGGGGTTCTGAGTTGGCAGGCCCCATTCCCGAAGCATCCACGGGCACTTCCCGAAGGGCTGACACCTGCTGCGCCTCAGCAGCCAGCCAACCTCCCTCCCTCTGGTCGGGCACTGCACGCCACACAGCCACTTGTGTCCCCTGTGTCCCTCCCTGGAGGCCGCAGCGCGTTTTGGGTTTTGGCGCGGACGGGCCCCTCTCGGCTTCCGTAGTCCATTTGCCCCCGGAGCCTGCCAGACCCCTGGCTCTAGGAGGCTGCCCAGGGGCGCTGCCAACAGCCCCCAGGTGCTGGCTAGCCGCCTCGGCCGGCCACGGGGGGAGCACACACACCTGCGGGTGTCCCCGGGCCGCACACACGAACTGCCCCGCGCTTCCCGGCGTTGCAAATAGGCCCCCCGGGAAGCCCCGCCCGCCCTAGGGGCTTGTCGGGTGGGGCCGACGCAAGGTGGTTGACTGGGGAGGGCTGCTGCTGCCACACACCCACTCCTGAAGCCCACTGGGGCGGTCCAAGGGCGAGGAGCTCGGAGCTCGGTCAGGGCTGTCCCAGCAGAACTTTTTGAGGGTGGACGGACACGCCCGCGGGCAATCAGGTATTGCGGGCAGGCCCCGGGGGCAGGCCCTGCTGAGTCCCCGAGCGCCACCTGGGTTCCTGCCACCACCCTTGGGCCGGGATGAGGTGCCACCTTGTGCGTAGAAGCCCTGCACACAGGCAAGAAGCCCCCCAGGCCCGCGGCGCACCCGACCCTGGAGCCCCCTGGCCGGATGCAGCCACAGGGAACGGGGGTTCTGAGTTGGCAGGCCCCATTCCCGAAGCATCCACGGGCACTTCCCGAAGGGCTGACACCTGCTGCGCCTCAGCAGCCAGCCAACCTCCCTCCCTCTGGTCGGGCACTGCACGCCACACAGCCACTTGTGTCCCCTGTGTCCCTCCCTGGAGGCCGCAGCGCGTTTTGGGTTTTGGCGCGGATGGGCCCCTCTCGGCTTCCGTAGTCCATTTGCCCCCGGAGCCTGCCAGACCCCTGGCTCTAGGAGGCTGCCCAGGGGCGCTGCCAACAGCCCCCAGGTGCTGGCTAGCCGCCTCGGCCGGCCACGGGGGGAGCACACACACCTGTGGGTGTCCCCGGGCCGCACACACGAACTGCCCCGCGCTTCCCGGCGTTGCAAATAGGCCCCCCGGGAAGCCCCGCCCGCCCTAGGGGCTTGTCGGGTGGGGCCGACGCAAGGTGGTTGACTGGGGAGGGCTGCTGCTGCCACACACCCACTCCTGAAGCCCACTGGGGCGGTCCAAGGGCGAGGAGCTCGGAGCTCGGTCAGGGCTGTCCCAGCAGAACTTTTTGAGGGTGGACGGACACGCCCGCGGGCAATCAGGTGTTGTGGGCAGGCCCCGGGGGCAGGCCCTGCTGAGTCCCCGAGCGCCACCTGGGTTCCTGCCACCACCCTTGGGCCGGGATGAGGTGCCACCTTGTGCGTAGAAGCCCTGCACACAGGCAAGAAGCCCCCCAGGCCCGCGGCGCACCCGACCCTGGAGCCCCCTGGCCGGATGCAGCCACAGGGAACGGGGGTTCTGAGTTGGCAGGCCCCATTCCCGAGGCATCCACGGGCACTTCCCGAAGAGCTGACACCTGCTGCGCCTCAGCAGCCAGCCAACCTCCCTCCCTCTGGTCGGGCACTGCACGCCACACAGCCACTTGTGTCCCCTGTGTCCCTCCCTGGAGGCCGCAGCGCGTTTTGGGTTTTGGCGCGGACGGGCCCCTCTCGGCTTCCGTAGTCCATTTGCCCCCGGAGCCTGCCAGACCCCTGGCTCTAGGAGGCTGCCCAGGGGCGCTGCCAACAGCCCCCAGGTGCTGGCTAGCCACCTCGGCCGGCCACGGGGGGAGCACACACACCTGCGGGTGTCCCCGGGCCGCACACACGAACTGCCCCGCGCTTCCCGGCGTTGCAAATAGGCCCCCCGGGAAGCCCCGCCCACCCTAGGGGCTTGTCGGGTGGGGCCGACGCAAGGTGGTTGACTGGGGAGGGCTGCTGCTGCCACACACCCACTCCTGAAGCCCACTGGGGCGGTCCAAGGGCGAGGAGCTCGGAGCTCGGTCAGGGCTGTCCCAGCAGAACTTTTTGAGGGTGGACGGACACGCCCGCGGGCAATCAGGTGTTGCGGGCAGGCCCCGGGGGCAGGCCCTGCTGAGTCCCCGAGCGCCACCTGGGTTCCTGCAACCACCCTTGGGCCGGGATGAGGTGCCACCTTGTGCGTAGAAGCCCTGCACACAGGCAAGAAGCCCCCCAGGCCCGCGGCGCACCCGACCCTGGAGCCCCTGGAGCCCCCTGGCCGGCTGCAGCCACAGGGAACGGGGGTTCTGAGTTGGCAGGCCCCATTCCCGAAGCATCCACGGGCACTTCCCGAAGGGCTGACACCTGCTGCGCCTCAGCAGCCAGCCAACCTCCCTCCCTCTGGTCGGGCACTGCACGCCACACAGCCACTTGTGTCCCCTGTGTCCCTCCCTGGAGGCCGCAGCGCGTTTTGGGTTTTGGCGCGGACGGGCCCCTCTCGGCTTCCGTAGTCCATTTGCCCCCGGAGCCTGCCAGACCCCTGGCTCTAGGAGGCTGCCCAGGGGCGCTGCCAACAGCCCCCAGGTGCTGGCTAGCCGCCTCGGCCGGCCATGGGGGGAGCACACACACCTGCGGGTGTCACCGGGCCGCACACACGAACTGCCCCGCGCTTCCCGGCGTTGCAAATAGGCCCCCCGGGAAGCCCCGCCCGCCCTAGGGGCTTGTCGGGTGGGGCCGACGCAAGGTGGTTGACTGGGGAGGGCTGCTGCTGCCACACACCCACTCCTGAAGCCCACTGGGGCGGTCCAAGGGCGAGGAGCTCGGAGCTCGGTCAGGGCTGTCCCAGCAGAACTTTTTGAGGGTGGACGGACACGCCCGCGGGCAATCAGGTGTTGCGGGCAGGCCCCGTGGGCAGGCCCTGCTGAGTCCCCGAGCGCCACCTGGGTTCCTGCCACCACCCTTGGGCCGGGATGAGGTGCCACCTTGTGCGTAGAAGCCCTGCACACAGGCAAGAAGCCCCCCAGGCCCGCGGCGCACCCGACCCTGGAGCCCCCTGGCCGGATGCAGCCACAGGGAACGGGGGTTCTGAGTTGGCAGGCCCCATTCCCGAAGCATCCACGGGCACTTCCCGAAGGGCTGACACCTGCTGCGCCTCAGCAGCCAGCCAACCTCCCTCCCTCTGGTCGGGCACTGCACGCCACACAGCCACTTGTGTCCCCTGTGTCCCTCCCTGGAGGCCGCAGCGCGTTTTGGGTTTTGGCGCGGACGGGCCCCTCTCGGCTTCCGTAGTCCATTTGCCCCCGGAGCCTGCCAGACCCCTGGCTCTAGGAGGCTGCCCAGGGGCGCTGCCAACAGCCCCCAGGTGCTGGCTAGCCGCAGCGGACGGCCACGGGGGGAGCACACACACCTGTGGGTGTCCCCGGGCCGCACACACGAACTGCCCCGCGCTTCCCGGCGTTGCAAATAGGCCCCCCGGGAAGCCCTGCACGCCCTAGGGGCTTGTCGGGTGGGGCCGACGCAAGGTGGTTGACTGGGGAGGGCTGCTGCTGGCACACACCCACTCCTGAAGCCCACTGGGGCGGTCCAAGGGCGAGGAGCTCGGAGCTCGGTCAGGGCTGTCCCAGCAGAACTTTTTGAGGGTGGACGGACACGCCCGCGGGCAATCAGGTGTTGCGGGCAGGCCCCGGGGGCAGGCCCTGCTGAGTCCCCGAGCGCCACCTGGGTTCCTGCCACCACCCTTGGGCCGGGATGAGGTGCCACCTTGTGCGTAGAAGCCCTGCACACAGGCAAGAAGCCCCCCAGGCCCGCGGCGCACCCGACCCTGGAGCCCCCTGGCCGGATGCAGCCACAGGGAACGGGGGTTCTGAGTTGGCAGGCCCCATTCCCGAAGCATCCACGGGCACTTCCCGAAGTGCTGACACCTGCTGCGCCTCAGCAGCCAGCCAACCTCCCTCCCTCTGGTCGGGCACTGCACGCCACACAGCCACTTGTGTCCCCTGTGTCCCTCCCTGGAGGCCGCAGCGCGTTTTGGGTTTTGGCGCGGACGGGCCCCTCTCGGCTTCCGTAGTCCATTTGCCCCCGGAGCCTGCCAGACCCCTGGCTCTAAGAGGCTGCCCAGGGGCGCTGCCAACAGCCCCCAGGTGCTGGCTAGCCGCCTCGGCCGGCCACGGGGGGAGCACACACAGCTGCGGGTGTCCCCGGGCCGCACACACGAACTGCCCCGCGCTTCCCGGCGTTGCAAATAGGCCCCCCGGGAAGCCCCGCCCGCCCTAGGGGCTTGTCGGGTGGGGCCGACGCAAGGTGGTTGACTGGGGAGGGCTGCTGCTGCCACACACCCACTCCTGAAGCCCACTGGGGCGGTCCAAGGGCGAGGAGCTCGGAGCTCGGTCAGGGCTGTCCCAGCAGAACTTTTTGAGGGTGGACGGACACGCCCGCGGGCAATCAGGTGTTGCGGGCAGGCCCCGGGGGCAGGCCCTGCTGAGTCCCCGAGCGCCACCTGGGTTCCTGCCACCACCCTTGGGCCGGGATGAGGTGCCACCTTGTGCGTAGACGCCCTGCACACAGGCAAGAAGCCCCCCAGGCCCGCGGCGCACCCGACCCTGAAGCCCCTGGAGCCCCCTGGCCGGCTGCAGCCACAGGGAACGGGGGTTCTGAGTTGGCAGGCCCCATTCCCGAAGCATCCACGGGCACTTCCCGAAGGGCTGACACCTGCTGCGCCTCAGCAGCCAGCCAACCTCCCTCCCTCTGGTCGGGCACTGCACGCCACACAGCCACTTGTGTCCCCTGTGTCCCTCCCTGGAGGCCGTAGCGCGTTTTGGGTTTTGGCGCGGACGGGCCCCTCTCGGCTTCCGTAGTCCATTTGCCCCCGGAGCCTGCCAGACCCCTGGCTCTAGGAGGCTGCCCAGGGGCGCTGCCAACAGCCCCCAGGTGCTGGCTAGCCGCCTCGGCCGGCCACAGGGGGAGCACACACACCTGCGGGTGTCCCCGGGCCGCACACACGAACTGCCCCGCGCTTCCCGGCGTTGCAAATAGGCACCCGGGAAGCCCCGCCCGCCCTAGGGGCTTGTCGGGTGGGGCCGACCCAAGGTGGTTGACTGGGGAGGGCTGCTGCTGGCACACACCCACTCCTGAAGCCCACTGGGGCGGTCCAAGGGCGAGGAGCTCGGAGCTCGGTCAGGGCTGTCCCAGCAGAACTTTTTGAGGGTGGACGGACACGCCCGCGGGCAATCAGTGTTGCGGGCAGGCCCCGGGGGCAGGCCCTGCTGAGTCCCCGAGCGCCACCTGGGTTCCTGCCACCACCCTTGGGCCGGGATGAGGTGCCACCTTGTGCGTAGAAGCCCTGCACACAGGCAAGAAGCCCCCCAGGCCCGCGGCGCACCCGACCCTGGAGCCCCTGGAGCCCCCTGGCCGGATGCAGCCACAGGGAACGGGGGTTCTGAGTTGGCAGGCCCCATTCCCGAAGCATCCACGGGCACTTCCCGAAGGGCTGACACCTGCTGCGCCTCAGCAGCCAGCCAACCTCCCTCCCTCTGGTCGGGCACTGCAAGCCACACAGCCACTTGTGTCCCCTGTGTCCCTCCCTGGAGGCCGCAGCGCGTTTTGGGTTTTAGCGCGGACGGGCCCCTCTCGGCTTCCGTAGTCCATTTGCCCCCGGAGCCTGCCAGACCCCTGGCTCTAGGAGGCTGCCCAGGGGCGCTGCCAACAGCCCCCAGGTGCTGGCTAGCCGCCTCGGCCGGCCACGGGGGGAGCACACACAGCTACGGGTGTCCCCGGGCCGCACACACGAACTGCCCCGCGCTTCCCGGCGTTGCAAATAGGCCCCCCGGGAAGCCCCGCCCGCCCTAGGGGCTTGTTGGGTGGGGCCGACGCAAGGTGGTTGACTGGGGAGGGCTGCTGCTGCCACACACCCACTCCTGAAGCCCACTGGGGCGGTCCAAGGGCGAGGAGCTCGGAGCTCGGTCAGGGCTGTCCCAGCAGAACTTTTTGAGGGTGGACGGACACGCCCGCGGGCAATCAGGTGTTGCGGGCAGGCCCCGGGGGCAGGCCCTGCTGAGTCCCCGAGCGCCACCTGGGTTCCTGCCACCACCCTTGGGCCGGGATGAGGTGCCACCTTGTGCGTAGAAGCCCTGCACACAGGCAAGAAGCCCCCCAGGCCCGCGGCGCACCCGACCCTGGAGCCCCTGGAGCCCCCTGGCCGGCTGCAGCCACAGGGAACGGGGGTTCTGAGTTGGCAGGCCCCATTCCCGAAGCATCCACGGGCACTTCCCGAAGGGCTGACACCTGCTGCGCCTCAGCAGCCAGCCAACCTCCCTCCCTCTGCTCAGGCACTGCATGCCACACAGCCACTTGTGTCCCCTGTGTCCCTCCCTGGAGGCCGCAGCGCGTTTTGGGTTTTGGCGCGGATGGGCCCCTCTCGGCTTCCGTAGTCCATTTGCCCCCGGAGCCTGCCAGACCCCTGGCTCTAGGAGGCTGCCCAGGGGCGCTGCCAACAGCCCCCAGGTGCTGGCTAGCCGCCTCGGCCGGCCACGGGGGGAGCACACACAGCTACGGGTGTCCCCGGGCCGCACACACGAACTGCCCCGCGCTTCCCGGCGTTGCAAATAGGCCCCCCGGGAAGCCCCGCCCGCCCTAGGGGCTTGTCGGGTGGGGCCGACGCAAGGTGGTTGACTGGGGAGGGCTGCTGCTGCCACACACCCACTCCTGAAGCCCACTGGGGCGGTCCAAGGGCGAGGAGCTCGGAGCTCGGTCAGGGCTGTCCCAGCAGAACTTTTTGAGGGTGGACGGACACGCCCGCGGGCAATCAGGTGTTGCGGGCAGGCCCCGGGGGCAGGCCCTGCTGAGTCCCCGAGCGCCACCTGGGTTCCTGCCACCACCCTTGGGCCGGGATGAGGTGCCACCTTGTGCGTAGAAGCCCTGCACACAGGCAAGAAGCCCCCCAGGCCCGCGGCGCACCCGACCCTGGAGCCCCCTGGCCGGATGCAGCCACAGGGAACGGGGGTTCTGAGTTGGCAGGCCCCATTCCCGAAGCATCCACGGGCACTTCCCGAAGGGCTGACACCTGCTGCGCCTCAGCAGCCAGCCAACCTCCCTCCCTCTGGTCGGGCACTGCACGCCACACAGCCACTTGTGTCCCCAGTGTCCCTCCCTGGAGGCCACAGCGCGTTTTGGGTTTTGGCGCGGACGGGCCCCTCTCGGCTTCCGTAGTCCATTTGCCCCCGGAGCCTGCCAGACCCCTGGCTCTAGGAAGCTGCCCAGGGGCGCTGCCAACAGCCCCCAGGTGCTGGCTAGCCGCCTCGGCCGGCCATGGGGGGAGCACACACACCTGCGGGTGTCCCCGGGCCGCACACACGAACTGCCCCGTGCTTCCCGGCGTTGCAAATAGGTCCCCGGGAAGCCCCGCCCGCCCTAGGGGCTTGTCGGGTGGGGCCGACGCAAGGTGGTTGACTGGGGAGGGCTGCTGCTGGCACACACCCACTCCTGAAGCCCACTGGGGCGGTCCAAGGGCGAGGAGCTCGGAGCTCGGTCAGGGCTGTCCCAGCAGAACTTTTTGAGGGTGGACGGACACGCCCGCGGGCAATCAGGTGTTGCGGGCAGGCCCCGGGGGCAGGCCCTGCTGAGTCCCCGAGCGCCACCTGGGTTCCTGCCACCACCCTTGGGCCGGGATGAGGTGCCACCTTGTGCGTAGAAGCCCTGCACACAGGCAAGAAGCCCCCCAGGCCCGCGGCGCACCCGACCCTGGAGCCCCTGGAGCCCCCTGGCTGGATGCAGCCACAGGGAACGGGGGTTCTGAGTTGGCAGGCCCCATTCCCGAAGCATCCACGGGCACTTCCCGAAGGGCTGACACCTGCTGCGCCTCAGCAGCCAGCCAACCTCCCTCCCTCTGGTCGGGCACTGCAAGCCACACAGCCACTTGTGTCCCCTGTGTCCCTCCCTGGAGGCCGCAGCGCGTTTTGGGTTTTGGCGCGGACGGGCCCCTCTCGGCTTCCGTAGTCCATTTGCCCCCGGAGCCTGCCAGACCCCTGGCTCTAGGAGGCTGCCCAGGGGCGCTGCCAACAGCCTCCAGGTGCTGGCTAGCCGCCTCGGCCGGCCACGGGGGGAGCACACACAGCTACGGGTGTCCCCGGGCCGCACACACGAACTGCCCCGCGCTTCCCGGCGTTGCAAATAGGCCCCCCGGGAAGCCCCGCCCGCCCTAGGGGCTTGTCGGGTGGGGCCGACGCAAGGTGGTTGACTGGGGAGGGCTGCTGCTGGCACACACCCACTCCTGAAGCCCACTGGGGCGGTCCAAGGGCGAGGAGCTCGGAGCTCGGTCAGGGCTGTCCCAGCAGAACTTTTTGAGGGTGGACGGACACGCCCGCGGGCAATCAGGTGTTGCGGGCAGGCCCCGGGGGCAGGCCCTGCTGAGTCCCCGAGCGCCACCTGGGTTCCTGCCACCACCCTTGGGCCGGGATGAGGTGCCACCTTGTGCGTAGAAGCCAAGCACACAGGCAAGAAGCCCCCCAGGCCCGCGGCGCACCCGACCCTGGAGCCCCCTGGCCGGCTGCAGCCACAGGGAACGGGGGTTCTGAGTTGGCAGGCCCCATTCCCGAAGCATCCACGGGCACTTCCCGAAGGGCTGACACCTGCTGCGCCTCAGCAGCCAGCCAACCTCCCTCCCTCTGGTCGGGCACTGCACGCCACACAGCCACTTGTGTCCCCTGTGTCCCTCCCTGGAGGCCGCAGCGCGTTTTGGGTTTTGGCGCAGACGGGCCCCTCTCGGCTTCCGTAGTCCATTTGCCCCCGGAGCCTGCCAGACCCCTGGCTCTAGGAGGCTGCCCAGGGGCGCTGCCAACAGCCCCCAGGTGCTGGCTAGCCGCCTCGGCCGGCCACAGGGGGAGCACACACACCTGCGGGTGTCCCCGGGCCGCACACACGAACTGCCCCGCGCTTCCCGGCGTTGCAAATAGGCACCCGGGAAGCCCCGCCCGCCCTAGGGGCTTGTCGGGCGGGGCCGACGCAAGGTGGTTGACTGGGGAGGGCTGCTGCTGGCACACACCCACTCCTGAAGCCCACTGGGGCGGTCCAAGGGCGAGGAGCTCGGAGCTCGGTCAGGGCTGTCCCAGCAGAACTTTTTGAGGGTGGACGGACACGCCCGCGGGCAATCAGGTGTTGCGGGCAGGCCCCGGGGGCAGGCCCTGCTGAGTCCCCGAGCGCCACCTGGGTTCCTGCCACCACCCTTGGGCCGGGATGAGGTGCCACCTTGTGCGTAGAAGCCCTGCACACAGGCAAGAAGCCCCCCAGGCCCGCGGCGCACCCGACCCTGGAGCCCCCTGGCCGGCTGCAGCCACAGGGAACGGGGGTTCTGAGTTGGCAGGCCCCATTCCCGAAGCATCCACGGGCACTTCCCGAAGGGCTGACACCTGCTGCGCCTCAGCAGCCAGCCAACCTCCCTCCCTCTGGTCGGGCACTGCACGCCACACAGCCACTTGTGTCCCCTGTGTCCCTCCCTGGAGGCCGCAGCGCGTTTTGGGTTTTGGCGCGGACGGGCCCCTCTCGGCTTCCGTAGTCCATTTGCCCCCGGAGCCTGCCAGACCCCTGGCTCTAAGAGGCTGCCCAGGGGCGCTGCCAACAGCCCCCAGGTGCTGGCTAGCCGCCTCGGCCGGCCACGGGGGGAGCACACACAGCTGCGGGTATCCCCGGGCCGCACACACGAACTGCCCCGCGCTTCCCGGCGTTGCAAATAGGCCCCCCGGGAAGCCCCGCCCGCCCTAGGGGCTTGTCGGGTGGGGCCGACGCAAGGTGGTTGACTGGGGAGGGCTGCTGCTGCCACACACCCACTCCTGAAGCCCACTGGGGCGGTCCAAGGGCGAGGAGCTCGGAGCTCGGTCAGGGCTGTCCCAGCAGAACTTTTTGAGGGTGGACGGACACGCCCGCGGGCAATCAGGTGTTGCGGGCAGGCCCCGGGGGCAGGCCCTGCTGAGTCCCCGAGCGCCACCTGGGTTCCTGCCACCACCCTTGGGCCGGGATGAGGTGCCACCTTGTGCGTAGAAGCCCTGCACACAGGCAAGAAGCCCCCCAGGCCCGCGGCGCACCCGACCCTGGAGCCCCTGGAGCCCCCTGGCCGGCTGCAGCCACAGGGAACGGGGGTTCTGAGTTGGCAGGCCCCATTCCCGAAGCATCCACGGGCACTTCCCGAAGGGCTGACACCTGCTGCGCCTCAGCAGCCAGCCAACCTCCCTCCCTCTGGTCGGGCACTGCACGCCACACAGCCACTTGTGTCCCCTGTGTCCCTCCCTGGAGGCCGCAGCGCGTTTTGGGTTTTGGCGCGGACGGGCCCCTCTCGGCTTCCGTAGTCCATTTGCCCCCGGAGCCTGCCAGACCCCTGGCTCTAAGAGGCTGCCCAGGGGCGCTGCCAACAGCCCCCAGGTGCTGGCTAGCCGCCTCGGCCGGCCACGGGGGGAGCACACACAGCTGCGGGTATCCCCGGGCCGCACACACGAACTGCCCCGCGCTTCCCGGCGTTGCAAATAGGCCCCCCGGGAAGCCCCGCCCGCCCTAGGGGCTTGTCGGGTGGGGCCGACGCAAGGTGGTTGACTGGGGAGGGCTGCTGCTGCCACACACCCACTCCTGAAGCCCACTGGGGCGGTCCAAGGGCGAGGAGCTCGGAGCTCGGTCAGGGCTGTCCCAGCAGAACTTTTTGAGGGTGGACGGACACGCCCGCGGGCAATCAGGTGTTGCGGGCAGGCCCCGGGGGCAGGCCCTGCTGAGTCCCCGAGCGCCACCTGGGTTCCTGCCACCACCCTTGGGCCGGGATGAGGTGCCACCTTGTGCGTAGAAGCCCTGCACACAGGCAAGAAGCCCCCCAGGCCCGCGGCGCACCCGACCCTGGAGCCCCTGGAGCCCCCTGGCCGGATGCAGCCACAGGGAACGGGGGTTCTGAGTTGGCAGGCCCCATTCCCGAAGCATCCATGGGCACTTCCCGAAGGGCTGACACCTGCTGCGCCTCAGCAGCCAGCCAACCTCCCTCCCTCTGGTCGGGCACTGCAAGCCACACAGCCACTTGTGTCCCCTGTGTCCCTCCCTGGAGGCCGCAGCGCGTTTTGGGTTTTGGCGCGGACGGGCCCCTCTCGGCTTCCGTAGTCCATTTGCCCCCGGAGCCTGCCAGACCCCTGGCTCTAGGAGGCTGCCCAGGGGCGCTGCCAACAGCCCCCAGGTGCTGGCTAGCCGCCTCGGCCGGCCACGGGGGGAGCACACACAGCTACGGGTGTCCCCGGGCCGCACACACGAACTGCCCCGCGCTTCCCGGCGTTGCAAATAGGCCCCCCGGGAAGCCCCGCCCGCCCTAGGGGCTTGTCGGGTGGGGCCGACGCAAGGTGGTTGACTGGGGAGGGCTGCTGCTGCCACACACCCACTCCTGAAGCCCACTGGGGCGGTCCAAGGGCGAGGAGCTCGGAGCTCGGTCAGGGCTGTCCCAGCAGAACTTTTTGAGGGTGGACGGACACGCCCGCGGGCAATCAGGTGTTGCGGGCAGGCCCCGGGGGCAGGCCCTGCTGAGTCCCCGAGCGCCACCTGGGTTCCTGCAACCACCCTTGGGCCGGGATGAGGTGCCACCTTGTGCGTAGAAGCCCTGCACACAGGCAAGAAGCCCCCCAGGCCCGCGGCGCACCCGACCCTGGAGCCCCCTGGCCGGCTGCAGCCACAGGGAACGGGGGTTCTGAGTTGGCAGGCCCCATTCCCGAAGCATCCACGGGCACTTCCCGAAGGGCTGACACCTGCTGCGCCTCAGCAGCCAGCCAACCTCCCTCCCTCTGGTCGGGCACTGCACGCCACACAGCCACTTGTGTCCCCTGTGTCCCTCCCTGGAGGCCGCAGCGCGTTTTGGGTTTTGGCGCGGACGGGCCCCTCTCGGCTTCCGTAGTCCATTTGCCCCCAGAGCCTGCCAGACCCCTGGCTCTAGGAGGCTGCCCAGGGGCGCTGCCAACAGCCCCCAGGTGCTGGCTAGCCGCCTCGGCCGGCCACGGGGGGAGCACACACACCTGCGGGTGTCCCCGGGCCGCACACACGAACTGCCCCGCGCTTCCCGGCGTTGCAAATAGGCCCCCCGGGAAGCCCCGCCCGCCCTAGGGGCTTGTCGGGTGGGGCCGACGCAAGGTGGTTGACTGGGGAGGGCTGCTGCTGCCACACACCCACTCCTGAAGCCCACTGGGGCGGTCCAAGGGCGAGGAGCTCGGAGCTCGGTCAGGGCTGTCCCAGCAGAACTTTTTGAGGGTGGACGGACACGCCCGCGGGCAATCAGGTGTTGCGGGCAGGCCCCGGGGGCAGGCCCTGCTGAGTCCCCGAGCGCCACCTGGGTTCCTGCCACCACCCTTGGGCCGGGATGAGGTGCCACCTTGTGCGTAGACGCCCTGCACACAGGCAAGAAGCCCCCCAGGCCCGCGGCGCACCCGACCTGAAGCCCCTGGAGCCCCCTGGCCGGCTGCAGCCACAGGGAACGGGGGTTCTGAGTTGGCAGGCCCCATTCCCGAAGCATCCACGGGCACTTCCCGAAGGGCTGACACCTGCTGCGCCTCAGCAGCCAGCCAACCTCCCTCCCTCTGGTCGGGCACTGCACGCCACACAGCCACTTGTGTCCCCTGTGTCCCTCCCTGGAGGCCGTAGCGCGTTTTGGGTTTTGGCGCGGACGGGCCCCTCTCGGCTTCCGTAGTCCATTTGCCCCCGGAGCCTGCCAGACCCCTGGCTCTAGGAGGCTGCCCAGGGGCGCTGCCAACAGCCCCCAGGTGCTGGCTAGCCGCCTCGGCCGGCCACGGGGGGAGCACACACACCTGCGGGTGTCCCCGGGCCGCACACACGAACTGCCCCGCGCTTCCCGGCGTTGCAAATAGGCACCCGGGAAGCCCCGCCCGCCGTAGGGGCTTGTCGGGTGGGGCCGACGCAAGGTGGTTGACTGGGGAGGGCTGCTGCTGGCACACACCCACTCCTGAAGCCCACTGGGGCGGTCCAAGGGCGAGGAGCTCGGAGCTCGGTCAGGGCTGTCCCAGCAGAACTTTTTGAGGGTGGACGGACACGCCCGCGGGCAATCAGGTGTTGCGGGCAGGCCCCGGGGGCAGGCCCTGCTGAGTCCCCGAGCGCCACCTGGGTTCCTGCCACCACCCTTGGGCCGGGATGAGGTGCCACCTTGTGCGTAGAAGCCCTGCACACAGGCAAGAAGCCCCCCAGGCCCGCGGCGCACCCGACCCTGGAGCCCCCTGGCCGGCTGCAGCCACAGGGAACGGGGGTTCTGAGTTGGCAGGCCCCATTCCCGAAGCATCCACGGGCACTTCCCGAAGGGCTGACACCTGCTGCGCCTCAGCAGCCAGCCAACCTCCCTCCCTCTGGTCGGGCACTGCACGCCACACAGCCACTTGTGTCCCCTGTGTCCCTCCCTGGAGGCCGCAGCGCGTTTTGGGTTTTGGCGCGGACGTGCCCCTCTCGGCTTCCGTAGTCCATTTGCCCCCGGAGCCTGCCAGACCCCTGGCTCTAAGAGGCTGCCCAGGGGCGCTGCCAACAGCCCCCAGGTGCTGGCTAGCCGCCTCGGCCGGCCACGGGGGGAGCACACACAGCTGCGGGTATCCCCGGGCCGCACACACGAACTGCCCCGCGCTTCCCGGCGTTGCAAATAGGCCCCCCGGGAAGCCCCGTCCGCCCTAGGGGCTTGTCGGGTGGGGCCGACGCAAGGTGGTTGACTGGGGAGGGCTGCTGCTGGCACACACCCACTCCTGAAGCCCACTGGGGCGGTCCAAGGGCGAGGAGCTCGGAGCTCGGTCAGGGCTGTCCCAGCAGAACTTTTTGAGGGTGGACGGACACGCCCGCGGGCAATCAGGTGTTGCGGGCAGGCCCCGGGGGCAGGCCCTGCTGAGTCCCCGAGCGCCACCTGGGTTCCTGCCACCACCCTTGGGCCGGGATGAGGTGCCACCTTGTGCGTAGACGCCCTGCACACAGGCAAGAAGCCCCCCAGGCCCGCGGCGCACCCGACCCTGGAGCCCCTGGAGCCCCCTGGCCGGATGCAGCCACAGGGAACGGGGGTTCTGAGTTGGCAGGCCCCATTCCCGAAGCATCCACGGGCACTTCCCGAAGGGCTGACACCTGCTGCGCCTCAGCAGCCAGCCAACCTCCCTCCCTCTTGTCGGGCACTGCAAGCCACACAGCCACTTGTGTCCCCTGTGTCCCTCCCTGGAGGCCGCAGCGCGTTTTGGGTTTTGGCGCGGACGGGCCCCTCTCGGCTTCCGTAGTCCATTTGCCCCCGGAGCCTGCCAGACCCCTGGCTCTAGGAGGCTGCCCAGGGGCGCTGCCAACAGCCCCCAGGTGCTGGCTAGCCGCCTCGGCCGGCCACGGGGGGAGCACACACAGCTACGGGTGTCCCCGGGCCGCACACACGAACTGCCCCGCGCTTCCCGGCGTTGCAAATAGGCCCCCCGGGAAGCCCCGCCCGCCCTAGGGGCTTGTCGGGTGGGGCCGACGCAAGGTGGTTGACTGGGGAGGGCTGCTGCTGGCACACACCCACTCCTGAAGCCCACTGGGGCGGTCCAAGGGCGAGGAGCTCGGAGCTCGGTCAGGGCTGTCCCAGCAGAACTTTTTGAGGGTGGACGGACACGCCCGCGGGCAATCAGGTGTTGCGGGCAGGCCCCGGGGGCAGGCCCTGCTGAGTCCCCGAGCGCCACCTGGGTTCCTGCCACCACCCTTGGGCCGGGATGAGGTGCCACCTTGTGCGTAGAAGCCCTGCACACAGGCAAGAAGCCCCCCAGGCCCGCGGCGCACCCGACCCTGGAGCCCCCTGGCCGGCTGCAGCCACAGGGAACGGGGGTTCTGAGTTGGCAGGCCCCATTCCCGAAGCATCCACGGGCACTTCCCGAAGGGCTGACACCTGCTGCGCCTCAGCAGCCAGCCAACCTCCCTCCCTCTGGTCGGGCACTGCACGCCACACAGCCACTTGTGTCCCCTGTGTCCCTCCCTGGAGGCCGCAGCGCGTTTTGGGTTTTGGCGCGGACGGGCCCCTCTCGGCTTCCGTAGTCCATTTGCCCCCGGAGCCTGCCAGACCCCTGGCTCTAGGAGGCTGCCCAGGGGCGCTGCCAACAGCCCCCTGGTGCTGGCTAGCCGCCTCGGCCGGCCACGGGGGGAGCACACACACCTGCGGGTGTCCCCGGGCCGCACACACGAACTGCCCCGCGCTTCCCGGCGTTGCAAATAGGCCCCCCGGGAAGCCCCGCCCGCCCTAGGGGCTTGTCGGGTGGGGCCGACGCAAGGTGGTTGACTGGGGAGGGCTGCTGCTGGCACACACCCACTCCTGAAGCCCACTGGGGCGGTCCAAGGGCGAGGAGCTCGAGCTCGGTAAGGGCTGTCCCAGCAGAACTTTTTGAGGGTGGACGGACACGCCCGCGGGCAATCAGGTGTTGCGGGCAGGCCCCGGGGGCAGGCCCTGCTGAGTCCCCGAGCGCCACCTGGGTTCCTGCCACCACCCTTGGGCCGGGATGAGGTGCCACCTTGTGCGTAGAAGCCCTGCACACAGGCAAGAAGCCCCCCAGGCCCGCGGCGCACCCGACCCTGGAGCCCCTGGAGCCCCCTGGCCGGATGCAGCCACAGGGAACGGGGGTTCTGAGTTGGCAGGCCCCATTCCCGAAGCATCCACGGGCACTTCCCGAAGGGCTGACACCTGCTGCGCCTCAGCAGCCAGCCAACCTCCCTCCCTCTGGTCGGGCACTGCACGCCACACAGCCACTTGTGTCCCCTGTGTCCCTCCCTGGAGGCCGCAGCGCGTTTTGGGTTTTGGCGCGGACGGGCCCCTCTCGGCTTCCGTAGTCCATTTGCCCCCGGAGCCTGCCAGACCCCTGGCTCTAGGAGGCTGCCCAGGGGCGCTGCCAACAGCCCCCAGGTGCTGGCTAGCCGCCTCGGCCGGCCACGGGGGGAGCACACACAGCTACGGGTGTCCCCGGGCCGCACACACGAACTGCCCCGCGCTTCCCGGCGTTGCAAATAGGCCCCCCGGGAAGCCCCGCCCGCCCTAGGGGCTTGTCGGGTGGGGCCGACGCAAGGTGGTTGACTGGGGAGGGCTGCTGCTGCCACACACCCACTCCTGAAGCCCACTGGGGCGGTCCAAGGGCGAGGAGCTCGGAGCTCGGTCAGGGCTGTCCCAGCAGAACTTTTTGAGGGTGGACGGACACGCCCGCGGGCAATCAGGTGTTGCGGGCAGGCCCCGGGGGCAGGCCCTGCTGAGTCCCCGAGCGCCACCTGGGTTCCTGCCACCACCCTTGGGCCGGGATGAGGTGCCACCTTGTGCGTAGAAGCCCTGCACACAGGCAAGAAGCCCCCCAGGCCCGCGGCGCACCCGACCCTGGAGCCCCCTGGCCGGCTGCAGCCACAGGGAACGGGGGTTCTGAGTTGGCAGGCCCCATTCCCGAAGCATCCACGGGCACTTCCCGAAGGGCTGACACCTGCTGCGCCTCAGCAGCCAGCCAACCTCCCTCCCTCTGGTCGGGCACTGCACGCCACACAGCCACTTGTGTCCCCTGTGTCCCTCCCTGGAGGCCGCAGCGCGTTTTGGGTTTTGGCGCGGACGGGCCCCTCTCGGCTTCCGTAGTCCATTTGCCCCCGGAGCCTGCCAGACCCCTGGCTCTAGGAGGCTGCCCAGGGGCGCTGCCAACAGCCCCCTGGTGCTGGCTAGCCGCCTCGGCCGGCCACGGGGGGAGCACACACACCTGCGGGTGTCCCCGGGCCGCACACACGAACTGCCCCGCGCTTCCCGGCGTTGCAAATAGGCCCCCCGGGAAGCCCCCCACGCCCTAGGGGCTTGTCGGGTGGGGCCGACGCAAGGTGGTTGACTGGGGAGGGCTGCTGCTGGCACACACCCACTCCTGAAGCCCACTGGGGCGGTCCAAGGGCGAGGAGCTCGGAGCTCGGTCAGGGCTGTCCCAGCAGAACTTTTTGAGGGTGGACGGACACGCCCGCGGGCAATCAGGTGTTGCGGGCAGGCCCCGGGGGCAGGCCCTGCTGAGTCCCCGAGCGCCACCTGGGTTCCTGCCACCACCCTTGGGCCGGGATGAGGTGCCACCTTGTGCGTAGAAGCCCTGCACACAGGCAAGAAGCCCCCCAGGCCCGCGGCGCACCCGACCCTGGAGCCCCCTGGCCGGATGCAGCCACAGGGAACGGGGGTTCTGAGTTGGCAGGCCCCATTCCCGAAGCATCCACGGGCACTTCCCGAAGGGCTGACACCTGCTGCGCCTCAGCAGCCAGCCAACCTCCCTCCCTCTGGTCAGGCACTGCACGCCACACAGCCACTTGTGTCCCCTGTGTCCCTCCCTGGAGGCCGCAGCGCGTTTTGGGTTTTGGCGCGGATGGGCCCCTCTCGGCTTCCGTAGTCCATTTGCCCCCGGAGCCTGCCAGACCCCTGGCTCTAGGAGGCTGCCCAGGGGCGCTGCCAACAGCCCCCAGGTGCTGGCTAGCCGCCTCGGCCGGCCACGGGGGGAGCACACACAGCTACGGGTGTCCCCGGGCCGCACACACGAACTGCCCCGCGCTTCCCGGCGTTGCAAATAGGCCCCCCGGGAAGCCCCGCCCGCCCTAGGGGCTTGTCGGGTGGGGCCGACGCAAGGTGGTTGACTGGGGAGGGCTGCTGCTGCCACACACCCACTCCTGAAGCCCACTGGGGCGGTCCAAGGGCGAGGAGCTCGGAGCTCGGTCAGGGCTGTCCCAGCAGAACTTTTTGAGGGTGGACGGACACGCCCGCGGGCAATCAGGTGTTGCGGGCAGGCCCCGGGGGCAGGCCCTGCTGAGTCCCCGAGCGCCACCTGGGTTCCTGCCACCACCCTTGGGCCGGGATGAGGTGCCACCTTGTGCGTAGAAGCCCTGCACACAGGCAAGAAGCCCCCCAGGCCCGCGGCGCACCCGACCCTGGAGCCCCTGGAGCCCCCTGGCCGGATGCAGCCACAGGGAACGGGGGTTCTGAGTTGGCAGGCCCCATTCCCGAAGCATCCACGGGCACTTCCCGAAGGGCTGACACCTGCTGCGCCTCAGCAGCCAGCCAACCTCCCTCCCTCTGGTCGGGCACTGCAAGCCACACAGCCACTTGTGTCCCCTGTGTCCCTCCCTGGAGGCCGCAGCGCGTTTTGGGTTTTGGCGCGGATAGGCCCCTCTCGGCTTCCGTAGTCCATTTGCCCCCGGAGCCTGCCAGACCCCTGGCTCTAGGAGGCTGCCCAGGGGCGCTGCCAACAGCCCCCAGGTGCTGGCTAGCCGCCTCGGCCGGCCACGGGGTGAGCACACACAGCTACGGGTGTCCCCGGGCCGCACACACGAACTGCCCCGCGCTTCCCGGCGTTGCAAATAGGCCCCCCGGGAAGCCCCGCCCGCCCTAGGGGCTTGTCGGGTGGGGCCGACGCAAGGTGGTTGACTGGGGAGGGCTGCTGCTGGCACACACCCACTCCTGAAGCCCACTGGGGCGGTCCAAGGGCGAGGAGCTCGGAGCTCGGTCAGGGCTGTCCCAGCAGAACTTTTTGAGGGTGGACGGACACGCCCGCGGGCAATCAGGTGTTGCGGGCAGGCCCCGGGGGCAGGCCCTGCTGAGTCCCCGAGCGCCACCTGGGTTCCTGCCACCACCCTTGGGCCGGGATGAGGTGCCACCTTGTGCGTAGAAGCCCTGCACACAGGCAAGAAGCCCCCCAGGCCCGCGGCGCACCCGACCCTGGAGCCCCCTGGCCGGCTGCAGCCACAGGGAACGGGGGTTCTGAGTTGGCAGGCCCCATTCCCGAAGCATCCACGGGCACTTCCCGAAGGGCTGACACCTGCTGCGCCTCAGCAGCCAGCCAACCTCCCTCCCTCTGGTCGGGCACTGCACGCCACACAGCCACTTGTGTCCCCTGTGTCCCTCCCTGGAGGCCGCAGCGCGTTTTGGGTTTTGGCGCGGACGGGCCCCTCTCGGCTTCCGTAGTCCATTTGCCCCCGGAGCCTGCCAGACCCCTGGCTCTAGGAGGCTGCCCAGGGGCGCTGCCAACAGCCCCCAGGTGCTGGCTAGCCGCCTCGGCCGGCCACGGGGGGAGCACACACACCTGCGGGTGTCCCCGGGCCGCACACACGAACTGCCCCGCGCTTCCCGGCGTTGCAAATAGGCCCCCCGGGAAGCCCCGCCCGCCCTAGGGGCTTGTCGGGTGGGGCCGACGCAAGGTGGTTGACTGGGAGGGCTGCTGCTGCCACACACCCACTCCTGAAGCCCACTGGGGCGGTCCAAGGGCGAGGAGCTCGGAGCTCGGTCAGGGCTGTCCCAGCAGAACTTTTTGAGGGTGGACGGACACGCCCGCGGGCAACCAGGTGTTGCAGGCAGGCCCCGGGGGCAGGCCCTGCTGAGTCCCCGAGCGCCACCTGGGTTCCTGCCACCACCCTTGGCCGGGATGAGGTGCCACCTTGTGCGTAGAAGCCCTGCACACAGGCAAGAAGCCCCCCAGGCCCGCGGCGCACCCGACCCTGGAGCCCCCTGGCCGGCTGCAGCCACAGGGAACGGGGGTTCTGAGTTGGCAGGCCCCATTCCCGAAGCATCCACGGGCACTTCCCGAAGGGCTGACACCTGCTGCGCCTCAGCAGCCAGCCAACCTCCCTCCCTCTGGTCAGGCACTGCACGCCACACAGCCACTTGTGTCCCCTGTGTCCCTCCCTGGAGGCCGCAGCGCGTTTTGGGTTTTGGCGCGGACGGGCCCCTCTCGGCTTCCGTAGTCCATTTGCCCCCGGAGCCTGCCAGACCCCTGGCTCTAGGAGGCTGCCCAGGGGCGCTGCCAACAGCCCCCAGGTGCTGGCTAGCCGCCTCGGCCGGCCACGGGGGGAGCACACACACCTGCGGGTGTCCCCGGGCCGCACACACGAACTGCCCCGCGCTTCCCGGCGTTGCAAATAGGCCCCCCGGGAAGCCACGCCCTCCCTAGGGGCTTGTCGGGTGGGGCCGACGCAAGGTGGTTGACTGGGGAGGGCTGCTGCTGCCACACACCCACTCCTGAAGCCCACTGGGGCGGTCCAAGGGCGAGGAGCTCGGAGCACGGTCAGGGCTGTCCCAGCAGAACTTTTTGAGGGTGGACGGACACGCCCGCGGGCAATCAGGTGTTGCGGGCAGGCCCCGGGGGCAGGCCCTGCTGAGTCCCCGAGCGCCACCTGGGTTCCTGCCACCACCCTTGGGCCGGGATGAGGTGCCACCTTGTGCGTAGAAGCCCTGCACACAGGCAAGAAGCCCCCCAGGCCCGCGGCGCACCCGACCCTGGAGCCCCCTGGCCGGCTGCAGCCACAGGGAACGGGGGTTCTGAGTTGGCAGGCCCCATTCCCGAAGCATCCACGGGCACTTCCCGAAGGGCTGACACCTGCTGCGCCTCAGCAGCCAGCCAACCTCCCTCCCTCTGGTCGGGCACTGCACGCCACACAGCCACTTGTGTCCCCTGTGTCCCTCCCTGGAGGCCGCAGCGCGTTTTGGGTTTTGGCGCGGACGGGCCCCTCTCGGCTTCCGTAGTCCATTTGCCCCCGGAGCCTGCCAGACCCCTGGCTCTAAGAGGCTGCCCAGGGGCGCTGCCAACAGCCCCCAGGTGCTGGCTAGCCGCCTCGGCCGGCCACGGGGGGAGCACACACAGCTGCGGGTATCCCCGGGCCGCACACACGAACTGCCCCGCGCTTCCCGGCGTTGCAAATAGGCCCCCCGGGAAGCCCCGTCCGCCCTAGGGGCTTGTCGGGTGGGGCCGACGCAAGGTGGTTGACTGGGGAGGGCTGCTGCTGGCACACACCCACTCCTGAAGCCCACTGGGGCGGTCCAAGGGCGAGGAGCTCGGAGCTCGGTCAGGGCTGTCCCTGCAGAACTTTTTGAGGGTGGACGGACACGCCCGCGGGCAATCAGGTGTTGCGGGCAGGCCCCGGGGGCAGGCCCTGCTGAGTCCCCGAGTGCCACCTGGGTTCCTGCCACCACCCTTGGGCCGGGATGAGGTGCCACCTTGTGCGTAGACGCCCTGCACACAGGCAAGAAGCCCCCCAGGCCCGCGGCGCACCCGACCCTGGAGCCCCTGGAGGCCCCTGGCCGGATGCAGCCACAGGGAACGGGGGTTCTGAGTTGGCAGGCCCCATTCCCGAAGCATCCACGGGCACTTCCCGAAGGGCTGACACCTGCTGCGCCTCAGCAGCCAGCCAACCTCCCTCCCTCTGGTCGGGCACTGCAAGCCACACAGCCACTTGTGTCCCCTGTGTCCCTCCCTGGAGGCCGCAGCGCGTTTTGGGTTTTGGCGCGGACGGGCCCCTCTCGGCTTCCGTAGTCCATTTGCCCCCGGAGCCTGCCAGACCCCTGGCTCTAGGAGGCTGCCCAGGGGCGCTGCCAACAGCCCCCAGGTGCTGGCTAGCCGCCTCGGCCGGCCACGGGGGGAGCACACACAGCTACGGGTGTCCCCGGGCCGCACACACGAACTGCCCCGCGCTTCCCGGCGTTGCAAATAGGCCCCCCGGGAAGCCCCGCCCGCCCTAGGGGCTTGTCGGGTGGGGCCGACGCAAGGTGGTTGACTGGGGAGGGCTGCTGCTGGCACACACCCACTCCTGAAGCCCACTGGGGCGGTCCAAGGGCGAGGAGCTCGGAGCTCGGTCAGGGCTGTCCCAGCAGAACTTTTTGAGGGTGGACGGACACGCCCGCGGGCAATCAGGTGTTGCGGGCAGGCCCCGGGGGCAGGCCCTGCTGAGTCCCCGAGCGCCACCTGGGTTCCTGCCACCACCCTTGGGCCGGGATGAGGTGCCACCTTGTGCGTAGAAGCCCTGCACACAGGCAAGAAGCCCCCCAGGCCCGCGGCGCACCCGACCCTGGAGCCCCCTGGCCGGCTGCAGCCACAGGGAACGGGGGTTCTGAGTTGGCAGGCCCCATTCCCGAAGCATCCACGGGCACTTCCCGAAGGGCTGACACCTGCTGCGCCTCAGCAGCCAGCCAACCTCCCTCCCTCTGGTCGGGCACTGCACGCCACACAGCCACTTGTGTCCCCTGTGTCCCTCCCTGGAGGCCGCAGCGCGTTTTGGGTTTTGGCGCGGACGGGCCCCTCTCGGCTTCCGTAGTCCATTTGCCCCCGGAGCCTGCCAGACCCCTGGCTCTAGGAGGCTGCCCAGGGGCGCTGCGAACAGCCCCCTGGTGCTGGCTAGCCGCCTCGGCCGGCCACGGGGGGAGCACACACACCTGCGGGTGTCCCCGGGCCGCACACACGAACTGCCCCGCGCTTCCCGGCGTTGCAAATAGGCCCCCCGGAAGCCCCCCACGCCCTAGGGGCTTGTCGGGTGGGGCCGACGCAAGGTGGTTGACTGGGGAGGGCTGCTGCTGGCACACACCCACTCCTGAAGCCCACTGGGGCGGTCCAAGGGCGAGGAGCTCGGAGCTCGGTCAGGGCTGTCCCAGCAGAACTTTTTGAGGGTGGACGGACACGCCCGCGGGCAATCAGGTGTTGCAGGCAGGCCCCGGGGGCAGGCCCTGCTGAGTCCCCGAGCGCCACCTGGGTTCCTGCCACCACCCTTGGGCCGGGATGAGGTGCCACCTTGTGCGTAGAAGCCCTGCACACAGGCAAGAAGCCCCCCAGGCCCGCGGCGCACCCGACCCTGGAGCCCCTGGAGCCCCCTGGCCGGATGCAGCCACAGGGAACGGGGGTTCTGAGTTGGCAGGCCCCATTCCCGAAGCATCCACGGGCACTTCCCGAAGGGCTGACACCTGCTGCGCCTCAGCAGCCAGCCAACCTCCCTCCCTCTGGTCGGGCACTGCACGCCACACAGCCACTTGTGTCCCCTGTGTCCCTCCCTGGAGGCCGCAGCGCGTTTTGGGTTTTGGCGCGGACGGGCCCCTCTCGGCTTCCGTAGTCCATTTGCCCCCGGAGCCTGCCAGACCCCTGGCTCTAGGAGGCTGCCCAGGGGCGCTGCCAACAGCCCCCAGGTGCTGGCTAGCCGCCTCGGCCGGCCACGGGGGGAGCACACAGAGCTACGGGTGTCCCCGGGCCGCACACACGAACTGCCCCGCGCTTCCCGGCGTTGCAAATAGGCCCCCCGGGAAGCCCCGCCCGCCCTAGGGGCTTGTCGGGTGGGGCCGACGCAAGGTGGTTGACTGGGGAGGGCTGCTGCTGCCACACACCCACTCCTGAAGCCCACTGGGGCGGTCCAAGGGCGAGGAGCTCGGAGCTCGGTCAGGGCTGTCCCAGCAGAACTTTTTGAGGGTGGACGGACACGCCCGCGGGCAATCAGGTGTTGCGGGCAGGCCCCGGGGGCAGGCCCTGCTGAGTCCCCGAGCGCCACCTGGGTTCCTGCCACCACCCTTGGGCCGGGATGAGGTGCCACCTTGTGCGTAGAAGCCCTGCACACAGGCAAGAAGCCCCCCAGGCCCGCGGCGCACCCGACCCTGGAGCCCCCTGGCCGGCTGCAGCCACAGGGAACGGGGGTTCTGAGTTGGCAGGCCCCATTCCCGAAGCATCCACGGGCACTTCCCGAAGGGCTGACACCTGCTGCGCCTCAGCAGCCAGCCAACCTCCCTCCCTCTGGTCGGGCACTGCAAGCCACACAGCCACTTGTGTCCCCTGTGTCCCTCCCTGGAGGCCGCAGCGCGTTTTGGGTTTTGGCGCGGACGGGCCCCTCTCGGCTTCCGTAGTCCATTTGCCCCCGGAGCCTGCCAGACCCCTGGCTCTAGGAGGCTGCCCAGGGGCGCTGCCAACAGCCCCCTGGTGCTGGCTAGCCGCCTCGGCCGGCCACGGGGGGAGCACACACACCTGCGGGTGTCCCCGGGCCGCACACACGAACTGCCCCGCGCTTCCCGGCGTTGCAAATAGGCCCCCTGGGAAGCCCCCCACGCCCTAGGGGCTTGTCGGGTGGGGCCGACGCAAGGTGGTTGACTGGGGAGGGCTGCTGCTGGCACACACCCACTCCTGAAGCCCACTGGGGCGGTCCAAGGGCGAGGAGCTCGGAGCTCGGTCAGGGCTGTCCCAGCAGAACTTTTTGAGGGTGGACGGACACGCCCGCGGGCAATCAGGTGTTGCGGGCAGGCCCCGGGGGCAGGCCCTGCTGAGTCCCCGAGCGCCACCTGGGTTCCTGCCACCACCCTTGGGCCGGGATGAGGTGCCACCTTGTGCGTAGAAGCCCTGCACACAGGCAAGAAGCCCCCCAGGCCCGCGGCGCACCCGACCCTGGAGCCCCCTGGCCGGATGCAGCCACAGGGAACGGGGGTTCTGAGTTGGCAGGCCCCATTCCCGAAGCATCCACGGGCACTTCCCGAAGGGCTGACACCTGCTGCGCCTCAGCAGCCAGCCAACCTCCCTCCCTCTGGTCAGGCACTGCACGCCACACAGCCACTTGTGTCCCCTGTGTCCCTCCCTGGAGGCCGCAGCGCGTTTTGGGTTTTGGCGCGGATGGGCCCCTCTCGGCTTCCGTAGTCCATTTGCCCCCGGAGCCTGCCAGACCCCTGGCTCTAGGAGGCTGCCCAGGGGCGCTGCCAACAGCCCCCAGGTGCTGGCTAGCCGCCTCGGCCGGCCACGGGGGGAGCACACACAGCTACGGGTGTCCCCGGGCCGCACACACGAACTGCCCCGCGCTTCCCGGCGTTGCAAATAGGCCCCCCGGGAAGCCCCGCCCGCCCTAGGGGCTTGTCGGGTGGGGCCGACGCAAGGTGGTTGACTGGGGAGGGCTGCTGCTGCCACACACCCACTCCTGAAGCCCACTGGGGCGGTCCAAGGGCGAGGAGCTCGGAGCTCGGTCAGGGCTGTCCCAGCAGAACTTTTTGAGGGTGGACGGACACGCCCGCGGGCAATCAGGTGTTGCGGGCAGGCCCCGGGGGCAGGCCCTGCTGAGTCCCCGAGCGCCACCTGGGTTCCTGCCACCACCCTTGGGCCGGGATGAGGTGCCACCTTGTGCGTAGAAGCCCTGCACACAGGCAAGAAGCCCCCCAGGCCCGCGGCGCACCCGACCCTGGAGCCCCCTGGCCGGATGCAGCCACAGGGAACGGGGGTTCTGAGTTGGCAGGCCCCATTCCCGAAGCATCCACGGGCACTTCCCGAAGGGCTGACACCTGCTGCGCCTCAGCAGCCAGCCAACCTCCCTCCCTCTGGTCGGGCACTGCACGCCACACAGCCACTTGTGTCCCCTGTGTCCCTCCCTGGAGGCCACAGCGCGTTTTGGGTTTTGGCGCGGACGGGCCCCTCTCGGCTTCCGTAGTCCATTTGCCCCCGGAGCCTGCCAGACCCCTGGCTCTAGGAGGCTGCCCAGGGGCGCTGCCAACAGCCCCCAGGTGCTGGCTAGCCGCCTCGGCCGGACACGGGGGGAGCACACACACCTGCGGATGTCCCCGGGCCGCACACACGAACTGCCCCGCGCTTCCCGGCGTTGCAAATAGGCCCCCCGGGAAGCCCCGCCCGCCCTAGGGGCTTGTCGGGTGGGGCCGACGCAAGGTGGTTGACTGGGGAGGGCTGCTGCTGCCACACACCCACTCCTGAAGCCCACTGGGGCGGTCCAAGGGCGAGGAGCTCGGAGCTCGGTCAGGGCTGTCCCAGCAGAACTTTTTGAGGGTGGACGGACACGCCCGCGGGCAATCAGGTGTTGCGGGCAGGCCCCGGGGGCAGTCCCTGCTGAGTCCCCGAGCGCCACCTGGGTTCCTGCCACCACCCTTGGGCCGGGATGAGGTGCCACCTTGTGCGTAGAAGCCCTGCACACAGGCAAGAAGCCCCCCAGGCCCGCGGCGCACCCGACCCTGGAGCCCCTGGAGCCCCCTGGCCGGATGCAGCCACAGGGAACGGGGGTTCTGAGTTGGCAGGCCCCATTCCCGAAGCATCCACGGGCACTTCCCGAAGGGCTGACACCTGCTGCGCCTCAGCAGCCAGCCAACCTCCCTCCCTCTGGTCGGGCACTGCAAGCCACACAGCCACTTGTGTCCCCTGTGTCCCTCACTGGAGGCCGCAGCACGTTTTGGGTTTTGGCGCGGATAGGCCCCTCTCGGCTTCCGTAGTCCATTTGCCCCCGGAGCCTGCCAGACCCCTGGCTCTAGGAGGCTGCCCAGGGGCGCTGCCAACAGCCCCCAGGTGCTGGCTAGCCGCCTCGGCCGGCCACGGGGTGAGCACACACAGCTACGGGTGTCCCCGGGCCGCACACACGAACTGCCCCGCGCTTCCCGGCGTTGCAAATAGGCCCCCCGGGAAGCCCCGCCCGCCCTAGGGGCTTGTCGGGTGGGGCCGACGCAAGGTGGTTGACTGGGGAGGGCTGCTGCTGCCACACACCCACTCCTGAAGCCCACTGGGGCGGTCCAAGGGCGAGGAGCTCGGAGCTCGGTCAGGGCTGTCCCAGCAGAACTTTTTGAGGGTGGACGGACACGCCCGCGGGCAATCAGGTGTTGCGGGCAGGCCCCGGGGGCAGGCCCTGCTGAGTCCCCGAGCGCCACCTGGGTTCCTGCCACCACCCTTGGGCCGGGATGAGGTGCCACCTTGTGCGTAGAAGCCCTGCACACAGGCAAGAAGCCCCCCAGGCCCGCGGCGCACCCGACCCTGGAGCCCCCTGGCCGGCTGCAGCCACAGGGAACGGGGGTTCTGAGTTGGCAGGCCCCATTCCCGAAGCATCCACGGGCACTTCCCGAAGGGCTGACACCTGCTGCGCCTCAGCAGCCAGCCAACCTCCCTCCCTCTGGTCGGGCACTGCACGCCACACAGCCACTTGTGTCCCCTGTGTCCCTCCCTGGAGGCCGCAGCGCGTTTTGGGTTTTGGCGCGGACGGGCCCCTCTCGGCTTCCGTAGTCCATTTGCCCCCGGAGCCTGCCAGACCCCTGGCTCTAGGAGGCTGCCCAGGGGCGCTGCCAACAGCCCCCAGGTGCTGGCTAGCCGCCTCGGCCGGCCACGGGGGGAGCACACACACCTGCGGGTGTCCCCGGGCCGCACACACGAACTGCCCCGCGCTTCCCGGCGTTGCAAATAGGCCCCCCGGGAAGCCCCGCCCGCCCTAGGGGCTTGTCGGGTGGGGCCGACGCAAGGTGGTTGACTGGGGAGGGCTGCTGCTGCCACACACCCACTCCTGAAGCCCACTGGGGCGGTCCAAGGGCGAGGAGCTCGGAGCTCGGTCAGGGCTGTCCCAGCAGAACTTTTTGAGGGTGGACGGACACGCCCGCGGGCAATCAGGTGTTGCGGGCAGGCCCCGGGGGCAGGCCCTGCTGAGTCCCCGAGCGCCACCTGGGTTCCTGCCACCACCCTTGGGCCGGGATGAGGTGCCACCTTGTGCGTAGAAGCCCTGCACACAGGCAAGAAGCCCCCCAGGCCCGCGGCGCACCCGACCCTGGAGCCCCCTGGCCGGCTGCAGCCACAGGGAACGGGGGTTCTGAGTTGGCAGGCCCCATTCCCGAAGCATCCACGGGCACTTCCCGAAGGGCTGACACCTGCTGCGCCTCAGCAGCCAGCCAACCTCCCTCCCTCTGGTCGGGCACTGCAAGCCACACAGCCACTTGTGTCCCCTGTGTCCCTCCCTGGAGGCCGCAGCGCGTTTTGGGTTTTGGCGCGGACGGGCCCCTCTCGGCTTCCGTAGTCCATTTGCCCCCGGAGCCTGCCAGACCCCTGGCTCTAGGAGGCTGCCCAGGGGCGCTGCCAACAGCCCCCTGGTGCTGGCTAGCCGCCTCGGCCGGCCACGGGGGGAGCACACACACCTGCGGGTGTCCCCGGGCCGCACACACGAACTGCCCCGCGCTTCCCGGCGTTGCAAATAGGCCCCCTGGGAAGCCCCCCACGCCCTAGGGGCTTGTCGGGTGGGGCCGACGCAAGGTGGTTGACTGGGGAGGGCTGCTGCTGGCACACACCCACTCCTGAAGCCCACTGGGGCGGTCCAAGGGCGAGGAGCTCGGAGCTCGGTCAGGGCTGTCCCAGCAGAACTTTTTGAGGGTGGACGGACACGCCCGCGGGCAATCAGGTGTTGCGGGCAGGCCCCGGGGGCAGGCCCTGCTGAGTCCCCGAGCGCCACCTGGGTTCCTGCCACCACCCTTGGGCCGGGATGAGGTGCCACCTTGTGCGTAGAAGCCCTGCACACAGGCAAGAAGCCCCCCAGGCCCGCGGCGCACCCGACCCTGGAGCCCCCTGGCCGGATGCAGCCACAGGGAACGGGGGTTCTGAGTTGGCAGGCCCCATTCCCGAAGCATCCACGGGCACTTCCCGAAGGGCTGACACCTGCTGCGCCTCAGCAGCCAGCCAACCTCCCTCCCTCTGGTCAGGCACTGCACGCCACACAGCCACTTGTGTCCCCTGTGTCCCTCCCTGGAGGCCGCAGCGCGTTTTGGGTTTTGGCGCGGACGGGCCCCTCTCGGCTTCCGTAGTCCATTTGCCCCCGGAGCCTGCCAGACCCCTGGCTCTAGGAGGCTGCCCAGGGGCGCTGCCAACAGCCCCCAGGTGCTGGCTAGCCGCCTCGGCCGGACACGGGGGGAGCACACACACCTGCGGATGTCCCCGGGCCGCACACACGAACTGCCCCGCGCTTCCCGGCGTTGCAAATAGGCCCCCCGGGAAGCCCCGCCCGCCCTAGGGGCTTGTCGGGTGGGGCCGACGCAAGGTGGTTGACTGGGGAGGGCTGCTGCTGCCACACACCCACTCCTGAAGCCCACTGGGGCGGTCCAAGGGCGAGGAGCTCGGAGCTCGGTCAGGGCTGTCCCAGCAGAACTTTTTGAGGGTGGACGGACACGCCCGCGGGCAATCAGGTGTTGCGGGCAGGCCCCGGGGGCAGTCCCTGCTGAGTCCCCGAGCGCCACCTGGGTTCCTGCCACCACCCTTGGGCCGGGATGAGGTGCCACCTTGTGCGTAGAAGCCCTGCACACAGGCAAGAAGCCCCCCAGGCCCGCGGCGCACCCGACCCTGGAGCCCCTGGAGCCCCCTGGCCGGATGCAGCCACAGGGAACGGGGGTTCTGAGTTGGCAGGCCCCATTCCCGAAGCATCCACGGGCACTTCCCGAAGGGCTGACACCTGCTGCGCCTCAGCAGCCAGCCAACCTCCCTCCCTCTGGTCGGGCACTGCACGCCACACAGCCACTTGTGTCCCCTGTGTCCCTCCCTGGAGGCCGCAGCGCGTTTTGGGTTTTGGCGCGGACGGGCCCCTCTCGGCTTCCGTAGTCCATTTGCCCCCGGAGCCTGCCAGACCCCTGGCTCTAGGAGGCTGCCCAGGGGCGCTGCCAACAGCCCCCAGGTGCTGGCTAGCCGCCTCGGCCGGCCACGGGGGGAGCACACACACCTGCGGGTGTCCCCGGGCCGCACACACGAACTGCCCCGCGCTTCCCGGCGTTGCAAATAGGCCCCCCGGGAAGCCCCGCCCGCCCTAGGGGCTTGTCGGGTGGGGCCGACGCAAGGTGGTTGACTGGGGAGGGCTGCTGCTGCCACACACCCACTCCTGAAGCCCACTGGGGCGGTCCAAGGGCGAGGAGCTCGGAGCTCGGTCAGGGCTGTCCCAGCAGAACTTTTTGAGGGTGGACGGACATGCCCGCGGGCAACCAGGTGTTGCAGGCAGGCCCCGGGGGCAGGCCCTGCTGAGTCCCCGAGCGCCACCTGGGTTCCTGCCACCACCCTTGGGCCGGGATGAGGTGCCACCTTGTGCGTAGAAGCCCTGCACACAGGCAAGAAGCCCCCCAGGCCCGCGGCGCACCCGACCCTGGAGCCCCCTGGCCGGCTGCAGCCACAGGGAACGGGGGTTCTGAGTTGGCAGGCCCCATTCCCGAAGCATCCACGGGCACTTCCCGAAGGGCTGACACCTGCTGCGCCTCAGCAGCCAGCCAACCTCCCTCCCTCTGGTCAGGCACTGCACGCCACACAGCCACTTGTGTCCCCTGTGTCCCTCCCTGGAGGCCGCAGCGCGTTTTGGGTTTTGGCGCGGATAGGCCCCTCTCGGCTTCCGTAGTCCATTTGCCCCCGGAGCCTGCCAGACCCCTGGCTCTAGGAGGCTGCCCAGGGGCGCTGCCAACAGCCCCCAGGTGCTGGCTAGCCGCCTCGGCCGGCCACGGGGGGAGCACACACACCTGCGGGTGTCCCCGGGCCGCACACACGAACTGCCCCGCGCTTCCCGGCGTTGCAAATAGGCCCCCCGGGAAGCCACGCCCTCCCTAGGGGCTTGTCGGGTGGGGCCGACGCAAGGTGGTTGACTGGGGAGGGCTGCTGCTGCCACACACCCACTCCTGAAGCCCACTGGGGCGGTCCAAGGGCGAGGAGCTCGGAGCACGGTCAGGGCTGTCCCAGCAGAACTTTTTGAGGGTGGACGGACACGCCCGCGGGCAATCAGGTGTTGCGGGCAGGCCCCGGGGGCAGGCCCTGCTGAGTCCCCGAGCGCCACCTGGGTTCCTGCCACCACCCTTGGGCCGGGATGAGGTGCCACCTTGTGCGTAGAAGCCCTGCACACAGGCAAGAAGCCCCCCAGGCCCGCGGCGCACCCGACCCTGGAGCCCCCTGGCCGGATGCAGCCACAGGGAACGGGGGTTCTGAGTTGGCAGGCCCCATTCCCGAAGCATCCACGGGCACTTCCCGAAGGGCTGACAACTGCTGCGCCTCAGCAGCCAGCCAACCTCCCTCCCTCTGGTCGGGCACTGCACGCCACACAGCCACTTGTGTCCCCTGTGTCCCTCCCTGGAGGCCACAGCGCGTTTTGGGTTTTGGCGCGGACGGGCCCCTCTCGGCTTCCGTAGTCCATTTGCCCCCGGAGCCTGCCAGACCCCTGGCTCTAGGAGGCTGCCCAGGGGCGCTGCCAACAGCCCCCAGGTGCTGGCTAGCCGCCTCGGCCGGCCACAGGGGGAGCACACACACCTGCGGGTGTCCCCGGGCCGCACACACGAACTGCCCCGCGCTTCCCGGCGTTGCAAATAGGCCCCCCGGGAAGCCCCCCACGCCCTAGGGGCTTGTCGGGTGGGGCCGACGCAAGGTGGTTGACTGGGGAGGGCTGCTGCTGGCACACACCCACTCCTGAAGCCCACTGGGGCGGTCCAAGGGCGAGGAGCTCGGAGCTCGGTCAGGGCTGTCCCAGCAGAACTTTTTGAGGGTGGACGGACACGCCCGCGGGCAATCAGGTGTTGCGGGCAGGCCCCGGGGGCAGTCCCTGCTGAGTCCCCGAGCGCCACCTGGGTTCCTGCCACCACCCTTGGGCCGGGATGAGGTGCCACCTTGTGCGTAGACGCCCTGCACACAGGCAAGAAGCCCCCCAGGCCCGCGGCGCACCCGACCCTGGAGCCCCCTGGCCGGCTGCAGCCACAGGGAACGGGGGTTCTGAGTTGGCAGGCCCCATTCCCGAAGCATCCACGGGCACTTCCCGAAGGGCTGACACCTGCTGCGCCTCAGCAGCCAGCCAACCTCCCTCCCTCTGGTCAGGCACTGCACGCCACACAGCCACTTGTGTCCCCTGTGTCCCTCCCTGGAGGCCGCAGCGCGTTTTGGGTTTTGGCGCGGACGGGCCCCTCTCGGCTTCCGTAGTCCATTTGCCCCCGGAGCCTGCCAGACCCCTGGCTCTAGGAGGCTGCCCAGGGGCGCTGCCAACAGCCCCCAGGTGCTGGCTAGCCGCCTCGGCCGGCCACGGGGGGAGCACACACACCTGCGGGTGTCTCCGGGCCGCACACACGAACTGCCCCGCGCTTCCTGGCGTTGCAAATAGGCCCCCCGGGAAGCCCCGCACGCCCTAGGGGCTTGTCGGGTGGGGCCGACGCAAGGTGGTTGACTGGGGAGGGCTGCTGCTGCCACACACCCACTCCTGAAGCCCACTGGGGCGGTCCAAGGGCGAGGAGCTCGGAGCTCGGTCAGGGCTGTCCCAGCAGAACTTTTTGAGGGTGGACGGACACGCCCGCGGGCAATCAGGTGTTGCGGGTAGGCCCGGGGGCAGGCCCTGCTGAGTCCCCGAGCGCCACCTGGGTTCCTGCCACCACCCTTGGGCCGGGATGAGGTGCCACCTTGTGCATAGAAGCCCTGCACACAGGCAAGAAGCCCCCCAGGCCCGCGGCGCACCCGACCCTGGAGCCCCTGGAGCCCCCTGGCCGGATGCAGCCACAGGGAACGGGGGTTCTGAGTTGGCAGGCCCCATTCCCGAAGCATCCACGGGCACTTCCCGAAGGGCTGACACCTGCTGCGCCTCAGCAGCCAGCCAACCTCCCTCCCTCTGGTCGGGCACTGCACGCCACACAGCCACTTGTGTCCCCTGTGTCCCTCCCTGGAGGCCGCAGCGCATTTTGGGTTTTGGCGCGGACGGGCCCCTCTCGGCTTCCGTAGTCCATTTGCCCCCGGAGCCTGCCAGACCCCTGGCTCTAGGAGGCTGCCCAGGGGCGCTGCCAACAGCCCCCAGGTGCTGGCTAGCCGCCTCGGCCGGCCACGGGGGGAGCACACACACCTGCGGGTGTCCCCGGGCCGCACACACGAACTGCCCCGCGCTTCCCGGCGTTGCAAATAGGCCCCCCGGGAAGCCCCGCCCGCCCTAGGGGCTTGTCGGGTGGGGCCGACGCAAGGTGGTTGACTGGGGAGGGCTGCTGCTGCCACACACCCACTCCTGAAGCCCACTGGGGCGGTCCAAGGGCGAGGAGCTCGGAGCTCGGTCAGGGCTGTCCCAGCAGAACTTTTTGAGGGTGGACGGACACGCCCGCGGGCAATCAGGTGTTGCGGGCAGGCCCCGGGGGCAGGCCCTGCTGAGTCCCCGAGCGCCACCTGGGTTCCTGCCACCACCCTTGGGCCGGGATGAGGTGCCACCTTGTGCGTAGAAGCCCTGCACACAGGCAAGAAGCCCCCCAGGCCCGCGGCGCACCCGACCCTGGAGCCCCCTGGCCGGATGCAGCCACAGGGAACGGGGGTTCTGAGTTGGCAGGCCCCATTCCCGAAGCATCCACGGGCACTTCCCGAAGGGCTGACACCTGCTGCGCCTCAGCAGCCAGCCAACCTCCCTCCCTCTGGTCGGGCACTGCACGCCACACAGCCACTTGTGTCCCCTGTGTCCCTCCCTGGA
Organism: Lepus europaeus; assembly: GCF_033115175.1. Classification (NCBI taxonomy): domain Eukaryota; kingdom Metazoa; phylum Chordata; class Mammalia; order Lagomorpha; family Leporidae; genus Lepus; species Lepus europaeus. The sequence goes on along the minus strand of NW_026909548.1, from coordinate 46,547 downwards.
GGCCGCAGCGCGTTTTGGGTTTTGGCGCGGACGGGCCCCTCTCGGCTTCCGTAGTCCATTTGCCCCCGGAGCCTGCCAGACCCCTGGCTCTAGGAGGCTGCCCAGGGGCGCTGCCAACAGCCCCCAGGTGCTGGCTAGCCGCCTCGGCCGGCCACGGGGGGAGCACACACAGCTACGGGTGTCCCCGGGCCGCACACACGAACTGCCCCGCGCTTCCCGGCGTTGCAAATAGGCCCCCCGGGAAGCCCCGCCCGCCCTAGGGGCTTGTCGGGTGGGGCCGACGCAAGGTGGTTGACTGGGGAGGGCTGCTGCTGGCACACACCCACTCCTGAAGCCCACTGGGGCGGTCCAAGGGCGAGGAGCTCGGAGCTCGGTCAGGGCTGTCCCAGCAGAACTTTTTGAGGGTGGACGGACACGCCCGCGGGCAATCAGGTGTTGCGGGCAGGCCCCGGGGGCAGGCCCTGCTGAGTCCCCGAGCGCCACCTGGGTTCCTGCCACCACCCTTGGGCCGGGATGAGGTGCCACCTTGTGCGTAGAAGCCCTGCACACAGGCAAGAAGCCCCCCAGGCCCGCGGCGCACCCGACCCTGGAGCCCCCTGGCCGGATGCAGCCACAGGGAACGGGGGTTCTGAGTTGGCAGGCCCCATTCCCGAAGCATCCACGGGCACTTCCCGAAGGGCTGACACCTGCTGCGCCTCAGCAGCCAGCCAACCTCCCTCCCTCTGGTCAGGCACTGCACGCCACACAGCCACTTGTGTCCCCTGTGTCCCTCCCTGGAGGCCGCAGCGCGTTTTGGGTTTTGGCGCGGATGGGCCCCTCTCGGCTTCCGTAGTCCATTTGCCCCCGGAGCCTGCCAGACCCCTGGCTCTAGGAGGCTGCCCAGGGGCGCTGCCAACAGCCCCCAGGTACTGGCTAGCCGCCTCGGCCGGCCACGGGGGGAGCACACACAGCTACGGGTGTCCCCGGGCCGCACACACGAACTGCCCCGCGCTTCCCGGCGTTGCAAATAGGCCCCCCGGGAAGCCCCGCCCGCCCTAGGGGCTTGTCGGGTGGGGCCGACGCAAGGTGGTTGACTGGGGAGGGCTGCTGCTGCCACACACCCACTCCTGAAGCCCACTGGGGCGGTCCAAGGGCGAGGAGCTCGGAGCTCGGTCAGGGCTGTCCCAGCAGAACTTTTTGAGGGTGGACGGACACGCCCGCGGGCAATCAGGTGTTGCGGGCAGGCCCCGGGGGCAGGCCCTGCTGAGTCCCCGAGCGCCACCTGGGTTCCTGCCACCACCCTTGGGCCGGGATGAGGTGCCACCTTGTGCGTAGAAGCCCTGCACACAGGCAAGAAGCCCCCCAGGCCCGCGGCGCACCCGACCCTGGAGCCCCCTGGCCGGATGCAGCCACAGGGAACGGGGGTTCTGAGTTGGCAGGCCCCATTCCCGAAGCATCCACGGGCACTTCCCGAAGGGCTGACACCTGCTGCGCCTCAGCAGCCAGCCAACCTCCCTCCCTCTGGTCGGGCACTGCACGCCACACAGCCACTTGTGTCCCCTGTGTCCCTCCCTGGAGGCCACAGCGCGTTTTGGGTTTTGGCGCGGACGGGCCCCTCTCGGCTTCCGTAGTCCATTTGCCCCCGGAGCCTGCCAGACCCCTGGCTCTAGGAGGCTGCCCAGGGGCGCTGCCAACAGCCCCCAGGTGCTGGCTAGCCGCCTCGGCCGGCCACGGGGGGAGCACACACACCTGCGGATGTCCCCGGGCCGCACACACGAACTGCCCCGCGCTTCCCGGCGTTGCAAATAGGCCCCCCGGGAAGCCCCGCCCGCCCTAGGGGCTTGTCGGGTGGGGCCGACGCAAGGTGGTTGACTGGGGAGGGCTGCTGCTGCCACACACCCACTCCTGAAGCCCACTGGGGCGGTCCAAGGGCGAGGAGCTCGGAGCTCGGTCAGGGCTGTCCCAGCAGAACTTTTTGAGGGTGGACGGACACGCCCGCGGGCAATCAGGTGTTGCGGGCAGGCCCCGGGGGCAGTCCCTGCTGAGTCCCCGAGCGCCACCTGGGTTCCTGCCACCACCCTTGGGCCGGGATGAGGTGCCACCTTGTGCGTAGAAGCCCTGCACACAGGCAAGAAGCCCCCCAGGCCCGCGGCGCACCCGACCCTGGAGCCCCTGGAGCCCCCTGGCCGGATGCAGCCACAGGGAACGGGGGTTCTGAGTTGGCAGGCCCCATTCCCGAAGCATCCACGGGCACTTCCCGAAGGGCTGACACCTGCTGCGCCTCAGCAGCCAGCCAACCTCCCTCCCTCTGGTCGGGCACTGCAAGCCACACAGCCACTTGTGTCCCCTGTGTCCCTCCCTGGAGGCCGCAGCGCGTTTTGGGTTTTGGCGCGGATAGGCCCCTCTCGGCTTCCGTAGTCCATTTGCCCCCGGAGCCTGCCAGACCCCTGGCTCTAGGAGGCTGCCCAGGGGCGCTGCCAACAGCCCCCAGGTGCTGGCTAGCCGCCTCGGCCGGCCACGGGGTGAGCACACACAGCTACGGGTGTCCCCGGGCCGCACACACGAACTGCCCCGCGCTTCCCGGCGTTGCAAATAGGCCCCCCGGGAAGCCCCGCCCGCCCTAGGGGCTTGTCGGGTGGGGCCGACGCAAGGTGGTTGACTGGGGAGGGCTGCTGCTGCCACACACCCACTCCTGAAGCCCACTGGGGCGGTCCAAGGGCGAGGAGCTCGGAGCTCGGTCAGGGCTGTCCCAGCAGAACTTTTTGAGGGTGGACGGACACGCCCGCGGGCAATCAGGTGTTGCGGGCAGGCCCCGGGGGCAGGCCCTGCTGAGTCCCCGAGCGCCACCTGGGTTCCTGCCACCACCCTTGGGCCGGGATGAGGTGCCACCTTGTGCGTAGAAGCCCTGCACACAGGCAAGAAGCCCCCCAGGCCCGCGGCGCACCCGACCCTGGAGCCCCCTGGCCGGCTGCAGCCACAGGGAACGGGGGTTCTGAGTTGGCAGGCCCCATTCCCGAAGCATCCACGGGCACTTCCCGAAGGGCTGACACCTGCTGCGCCTCAGCAGCCAGCCAACCTCCCTCCCTCTGGTCGGGCACTGCACGCCACACAGCCACTTGTGTCCCCTGTGTCCCTCCCTGGAGGCCGCAGCGCGTTTTGGGTTTTGGCGCGGACGGGCCCCTCTCGGCTTCCGTAGTCCATTTGCCCCCGGAGCCTGCCAGACCCCTGGCTCTAGGAGGCTGCCCAGGGGCGCTGCCAACAGCCCCCAGGTGCTGGCTAGCCGCCTCGGCCGGCCACGGGGGGAGCACACACACCTGCGGGTGTCCCCGGGCCGCACACACGAACTGCCCCGCGCTTCCCGGCGTTGCAAATAGGCCCCCCGGGAAGCCCCGCCCGCCCTAGGGGCTTGTCGGGTGGGGCCGACGCAAGGTGGTTGACTGGGGAGGGCTGCTGCTGCCACACACCCACTCCTGAAGCCCACTGGGGCGGTCCAAGGGCGAGGAGCTCGGAGCTCGGTCAGGGCTGTCCCAGCAGAACTTTTTGAGGGTGGACGGACATGCCCGCGGGCAACCAGGTGTTGCAGGCAGGCCCCGGGGGCAGGCCCTGCTGAGTCCCCGAGCGCCACCTGGGTTCCTGCCACCACCCTTGGGCCGGGATGAGGTGCCACCTTGTGCGTAGAAGCCCTGCACACAGGCAAGAAGCCCCCCAGGCCCGCGGCGCACCCGACCCTGGAGCCCCCTGGCCGGCTGCAGCCACAGGGAACGGGGGTTCTGAGTTGGCAGGCCCCATTCCCGAAGCATCCACGGGCACTTCCCGAAGGGCTGACACCTGCTGCGCCTCAGCAGCCAGCCAACCTCCCTCCCTCTGGTCAGGCACTGCACGCCACACAGCCACTTGTGTCCCCTGTGTCCCTCCCTGGAGGCCGCAGCGCGTTTTGGGTTTTGGCGCGGATAGGCCCCTCTCGGCTTCCGTAGTCCATTTGCCCCCGGAGCCTGCCAGACCCCTGGCTCTAGGAGGCTGCCCAGGGGCGCTGCCAACAGCCCCCAGGTGCTGGCTAGCCGCCTCGGCCGGCCACGGGGGGAGCACACACACCTGCGGGTGTCCCCGGGCCGCACACACGAACTGCCCCGCGCTTCCCGGCGTTGCAAATAGGCCCCCCGGGAAGCCACGCCCTCCCTAGGGGCTTGTCGGGTGGGGCCGACGCAAGGTGGTTGACTGGGGAGGGCTGCTGCTGCCACACACCCACTCCTGAAGCCCACTGGGGCGGTCCAAGGGCGAGGAGCTCGGAGCACGGTCAGGGCTGTCCCAGCAGAACTTTTTGAGGGTGGACGGACACGCCCGCGGGCAATCAGGTGTTGCGGGCAGGCCCCGGGGGCAGGCCCTGCTGAGTCCCCGAGCGCCACCTGGGTTCCTGCCACCACCCTTGGGCCGGGATGAGGTGCCACCTTGTGCGTAGAAGCCCTGCACACAGGCAAGAAGCCCCCCAGGCCCGCGGCGCACCCGACCCTGGAGCCCCCTGGCCGGATGCAGCCACAGGGAACGGGGGTTCTGAGTTGGCAGGCCCCATTCCCGAAGCATCCACGGGCACTTCCCGAAGGGCTGACACCTGCTGCGCCTCAGCAGCCAGCCAACCTCCCTCCCTCTGGTCGGGCACTGCACGCCACACAGCCACTTGTGTCCCCTGTGTCCCTCCCTGGAGGCCACAGCGCGTTTTGGGTTTTGGCGCGGACGGGCCCCTCTCGGCTTCCGTAGTCCATTTGCCCCCGGAGCCTGCCAGACCCCTGGCTCTAGGAGGCTGCCCAGGGGCGCTGCCAACAGCCCCCAGGTGCTGGCTAGCCGCCTCGGCCGGCCACAGGGGGAGCACACACACCTGCGGGTGTCCCCGGGCCGCACACACGAACTGCCCCGCGCTTCCCGGCGTTGCAAATAGGCCCCCCGGGAAGCCCCGCCCGCCCTAGGGGCTTGTCGGGTGGGGCCGACGCAAGGTGGTTGACTGGGGAGGGCTGCTGCTGGCACACACCCACTCCTGAAGCCCACTGGGGCGGTCCAAGGGCGAGGAGCTCGGAGCTCGGTCAGGGCTGTCCCAGCAGAACTTTTTGAGGGTGGACGGACACGCCCGCGGGCAATCAGGTGTTGCGGGCAGGCCCCGGGGGCAGTCCCTGCTGAGTCCCCGAGCGCCACCTGGGTTCCTGCCACCACCCTTGGGCCGGGATGAGGTGCCACCTTGTGCGTAGACGCCCTGCACACAGGCAAGAAGCCCCCCAGGCCCGCGGCGCACCCGACCCTGGAGCCCCCTGGCCGGATGCAGCCACAGGGAACGGGGGTTCTGAGTTGGCAGGCCCCATTCCCGAAGCATCCACGGGCACTTCCCGAAGGGCTGACACCTGCTGCGCCTCAGCAGCCAGCCAACCTCCCTCCCTCTGGTCAGGCACTGCACGCCACACAGCCACTTGTGTCCCCTGTGTCCCTCCCTGGAGGCCGCAGCGCGTTTTGGGTTTTGGCGCGGACGGGCCCCTCTCGGCTTCCGTAGTCCATTTGCCCCCGGAGCCTGCCAGACCCCTGGCTCTAGGAGGCTGCCCAGGGGCGCTGCCAACAGCCCCCAGGTGCTGGCTAGCCGCCTCGGCCGGCCACGGGGGGAGCACACACACCTGCGGGTGTCCCCGGGCCGCACACACGAACTGCCCCGCGCTTCCTGGCGTTGCAAATAGGCCCCCCGGGAAGCCCCGCACGCCCTAGGGGCTTGTCGGGTGGGGCCGACGCAAGGTGGTTGACTGGGGAGGGCTGCTGCTGCCACACACCCACTCCTGAAGCCCACTGGGGCGGTCCAAGGGCGAGGAGCTCGGAGCTCGGTCAGGGCTGTCCCAGCAGAACTTTTTGAGGGTGGACGGACACGCCCGCGGGCAATCAGGTGTTGCGGGTAGGCCCCGGGGGCAGGCCCTGCTGAGTCCCCGAGCGCCACCTGGGTTCCTGCCACCACCCTTGGGCCGGGATGAGGTGCCACCTTGTGCATAGAAGCCCCGCACACAGGCAAGAAGCCCCCCAGGCCCGCGGCGCACCCGACCCTGGAGCCCCTGGAGCCCCCTGGCCGGATGCAGCCACAGGGAACGGGGGTTCTGAGTTGGCAGGCCCCATTCCCGAAGCATCCACGGGCACTTCCCGAAGGGCTGACACCTGCTGCGCCTCAGCAGCCAGCCAACCTCCCTCCCTCTGGTCGGGCACTGCACGCCACACAGCCACTTGTGTCCCCTGTGTCCCTCCCTGGAGGCTGCAGCGCATTTTGGGTTTTGGCGCGGACGGGCCCCTCTCGGCTTCCGTAGTCCATTTGCCCCCGGAGCCTGCCAGACCCCTGGCTCTAGGAGGCTGCCCAGGGGCGCTGCCAACAGCCCCCAGGTGCTGGCTAGCCGCCTCGGCCGGCCACGGGGGGAGCACACACACCTGCGGGTGTCCCCGGGCCGCACACACGAACTGCCCCGCGCTTCCCGGCGTTGCAAATAGGCCCCCCGGGAAGCCCCGCCCGCCCTAGGGGCTTGTCGGGTGGGGCCGACGCAAGGTGGTTGACTGGGGAGGGCTGCTGCTGCCACACACCCACTCCTGAAGCCCACTGGGGCGGTCCAAGGGCGAGGAGCTCGGAGCTCGGTCAGGGCTGTCCCAGCAGAACTTTTTGAGGGTGGACGGACACGCCCGCGGGCAATCAGGTGTTGCGGGCAGGCCCCGGGGGCAGGCCCTGCTGAGTCCCCGAGCGCCACCTGGGTTCCTGCCACCACCCTTGGGCCGGGATGAGGTGCCACCTTGTGCGTAGAAGCCCTGCACACAGGCAAGAAGCCCCCCAGGCCCGCGGCGCACCCGACCCTGGAGCCCCTGGAGCCCCCTGGCCGGATGCAGCCACAGGGAACGGGGGTTCTGAGTTGGCAGGCCCCATTCCCGAAGCATCCACGGGCACTTCCCGAAGGGCTGACACCTGCTGCGCCTCAGCAGCCAGCCAACCTCCCTCCCTCTGGTCGGGCACTGCAAGCCACACAGCCACTTGTGTCCCCTGTGTCCCTCCCTGGAGGCCACAGCGCGTTTTGGGTTTTGGCGCGGACGGGCCCCTCTCGGCTTCCGTAGTCCATTTGCCCCCGGAGCCTGCCAGACCCCTGGCTCTAGGAGGCTGCCCAGGGGCGCTGCCAACAGCCCCCAGGTGCTGGCTAGCCGCCTCGGCCGGCCACGGAATGAGCACACACAGCTACGGGTGTCCCCGGGTCGCACACACGAACTGCCCCGCGCTTCCCGGCGTTGCAAATAGGCCCCCCGGGAAGCCCCGCCCGCCCTAGGGGCTTGTCGGGTGGGGCCGACGCAAGGTGGTTGACTGGGGAGGGCTGCTGCTGGCACACACCCACTCCTGAAGCCCACTGGGGCGGTCCAAGGGCGAGGAGCTCGGAGCTCGGTCAGGGCTGTCCCAGCAGAACTTTTTGAGGGTGGACGGACACGCCCGCGGGCAATCAGGTGTTGCGGGCAGGCCCCGGGGGCAGGCCCTGCTGAGTCCCCGAGCGCCACCTGGGTTCCTGCCACCACCCTTGGGCCGGGATGAGGTGCCACCTTGTGCGTAGAAGCCCTGCACACAGGCAAGAAGCCCCCCAGGCCCGCGGCGCACCCGACCCTGGAGCCCCCTGGCCGGATGCAGCCACAGGGAACGGGGGTTCTGAGTTGGCAGGCCCCATTCCCGAAGCATCCACGGGCACTTCCCGAAGGGCTGACACCTGCTGCGCCTCAGCAGCCAGCCAACCTCCCTCCCTCTGGTCAGGCACTGCACACCACACAGCCACTTGTGTCCCCTGTGTCCCTCCCTGGAGGCCGCAGCGCGTTTTGGGTTTTGGCGCGGACGGGCCCCTCTCGGCTTCCGTAGTCCATTTGCCCCCGGAGCCTGCCAGACCCCTGGCTCTAGGAGGCTGCCCAGGGGCGCTGCCAACAGCCCCCAGGTGCTGGCTAGCCGCCTCGGCCGGCCACGGGGGGAGCACACACACCTGCGGGTGTCCCCGGGCCGCACACACGAACTGCCCCGCGCTTCCCGGCGTTGCAAATAGGCCCCCCGGGAAGCCCCGCCCGCCCTAGGGGCTTGTCGGGTGGGGCCGACGCAAGGTGGTTGACTGGGGAGGGCTGCTGCTGCCACACACCCACTCCTGAAGCCCACTGGGGCGGTCCAAGGGCGAGGAGCTCGGAGCTCGGTCAGGGCTGTCCCAGCAGAACTTTTTGAGGGTGGACGGACACGCCCGCGGGCAATCAGGTGTTGCGGGTAGGCCCCGGGGGCAGGCCCTGCTGAGTCCCCGAGCGCCACCTGGGTTCCTGCCACCACCCTTGGGCCGGGATGAGGTGCCACCTTGTGCATAGAAGCCCTGCACACAGGCAAGAAGCCCCCCAGGCCCGCGGCGCACCCGACCCTGGAGCCCCTGGAGCCCCCTGGCCGGATGCAGCCACAGGGAACGGGGGTTCTGAGTTGGCAGGCCCCATTCCCGAAGCATCCACGGGCACTTCCCGAAGGGCTGACACCTGCTGCGCCTCAGCAGCCAGCCAACCTCCCTCCCTCTGGTCGGGCACTGCACGCCACACAGCCACTTGTGTCCCCTGTGTCCCTCCCTGGAGGCCGCAGCGCATTTTGGGTTTTGGCGCGGACGGGCCCCTCTCGGCTTCCGTAGTCCATTTGCCCCCGGAGCCTGCCAGACCCCTGGCTCTAGGAGGCTGCCCAGGGGCGCTGCCAACAGCCCCCAGGTGCTGGCTAGCCGCCTCGGGCGGCCACGGGGGGAGCACACACACCTGCGGGTGTCCCCGGGCCGCACACACGAACTGCCCCGCGCTTCCCGGCGTTGCAAATAGGCCCCCCGGGAAGCCCCGCCCGCCCTAGGGGCTTGTCGGGTGGGGCCGACGCAAGGTGGTTGACTGGGGAGGGCTGCTGCTGCCACACACCCACTCCTGAAGCCCACTGGGGCGGTCCAAGGGCGAGGAGCTCGGAGCTCGGTCAGGGCTGTCCCAGCAGAACTTTTTGAGGGTGGACGGACACGCCCGCGGGCAATCAGGTGTTGCGGGCAGGCCCCGGGGGCAGGCCCTGCTGAGTCCCCGAGCGCCACCTGGGTTCCTGCCACCACCCTTGGGCCGGGATGAGGTGCCACCTTGTGCGTAGAAGCCCTGCACACAGGCAAGAAGCCCCCCAGGCCCGCGGCGCACCCGACCCTGGAGCCCCCTGGCCGGATGCAGCCACAGGGAACGGGGGTTCTGAGTTGGCAGGCCCCATTCCCGAAGCATCCACGGGCACTTCCCGAAGGGCTGACACCTGCTGCGCCTCAGCAGCCAGCCAACCTCCCTCCCTCTGGTCGGGCACTGCACGCCACACAGCCACTTGTGTCCCCTGTGTCCCTCCCTGGAGGCCGCAGCGCGTTTTGGGTTTTGGCGCAGACGGGCCCCTCTCGGCTTCCGTAGTCCATTTGCCCCCGGAGCCTGCCAGACCCCTGGCTCTAGGAGGCTGCCCAGGGGCGCTGCCAACAGCCCCCAGGTGCTGGCTAGCCGCCTCGGCCGGCCACGGGGGGAGCACACACACCTGCGGGTGTCCCCGGGCCGCACACACGAACTGCCCCGCGCTTCCCGGCGTTGCAAATAGGCCCCCCGGGAAGCCCCGCCCGCCCTAGGGGCTTGTCGGGTGGGGCCGACGCAAGGTGGTTGACTGGGGAGGGCTGCTGCTGCCACACACCCACTCCTGAAGCCCACTGGGGCGGTCCAAGGGCGAGGAGCTCGGAGCTCGGTCAGGGCTGTCCCAGCAGAACTTTTTGAGGGTGGACGGACACGCCCGCGGGCAATCAGGTGTTGCGGGCAGGCCCCGGGGGCAGGCCCTGCTGAGTCCCCGAGCGCCACCTGGGTTCCTGCCACCACCCTTGGGCCGGGATGAGGTACCACCTTGTGCGTAGAAGCCCTGCACACAGGCAAGAAGCCCCCCAGGCCCGCGGCGCACCCGACCCTGGAGCCCCCTGGCCGGATGCAGCCACAGGGAACGGGGGTTCTGAGTTGGCAGGCCCCATTCCCGAAGCATCCACGGGCACTTCCCGAAGGGCTGACACCTGCTGCGCCTCAGCAGCCAGCCAACCTCCCTCCCTCTGGTCAGGCACTGCACGCCACACAGCCACTTGTGTCCCCTGTGTCCCTCCCTGGAGGCCGCAGCGCGTTTTGGGTTTTGGCGCGGACGGGCCCCTCTCGGCTTCCGTAGTCCATTTGCCCCCGGAGCCTGCCAGACCCCTGGCTCTAGGAGGCTGCCCAGGGGCGCTGCCAACAGCCCCCAGGTGCTGGCTAGCCGCCTCGGCCGGCCACGGGGGGAGCACACACACCTGCGGGTGTCCCCGGGCCGCACACACGAACTGCCCCGCGCTTCCCGGCGTTGCAAATAGGCCCCCCGGGAAGCCCCGCCCGCCCTAGGGGCTTGTCGGGTGGGGCCGACGCAAGGTGGTTGACTGGGGAGGGCTGCTGCTGCCACACACCCACTCCTGAAGCCCACTGGGGCGGTCCAAGGGCGAGGAGCTCGGAGCTCGGTCAGGGCTGTCCCAGCAGAACTTTTTGAGGGTGGACGGACACGCCCGCGGGCAATCAGGTGTTGCGGGCAGGCCCCGGGGGCAGGCCCTGCTGAGTCCCCGAGCGCCACCTGGGTTCCTGCCACCACCCTTGGGCCGGGATGAGGTGCCACCTTGTGCGTAGAAGCCCTGCACACAGGCAAGAAGCCCCCCAGGCCTGCGGCCCACCCGACCCTGGAGCCCCTGGAGACCCCTGGCCGGATGCAGCCACAGGGAACGGGGGTTCTGAGTTGGCAGGCCCCATTCCCGAAGCATCCACGGGCACTTCCCGAAGGGCTGACACCTGCTGCGCCTCAGCAGCCAGCCAACCTCCCTCCCTCTGGTCGGGCACTGCACGCCACACAGCCACTTGTGTCCCCTGTGTCCCTCCCTGGAGGCCACAGCGCGTTTTGGGTTTTGGCGCGGACGGGCCCCTCTCGGCTTCCGTAGTCCATTTGCCCCCGGAGCCTGCCAGACCCCTGGCTCTAGGAGGCTGCCCAGGGGCGCTGCCAACAGCCCCCAGGTGCTGGCTAGCCGCCTCGGCCGGCCACGGAATGAGCACACACAGCTACGGGTGTCCCCGGGTCGCACACACGAACTGCCCCGCGCTTCCCGGCGTTGCAAATAGGCCCCCCGGGAAGCCCCGCCCGCCCTAGGGGCTTGTCGGGTGGGGCCGACGCAAGGTGGTTGACTGGGGAGGGCTGCTGCTGGCACACACCCACTCCTGAAGCCCACTGGGGCGGTCCAAGGGCGAGGAGCTCGGAGCTCGGTCAGGGCTGTCCCAGCAGAACTTTTTGAGGGTGGACGGACACGCCCGCGGGCAATCAGGTGTTGCGGGCAGGCCCCGGGGGCAGGCCCTGCTGAGTCCCCGAGCGCCACCTGGGTTCCTGCCACCACCCTTGGGCCGGGATGAGGTGCCACCTTGTGCGTAGAAGCCCTGCACACAGGCAAGAAGCCCCCAGGCCCGCGGCGCACCCGACCCTGGAGCCCCCTGGCCGGATGCAGCCACAGGGAACGGGGGTTCTGAGTTGGCAGGCCCCATTCCCGAAGCATCCACGGGCACTTCCCGAAGGGCTGACACCTGCTGCGCCTCAGCAGCCAGCCAACCTCCCTCCCTCTGGTCAGGCACTGCACGCCACACAGCCACTTGTGTCCCCTGTGTCCCTCCCTGGAGGCCGCAGCGCGTTTTGGGTTTTGGCGCGGACGGGCCCCTCTCGGCTTCCGTAGTCCATTTGCCCCCGGAGCCTGCCAGACCCCTGGCTCTAGGAGGCTGCCCAGGGGCGCTGCCAACAGCCCCCAGGTGCTGGCTAGCCGCCTCGGCCGGCCACGGGGGGAGCACACACACCTGCGGGTGTCCCCGGGCCGCACACACGAACTGCCCCGCGCTTCCCGGCGTTGCAAATAGGCCCCCCGGGAAGCCCCGCCCGCCCTAGGGGCTTGTCGGGTGGGGCCGACGCAAGGTGGTTGACTGGGGAGGGCTGCTGCTGCCACACACCCACTCCTGAAGCCCACTGGGGCGGTCCAAGGGCGAGGAGCTCGGAGCTCGGTCAGGGCTGTCCCAGCAGAACTTTTTGAGGGTGGACGGACACGCCCGCGGGCAATCAGGTGTTGCGGGCAGGCCCCGGGGGCAGGCCCTGCTGAGTCCCCGAGCGCCACCTGGGTTCCTGCCACCACCCTTGGGCCGGGATGAGGTGCCACCTTGTGCGTAGAAGCCCTGCACACAGGCAAGAAGCCCCCCAGGCCCGCGGCGCACCCGACCCTGGAGCCCCCTGGCCGGATGCAGCCACAGGGAACGGGGGTTCTGAGTTGGCAGGCCCCATTCCCGAAGCATCCACGGGCACTTCCCGAAGGGCTGACACCTGCTGCGCCTCAGCAGCCAGCCAACCTCCCTCCCTCTGGTCGGGCACTGCACGCCACACAGCCACTTGTGTCCCCTGTGTCCCTCCCTGGAGGCCGCAGCGCGTTTTGGGTTTTGGCGCGGACGGGCCCCTCTCGGCTTCCGTAGTCCATTTGCCCCCGGAGCCTGCCAGACCCCTGGCTCTAGGAGGCTGCCCAGGGGCGCTGCCAACAGCCCCCAGGTGCTGGCTAGCCGCCTCGGCCGGCCACGGGGGGAGCACACACACCTGCGGGTGTCCCCGGGCCGCACACACGAACTGCCCCGCGCTTCCCGGCGTTGCAAATAGGCCCCTCGGGAAGCCCCGCCCACCCTAGGGGCTTGTCGGGTGGGGCCGACGCAAGGTGGTTGACTGGGGAGGGCTGCTGCTGCCACACACCCACTCCTGAAGCCCACTGGGGCGGTCCAAAGGCGAGGAGCTCGGAGCTCGGTCAGGGCTGTCCCAGCAGAACTTTTTGAGGTTGGGCGGACACGCCCGCGGGCAATCAGGTGTTGCGGGCAGGCCCCGGGGGCAGGCCCTGCTGAGTCCCCGAGCGCCACCTGGGTTCCTGCCACCACCCTTGGGCCGGGATGAGGTGCCACCTTGTGCGTAGAAGCCCTGCACACAGGCAAGAAGCCCCCCAGGCCCGCGGCGCACCCGACCCTGGAGCCCCCTGGCCGGATGCAGCCACAGGGAACGGGGGTTCTGAGTTGGCAGGCCCCATTCCCGAAGCATCCACGGGCACTTCCCGAAGGGCTGACACCTGCTGCGCCTCAGCAGCCAGCCAACCTCCCTCCCTCTGGTCGGGCACTGCACGCCACACAGCCACTTGTGTCCCCTGTGTCCCTCCCTGGAGGCCGCAGCGCGTTTTGGGTTTTGGCGCGGACGGGCCCCTCTCGGCTTCCGTAGTCCATTTGCCCCCGGAGCCTGCCAGACCCCTGGCTCTAGGAGGCTGCCCAGGGGCGCTGCCAACAGCCCCCAGGTGCTGGCTAGCCGCCTCGGCCGGCCACGGGGGGAGCACACACACCTGCGGGTGTCCCCGGGCCGCACACACGAACTGCCCCGCGCTTCCCGGCGTTGCAAATAGGCCCCCCGGGAAGCCCCGCCCGCCCTAGGGGCTTGTCGGGTGGGGCCGACGCAAGGTGGTTGACTGGGGAGGGCTGCTGCTGGCACACACCCACTCCTGAAGCCCACTGGGGCGGTCCAAGGGCGAGGAGCTCGGAGCTCGGTCAGGGCTGTCCCAGCAGAACTTTTTGAGGGTGGACGGACACGCCCGCGGGCAATCAGGTGTTGCGGGCAGGCCCCGGGGGCAGGCCCTGCTGAGTCCCCGAGCGCCACCTGGGTTCCTGCCACCACCCTTGGGCCGGGATGAGGTGCCACCTTGTGCGTAGAAGCCCTGCACACAGGCAAGAAGCCCCCCAGGCCCGCGGCGCACCCGACCCTGGAGCCCCTGGAGCCCTCTGGCCGGATGCAGCCACAGGGAACGGGGGTTCTGAGTTGGCAGGCCCCATTCCCGAAGCATCCACAGGCACTTCCCGAAGGGCTGACACCTGCTGCGCCTCAGCAGCCAGCCAACCTCCCTCCCTCTGGTCGGGCACTGCACGCCACACAGCCACTTGTGTCCCCTGTGTCCCTCCCTGGAGGCCGCAGCGCGTTTTGGGTTTTGGCGCGGACGGGCCCCTCTCGGCTTCCGTAGTCCATTTGCCCCCGGAGCCTGCCAGACCCCTGGCTCTAAGAGGCTGCCCAGGGGCGCTGCCAACAGCCCCCAGGTGCTGGCTAGCCGCCTCGGCCGGCCACGGGGGGAGCACACACACCTGCGGGTGTCCCCGGGCCGCACACACGAACTGCCCCGCGCTTCCCGGCGTTGCAAATAGGCCCCCCGGGAAGCCCCGCCCGCCCTAGGGGCTTGTCGGGTGGGGCCGACGCAAGGTGGTTGACTGGGGAGGGCTGCTGCTGGCACACACCCACTCCTGAAGCCCACTGGGGCGGTCCAAGGGCGAGGAGCTCGGAGCTCTGTCAGGTCTGTCCCAGCAGAACTTTTTGAGGGTGGACGGACATGCCCGCGGGCAATCAGGTGTTGCGGGCAGGCCCCGGGGGCAGGCCCTGCTGAGTCCCCGAGCGCCACCTGGGTTCCTGCCACCACCCTTGGGCCGGGATGAGGTGCCACCTTGTGCATAGAAGCCCTGCACACAGGCAAGAAGCCCCCCAGGCCCGCAGCGCACCCGACCCTGGAGCCCCCTGGCCGGATGCAGCCACAGGGAACGGGGGTTCTGAGTTGGCAGGCCCCATTCCCGAAGCATCCACGGGCACTTCCCGAAGGGCTGACACCTGCTGCGCCTCAGCAGCCAGCCAACCTCCCTCCCTCTGGTCGGGCACTGCACGCCACACAGCCACTTGTGTCCCCTGTGTCCCTCCCTGGAGGCCGCAGCGCGTTTTGGGTTTTGGCGCGGACGGGCCCCTCTCGGCTTCCGTAGTCCATTTGCCCCCGGAGCCTGCCAGACCCCTGGCTCTAGGAGGCTGCCCAGGGGCGCTGCCAACAGCCCCCAGGTGCTGGCTAGCCGCCTCGGCCGGCCACGGGGGGAGCACACACACCTGCGGGTGTCCCCGGGCCGCACACACGAACTGCCCCGCGCTTCCCGGCGTTGCAAATAGGCCCCCCGGGAAGCCCCGCCCGCCCTAGGGGCTTGTCGGGTGGGGCCGACGCAAGGTGGTTGACTGGGGAGGGCTGCTGCTGCCACACACCCACTCCTGAAGCCCACTGGGGCGGTCCAAGGGCGAGGAGCTCGGAGCTCGGTCAGGGCTGTCCCAGCAGAACTTTTTGAGGGTGGACGGACACGCCCGCGGGCAATCAGGTGTTGTGGGCAGGCCCCGGGGGCAGGCCCTGCTGAGTCCCCGAGCGCCACCTGGGTTCCTGCCACCACCCTTGGGCCGGGATGAGGTGCCACCTTGTGCGTAGAAGCCCTGCACACAGGCAAGAAGCCCCCCAGGCCCGCGGCGCACCCGACCCTGGAGCCCCCTGGCCGGATGCAGCCACAGGGAACGGGGGTTCTGAGTTGGCAGGCCCCATTCCCGAAGCATCCACGGGCACTTCCCGAAGGGCTGACACCTGCTGCGCCTCAGCAGCCAGCCAACCTCCCTCCCTCTGGTCGGGCACTGCACGCCACACAGCCACTTGTGTCCCCTGTGTCCCTCCCTGGAGGCCGCAGCGCGTTTTGGGTTTTGGCGCGGACGGGCCCCTCTCGGCTTCCGTAGTCCATTTGCCCCCGGAGCCTGCCAGACCCCTGGCTCTAGGAGGCTGCCCAGGGGCGCTGCCAACAGCCCCCAGGTGCTGGCTAGCCGCCTCGGCCGGCCACGGGGGGAGCACACACACCTGCGGGTGTCCCCGGGCCGCACACACGAACTGCCCCGCGCTTCCCGGCGTTGCAAATAGGCCCCCCGGGAAGCCCCGCCCGCCCTAGGGGCTTGTCGGGTGGGGCCGACGCAAGGTGGTTGACTGGGGAGGGCTGCTGCTGGCACACACCCACTCCTGAAGCCCACTGGGGCGGTCCAAGGGCGAGGAGCTCGGAGCTCGGTCAGGGCTGTCCCAGCAGAACTTTTTGAGGGTGGACGGACACGCCCGCGGGCAATCAGGTGTTGCGGGCAGGCCCCGGGGGCAGGCCCTGCTGAGTCCCCGAGCGCCACCTGGGTTCCTGCCACCACCCTTGGGCCGGGATGAGGTGCCACCTTGTGCGTAGAAGCCCTGCACACAGGCAAGAAGCCCCCCAGGCCCGCGGCGCACCCGACCCTGGAGCCCCTGGAGCCCTCTGGCCGGATGCAGCCACAGGGAACGGGGGTTCTGAGTTGGCAGGCCCCATTCCCGAAGCATCCACAGGCACTTCCCGAAGGGCTGACACCTGCTGCGCCTCAGCAGCCAGCCAACCTCCCTCCCTCTGGTCGGGCACTGCACGCCACACAGCCACTTGTGTCCCCTGTGTCCCTCCCTGGAGGCCGCAGCGCGTTTTGGGTTTTGGCGCGGACGGGCCCCTCTCGGCTTCCGTAGTCCATTTGCCCCCGGAGCCTGCCAGACCCCTGGCTCTAAGAGGCTGCCCAGGGGCGCTGCCAACAGCCCCCAGGTGCTGGCTAGCCGCCTCGGCCGGCCACGGGGGGAGCACACACACCTGCGGGTGTCCCCGGGCCGCACACACGAACTGCCCCGCGCTTCCCGGCGTTGCAAATAGGCCCCCCGGGAAGCCCCGCCCGCCCTAGGGGCTTGTCGGGTGGGGCCGACGCAAGGTGGTTGACTGGGGAGGGCTGCTGCTGGCACACACCCACTCCTGAAGCCCACTGGGGCGGTCCAAGGGCGAGGAGCTCGGAGCTCTGTCAGGTCTGTCCCAGCAGAACTTTTTGAGGGTGGACGGACATGCCCGCGGGCAATCAGGTGTTGCGGGCAGGCCCCGGGGGCAGGCCCTGCTGAGTCCCCGAGCGCCACCTGGGTTCCTGCCACCACCCTTGGGCCGGGATGAGGTGCCACCTTGTGCATAGAAGCCCTGCACACAGGCAAGAAGCCCCCCAGGCCCGCAGCGCACCCGACCCTGGAGCCCCCTGGCCGGATGCAGCCACAGGGAACGGGGGTTCTGAGTTGGCAGGCCCCATTCCCGAAGCATCCACGGGCACTTCCCGAAGGGCTGACACCTGCTGCGCCTCAGCAGCCAGCCAACCTCCCTCCCTCTGGTCGGGCACTGCACGCCACACAGCCACTTGTGTCCCCTGTGTCCCTCCCTGGAGGCCGCAGCGCGTTTTGGGTTTTGGCGCGGACGGGCCCCTCTCGGCTTCCGTAGTCCATTTGCCCCCGGAGCCTGCCAGACCCCTGGCTCTAGGAGGCTGCCCAGGGGCGCTGCCAACAGCCCCCAGGTGCTGGCTAGCCGCCTCGGCCGGCCACGGGGGGAGCACACACACCTGCGGGTGTCCCCGGGCCGCACACACGAACTGCCCCGCGCTTCCCGGCGTTGCAAATAGGCCCCCCGGGAAGTCCCGCCCGCCCTAGGGGCTTGTCGGGTGGGGCCGACGCAAGGTGGTTGACTGGGGAGGGCTGCTGCTGCCACACACCCACTCCTGAAGCCCACTGGGGCGGTCCAAGGGCGAGGAGCTCGGAGCTCGGTCAGGGCTGTCCCAGCAGAACTTTTTGAGGGTGGACGGACACGCCCGCGGGCAATCAGGTGTTGTGGGCAGGCCCCGGGGGCAGGCCCTGCTGAGTCCCCGAGCGCCACCTGGGTTCCTGCCACCACCCTTGGGCCGGGATGAGGTGCCACCTTGTGCGTAGAAGCCCTGCACACAGGCAAGAAGCCCCCCAGGCCCGCGGCGCACCCGACCCTGGAGCCCCCTGGCCGGATGCAGCCACAGGGAACGGGGGTTCTGAGTTGGCAGGCCCCATTCCCGAAGCATCCACGGGCACTTCCCGAAGGGCTGACACCTGCTGCGCCTCAGCAGCCAGCCAACCTCCCTCCCTCTGGTCGGGCACTGCACGCCACACAGCCACTTGTGTCCCCTGTGTCCCTCCCTGGAGGCCGCAGCGCGTTTTGGGTTTTGGCGCGGACGGGCCCCTCTCGGCTTCCGTAGTCCATTTGCCCCCGGAGCCTGCCAGACCCCTGGCTCTAGGAGGCTGCCCAGGGGCGCTGCCAACAGCCCCCAGGTGCTGGCTAGCCGCCTCGGCCGGCCACGGGGGGAGCACACACACCTGCGGGTGTCCCCGGGCCGCACACACGAACTGCCCCGCGCTTCCCGGCGTTGCAAATAGGCCCCCCGGGAAGCCCCGCCCGCCCTAGGGGCTTGTCGGGTGGGGCCGACGCAAGGTGGTTGACTGGGGAGGGCTGCTGCTGCCACACACCCACTCCTGAAGCCCACTGGGGCGGTCCAAGGGCGAGGAGCTCGGAGCTCGGTCAGGGCTGTCCCAGCAGAACTTTTTGAGGGTGGACGGACACGCCCGCGGGCAATCAGGTGTTGCGGGCAGGCCCCGGGGGCAGGCCCTGCTGAGTCCCCGAGCGCCACCTGGGTTCCTGCCACCACCCTTGGGCCGGGATGAGGTGCCACCTTGTGCGTAGAAGCCCTGCACACAGGCAAGAAGCCCCCCAGGCCCGCGGCGCACCCGACCCTGGAGCCCCTGGAGCCCCCTGGCCGGATGCAGCCACAGGGAACGGGGGTTCTGAGTTGGCAGGCCCCATTCCCGAAGCATCCACGGGCACTTCCCGAAGGGCTGACACCTGCTGCGCCTCAGCAGCCAGCCAACCTCCCTCCCTCTGGTCGGGCACTGCACGCCACACAGCCACTTGTGTCCCCTGTGTCCCTCCCTGGAGGCCGCAGCGCGTTTTGGGTTTTGGCGCGGACGGGCCCCTCTCGGCTTCCGTAGTCCATTTGCCCCCGGAGCCTGCCAGACCCCTGGCTCTAGGAGGCTGCCCAGGGGCGCTGCCAACAGCCCCCAGGTGCTGGCTAGCTGCCTCGGCCGGCCACGGGGGGAGCACACACACCTGCGGGTGTCCCCGGGCCGCACACACGAACTGCCCCGCGCTTCCCGGCGTTGCAAATAGGCCCCTCGGGAAGCCCCGCCCACCCTAGGGGCTTGTCGGGTGGGGCCGACGCAAGGTGGTTGACTGGGGAGGGCTGCTGCTGCCACACACCCACTCCTGAAGCCCACTGGGGCGGTCCAAGGGCGAGGAGCTCGGAGCTCGGTCAGGGCTGTCCCAGCAGAACTTTTTGAGGGTGGACGGACACGCCCGCGGGCAATCAGGTGTTGCGGGCAGGCCCCGGGGGCAGGCCCTGCTGAGTCCCCGAGCGCCACCTGGGTTCCTGCCACCACCCTTGGGCCGGGATGAGGTGCCACCTTGTGCGTAGAAGCCCTGCACACAGGCAAGAAGCCCCCCAGGCCCGCGGTGCACCCGACCCTGGAGCCCCCTGGCCGGATGCAGCCACAGGGAACGGGGGTTCTGAGTTGGCAGGCCCCATTCCCGAAGCATCCACGGGCATTTCCCGAAGGGCTGACACCTGCTGCGCCTCAGCAGCCAGCCAACCTCCCTCCCTCTGGTCGGGCACTGCACGCCACACAGCCACTTGTGTCCCCTGTGTCCCTCCCTGGAGGCCGCAGCGCGTTTTGGGTTTTGGCGCGGACGGGCCCCTCTCGGCTTCCGTAGTCCATTTGCCCCCGGAGCCTGCCAGACCCCTGGCTCTAGGAGGCTGCCCAGGGGCCCTGCCAACAGCCCCCAGGTGCTGGCTAGCCGCCTCGGCCGGCCACGGGGGGAGCACACACACCTGCGGGTGTCCCCGGGCCGCACACACGAACTGCCCCGCGCTTCCCGGCGTTGCAAATAGGCCCCCCGGGAAGCCCCGCCCGCCCTAGGGGCTTGTCGGGTGGGGCCGACGCAAGGTGGTTGACTGGGGAGGGCTGCTGCTGGCACACACCCACTCCTGAAGCCCACTGGGGCGGTCCAAGGGCGAGGAGCTCGGAGCTCGGTCAGGGCTGTCCCAGCAGAACTTTTTGAGGGTGGACGGACACGCCCGCGGGCAATCAGGTGTTGCGGGCAGGCCCCGGGGGCAGGCCCTGCTGAGTCCCCGAGCGCCACCTGGGTTCCTGCCACCACCCTTGGGCCGGGATGAGGTGCCACCTTGTGCATAGAAGCCCTGCACACAGGCAAGAAGCCCCCCAGGCCCGCGGCGCACCCGACCCTGGAGCCCCCTGGCCGGCTGCAGCCACAGGGAACGGGGGTTCTGAGTTGGCAGGCCCCATTCCCGAAGCATCCACGGGCACTTCCCGAAGGGCTGACACCTGCTGCGCCTCAGCAGCCAGCCAACCTCCCTCCATCTGGTCGGGCACTGCACGCCACACAGCCACTTGTGTCCCCTGTGTCCCTCCCTGGAGGCCGCAGCGCGTTTTGGGTTTTGGCGCGGACGGGCCCCTCTCGGCTTCCGTAGTCCATTTGCCCCCGGAGCCTGCCAGACCCCTGGCTCTAGGAGGCTGCCCAGGGGCGCTGCCAACAGCCCCCAGGTGCTGGCTAGCCGCCTCGGCCGGCCACGGGGGGAGCACACACACCTGCGGGTGTCCCCGGGCCGCACACACGAACTGCCCCGCGCTTCCCGGCGTTGCAAATAGGCCCCCCGGGAAGCCCCGCCCGCCCTAGGGGCTTGTCGGGTGGGGCCGACGCAAGGTGGTTGACTGGGGAGGGCTGCTGCTGGCACACACCCACTCCTGAAGCCCACTGGGGCGGTCCAAGGGCGAGGAGCTCGGAGCTCGGTCAGGGCTGTCCCAGCAGAACTTTTTGAGGGTGGACGGACACGCCCGCGGGCAATCAGGTGTTGCGGGCAGGCCCCGGGGGCAGGCCCTGCTGAGTCCCCGAGCGCCACCTGGGTTCCTGCCACCACCCTTGGGCCGGGATGAGGTGCCACCTTGTGCGTAGAAGCCCTGCACACAGGCAAGAAGCCCCCCAGGCCCGCGGCGCACCCGACCCTGGAGCCCCCTGGCCGGATGCAGCCACAGGGAACGGGGGTTCTGAGTTGGCACGCCCCATTCCCGAAGCATCCACGGGCACTTCCCGAAGGGCTGACACCTGCTGCGCCTCAGCAGCCAGCCAACCTCCCTCCCTCTGGTCGGGCACTGCACGCCACACAGCCACTTGTGTCCCCTGTGTCCCTCCCTGGAGTCCGCAGCGCGTTTTGGGTTTTGGCGCGGACGGGCCCCTCTCGGCTTCCGTAGTCCATTTGCCCCCGGAGCCTGCCAGACCCCTGGCTCTAGGAGGCTGCCCAGGGGCGCTGCCAACAGCCCCCAGGTGCTGGCTAGCCGCAGCGGACGGCCACGGGGGGAGCACACACACCTGCGGGTGTCCCCGGGCCGCACACACGAACTGCCCCGCGCTTCCCGGCGTTGCAAATAGGCCCCCCGGGAAGCCCCGCCCGCCCTAGGGGCTTGTCGGGTGGGGCCGACGCAAGGTGGTTGACTGGGGAGGGCTGCTGCTGGCACACACCCACTCCTGAAGCCCACTGGGGCGGTCCAAGGGCGAGGAGCTCGGAGCTCGGTCAGGGCTGTCCCAGCAGAACTTTTTGAGGGTGGACGGACACGCCCGCGGGCAATCAGGTGTTGCGGGCAGGCCCCGGGGGCAGGCCCTGCTGAGTCCCCGAGCGCCACCTGGGTTCCTGCCACCACCCTTGGGCCGGGATGAGGTGCCACCTTGTGCGTAGAAGCCCTGCACACAGGCAAGAAGCCCCCCAGGCCCGCGGCGCACCCGACCCTGGAGCCCCTGGAGCCCCCTGGCCGGATGCAGCCACAGGGAACGGGGGTTCTGAGTTGGCAGGCCCCATTCCCGAAGCATCCACAGGCACTTCCCGAAGGGCTGACACCTGCTGCGCCTCAGCAGCCAGCCAACCTCCCTCCCTCTGGTCGGGCACTGCACGCCACACAGCCACTTGTGTCCCCTGTGTCCCTCCCTGGAGGCCGCAGCGCGTTTTGGGTTTTGGCGCGGACGGGCCCCTCTCGGCTTCCGTAGTCCATTTGCCCCCGGAGCCTGCCAGACCCCTGGCTCTAGGAGGCTGCCCAGGGGCGCTGCCAACAGCCCCCAGGTGCTGGCTAGCCGCCTCGGCCGGCCACGGGGGGAGCACACACACCTGCGGGTGTCCCCGGGCCGCACACACGAACTGCCCCGCGCTTCCCGGCGTTGCAAATAGGCCCCCCGGGAAGCCCCGCCCGCCCTAGGGGCTTGTCGGGTGGGGCCGACGCAAGGTGGTTGACTGGGGAGGGCTGCTGCTGCCACACACCCACTCCTGAAGCCCACTGGGGCGGTCCAAGGGCGAGGAGCTCGGAGCTCGGTCAGGGCTGTCCCAGCAGAACTTTTTGAGGGTGGACGGACACGCCCGCGGGCAATCAGGTGTTGCGGGCAGGCCCCGGGGGCAGGCCCTGCTGAGTCCCCGAGCGCCACCTGGGTTCCTGCCACCACCCTTGGGCCGGGATGAGGTGCCACCTTGTGCGTAGAAGCCCTGCACACAGGCAAGAAGCCCCCCAGGCCAGCGGCGCACCCGACCCTGGAGCCCCTGGAGCCCCCTGGCCGGATGCAGCCACAGGGAACGGGGGTTCTGAGTTGGCAGGCCCCATTCCCGAAGCATCCACGGGCACTTCCCGAAGGGCTGACACCTGCTGCGCCTCAGCAGCCAGCCAACCTCCCTCCCTCTGGTCGGGCACTGCACGCCACACAGCCACTTGTGTCCCCTGTGTCCCTCCCTGGAGGCCGCAGCGCGTTTTGGGTTTTGGCGCGGACGGGCCCCTCTCGGCTTCCGTAGTCCATTTGCCCCCGGAGCCTGCCAGACCCCTGGCTCTAGGAGGCTGCCCAGGGGCGCTGCCAACAGCCCCCAGGTGCTGGCTAGCCGCAGCGGACGGCCACAGGGGGAGCACACAGATCTGCGGGTGTCCCCGGGCCGCACACACGAACTGCCCCGCGCTTCCCGGCGTTGCAAATAGGCCCCCCGGGAAGCCCCGCCCGCCCTAGGGGCTTGTCGGGTGGGGCCGACGCAAGGTGGTTGACTGGGGAGGGCTGCTGCTGCCACACACCCACTCCTGAAGCCCACTGGGGCGGTCCAAGGGCGAGGAGCTCGGAGCTCGGTCAGGGCTGTCCCAGCAGAACTTTTTGAGGGTGGACGGACACGCCCGCGGGCAATCAGGTGTTGCGGGCAGGCCCCGGGGGCAGGCCCTGCTGAGTCCCCGAGCGCCACCTGGGTTCCTGCCACCACCCTTGGGCCGGGATGAGGTGCCACCTTGTGCGTAGAAGCCCTGCACACAGGCAAGAAGCCCCCCAGGCCCGCGGCGCACCGACCCTGGAGCCCCTGGAGCCCCCTGGCCGGATGCAGCCACAGGGAACGGGGGTTCTGAGTTGGCAGGCCCCATTCCCGAAGCATCCACGGGCACTTCCCGAAGGGCTGACACCTGCTGCGCCTCAGCAGCCAGCCAACCTCCCTCCCTCTGGTCGGGCACTGCACGCCACACAGCCACTTGTGTCCCCTGTGTCCCTCCCTGGAGGCCGCAGCGCGTTTTGGGTTTTGGCGCGGACGGGCCCCTCTCGGCTTCCGTAGTCCATTTGCCCCCGGAGCCTGCCAGACCCCTGGCTCTAGGAGGCTGCCCAGGCAACAGCCCCCAGGTGCTGGCTAGCCGCCTCGGCCGGCCACGGGGGGAGCACACACACCTGCGGGTGTCCCCGGGCCGCACACACGAACTGCCCCGCGCTTCCCGGCGTTGCAAATAGGCCCCCCGGGAAGCCCCGCCCGCCCTAGGGGCTTGTCGGGTGGGGCCGACGCAAGGTGGTTGACTGGGGAGGGCTGCTGCTGCCACACACCCACTCCTGAAGCCCACTGGGGCGGTCCAAGGGCGAGGAGCTCGGAGCTCGGTCAGGGCTGTCCCAGCAGAACTTTTTGAGGGTGGACGGACACGCCCGCGGGCAATCAGGTGTTGCGGGCAGGCCCCGGGGGCAGGCCCTGCTGAGTCCCCGAGCGCCACCTGGGTTCCTGCCACCACCCTTGGGCCGGGAAGAGGTGCCACCTTGTGCGTAGAAGCCCTGCACACAGGCAAGAAGCCCCCCAGGCCCGCGGCGCACCCGACCCTGGAGCCCCCTGGCCGGATGCAGCCACAGGGAACGGGGGTTCTGAGTTGGCAGGCCCCATTCCCGAAGCATCCACGGGCACTTCCCGAAGGGCTGACACCTGCTGCGCCTCAGCAGCCAGCCAACCTCCCTCCCTCTGGTCGGGCACTGCACACCACACAGCCACTTGTGTCCCCTGCGTCCCTCCCTGGAGGCCGCAGCGCGTTTTGGGTTTTGGCGCGGACGGGCCCCTCTCGGCTTCCGTAGTCCATTTGCCCCCGGAGCCTGCCAGACCCCTGGCTCTAGGAGGCTGCCCAGGGGCGCTGCCAACAGCCCCCAGGTGCTGGCTAGCCGCCTCGGCCGGCCACGGGGGGAGCACACACACCTGCGGGTGTCCCCGGGCCGCACACACGAACTGCCCCGCGCTTCCCGGCGTTGCAAATAGGCCCCCCGGGAAGCCCCGCCCGCCCTAGGGGCTTGTCGGGTGGGGCCGACGCAAGGTGGTTGACTGGGGAGGGCTGCTGCTGCCACACACCCACTCCTGAAGCCCACTGGGGCGGTCCAAGGGCGAGGAGCTCGGAGCTCGGTCAGGGCTGTCCCAGCAGAACTTTTTGAGGGTGGACGGACACGCCCGCGGGCAATCAGGTGTTGCGGGCAGGCCCCGGGGGCAGGCCCTGCTGAGTCCCCGAGCGCCACCTGGGTTCCTGCCACCACCCTTGGGCCGGGATGAGGTGCCACCTTGTGCGTAGAAGCCCTGCACACAGGCAAGAAGCCCCCCAGGCCCGCGGCGCACCCGACCCTGGAGCCCCCTGGCCGGATGCAGCCACAGGGAACGGGGGTTCTGAGTTGGCAGGCCACATTCCCGAAGCATCCACGGGCACTTCCCGAAGGGCTGACACCTGCTGCGCCTCAGCAGCTAGCCAACCTCCCTCCCTCTGGTCGGGCACTGCACGCCACACAGCCACTTGTGTCCCCTGTGTCCCTCCCTGGAGGCCGCAGCGCGTTTTGGGTTTTGGCGCGGACGGGCCCCTCTCGGCTTCCGTAGTCCATTTGCCCCCGGAGCCTGCCAGACCCCTGGCTCTAGGAGGCTGCCCAGGGGCGCTGCCAACAGCCCCCAGGTGCTGGCTAGCCGCCTCGGCCTGCCACGGGGGGAGCACACACACCTGCGGGTGTCCCCGGGCCGCACACACGAACTGCCCCGCGCTTCCCGGCGTTGCAAATAGGCCCCCCGGGAAGCCCCGCCCGCCCTAGGGGCTTGTCGGGTGGGGCCGACGCAAGGTGGTTGACTGGGGAGGGCTGCTGCTGGCACACACCCACTCCTGAAGCCCTCTGGGGCGGTCCAAGGGCGAGGAGCTCGGAGCTCGGTCAGGGCTGTTCCAGCAGAACTTTTTGAGGGTGGACGGACACGCCCGCGGGCAATCAGGTGTTGCGGGTAGGCCCCGGGGGCAGGCCCTGCTGAATCCCCGAGCGCCACCTGGGTTCCTGCCACCACCCTTGGGCCGGGAAGAGGTGCCACCTTGTGCGTAGAAGCCCTGCACACAGGCAAGAAGCCCCCCAGGCCCGCGGCGCACCCGACCCTGGAGCCCCCTGGCCGGATGCAGCCACAGGGAACGGGGGTTCTGAGTTGGCAGGCCCCATTCCCGAAGCATCCACGGGCAGTTCCCCGAAGGGCTGACACCTGCTGCGCCTCAGCAGCCAGCCAACCTCCCTCCCTCTGATCGGGCACTGCACACCACACAGCCACTTGTGTCCCCTGTGTCCCTCCCTGGAGGCCGCAGCACGTTTTGGGTTTTGGCGCGGACGGGCCCCTCTCGGCTTCCGTAGTCCATTTGCCCCCGGAGCCTGCCAGACCCCTGGCTCTAGGAGGCTGCCCAGGGGCGCTGCCAACAGCCCCCAGGTGCTGGCTAGCCGCAGCGGCCGGCCACGGGGGGAGCACACACACCTGCGGGTGTCCCCGGGCCGCACACACGAACTGCCCCGCGCTTCCCGGCGTTGCAAATAGGCCCCCCGGGAAGCCCCGCACGCCCTAGGGGCTTGTCGGGTGGGGCCGACGCAAGGTGGTTGACTGGGGAGGGCTGCTGCTGCCACACACCCACTCCTGAAGCCCACTGGGGCGGTCCAAGGGCGAGGAGCTCGGAGCTCAGTCAGGGCTGTCCCAGCAGAACTTTTTGAGGGTGGACGGACACGCCCGTGGGCAATCAGGTGTTGCGGGCAGGCCCCGGGGGCAGGCCCTGCTGAGTCCCCGAGCGCCACCTGGGTTCCTGCCACCACCCTTGGGCCGGGATGAGGTGCCACCTTGTGCGTAGAAGCCCTGCACACAGGCAAGAAGCCCCCCAGGCCCGCGGCGCACCCGACCCTGGAGCCCCCTGGCCGGATGCAGCCACAGGGAACGGGGGTTCTGAGATGGCAGGCCCCATTCCCGAAGCATCCACGGGCACTTCCCGAAGGGCTGACACCTGCTGCGCCTCAGCAGCCAGCCAACCTCCCTCCCTCTGGTCGGGCACTGCACGCCACACAGCCACTTGTGTCCCCTGTGTCCCTCCCTGGAGGCCGCAGCGCGTTTTGGGTTTTGGCGCGGACGGGCCCCTCTCGGCTTCCGTAGTCCATTTGCCCCCGGAGCCTGCCAGACCCCTGGCTCTAGGAGGCTGCCCAGGGGCGCTGCCAACAGCCCCCAGGTGCTGGCTAGCCGCCTCGGCCGGCCACGGGGGGAGCACACACACCTGCGGGTGTCCCCGGGCCGCACACACGAACTGCCCCGCGCTTCCCGGCGTTGCAAATAGGCCCCCCGGGAAGCCCCGCCCGCCCTAGGGGCTTGTCGGGTGGGGCCGACGCAAGGTGGTTGACTTGGGAGGGCTGCTGCTGCCACACACCCACTCCTGAAGCCCACTGGGGCGGTCCAAGGGCGAGGAGCTCGGAGCTCGGTCAGGGCTGTCCCAGCAGAACTTTTTGAGGGTGGACGGACACGCCCGCGGGCAATCAGGTGTTGCGGGCAGGCCCTGGGGGCAGGCCCTGCTGAGTCCCCGAGCGCCACCTGGGTTCCTGCCACCACCCTTGGGCCGGGAAGAGGTGCCACCTTGTGTGTAGAAGCCCTGCACACAGGCAAGAAGCCCCCCAGGCCCGCGGCGCACCCGACCCTGGAGCCCCCTGGCCGGATGCAGCCACAGGGAACGGGGGTTCTGAGTTGGCAGGCCCCATTCCCGAAGCATCCACGGGCACTTCCCGAAGGGCTGACACCTGCTGCGCCTCAGCAGCCAGCCAATCTCCCTCCCTCTGATCGGGCACTGCACACCACACAGCCACTTGTGTCCCCTGTGTCCCTCCCTGGAGGCCGCAGCGCGTTTTGGGTTTTGGCGCGGACGGGCCCCTCTCGGCTTCCGTAGTCCATTTGCCCCCGGAGCCTGCCAGACCCCTGGCTCTAGGAGGCTGCCCAGGGGCGCTGCCAACAGCCCCCAGGTGCTGGCTAGCCGCAGCGGACGGCCACGGGGGGAGCACACACACCTGCGGGTGTCCCCGGGCCGCACACACGAACTGCCCCGCGCTTCCCGGCGTTGCAAATAGGCCCCCCGGGAAGCCCCGCCCGCCCTAGGGGCTTGTCGGGTGGGGCCGACGCAAGGTGGTTGACTGGGGAGGGCTGCTGCTGGCACACACCCACTCCTGAAGCCCACTGGGGCGGTCCAAGGGCGAGGAGCTCGGAGCTCAGTCAGGGCTGTCCCAGCAGAACTTTTTGAGGGTGGACGGACACGCCCGCGGGCAATCAGGTGTTGCGGGCAGGCCCCGGGGGCAGGCCCTGCTGAGTCCCCGAGCGCCACCTGGGTTCCTGCCACCACCCTTGGGCCGGGATGAGGTGCCACCTTGTGCGTAGAAGCCCTGCACACAGGCAAGAAGCCCCCCAGGCCCGCGGCGCACCCGACCCTGGAGCCCCCTGGCCGGATGCAGCCACAGGGAACGGGGGTTCTGAGTTGGCAGGCCCCATTCCCGAAGCATCCACGGGCACTTCCCGAAGGGCTGACACCTGCTGCGCCTCAGCAGCCAGCCAACCTCCCTCCCTCTGGTCGGGCACTGCACACCACACAGCCACTTGTGTCCCCTGCGTCCCTCCCTGGAGGCCGCAGCGCGTTTTGGGTTTTGGCGCGGACGGGCCCCTCTCGGCTTCCGTAGTCCATTTGCCCCCGGAGCCTGCCAGACCCCTGGCTCTAGGAGGCTGCCCAGGGGCGCTGCCAACAGCCCCCAGGTGCTGGCTAGCCGCCTCGGCCGGCCACGGGGGGAGCACACACACCTGCGGGTGTCCCCGGGCCGCACACACGAACTGCCCCGCGCTTCCCGGCGTTGCAAATAGGCCCCCCGGGAAGCCCCGCCCGCCCTAGGGGCTTGTCGGGTGGGGCCGACGCAAGGTGGTTGACTGGGGAGGGCTGCTGCTGCCACACACCCACTCCTGAAGCCCACTGGGGCGGTCCAAGGGCGAGGAGCTCGGAGCTCGGTCAGGGCTGTCCCAGCAGAACTTTTTGAGGGTGGACGGACACGCCCGCGGGCAATCAGGTGTTGCGGGCAGGCCCCGGGGGCAGGCCCTGCTGAGTCCCCGAGCGCCACCTGGGTTCCTGCCACCACCCTTGGGCCTGGATGAGGTGCCACCTTGTGCGTAGAAGCCCTGCACACAGGCAAGAAGCCCCCCAGGCCCGCGGCGCACCCGACCCTGGAGCCCCCTGGCCGGATGCAGCCACAGGGAACGGGGGTTCTGAGTTGGCAGGCCCCATTCCCGAAGCATCCACGGGCACTTCCCGAAGGGCTGACACCTGCTGCGCCTCAGCAGCTAGCCAACCTCCCTCCCTCTGGTCGGGCACTGCACGCCACACAGCCACTTGTGTCCCCTGTGTCCCTCCCTGGAGGCCGCAGCGCGTTTTGGGTTTTGGCGCGGACGGGCCCCTCTCGGCTTCCGTAGTCCATTTGCCCCCGGAGCCTGCCAGACCCCTGGCTCTAGGAGGCTGCCCAGGGGCGCTGCCAACAGCCCCCAGGTGCTGGCTAGCCACCTCGGCCTGCCACGGGGGGAGCACACACACCTGCGGGTGTCCCCGGGCCGCACACACGAACTGCCCCGCGCTTCCCGGCGTTGCAAATAGGCCCCCCGGGAAGCCCCGCCCGCCCTAGGGGCTTGTCGGGTGGGGCCGACGCAAGGTGGTTGACTGGGGAGGGCTGCTGCTGGCACACACCCACTCCTGAAGCCCTCTGGGGCGGTCCAAGGGCGAGGAGCTCGGAGCTCGGTCAGGGCTGTTCCAGCAGAACTTTTTGAGGGTGGACGGACACGCCCGCGGGCAATCAGGTGTTGCGGGTAGGCCCCGGGGGCAGGCCCTGCTGAATCCCCGAGCGCCACCTGGGTTCCTGCCACCACCCTTGGGCCGGGAAGAGGTGCCACCTTGTGCGTAGAAGCCCTGCACACAGGCAAGAAGCCCCCCAGGCCCGCGGCGCACCCGACCCTGGAGCCCCCTGGCCGGATGCAGCCACAGGGAACGGGGGTTCTGAGTTGGCAGGCCCCATTCCCGAAGCATCCACGGGCACTTCCCGAAGGGCTGACACCTGCTGCGCCTCAGCAGCCAGCCAACCTCCCTCCCTCTGATCGGGCACTGCACACCACACAGCCACTTGTGTCCCCTGTGTCCCTCCCTGGAGGCCGCAGCACGTTTTGGGTTTTGGCGCGGACGGGCCCCTCTCGGCTTCCGTAGTCCATTTGCCCCCGGAGCCTGCCAGACCCCTGGCTCTAGGAGGCTGCCCAGGGGCGCTGCCAACAGCCCCCAGGTGCTGGCTAGCCGCAGCGGCCGGCCACGGGGGGAGCACACACACCTGCGGGTGTCCCCGGGCCGCACACACGAACTGCCCCGCGCTTCCCGGCGTTGCAAATAGGCCCCCCGGGAAGCCCCGCACGCCCTAGGGGCTTGTCGGGTGGGGCCGACGCAAGGTGGTTGACTGGGGAGGGCTGCTGCTGCCACACACCCACTCCTGAAGCCCACTGGGGCGGTCCAAGGGCGAGGAGCTCGGAGCTCAGTCAGGGCTGTCCCAGCAGAACTTTTTGAGGGTGGACGGACACGCCCGCGGGCAATCAGGTGTTGCGGGCAGGCCCCGGGGGCAGGCCCTGCTGAGTCCCCGAGCGCCACCTGGGTTCCTGCCACCACCCTTGGGCCGGGATGAGGTGCCACCTTGTGCGTAGAAGCCCTGCACACAGGCAAGAAGCCCCCCAGGCCCGCGGCGCACCCGACCCTGGAGCCCCCTGGCCGGATGCAGCCACAGGGAACGGGGGTTCTGAGTTGGCAGGCCCCATTCCCGAAGCATCCACGGGCACTTCCCGAAGGGCTGACACCTGCTGCGCCTCAGCAGCCAGCCAACCTCCCTCCCTCTGGTCGGGCACTGCACGCCACACAGCCACTTGTGTCCCCTGTGTCCCTCCCTGGAGGCCGCAGCGCGTTTTGGGTTTTGGCGCGGACGGGCCCCTCTCGGCTTCCGTAGTCCATTTGCCCCCGGAGCCTGCCAGACCCCTGGCTCTAGGAGGCTGCCCAGGGGCGCTGCCAACAGCCCCCAGGTGCTGGCTAGCCGCCTCGGCCGGCCACGGGGGGAGCACACACACCTGCGGGTGTCCCCGGGCCGCACACACGAACTGCCCCGCGCTTCCCGGCGTTGCAAATAGGCCCCCCGGGAAGCCCCGCCCGCCCTAGGGGCTTGTCGGGTGGGGCCGACGCAAGGTGGTTGACTTGGGAGGGCTGCTGCTGCCACACACCCACTCCTGAAGCCCACTGGGGCGGTCCAAGGGCGAGGAGCTCGGAGCTCGGTCAGGGCTGTCCCAGCAGAACTTTTTGAGGGTGGACGGACACGCCCGCGGGCAATCAGGTGTTGCGGGCAGGCCCCGGGGGCAGGCCCTGCTGAGTCCCCGAGCGCCACCTGGGTTCCTGCCACCACCCTTGGGCCGGGATGAGGTGCCACCTTGTGCGTAGAAGCCCTGCACACAGGCAAGAAGCCCCCCAGGCCCGCGGCGCACCCGACCCTGGAGCCCCTGGAGCCCCCTGGCCGGATGCAGCCACAGGGAACGGGGGTTCTGAGTTGGCAGGCCCCATTCCCGAAGCATCCACGGGCACTTCCCGAAGGGCTGACACCTGCTGCGCCTCAGCAGCCAGCCAACCTCCCTCCCTCTGATCGGGCACTGCACGCCACACAGCCACTTGTGTCCCCTGTGTCCCTCCCTGGAGGCCGCAGCGCGTTTTGGGTTTTGGCGCGGACGGGCCCCTCTCGGCTTCCGTAGTCCATTTGCCCCCGGAGCCTGCCAGACCCCTGGCTCTAGGAGGCTGCCCAGGGGCGCTGCCAACAGCCCCCAGGTGCTGGCTAGCCGCCTCGGCCGGCCACGGGGGGAGCACACACACCTGCGGGTGTCCCCGGGCCGCACACACGAACTGCCCCGCGCTTCCCGGCGTTGCAAATAGGCCCCCCGGGAAGCCCCGCACGCCCTAGGGGCTTGTCGGGTGGGGCCGACGCAAGGTGGTTGACTGGGGAGGGCTGCTGCTGCCACACACCCACTCCTGAAGCCCACTGGGGCGGTCCAAGGGCGAGGAGCTCGGAGCTCGGTCAGGGCTGTCCCAGCAGAACTTTTTGAGGGTGGACGGACACGCCCGCGGGCAATCAGGTGTTGCGGGCAGGCCCCGGGGGCAGGCCCTGCTGAGTCCCCGAGCGCCACCTGGGTTCCTGCCACCACCCTTGGGCCGGGATGAGGTGCCACCTTGTGCGTAGAAGCCCTGCACACAGGCAAGAAGCCCCCCAGGCCCGCGGCGCACCCGACCCTGGAGCCCCTGGAGCCCCTGGCCGGATGCAGCCACAGGGAACGGGGTTTCTGAGTTGGCAGGCCCCATTCCCGAAGCATCCACGGGCACTTCCCGAAGGGCTGACACCTGCTGCGCCTCAGCAGCTAGCCAACCTCCCTCCCTCTGGTCGGGCACTGCACGCCACACAGCCACTTGTGTCCCCTGTGTCCCTCCCTGGAGGCCGCAGCGCGTTTTGGGTTTTGGCGCGGACGGGCCCCTCTCGGCTTCCGTAGTCCATTTGCCCCCGGAGCCTGCCAGACCCCTGGCTCTAGGAGGCTGCCCAGGGGCGCTGCCAACAGCCCCCAGGTGCTGGCTAGCCGCCTCGGCCTGCCACGGGGGGAGCACACACACCTGCGGGTGTCCCCGGGCCGCACACACGGACTGCCCCGCGCTTCCCGGCGTTGCAAATAGGCCCCCCGGGAAGCCCCGCCCGCCCTAGGGGCTTGTCGGGTGGGGCCGACGCAAGGTGGTTGACTGGGGAGGGCTGCTGCTGGCACACACCCACTCCTGAAGCCCACTGGGGCGGTCCAAGGGCGAGGAGCTCGGAGCTCAGTCAGGGCTGTCCCAGCAGAACTTTTTGAGGGTGGACGGACACGCCCGCGGGCAATCAGGTGTTGCGGGCAGGCCCCGGGGGCAGGCCCTGCTGAGTCCCCGAGCGCCACCTGGGTTCCTGCCACCACCCTTGGGCCGGGAAGAGGTGCCACCTTGTGTGTAGAAGCCCTGCACACAGGCAAGAAGCCCCCCAGGCCCGCGGCGCACCCGACCCTGGAGCCCCCTGGCCGGATGCAGCCACAGGGAACGGGGGTTCTGAGTTGGCAGGCCCCATTCCCGAAGCATCCACGGGCACTTCCCGAAGGGCTGACACCTGCTGCGCCTCAGCAGCCAGCCAATCTCCCTCCCTCTGATCGGGCACTGCACACCACACAGCCACTTGTGTCCCCTGTGTCCCTCCCTGGAGGCCGCAGCGCGTTTTGGGTTTTGGCGCAGACGGGCCCCTCTCGGCTTCCGTAGTCCATTTGCCCCCGGAGCCTGCCAGACCCCTGGCTCTAGGAGGCTGCCCAGGGGCGCTGCCAACAGCCCCCAGGTGCTGGCTAGCCGCAGCGGACGGCCACGGGGGGAGCACACACACCTGCGGGTGTCCCCGGGCCGCACACACGAACTGCCCCGCGCTTCCCGGCGTTGCAAATAGGCCCCCCGGGAAGCCCCGCCCGCCCTAGGGGCTTGTCGGGTGGGGCCGACGCAAGGTGGTTGACTGGGGAGGGCTGCTGCTGGCACACACCCACTCCTGAAGCCCACTGGGGCGGTCCAAGGGCGAGGAGCTCGGAGCTCAGTCAGGGCTGTCCCAGCAGAACTTTTTGAGGGTGGACGGACACGCCCGCGGGCAATCAGGTGTTGCGGGCAGGCCCCGGGGGCAGGCCCTGCTGAGTCCCCGAGCGCCACCTGGGTTCCTGCCACCACCCTTGGGCCGGGATGAGGTGCCACCTTGTGCGTAGAAGCCCTGCACACAGGCAAGAAGCCCCCCAGGCCCGCGGCGCACCCGACCCTGGAGCCCCCTGGCCGGATGCAGCCACAGGGAACGGGGGTTCTGAGTTGGCAGGCCCCATTCCCGAAGCATCAACGGGCACTTCCCGAAGGGCTGACACCTGCTGCGCCTCAGCAGCCAGCCAACCTCCCTCCCTCTGGTCGGGCACTGCACGCCACACAGCCACTTGTGTCCCCTGTGTCCCTCCCTGGAGGCCGCAGCGCGTTTTGGGTTTTGGCGCGGACGGGCCCCTCTCGGCTTCCGTAGTCCATTTGCCCCCGGAGCCTGCCAGACCCCTGGCTCTAGGAGGCTGCCCAGGGGCGCTGCCAACAGCCCCCAGGTGCTGGCTAGCCGCAGCGGACGGCCACGGGGGGAGCACACACACCTGCGGGTGTCCCCGGGCCGCACACACGAACTGCCCCGCGCTTCCCGGCGTTGCAAATAGGCCCCCCGGGAAGCCCCGCCCGCCCTAGGGGCTTGTCGGGTGGGGCCGACGCAAGGTGGTTGACTGGGGAGGGCTGCTGCTGCCACACACCCACTCCTGAAGCCCACTGGGGCGGTCCAAGGGCGAGGAGCTCGGAGCTCGGTCAGGGCTGTCCCAGCAGAACTTTTTGAGGGTGGACGGACACGCCCGCGGGCAATCAGGTGTTGCGGGCAGGCCCCGGGGGCAGGCCCTGCTGAGTCCCCGAGCGCCACCTGGGTTCCTGCCACCACCCTTGGGCCGGGAAGAGGTGCCACCTTGTGCGTAGAAGCCCTGCACACAGGCAAGAAGCCCCCCAGGCCCGCGGCGCACCCGACCCTGGAGCCCCCTGGCCGGATGCAGCCACAGGGAACGGGGGTTCTGAGTTGGCAGGCCCCATTCCCGAAGCATCCACGGGCACTTCCCGAAGGGCTGACACCTGCTGCGCCTCAGCAGCCAGCCAACCTCCCTCCCTCTGGTCGGGCACTGCACACCACACAGCCACTTGTGTCCCCTGCGTCCCTCCCTGGAGGCCGCAGCGCGTTTTGGGTTTTGGCGCGGACGGGCCCCTCTCGGCTTCCGTAGTCCATTTGCCCCCGGAGCCTGCCAGACCCCTGGCTCTAGGAGGCTGCCCAGGGGCGCTGCCAACAGCCCCCAGGTGCTGGCTAGCCGCCTCGGCCGGCCACGGGGGGAGCACACACACCTGCGGGTGTCCCCGGGCCGCACACACGAACTGCCCCGCGCTTCCCGGCGTTGCAAATAGGCCCCCCGGGAAGCCCCGCCCGCCCTAGGGGCTTGTCGGGTGGGGCCGACGCAAGGTGGTTGACTGGGGAGGGCTGCTGCTGCCACACACCCACTCCTGAAGCCCACTGGGGCGGTCCAAGGGCGAGGAGCTCGGAGCTCGTTCAGGGCTGTCCCAGCAGAACTTTTTGAGGGTGGACGGACACGCCCGCGGGCAATCAGGTGTTGCGGGCAGGCCCCGGGGGCAGGCCCTGCTGAGTCCCCGAGCGCCACCTGGGTTCCTGCCACCACCCTTGGGCCGGGATGAGGTGCCACCTTGTGCGTAGAAGCCCTGCACACAGGCAAGAAGCCCCCCAGGCCCGCGGCGCACCCGACCCTGGAGCCCCCTGGCCGGCTGCAGCCACAGGGAACGGGGGTTCTGAGTTGGCAGGCCCCATTCCCGAAGCATCCACGGGCACTTCCCGAAGGGCTGACACCTGCTGCGCCTCAGCAGCTAGCCAACCTCCCTCCCTCTGGTCGGGCACTGCACGCCACACAGCCACTTGTGTCCCCTGTGTCCCTCCCTGGAGGCCGCAGCGCGTTTTGGGTTTTGGCGCGGACGGGCCCCTCTCGCCTTCCGTAGTCCATTTGCCCCCGGAGCCTGCCAGACCCCTGGCTCTAGGAGGCTGCCCAGGGGCGCTGCCAACAGCCCCCAGGTGCTGGCTAGCCGCCTCGGCCTGCCACGGGGGGAGCACACACACCTGCGGGTGTCCCCGGGCCGCACACACGAACTGCCCCGCGCTTCCCGGCGTTGCAAATAGGCCCCCCGGGAAGCCCCGCCCGCCCTAGGGGCTTGTCGGGTGGGGCCGACGCAAGGTGGTTGACTGGGGAGGGCTGCTGCTGGCACACACCCACTCCTGAAGCCCTCTGGGGCGGTCCAAGGGCGAGGAGCTCGGAGCTCGGTCAGGGCTGTTCCAGCAGAACTTTTTGAGGGTGGACGGACACGCCCGCGGGCAATCAGGTGTTGCGGGTAGGCCCCGGGGGCAGGCCCTGCTGAATCCCCGAGCGCCACCTGGGTTCCTGCCACCACCCTTGGGCCGGGAAGAGGTGCCACCTTGTGCGTAGAAGCCCTGCACACAGGCAAGAAGCCCCCCAGGCCCGCGGCGCACCCGACCCTGGAGCCCCCTGGCCGGATGCAGCCACAGGGAACGGGGGTTCTGAGTTGGCAGGCCCCATTCCCGAAGCATCCACGGGCACTTCCCGAAGGGCTGACACCTGCTGCGCCTCAGCAGCCAGCCAACCTCCCTCCCTCTGATCGGGCACTGCACACCACACAGCCACTTGTGTCCCCTGTGTCCCTCCCTGGAGGCCGCAGCGCGTTTTGGGTTTTGGCGCGGACGGGCCCCTCTCGGCTTCCGTAGTCCATTTGCCCCCGGAGCCTGCCAGACCCCTGGCTCTAGGAGGCTGCCCAGGGGCGCTGCCAACAGCCCCCAGGTGCTGGCTAGCCGCCTCGGCCGGCCACGGGGGGAGCACACACACCTGCGGGTGTCCCCGGGCCGCACACACGAACTGCCCCGCGCTTCCCGGCGTTGCAAATAGGCCCCCCGGGAAGCCCCGCCCGCCCTAGGGGCTTGTCGGGTGGGGCCGACGCAAGGTGGTTGACTGGGGAGGGCTGCTGCTGCCACACACCCACTCCTGAAGCCCACTGGGGCGGTCCAAGGGCGAGGAGCTCGGAGCTCAGTCAGGGCTGTCCCAGCAGAACTTTTTGAGGGTGGACGGACACGCCCGCGGGCAATCAGGTGTTGCGGGCAGGCCCCGGGGGCAGGCCCTGCTGAGTCCCCGAGCGCCACCTGGGTTCCTGCCACCACCCTTGGGCCGGGATGAGGTGCCACCTTGTGCGTAGAAGCCCTGCACACAGGCAAGAAGCCCCCCAGGCCCGCGGCGCACCCGACCCTGGAGCCCCCTGGCCGGATGCAGCCACAGGGAACGGGGGTTCTGAGTTGGCAGGCCCCATTCCCGAAGCATCCACGGGCACTTCCCGAAGGGCTGACACCTGCTGCGCCTCAGCAGCCAGCCAACCTCCCTCCCTCTGGTCGGGCACTGCACGCCACACAGCCACTTGTGTCCCCTGTGTCCCTCCCTGGAGGCCGCAGCGCGTTTTGGGTTTTGGCGCGGACGGGCCCATCTCGGCTTCCGTAGTCCATTTGCCCCCGGAGCCTGCCAGACCCCTGGCTCTAGGAGGCTGCCCAGGGCGCTGCCAACAGCCCCCAGGTGCTGGCTAGCCGCCTCGGCCGGCCACGGGGGGAGCACACACACCTGCGGGTGTCCCCGGGCCGCACACACGAACTGCCCCGCGCTTCCCGGCGTTGCAAATAGGCCCCCCGGGAAGCCCCGCCCGCCCTAGGGGCTTGTCGGGTGGGCCGACGCAAGGTGGTTGACTTGGGAGGGCTGCTGCTGCCACACACCCACTCCTGAAGCCCACTGGGGCGGTCCAAGGGCGAGGAGCTCGGAGCTCGGTCAGGGCTGTCCCAGCAGAACTTTTTGAGGGTGGACGGACACGCCCGCGGGCAATCAGGTGTTGCGGGCAGGCCCTGGGGGCAGGCCCTGCTGAGTCCCCGAGCGCCACCTGGGTTCCTGCCACCACCCTTGGGCCGGGATGAGGTGCCACCTTGTGCGTAGAAGCCCTGCACACAGGCAAGAAGCCCCCCAGGCCCGCGGCGCACCCGACCCTGGAGCCCCTGGAACCCCCTGGCCGGATGCAGCCACAGGGAACGGGGGTTCTGAGTTGGCAGGCCCCATTCCCGAAGCATCCACGGGCACTTCCCGAAGGGCTGACACCTGCTGCGCCTCAGCAGCCAGCCAACCTCCCTCCCTCTGGTCGGGCACTGCACGCCACACAGCCACTTGTGTCCCCTGTGTCCCTCCCTGGAGGCCGCAGCGCGTTTTGGGTTTTGGCGCGGACGGGCCCCTCTCGGCTTCCGTAGTCCATTTGCCCCCGGAGCCTGCCAGACCCCTGGCTCTAGGAGGCTGCCCAGGGGCGCTGCCAACAGCCCCCAGGTGCTGGCTAGCCGCCTCGGCCGGCCACGGGGGGAGCACACACACCTGCGGGTGTCCCCGGGCCGCACACACGAACTGCCCCGCGCTTCCCGGCGTTGCAAATAGGCCCCCCGGGAAGCCCCGCCCGCCCTAGGGGCTTGTCGGGTGGGGCCGACGCAAGGTGGTTGACTGGGAGGGCTGCTGCTGCCACACACCCACTCCTGAAGCCCACTGGGGCGGTCCAAGGGCGAGGAGCTCGGAGCTCAGTCAGGGCTGTCCCAGCAGAACTTTTTGAGGGTGGACGGACACGCCCGCGGGCAATCAGGTGTTGCGGGCAGGCCCCGGGGGCAGGCCCTGCTGAGTCCCCGAGCGCCACCTGGGTTCCTGCCACCACCCTTGGGCCGGGATGAGGTGCCACCTTGTGCGTAGAAGCCCTGCACACAGGCAAGAAGCCCCCCAGGCCCGCGGCGCACCCGACCCTGGAGCCCCCTGGCCGGATGCAGCCACAGGGAACGGGGGTTCTGAGTTGGCAGGCCCCATTCCCGAAGCATCCACGGGCACTTCCCGAAGGGCTGACACCTGCTGCGCCTCAGCAGCCAGCCAACCTCCCTCCCTCTGGTCGGGCACTGCACGCCACACAGCCACTTGTGTCCCCTGTGTCCCTCCCTGGAGGCCGCAGCGCGTTTTGGGTTTTGGCGCGGACGGGCCCCTCTCGGCTTCCGTAGTCCATTTGCCCCCGGAGCCTGCCAGACCCCTGGCTCTAGGAGGCTGCCCAGGGGCGCTGCCAACAGCCCCCAGGTGCTGGCTAGCCGCCTCGGCCGGCCACGGGGGGAGCACACACACCTGCGGGTGTCCCCGGGCCGCACACACGAACTGCCCCGCGCTTCCCGGCGTTGCAAATAGGCCCCCCGGGAAGCCCCGCACGCCCTAGGGGCTTCTCGGGTGGGGCCGACGCAAGGTGGTTGACTGGGGAGGGCTGCTGCTGGCACACACCCACTCCTGAAGCCCACTGGGGCGGTCCAAGGGCGAGGAGCTCGGAGCTCGGTCAGGGCTGTCCCAGCAGAACTTTTTGAGGGTGGACGGACACGCCCGCGGGCAATCAGGTGTTGCGGGCAGGCCCCGGGGGCAGGCCCTGCTGAGTCCCCGAGCGCCACCTGGGTTCCTGCCACCACCCTTGGGCCGGGATGAGGTGCCACCTTGTGCGTAGAAGCCCTGCACACAGGCAAGAAGCCCCCCAGGCCCGCGGCGCACCCGACCCTGGAGCCCCCTGGCCGGATGCAGCCACAGGGAACGGGGGTTCTGAGTTGGCAGGCCCCATTCCCGAAGCATCCACGGGCACTTCCCGAAGGGCTGACACCTGCTGCGCCTCAGCAGCCAGCCAACCTCCCTCCCTCTGGTCGGGCACTGCACGCCACACAGCCACTTGTGTCCCCTGTGTCCCTCCCTGGAGGCCGCAGCGCGTTTTGGGTTTTGGCGCGGACTGGCCCCTCTCGGCTTCCGTAGTCCATTTGCCCCCGGAGCCTGCCAGACCCCTGGCTCTAGGAGGCTGCCCAGGGGCGCTGCCAACAGCCCCCAGGTGCTGGCTAGCCGCCTCGGCCGGCCACGGGGGGAGCACACACACCTGCGGGTGTCCCCGGGCCGCACACACGAACTGCCCCGCGCTTCCCGGCGTTGCAAATAGGCCCCCCGGGAAGCCCCGCACGCCCTAGGGGCTTCTCGGGTGGGGCCGACGCAAGGTGGTTGACTTGGGAGGGCTGCTGCTGCCACACACCCACTCCTGAAGCCCACTGGGGCGGTCCAAGGGCGAGGAGCTCGGAGCTCGGTCAGGGCTGTCCCAGCAGAACTTTTTGAGGGTGGACGGACACGCCCGCGGGCAATCAGGTGTTGCGGGCAGGCCCCGGGGGCAGGCCCTGCTGAGTCCCCGAGCGCCACCTGGGTTCCTGCCACCACCCTTGGGCCGGGATGAGGTGCCACCTTGTGCGTAGAAGCCCTGCACACAGGCAAGAAGCCCCCCAGGCCCGCGGCGCACCCGACCCTGGAGCCCCCTGGCCGGATGCAGCCACAGGGAACGGGGGTTCTGAGTTGGCAGGCCCCATTCCCGAAGCATCCACGGGCACTTCCCGAAGGGCTGACACCTGCTGCGCCTCAGCAGCTAGCCAACCTCCCTCCCTCTGGTCGGGCACTGCACGCCACACAGCCACTTGTGTCCCCTGTGTCCCTCCCTGGAGGCCGCAGCGCGTTTTGGGTTTTGGCGCGGACGGGCCCCTCTCGGCTTCCGTAGTCCATTTGCCCCCGGAGCCTGCCAGACCCCTGGCTCTAGGAGGCTGCCCAGGGGCGCTGCCAACAGCCCCCAGGTGCTGGCTAGCCGCCTCGGCCGGCCACGGGGGGAGCACACACACCTGCGGGTGTCCCCGGGCCGCACACACGAACTGCCCCGCGCTTCCCGGCATTGCAAATAGGCCCCCCGGGAAGCCCCGCCCGCCCTAGGGGCTTGTCGGGTGGGGCCGACGCAAGGTGGTTGACTTGGGAGGGCTGCTGCTGCCACAACCCACTCCTGAAGCCCACTGGGGCGGTCCAAGGGCGAGGAGCTCGGAGCTCGGTCAGGGCTGTCCCAGCAGAACTTTTTGAGGGTGGACGGACACGCCCGCAGGGCAATCAGGTGTTGCGGGCAGGCCCCGGGGGCAGGCCCTGCTGAGTCCCCGAGCGCCACCTGGGTTCCTGCCACCACCCTTGGGCCGGGATGAGGTGCCACCTTGTGCGTAGAAGCCCTGCACACAGGCAAGAAGCCCCCCAGGCCCGCGGCGCACCCGACCCTGGAGCCCCTGGAGCCCCCTGGCCGGATGCAGCCACAGGGAACGGGGGTTCTGAGTTGGCAGGCCCCATTCCCGAAGCATCCACGGGCACTTCCCGAAGGGCTGACACCTGCTGCGCCTCAGCAGCCAGCCAACCTCCCTCCCTCTGGTCGGGCACTGCACGCCACACAGCCACTTGTGTCCCCTGTGTCCCTCCCTGGAGGCCGCAGCGCGTTTTGGGTTTTGGCGCGGACGGGCCCCTCTCGGCTTCCGTAGTCCATTTGCCCCCGGAGCCTGCCAGACCCCTGGCTCTAGGAGGCTGCCCAGGGGCGCTGCCAACAGCCCCCAGGTGCTGGCTAGCCGCCTCGGCCTGCCACGGGGGGAGCACACACACCTGCGGGTGTCCCCGGGCCGCACACACGAACTGCCCCGCGCTTCCCGGCGTTGCAAATAGGCCCCCCGGGAAGCCCCGCCCGCCCTAGGGGCTTGTCGGGTGGGGCCGACGCAAGGTGGTTGACTGGGGAGGGCTGCTGCTGGCACACACCCACTCCTGAAGCCCACTGGGGCGGTCCAAGGGCGAGGAGCTCGGAGCT
The DNA here is from genome assembly GCF_033115175.1 of Lepus europaeus. Taxonomy (NCBI): domain Eukaryota; kingdom Metazoa; phylum Chordata; class Mammalia; order Lagomorpha; family Leporidae; genus Lepus; species Lepus europaeus. Next base: position 5,598 of record NW_026909548.1, on the reverse strand, counting down.
CAGTCAGGGCTGTCCCAGCAGAACTTTTTGAGGGTGGACGGACACGCCCGCGGGCAATCAGGTGTTGCGGGCAGGCCCCGGGGGCAGGCCCTGCTGAGTCCCCGAGCGCCACCTGGGTTCCTGCCACCACCCTTGGGCCGGGATGAGGTGCCACCTTGTGCGTAGAAGCCCTGCACACAGGCAAGAAGCCCCCCAGGCCCGCGGCGCACCCGACCCTGGAGCCCCCTGGCCGGATGCAGCCACAGGGAACGGGGGTTCTGAGTTGGCAGGCCCCATTCCCGAAGCATCAACGGGCACTTCCCGAAGGGCTGACACCTGCTGCGCCTCAGCAGCCAGCCAACCTCCCTCCCTCTGGTCGGGCACTGCACGCCACACAGCCACTTGTGTCCCCTGTGTCCCTCCCTGGAGGCCGCAGCGCGTTTTGGGTTTTGGCGCGGACGGGCCCCTCTCGGCTTCCGTAGTCCATTTGCCCCCGGAGCCTGCCAGACCCCTGGCTCTAGGAGGCTGCCAGGGGCGCTGCCAACAGCCCCCAGGTGCTGGCTAGCCGCAGCGGACGGCCACGGGGGGAGCACACACACCTGCGGGTGTCCCCGGGCCGCACACACGAACTGCCCCGCGCTTCCCGGCGTTGCAAATAGGCCCCCCGGGAAGCCCCGCCCGCCCTAGGGGCTTGTCGGGTGGGGCCGACGCAAGGTGGTTGACTGGGGAGGGCTGCTGCTGCCACACACCCACTCCTGAAGCCCACTGGGGCGGTCCAAGGGCGAGGAGCTCGGAGCTCGGTCAGGGCTGTCCCAGCAGAACTTTTTGAGGGTGGACGGACACGCCCGCGGGCAATCAGGTGTTGCGGGCAGGCCCCGGGGGCAGGCCCTGCTGAGTCCCCGAGCGCCACCTGGGTTCCTGCACCACCCTTGGGCCGGGAAGAGGTGCCACCTTGTGCGTAGAAGCCCTGCACACAGGCAAGAAGCCCCCCAGGCCCGCGGCGCACCCGACCCTGGAGCCCCCTGGCCGGATGCAGCCACAGGGAACGGGGTTCTGAGTTGGCAGGCCCCATTCCCGAAGCATCCACGGGCACTTCCCGAAGGGCTGACACCTGCTGCGCCTCAGCAGCCAGCCAACCTCCCTCCCTCTGGTCGGGCACTGCACACCACACAGCCACTTGTGTCCCCTGCGTCCCTCCCTGGAGGCCGCAGCGCGTTTTGGGTTTTGGCGCGGACGGGCCCCTCTCGGCTTCCGTAGTCCATTTGCCCCCGGAGCCTGCCAGACCCCTGGCTCTAGGAGGCTGCCCAGGGGCGCTGCCAACAGCCCCCAGGTGCTGGCTAGCCGCCTCGGCCGGCCACGGGGGGAGCACACACACCTGCGGGTGTCCCCGGGCCGCACACACGAACTGCCCCGCGCTTCCCGGCGTTGCAAATAGGCCCCCCGGGAAGCCCCGCCCGCCCTAGGGGCTTGTCGGGTGGGGCCGACGCAAGGTGGTTGACTGGGGAGGGCTGCTGCTGCCACACACCCACTCCTGAAGCCCACTGGGGCGGTCCAAGGGCGAGGAGCTCGGAGCTCGTTCAGGGCTGTCCCAGCAGAACTTTTTGAGGGTGGACGGACACGCCCGCGGGCAATCAGGTGTTGCGGGCAGGCCCCGGGGGCAGGCCCTGCTGAGTCCCCGAGCGCCACCTGGGTTCCTGCCACCACCCTTGGGCCGGATGAGGTGCCACCTTGTGCGTAGAAGCCCTGCACACAGGCAAGAAGCCCCCCAGGCCCGCGGCGCACCCGACCCTGGAGCCCCCTGGCCGGCTGCAGCCACAGGGAACGGGGGTTCTGAGTTGGCAGGCCCCATTCCCGAAGCATCCACGGGCACTTCCCGAAGGGCTGACACCTGCTGCGCCTCAGCAGCTAGCCAACCTCCCTCCCTCTGGTCGGGCACTGCACGCCACACAGCCACTTGTGTCCCCTGTGTCCCTCCCTGGAGGCCGCAGCGCGTTTTGGGTTTTGGCGCGGACGGGCCCCTCTCGCCTTCCGTAGTCCATTTGCCCCCGGAGCCTGCCAGACCCCTGGCTCTAGGAGGCTGCCCAGGGGCGCTGCCAACAGCCCCCAGGTGCTGGCTAGCCGCCTCGGCCTGCCACGGGGGGAGCACACACACCTGCGGGTGTCCCCGGGCCGCACACACGAACTGCCCCGCGCTTCCCGGCGTTGCAAATAGGCCCCCCGGGAAGCCCCGCCCGCCCTAGGGGCTTGTCGGGTGGGGCCGACGCAAGGTGGTTGACTGGGGAGGGCTGCTGCTGGCACACACCCACTCCTGAAGCCCTCTGGGGCGGTCCAAGGGCGAGGAGCTCGGAGCTCGGTCAGGGCTGTTCCAGCAGAACTTTTTGAGGGTGGACGGACACGCCCGCGGGCAATCAGGTGTTGCGGGTAGGCCCCGGGGGCAGGCCCTGCTGAATCCCCGAGCGCCACCTGGGTTCCTGCCACCACCCTTGGGCCGGGAAGAGGTGCCACCTTGTGCGTAGAAGCCCTGCACACAGGCAAGAAGCCCCCCAGGCCCGCGGCGCACCCGACCCTGGAGCCCCCTGGCCGGATGCAGCCACAGGGAACGGGGGTTCTGAGTTGGCAGGCCCCATTCCCGAAGCATCCACGGGCACTTCCCGAAGGGCTGACACCTGCTGCGCCTCAGCAGCCAGCCAACCTCCCTCCCTCTGATCGGGCACTGCACACCACACAGCCACTTGTGTCCCCTGTGTCCCTCCCTGGAGGCCGCAGCGCGTTTTGGGTTTTGGCGCGGACGGGCCCCTCTCGGCTTCCGTAGTCCATTTGCCCCCGGAGCCTGCCAGACCCTGGCTCTAGGAGGCTGCCCAGGGGCGCTGCCAACAGCCCCCAGGTGCTGGCTAGCCGCCTCGGCCGGCCACGGGGGGAGCACACACACCTGCGGGTGTCCCCGGGCCGCACACACGAACTGCCCCGCGCTTCCCGGCGTTGCAAATAGGCCCCCCGGGAAGCCCCGCCCGCCCTAGGGGCTTGTCGGGTGGGGCCGACGCAAGGTGGTTGACTGGGGAGGGCTGCTGCTGCCACACACCCACTCCTGAAGCCCACTGGGGCGGTCCAAGGGCGAGGAGCTCGGAGCTCAGTCAGGGCTGTCCCAGCAGAACTTTTTGAGGGTGGACGGACACGCCCGCGGGCAATCAGGTGTTGCGGGCAGGCCCCGGGGCAGGCCCTGCTGAGTCCCCGAGCGCCACCTGGGTTCCTGCCACCACCCTTGGGCCGGGATGAGGTGCCACCTTGTGCGTAGAAGCCCTGCACACAGGCAAGAAGCCCCCCAGGCCCGCGGCGCACCCGACCCTGGAGCCCCTGGCCGGATGCAGCCACAGGGAACGGGGGTTCTGAGTTGGCAGGCCCCATTCCCGAAGCATCCACGGGCACTTCCCGAAGGGCTGACACCTGCTGCGCCTCAGCAGCCAGCCAACCTCCCTCCCTCTGGTCGGGCACTGCACGCCACACAGCCACTTGTGTCCCCTGTGTCCCTCCCTGGAGGCCGCAGCGCGTTTTGGGTTTTGGCGCGGACGGGCCCATCTCGGCTTCCGTAGTCCATTTGCCCCCGGAGCCTGCCAGACCCCTGGCTCTAGGAGGCTGCCCAGGGGCGCTGCCAACAGCCCCCAGGTGCTGGCTAGCCGCCTCGGCCGGCCACGGGGGGAGCACACACACCTGCGGGTGTCCCCGGGCCGCACACACGAACTGCCCCGCGCTTCCCGGCGTTGCAAATAGGCCCCCCGGGAAGCCCCGCCCGCCCTAGGGGCTTGTCGGGTGGGGCCGACGCAAGGTGGTTGACTTGGGAGGGCTGCTGCTGCCACACACCCACTCCTGAAGCCCACTGGGGCGGTCCAAGGGCGAGGAGCTCGGAGCTCGGTCAGGGCTGTCCCAGCAGAACTTTTTGAGGGTGGACGGACACGCCGCGGGCAATCAGGTGTTGCGGGCAGGCCCTGGGGGCAGGCCCTGCTGAGTCCCCGAGCGCCACCTGGGTTCCTGCCACCACCCTTGGGCCGGGATGAGGTGCCACCTTGTGCGTAGAAGCCCTGCACACAGGCAAGAAGCCCCCCAGGCCCGCGGCGCACCCGACCCTGGAGCCCCTGGAACCCCCTGGCCGGATGCAGCCACAGGGAACGGGGGTTCTGAGTTGGCAGGCCCCATTCCCGAAGCATCCACGGGCACTTCCCGAAGGGCTGACACCTGCTGCGCCTCAGCAGCCAGCCACCTCCCTCCCTCTGGTCGGGCACTGCACGCCACACAGCCACTTGTGTCCCCTGTGTCCCTCCCTGGAGGCCGCAGCGCGTTTTGGGTTTGGCGCGGACGGGCCCCTCTCGGCTTCCGTAGTCCATTTGCCCCGGAGCCTGCCAGACCCCTGGCTCTAGGAGGCTGCCCAGGGCGCTGCCAACAGCCCCCAGGTGCTGGCTAGCCGCCTCGGCCGGCCACGGGGGGAGCACACACACCTGCGGGTGTCCCCGGGCCGCACACACGAACTGCCCCGCGCTTCCCGGCGTTGCAAATAGGCCCCCCGGGAAGCCCCGCCCGCCCTAGGGGCTTGTCGGGTGGGGCCGACGCAAGGTGGTTGACTGGGGAGGGCTGCTGCTGCCACACACCCACTCCTGAAGCCCACTGGGGCGGTCCAAGGGCGAGGAGCTCGGAGCTCAGTCAGGGCTGTCCCAGCAGAACTTTTTGAGGGTGGACGGACACGCCCGCGGGCAATCAGGTGTTGCGGGCAGGCCCCGGGGGCAGGCCCTGCTGAGTCCCCGAGCGCCACCTGGGTTCCTGCCACCACCCTTGGGCCGGGATGAGGTGCCACCTTGTGCGTAGAAGCCCTGCACACAGGCAAGAAGCCCCCCAGGCCCGCGGCGCACCCGACCCTGGAGCCCCCTGGCCGGATGCAGCCACAGGGAACGGGGGTTCTGAGTTGGCAGGCCCCATTCCCGAAGCATCCACGGGCACTTCCCGAAGGGCTGACACCTGCTGCGCCTCAGCAGCCAGCCAACCTCCCTCCCTCTGGTCGGGCACTGCACGCCACACAGCCACTTGTGTTCCCCTGTGTCCCTCCCTGGAGGCCGCAGCGCGTTTTGGGTTTTGGCGCGGACGGGCCCCTCTCGGCTTCCGTAGTCCATTTGCCCCGGAGCCTGCCAGACCCCTGGCTCTAGGAGGCTGCCCAGGGGCGCTGCCAACAGCCCCCAGGTGCTGGCTAGCCGCCTCGGCCGGCCACGGGGGAGCACACACACCTGCGGGTGTCCCCGGGCCGCACACACGAACTGCCCCGCGCTTCCCGGCGTTGCAAATAGGCCCCCCGGGAAGCCCCGCACGCCCTAGGGGCTTCTCGGGTGGGGCCGACGCAAGGTGGTTGACTGGGGAGGGCTGCTGCTGGCACACACCCACTCCTGAAGCCCACTGGGGCGGTCCAAGGGCGAGGAGCTCGGAGCTCGGTCAGGGCTGTCCCAGCAGAACTTTTTGAGGGTGGACGGACACGCCCGCGGGCAATCAGGTGTTGCGGGCAGGCCCCGGGGGCAGGCCCTGCTGAGTCCCCGAGCGCCACCTGGGTTCCTGCCACCACCCTTGGGCCGGGATGAGGTGCCACCT